>NC_080578.1:65012500-65637500 GCF_029962835.1 Magnolia sinica
AGGTGACGAGCCTTGGTGTAGTAATGAAGGTATGAAAGGCGTGCATTGATTGGTGACGAGCCCTTTGCTACGACCTCAAATATATGATCGTATGAGACGACTAGGATTGATGACCCTAGAATGGATCACTGTTTGGATGGTGACATGAGGAAGGTATCTTAGCTTCCCAATCCTGCTGTATGAAATGGACTAATAACAACTTAGTAATCATATCCATGCACCGCATTTGCATGTGCTTTGTAGATGTGGTGCACTTTGAGGTGGTGTCATGCGTAACGTAAGATGAAGACGCTGAGGGTGTACGCGTGAGGGCACGCATCATTTTACATGCATCCTTGTATTAACAAGAGTACTTAGGACATGTTTGCTTGTCCTGCTTTATCATTACTGCTTGATTGAATTGACCTTTGCTTTATTGTTCCACTGAGTTGATCACTCACTCCCACGTTACGGGGCGGTGTTGTGCACACCAACCAGACCCTATTGTAGTTTCAGATGATGGCGCAGCCTGTGAGGCGGAGCTGTGGCAGAGCGGGAGATGGATGATGATGAGGCTGCTTTCTCTTATATGCAGTTTTCAGACGGGTTCTAGCAAGCCTCGGTCTGATGCGTGGGACTCTGGGATTATTTTTGGGAATTTAAATGATGTAACTTGATACTTATAATTTTGATAAGTAACACTTTCATACGACCTGGTTGGTGAATGTACTTCAGGGATTTACACTTGTACACATATATTTCTATAAGTCTTCCGCTTGCTTTCTTCACTTATCCCTGGATTATATCTGTGTTTTGGCTTAATCTATTCCATGTTTTATGCACTAATACAGACAACATACATCCATCATTAAATATGTTGCATAAGTGATGTTTTGGAACTCGGGAGTTGAGTTATGCTCGACCCCCGAATTTCAGGGCGTTACAAGTTGGTATCAGAGCATGATCTGGATTAAACCGGACCTGGGTTATGGTCACACACCGCATGTTGTCACTACTTTAGTGTATTTAGGTGCCGGTCTATCGTAGATTTTGTGTTTGTTCTCCGTAGCTTCTATCGGCGAAAGTTTCCTGAAAACCTTCGCCGAGATCGAGTCTGTGCTCTCTCCTGATCACACACAGCGACCCGAAACCTTTTCTAGATCATCTATTAATGAGTGTAGATGGTTTATCATCTTGTTTTAGCCCTTAAACCTTCAAGAAATCTTTATTTTAATTAGATTTCTGTTAGAATGGCCCGATAGGCGTCAAATCATGCAAGGGGCCGATCAGGGCATTTCCTGTAGGGCCCAGGGGGGAACCACACATTTTCGAGCATGGGGGACCAGGAGGACCTCGCCCAAACGGCGTGGCATCGCCGGACAGTCCAGAGACCGACGATGCCATCGCCGGTTCGGTGAGGGCTCGCCGATCAGCGGGCCAGGCGGGCCGGGCCGACGCGGGCCGATCACTTCTAGGCCTTATGTGGCCCACCCCTCTATGGTTTTCTATTTGAAACCCTTTCTAAACCCTATTCCCTTCATAAACTCCCCTCCCAAGCTCTCCCTTTCTTGAAAACCTTCTTCAAATCCTTCCAAATCTCTCACAAATCTTCTTCTTCTTTCATTTTTCGTGCAAACCCATCACCCCATCTCAAAACCCTCATTGTCATTACTGATTTTCCTCCTTTTCCTTCTCATTTGAGCTCTCATATTCCTTTTTGGTCTCTCAAGTGTGTGGAAGCTTCACCATCTTCCTATTTCTCTCTTTTTCTCATTTCTCATGGCCCTCTTTGAGATTGTGACGGCCATCTTTTCCATTTCTTCCCTTCTTTCCTTGATGGGGAAGAAGAGAGCTCCCGTGGATGAAGCGGGGCCTAGCCGCCCAACCCGTGCACGGAGGCCGAGAGGTGCTGCCGCGAGCACATCCGCCACTCGTGAATTCTAGACGAAGCGGGACCTTGATCCTTGAGCTCCCGTTAGTATGACCTTGTTGGTGGAGTTGTCGCATGGAGTCTATGAAGGCTGTAGAGTCCTTTTTGAGGCTCATGTTGATCCCCGGCTGTTTGGTGAGTTTATGTTGTTGGAGCGCCTAGAAGGGGCTGGTTGGGGTCCCTTGTTCAAAGGCGAGTATCGCGCGAATGCTAGCACTGTTCGAGCCTTTTATGCAAATATTCTTAATCCTTCGCCGGAGCCTCTGCAGTTCAAGATTCTTTGTGGTAGCGGTCGAGTGGGTATTGTCAATGTTGCTTTGATATCCCGACTCCTAAAGGTGCCACTTGGGGAAGTGCATGCCAGCGAGAAGAATGTGGACAGTGTGCGCGAGAGGGATCGTCGCACCTGATCCTTGTGTGGTCGTCTGGTCAAATGGTAGCCGAATAGGAGTCTTCTGGCTACCTACATGACAGACGACTTTCGTTTGCTTCACCACATATTTACGTTCAATGTATACCCAAGGTGGAGCAATCGCGGCGAGTGTACGCTCCTGATGGTGGATTTTCTGTATCAAGTGGGGTAGGAAGCGAAGTTGTGTGTGCCGACGTACGTCCTGCGCCAGATTATTCTCATCGCTCGTTCGAGTAGAAGGACCAAGTCGCTTCCATTTGGCCGTCTCATTTGCAAACTTGCACATGAGTTTGGCTATAGGCTTGAAGCTGAGAAGCCGGTTCCTGTTCGTCATATCAATCTGAGGACTCTTAAGCTGATGGAGGTTGGTTCTGGTCGGCATGCCTCAGAGAGTGAAGCTGAGTCTGAGAGCGATGGTGAAGAGAGTTTTGCTGAAGGTGGTGCTGAGATTGAGGAAGAAACAGAGCAGGACGAGGAAGAAGATGAGGCACAGGATTCGAGTGATAGCTCTCCTCCTGTGGCGCCAGAGCAGGGCGCAGAGCAGACTGTCAGAGATACCCGTCTCGCACGGCTTGAAGAAGGGCAGGCTGTTTTACGCCAGGATATTGTTGATCTTCGAGGCCTTGTTAAACATAAGTTTAAGAAAGTGACTCGAACTCTGAAGTCTATCCTGTGTTGCTTACAGGATAAGGGTGCCCAGCCTCCATCTCCTGATTCCGACGAGTAGCAGTCGTCGTGGCCGTCCTTTGCTTTGTTGTTGTTTTCTTTCTGTGTGTAGCCGTTGTTGGCTTTGTAGTTGGAGTTGTTGTAGTTGTAGTTGTTTGTAGTTGTTGTGGTTGTTTGAAGTGTTAGATGTTGTTGTTTACATGCTTTCCTAGTCGTGATTCATGTATTGCTGCACTACTTGTATTGCGACGATTTTGATTAATGGAATGCATGTTGTTTACCTTTGGAGTTGTGCTGTATTGCTGTGTGGATGGATTATGTGACGTAGAATCTGACAGGTTGTATCCTCTATTGAATGTAGGGATGCCTCCTAAGGGTTCGAAGTCTTCGGCCCGTCTCTATTTGATTGAGTCACTTGCTGGGGTTCCTCCCTTGAGCGATAGCCAGTCAGATCCGTAGGCGGGTCCATCTCATGCCGGTGTTGGGTCGACACTTATGGCTCCTCCAGTCACGCCCTCAGTTCCTGAGCCGAGCCGTGCACCCTCGTCTGCTTCACCTACTGATAGGTTTGAGCAGATGATGCTGTTGATGCAGCAGCACCGGCAGCAGCAGCAGCAAGAGTTCCTCTCTTCCATGGCTGGCATCTTTACTCAGTCAGTGGGGGCGACTCCACCTGTTTCACCTATGCCTCCATCTGGGAGCGCCAGTGCCAGCGGCACTTTCGAACGATTCCAGCGCTTGCGACCTCCTACTTTTACAGGTTCTCATAGACCCGAGGAGGCCGAGTATTGGATAGACCACATCTCTAAGATGCTGAGACAGCTACACTGCTCTAAGGTTGAACAGGTTGAGCTTGCCTCCTTCATATTTGAGAAGGAGGCCAGTCTGTGGTGGGACAGTGTTCTTCGCACTGTCGAGGAAGGTTTTGAGTGGTCGTGGCAGGCATTTGAGGCACGCTTCCACGAGAAGTATTTCCCGGTTACGTACCGACATGAGAAAGAGAGTGAGTTCCTTCGCCTCCGCCAGGGAGGGTTGTCGGTGATGGAGTATGAGAACCGGTTTACTGAGTTGGGGTGATATGTTCCTTTAATCCTGGGTGATCAGCCGATGAGGATGCGGCGTTTCTCTGAGGGATTGAGACCTGAGATCCGATCGAAGATTTGCTGTGCTAGCATTTTTTCTTATGCGGAGCTGGTGAGCATGTCCTTTCGAGCAGAGCAGGACGGGGATAGAGCGTCTCACATGCGAGCACCGATGGTTCCTAGGCCGCGACTGGACTTTCAGGGTGCACCTTTCCTCGGCAAGAGGCCGTGAGCAGATTCTCCTCCGAGGCGTTCAGCGCCGCCCGCTCAGCAGATGAGAGCTGATCTTCGATGTTCATATTGTGGGAAGATAGGGCATTTGGACCGTTTTTACTTCTCCCGTATGCGAGCTAGTGGTTTTACTCCACCGCAGAAGATTAGCTGTCCGATGCCTCAGGTTATCTCTCCTCCACCTCTTCGATCAGCGCCAGCTCATCCATCCTTCAGACCTGCAGTTCCTAACTTCAGGCCACCTCAGCGGCCCATGGTTCCTCCGTCGAATCGTCAGCAACAGGCTCGAGTTCATGTGCTTTCAGCTGAAGCGCCTATGTCTGACTTAGTGCCAAGGTCCTTCGAGGTGACAGCGCACATTGAAGGTATTCCTGTTTCTGTGTTAGTGGATACAGGGTCCACTACTTCTCTTATATCTTATGCGGCAGTTAGGCGTTTGGGTTTGAGATCTGTTCCTATGCAAGGAGTGACGCTTACTACCGCTACGGGGATTTCCTCTGCTTTGGGCAAGCGTTGTTTGGATTGTTTGGTCGATCTTGGAAGTGGATCGATCCGTGTTGATTTGTTAGTCGCACTGCTTTATCACTACGATGTTATTATGGGTATGGATTGGCTCATGAGGATGCAAGCTGAGATTGATTGTGAAGCTAGATCAGTGACGATCCATGGACCTGAGGGCGAGACTGTTACTTTCCCAGTTCAGGTCAGTTACCCTCTTCGTATTGATTATTATTCTTCTCTGTTGGAGAGTATGGCTGAATCGGCATTAGTTAGTACGCCAGTAGTTCAGGAGTTTGAAGATGTGTTTGAGTCGATTCCTGGATTACCTCCTCTGCGTGAGATTGATTTTGCTATCAATCTTATGCCTGGTGCGGCGCCCATTTCTTTACCCACCTATCGTATGCCTCCGAGTGAAATGGAGGAGTTGAGGAAGCAGATAGATGGTTTGCTAGATTTGGGTTTTATTCGGCCTAGTGTGTCTCCTTGGAGAGCACCTGTTTTGTTTGTAAAGAAGAAGGATGGTTCCTTGCGATTGTGTATTGATTATCGCAGGCTGAATTTGGTAACTATGAAGAATAAGTACCCTTTGCCCAGGATTGATGATCTGTTTAATCAGTTGAAGGGGGCATGGTACTTTCGAAGATTGATCTGCAGTCAGGGTATCATCAGTTGCGCGTCAAGGATGGGGACGTGCAGAAGACCTCTTTCAGGACCAGCTTCGGTCATTATGAGTTCCTTGTGATGTCGTTCGGTCTTACGAACGCACCGGCCATGTTCATGGATCTGATGAACAGGGTGTTTCGGCCATTCTTGTTCCGATTCGTCATTGTCTTTATCGATGACATCTTGATATATTCGGCGAGCCGGGAAGAACACGAGGAGCACTTAAGAGCGGTTTTAGATACTCTTAGAAAGCATCAGCTTTTCGCACAGTTCAAGAAGTGTGATTTCTGAAAAGAGGAAGTCAAGTTCCTGGGACATGTGGTGTCCAAGGAAGGAATAGCCATCGATCTTGCCAAAGTAGCTGCAGTGCAGGACTGGAAGCAGCCTGGTTCAGTTACTAAGGTAAGGAGTTTTCTGGGTCTTGCAGGCTATTATCGACGCTTCATTCAAGACTTCTCGAAGATTGCCAGGCCGTTGTGGCAACTGACACAACTTCGCACATATTCAATGATGGCACCAGGTGGGAGAGTACGTCGTTCGCGCACTGGATCTACCCCTTCTACCCATGATGGGACGGAGCCAGCATCGCCGCCACATGTTGCATCGCAGTCGTCGGATCCCTCAGTCACGTATACATCGGGCACTGCATGTAAGTATAGATATATATTTCTTTTAATGACTTTGGTTTATGTTTAGACTTACATATTTCTTTTGCAACAGCGTCGTCGACCAGCCGACGAGGACGTGGACCCACGCGTGGGTTGCTTTTACAGCGACTTACACGTGAGGGTAGGGTGACAGTAGAGTTCCCACAAGACTGTATTAGACCTGTAGGGAATAATGCTAGATTATTTACGTCAGAGGTCGGTGTCTTATGCCGATCTATGATCCCTACCATCACCTCCCATTGGGCAGACGTGACAAATGATGTGCGGTAGCTCATCTGTCAACGCTTTCAGGTAAATTTATATGTTATGTGTTTTATTTATATATGTATAGCTCGAAATTGATGGAGCAGACCCAGATGTTGAGCGGGGGTCCCTGGAAGGTGGGAACCACTATTATGACCATGATGAAGCAGTCAATTTCCTATGGACAACATTGGAGGGGCCTGGCCATTTGGACAGACCGTGTTTATGTATTTGCTTGAAATTAATGGAGCAGACCCGGATGTGCGTCGGAGCTATCCGGATGAGCGGAGGTCCCTAGAAGGTGGGAACCGCTGTTATGACCATGATGAAGCTGTCCATTTCCTATGGACAGCATTAGAGGGGCCTGGCCATTTGGACAGACCGTGTTTATGTATTTGCTCGAAATTAATGAAGCAGACCCGGATGTGCGTAGGAGCAATCCGGATGAGCGGGGGTCCCTGGAAGGTGGGAACCGCTGTTATGACCATGAGGAAGCTGTCCATTTCCTATGCACAGCATTGGAGGGGCCTGGCCATTTGCGCTGGTGGCCGTGTTTATATTTGTATTTGCAGGGACCAAACCCTTAACCTAAACCCGAACCGATTCTCAAATCCAAAAACCTATAACCTAAACCAAAACCAAAACCTGTAACCTAAACCCGAATCCATTCTCAAATCCCAAAACCTATAACATAAACCTAACCTTAACCTAAACCTAAACCTATAGCCTATAACCTAAACCAAAACCCGAACCCATTCTCAAATCCCAAAACCTAAACCTAAACCTAAACCTAAACCATATCCTAAACCTATTGTAACGCCCTGAAATTTGGGGGTCGAGCATAACTCAGCTCCCGAGTTCCAAAACATCACTTATGCAACATATTTCATGATGGATGTATGTTGACTGTATTAGTGCATAAAACATGGAATAGATAAAGCCAAAACACAGATATGATTCAGGGATAAGTGAATAAAGCAAGCGGAAGACTTATAGAAAAATATGTGTACAAGTGTAAATCCCTGAAGTACATATACAAGCCAGGTCGTATAAAAGTGTTATTTAACAAAATTATAAGTATCAAGTTACATCATTTAAGTTCCCAAAAATAATTCCAGAGATCCCGCGCATCAGACCGAGGCTCGCTAGAACCCGTCTGAAAACTGCATATGGGAGAAGGTAGCCTCATCATCATCCATCTCCCTCTCTGCCTCAGAAGTCGCATCCACATCTGCAACATCAGAACCTAAGACAGAGTCTGGTGGGTGTTTAACACCACCCCAGAAATGTGGGAGTGAGTGATCAACTCAGTGGAACAATAAGGCACTGGTTAACATGTTATCAGTTCAATCAAACAGTAATGATAAAGCAGAACAATTAAATAAATCCTAAGTACTCTTATTAATGCAGGGATGTATGCAAAATGATGCGTGCCCTCACGCGTACACTCTCAGCGTCTTCATCTTACGTTACGCATGACATCACCTCAAAGTGCGCCACATCTACAAAGCACATGCAAATGCAGTGCATGGATATGATTACCAAGTTGTTATTAGTCCAATTCATACAGCAGGATTGGGAAGCTAAGATACCTTCCTCATGTCACCATCCAAACAGTGATCCATTCTAGGGTCGTCAATCCTAGATATGTCATACGATCATATGTTTGAGGTCGTAGCAAAGGGCTCGTCACCAATCAATGCACGCCTTTCATGCCTTTACTACCACAATTCAGCTCGTCACCTCATCGCGGTATCTAGGTATGCTCGAGGTCTCTACAAAGGGCTCGTCACCAATCAATGTAGGCCGACAGCACGAATATAGTGTCCCATACCACCATAATCGGCTCACGAGTTTAGTTGCTCACTGGTCACTACGGGGAGGCTCGTCACCCCAGCGTAGGCCGACAGCTCGACCACGGTGTCTCATACCACCATGTCCGGCTCATGAGTCTTAGCGGATCAAGTACCATAGTTAATAGGATTTCACTGGTAAGTTCGGTACCCTAGATTCAAGCAGTAGCGTCCATACATGGTGAACATATATCGGACAATCGAGTTACTTGAGGAACTCGACTAGCACGAGCGCACGTTGAATTGAGCGACATAGAGTGCGCAAACACTCCGCGTGGCCAAACCACTGCCGACAACTCTAATACGGCTCGGGTTCGTTTAATACGTCCTACGTGGCGAAAGCAATCTCAACCACGAGCATAGGGTCAATTACCGATTTCCTGGACTAAGGCATAGTCCCAAACACCTTACACTACTACAGATACTCATATGGATTGCAGAACAGTAATGGAATAACAACTCAAATCATGGTACATACGCATCTAAAGAATCTCAACTTAACATAAATGTAAGCATAGGTAATGCTTGAATTTAAATAACATGGAATGTAACTTGCATAAAGGAAATCATGCGCATCAATAGGAGTATTGAGAATCACTTCTCAACGCCCGCAATTAGTGTAATAAGTTACACTTTAGATCATTCATGCATTTCTACAAACACTTAGCATACATGGAACAACATACATGACGTATGTTGAAATACATGCATTTAGACAATTCCTCTTACCAAGGAGTTATCATACATGCATCTAGCATACATAAATGACAAATAATCATGGCAAACATAAGTGCATATTTTATACGTATACGGTACTTTATAAATACACATAGAATACACAAATCTCAATATAACGCATGCATATCAGGAAAGCAACGTAAACACAACATTTGGCATGTGAAATCTCATCCATAACAAGAATAAATCATTCACTGGCATTGAAAGCCTTGAAAACCATAACCTATACACTTAAAGTCCGCACCTTAAGCAAGGAAAGAACACCGAACCGATTTAGACGAGATGTCTTCGTCAACGGCGATAGAATACCCTAAAACATGGATAGAAATGAGATACAACAACACCAAGACTAATCTAAGCTCTAACACAGATTAGGGTTAGGTTAACTTACCCCAAAATGAACTCAGAACCGTCAGAATAACGATTCAAAGTGAAGGTTCAAGGATGAAGAAGAACAAGGAAGAATCCAAGATGATTCACCAACTTATCTCTCTCACTTTCTCTCTTTTTTCCACTCTCTTTCTAAGCTAGGGTTAGAGAAAATTCGTATGGAATAGAGAGCTAGGGTTTAAGGATTATAAATAGGCCTATCTTTGATGGAAATAACCTCAGGGACAAGGTATACTTAGGTTATAACCAAAGCATGCCTTTCTCGATCCAACGAAGCACTTCTGGTGGGCCTATAACCACGAAAGGTCGAACTTAAGCTCATTGACCATGGATCTAGGTCAGGCTGAGTTTTCGTACCGACCGGCTCTTCAGATCAGCCGTGGCGGACCACACTCAAATCAACGGTCACGGAATCACGATTAGGTCCACAAGCACTAGGATATGCTTGGGCCACCATCCCTGATCAGAGGGTGAAATTGGGTCAGAATCCAACGGTCAGATAGCTTAAAATCGTCGCGCAAGCGACACGACTCAGATTTCATAAAAACTTATTAAATTCCAACCGTTCTCACACTCTTCACTCCGAGCTCAATCAAATCGACCCAGAACATCAGATGGATTTGATTTTCGAGGTGATGGTCAAGCCCAACTCGGTGACCGTAACAGCCTAAGATCATCGCCATCAGACTTTCGACGCGCGGTCCAGGTTCGATCCAGATCTTCCAAAAATTCTCCAAAACAACTGGATTTAGCGATGGATCTCAGATTTCAGAGTAACGTAGCACTAACTAATCTACAAGTTTAGAACCATGCAGATACAATTTAAAGTGAATGATGCGAATTTCACAAGCAATCGAGTATAGCGCTAATTACCCCAAAAACAACTACTTAAGGAAAGATTAGCACAAAAATTTCCAAGGTCGTTACACCTATAACCTATAACCTTAACCAAAACCTATAACTTAAACCCAAACCCATTCTCAAATCTCAAAACCTATAACCTAAACCTAAACCTAAACCTTATCAAAAACCTATAACCTATAACCTAAACCAAAACCTAAAACCAAAACCAAAACCAAAACCAATAACCTAAACCCGAACCCATTATCAAATCCCAAAACCAATAACCTAACCTAAACCTATACTTATAACCTAAAACTGTTCTCAAATCCCAAAACCTATAACCTAAACCTTATCCTAAACCTATAACCTATAACCTAAACTAAAACCTATAACCTAAACCAAAACCAAAACCTATAACCTAAACCCGAACCCATTCTCAAATCCCAAAACTTATAACCTATCCCTAAACCTTAACATATAACCTAACCTAAGCCTATACTTATAACCTAAAACTATTCCCAAATCCTAAAACCTATAAGTTAAACCTAACCTTAACCTAAACCTAAACCTACAAATTATAACCTTAACCAAAACCTATGACCTAAACCAAAACCAAAACCTATAACCTAAAGCCGAACCCATTCTCAAATCCCAAAACCAATAACCTAAACCTAAACCTAAACCTTATCCTAAACTTATAACCTAAAACCTAAACCAAAACATATAACCTAAACCAAAACTAAAACCAATAACCTAAACACGAACCCATTATCAAATCCCAAAATGTATAACCTATCCTAAACATATACTTAAAACCTAAAACTATTCCCAAATCCCAAAACCTATAACCTAAACCTAAACGTAAACCTTATCCTAAACCTATAACCGATAACCTAAACGAAAACCTATAACCTAAACTAAAACCAAAACCTATAACCTAAACCTGAACCCATTCTCAAATCCTAAAACCTATAAACTATCCCTAAACCTTAACCTATATCCTAACCTAAGCCTATACTTATAACCTAAAACTATTCTCAAATCCCAAAACCTATAACCTAAACCTAACCTTAACTTAAACCTAAACCTATAACCTATAACCTTAACCAAAACATAAAACCTAAACCAAAAGCAAAACCTAAAACCTAAACCCGAACCCATTCTCAAATCCCAAAACCTATAACCTAAACCTAAACCTAAACCTTATCCTAAACCAATAACCTATAACCTAAACCAAAACCTATAACCTAAACCAAAATCAAAACCAATAACCTAAACCCGAACCCATTCTCAAATCCTAAAACCTATAACCTATCCCTAAACCTTAACATATAACGTAACCTAAGCCTATACTTATAACCTAAAACTATTCCCAAATCCCAAAACCTATAACCAAAATGTAACCTTAAACTAAACTTAAACCTATAAATTATACCCTGAACCAAAACCTATAACCTAAACAAAACCAAAACCTATAACCTAAACCCGAACCCATTCCCAAATCCAAAAACCTATAACCAAAACCAAAACCAAAACCTATAACCTAAACCCGAACCCATTCTCAAATCCCAAAACCTATAACCTAAACCAAATCCAAAACCAATAACCTAAACCCGAACACAATCTCAAATCCCAAAACCTATAACCTAAACCTAAACCTATAACCTATAACATAAACCAAAACCTAAAACCTAAACCAAAACCAAAACCTATAACCTAAACCCGAACCCATTCTCAAATCCCAAAACCTATAACCTATCCCTAAACCTTAACCTATAACCTAACCTAAGCCTATACATATAACCTAAAACTATTCCCAAATCCCAAAACCTATAACCTAAAGCAAACCTTAACCTAAACCTAAACCTATAACCTATAACCTTAACCAAAACCTGAACCAATTCTCAAATCCCAAAACCTATAACCTAAACCTAAACCTAAACCTTATCCTAAACCCATAACCTATAACCTAAACCAAAACTTATAACCTAAACCAAAATCAAAACCTATAACCTAAACCCGAACCCATTCTCAAATCCCAAAGCCTATAACCTATCCCTAAACCTGAACATATAACCTAACCTAAGCCTATACTTATAACCTAAAACTATAACCAAATCCCAAAACCTATAACCTAAACCTAACCTTAACATAAACCTAAACCTATAAATTATAACCTTAACCAAAACCTATAACGTCAACCAAAACCAAAACCTATAACCTAAATCCGAACCCGTTCCCATATCCCAAAACCTATAACCTAAACCAAAACCAAAACCTATAACCTAAACCCGAACCGATTCTCAAATCCCAAAACCTATAACCTAAACCAAATCCAAAACCAATAACCTAAACCCGAACCCATTCTTAAATCCCAAAACCAATAACCTAAACCTAAACCTATAACCTATAACCTAAACCAAAACCAAAACCTATAACCTAAACCCGAACCCATTCTCAAATCCCAAAACCTATAACCTAAACCAAATCCAAAACCTATAACCTAAACCCGAACGCATTCTCAAATCCCAAAACCAATAACCTAAACCTAAATATATAACCTATAACCAAAACCAAAACCTATAACCTAAACCAAAACCAAAACCTATAACCTAAACCCGAACCCATTCTCAAATCCTAAAACCTATAACCTATCCCTAAACCTTAACCTATAACCCAACCTAAACCTATACTTATAACCTAAAACTATTCCAAAATCCCAAAACCTATAACCTAAACCAAACCTTAACCTAAACCTAAACCTATAACCTATAACCTTAACCAAAACCTAAAACCTAAACCAAAACCAAAACCAAAAACCTAAACCTGAACCCATTCTGAAATCCCAAAACCTATAACCTAAACCTAATCCTAAACCTTATCCTAAACCTATAACCTATAACCTAAACCAAAACCTAAACCTATAACCTAAACCCGAACCCATTCTCAAATCCAAAGCCTATAACCTATTCTTAAACCTTAACATATAACCTAACCTAAGCCTATACTTATAACATAAAACTATAACCAAATCCAAAACCTATAACCTAAACCTAAACCTAACCTAAACATAAACCTATAAATTATAACCTTAACCAAAACCTATAACGTAAACCAAAACCAAAACTTATAACCTAAATCCGAACCCATTCCCAAATCCCAAAACCTATAACCAAAACCAAAACCAAAACCAAAAAACTAAACCCGAACCCATTCTCAAATCCCAAAACCTATAACCTATCCCAAAACCATAACATATAACCTAACCTAAGCCTATACTTAAAACCTAAAACTATTCCCATATCCCGAAACCTATAACCTAAACCTAACATTAACCTAAACCTAAACCTATAACCTATAACCTTAACCAAAACATATAACCTAAACCAAACCCAAAACCAATAACCTAAACCCTAAACCATTCTCAAATCCCAAAACCTATAACCTAAACCTAAACCTAAACTTTATCCTAAACCTATAACCTCTGTAACCTAAACCAAAACCTATAACCTAAACCAAAACCAAAACCTATAACCTAAACCCGAACCCATTCTCAAATCCTAAAACCTATAACCTATCCCTAAACCTTAACCTATAACCCAACCTAAACCTATACTTATAACCTAAAACTATTCCAAAATCCCAAAACCTATAACCTAAACCAAACCTTAACCTAAACCTAAACCTATAACCTATAACCTTAACCAAAACCTAAAACCTAAACCAAAACCAAAACCAAAAACCTAAACCTGAACCCATTCTGAAATCCCAAAACCTATAACCTAAACCTAATCCTAAACCTTATCCTAAACCTATAACCTATAACCTAAACCAAAACCTATAACCTAAACCAAAACCAAAATCTATAACCTAAACCCGAACCCATTCTCAAATCTCAAAACCTATAACCTAAACCTAACATTAACATAAACCGAAACCTATAACCTATAACCTTAACCAAAACATATAACCAAAACCAAACACAAAACCAATAACCTAACCCTAACCTAAACATAAACCTATAAATTATAACCTTAACCAAAACCTATAATGTAAACCAAAACCAAAACTTATAACCTAAATCCGAACCCATTCCCAAATACCAAAACCTATAACCTAAACCAAAACCAAAACCTATAACCTAAACCCGAACCCATTATCAAATCCCAAAACCTATAACCTAAACCAAAACCAAAACCTATAACCTAAACCCGAACCCATTCTCAAATCCAAAAACATATAACCTAAACCTATAACCTAAACCAAAACCAAAACCTAAAACCTAAACCCGAACCCATTCTCAAATCCCAAAACCTATAACCTAAACCTAAACCGTAACCTAAACCTAAACCAATAACCTATAACCTAAACCAAAACCAATAACCTAAACCCAATCCAAAACCTATAAACTAAACCCGAACCCATTCTCAAATCCCAAAACCTATAATCTATCCCAAAACCATAACATATAACCTAACCTAAGCCTATACTTAAAACCTAAAACTATTCCCATATCCCAAACCTATAACCTAAACCTAACATTAACCTAAACCTAAACCTATAACCTATAACCTTAACCAAAACATATAACCTAAACCAAACCCAAAACCAATAACCTAAACCCTAAACCATTCTCAAATCCCAAATCCTATAACCTATAACCTAAACCTTATCCTAAACCTATAACCTATAACCTAAACCAAAATCTATAACCTAAACCAAAACCAAAACCTATAACCTAAACCCGAACCCATTCTCAAATCCCAAAACCTATAACCTATCTTTAAACCTTAACCTATAACCTAACCTAAACCTATACTTATAACCTAAAACTATTCCCAGATCCCAAAACCCATAACCTTTAACCTTAACCAAAACCTAAACCTAAACCTAAACCTATAACCTATAACCAAAACCAAAACCTATAACCTAAACCCGAACCCATTCTCAAATCCCAAAACCTATAACCTAAACCAATACCAAAACCTATGACCTAAACCCAAACCCATTCTCAAATCCTAAAACCTATAACCTAAACCTAAACCGTAACCTAATCCTATAAACCTATAGCCTAAACACACATCCCAAAACCATAACCAATAAACAAACCAAAACATATACTTATAACCTAAAACTATTCCCAAAACCCAAAACCTATAACCTAAACCAAACCTTTCCCTAAACCTATAACCTAAACTCAATTCCCTAAACCTAAACCTAGACCTAAACCTAAACCAAAACCTATAGCATAAACTCAAATCCCTAAAATCCCAAAACTTATAACCTAAACCAAAGCCAAAACCTATAGTCTAAACCTGAACCCATTCTCAAATCCAAAAACCTATAACCTAAACCTAAACCTATAACCTATAACCTAAACCAGAACTAAAACCTATAACCTAAACCAAAACCAAAACCTATAACCTAAACCTGAACCCATTATCAAATCCCAAAACCTATAAACTCATATACCTAAACCTTAACCTATAACCTAACCTAAACCTATACTTATAACCTAAAACTATTCCTAAATACCAAAACCTATAACCTAAACCTAACCTTTCCCTAAACTTATAACCTGTAACCTATAACCGAAACCAAAACCTATAACCTAAACCAAAACCTATAACCTAAACCCGAACCCATTCTCAAATTCCAAAACCTATAACCTAAACCTAAACCTAAACCTTAACTTAAACCTATAACCTATCACCTAAACTAAAACCTATAACCTAAACCAAAACCAAAACCTATAACCTAAGCCCGAACCCATTCTCAAATCCCAAAACATATAGCCTAAACCTAAACCTAAACCTATAACCTAACCTAAGCATATACTTATAACCTAAAACTTTTCCCAAATCCCAAAACTGATAACCTAAACCTAAAATTAACCTTAACCTAAACCTATAACCTATAACCTAAATCAAAACCTAAAACCTAAACCAAAACCAAAACCTATAACCTAAGCCCGAACACATTCTCAAATCCCAAAACCTATAACCTAAACCTATAACCTAAATCAAAACCTATAACCTAAATCAAAACCTATAACCTAAACCAAAACCAAAACCTATAACCCAAGCCCGAACCCATTCTCAAATCCTAAAACCTATAACCTATCCGTAAACCTTAACCTATAACCTAACCTAAACCTATACTTATAACCTAAAACTATTCCTAGATCCCAAAACCTATAACCTAAACCTAACCTTAACCTAAACCTAAACCTATAACATATAACCTTAACCAAAACCTATAACCTAAACCAAACCAGAACCTATAAACTAAACCCGAACCCATTCTCAAATCCCGAAACTTATAACCTAAACCAAAACCAAAACCTATATCCTAAACCCGAACCCATTCTCAAATCCTATAACCTAAACGAAAAACTAAACCTAAAACCAAAAACCTAAACCAAACCTATAACCCAAATTTCCTAAACCTAAACCATAACTCATCCTCAAATCCAAAAATATATAACGTAAACCTAAACCAAAACCAAAATTTATAACCTAAACCCGAACCCATTCTCAAATCCCAAAACCCATAACCTAACCTAATCCTATACTTATAACCTAAAACTATGACCAAATCCCAATACCTATAACTTAAACCTAACCACAACCTAAACCTAAACATATAACCTATAACTTTATCCAAAACCTATAACCAAAACCAAAACCAAAACCGAAAACCTAAACCCGAACCCATTCTCAAATCCTAAAACCTAAAACCTAAACCTAAACTTAAACCTTATCCTAAACCTATAACCTAAAACCTAAACCAAAACCTACAACCTAAACCAAAACCGAAACCTATAACCTAAACCCGAACCCATTCTCAAATCCCGAAACCTATAACCTATCCCAAAACCATAACCTATATCCTAACCTAAGCCTATACTTATAACCTAAAACTATTCGCAAATCCCAAAACCTATAACCTAAACCTAAACCTAAACCTTATCCTAAACCTATAACCTATAACCCAAACAAAACCTATAACCTAAACCCGAACCCATTCTCAAATTCCAAAACCTATAACCTATGCCTAAACCTTAACCTATACACAAACCTAAGCCAATACTTATAACCTAAAACTATTCCCAAATCCCAAAACCTATAGCCTAAACCTAATCTTAACCAAAACCTAAACCTATAACCTATAACCTTAACCAAAACCTATAACCTAAACCAAAACCAAAACCTATAACCGAAACCCGAACCCATTCTCAAATCCCAAAACCTATAACATATCCCTAAACCTTAACCTATAACCTAACCTAAGCCTATACTTATAACCTAAAACTATTCCCAAATCCCAAAACCTATAACCTAAACCTAAACCTAAACCTAAACATATAACCAATAACATAAACCAAAACATATAACAAAAACCAAAACCAAAACCTATAACCTAAACCCGAACACATTCTCAATTCCCAAAACCTATAACCTATCCCTAAACCTTAACCTATAACCTAACCTAAACCTATACTTTAACCTAAAACTATTCCCAAATCCCAAAACCTATAACCTAAACCTAACCTTTCCCTAAACGTAAATACAAAAACCTATAACCTAAACCTATAACCTAAACCAAAACCAAAACCTATAACCTAAACCCGAACCCATTCTCAAATCCCAAAACCTATAACCAAAACCTAAACCTAAACCTTATCCTAAACCTATAATCTATAACCAAAACCAAAACCTATAACCTAAACCAAAACCAAAACCTATAAACTAAACCTGAACCCATTCTCAAATCCCAAAACCTATAACCTATCCCTAAACCTTAACATATAACCTAACCTAAGCCTATACTTATAACCTAAAACTATTCCCAAATCCCAAAACCTATAACCTAAACCTAACAAAACCTATAACCTAAACTCGAACCCATTATCAAATCCCAAAACCTATAACTTAAACCAAAACCAAAACCAATAACCTAAACCCAAACCCATTCTCAAATCCCAAAACCTATAACCTAAACCTAAACCTAAACCTTATCCTAAACCTATAACCTATAACATCAAATCCCAAAACCTATAACCTAAACCAAAACAAAACCCTATAACCTAAACCCGAACCCATTCTCAAATCCCAAAACTTATAACCTATCCCTAAACCTTAACATATAACCTAACCTAAGCCTATACTTATAACCCTAAAACTATTCCCAAATCCCAAAACCTATAACCTAAACCCAACCTTAACCTAAACCTAAACCTATAAATTATAACCTTAACCAAAACCTATAACCCAAACCAAAACCAAAACCTAAAACCTAAACCCGAACCCATTCCCAAATCTAAAAACCTATAACCTAAACCAAGACCAAAACCTATAACTTAAACCCGAACCCATTCTCAAATTCCAAAACCTATAACCAAAACCAAATCCAAAGCCTATAACCTAGACCGAACCCATTCTCAAATTCCAAAACCTTAACCTATAACCTAACCTAAGCCTATACTTATAACCTAAAACTATTCCTAAATCCCAAAACCTATAACCTAAACCAAACCTTTCCCTAAACCTAAACCTATAGCCTATAACCTAAACCAAAACCTATAACCTAAACCAAAACCAAAACCTATAACCTAAACCCGAACCCATTCTCAAATCTCAAAACCTATAACCTAAACCAAAACTAAAACTTATAACCTAAACCCGAACCCATTCTCAAATCCCAAAACCTATAACCTAAACCTAAACCTATAACCTATAAACCTAAACCAAAACCAAAACCTATAACCTAAACCCGAACCCATTCTCAAATCCCAAAACCTATAACTTAAACCTAACCTTAACCTATAACCTAACCTAAACCTATACTTATAACTTAAAACTATCCCCAAATCCAAAAACCTATAACCTAAACCTAAACCTTAAGCTAAACCGTTAACCTATAACCTAAAGCAAAACCTATAACCTAAACAAAAACCAAAACCTATAACCTAAACCCGAACCCATTATCAAATCCCAAAACCTATAACCTAAGCCAAAACCAAAACGTAATCCTAAACCGTTAACCTATAACCTAAATCAAAACCAAAACCAAAACCTATAACCTAAATCCGAACCCATTCTCAAATCCCAAAACCTATAACCAAAACCAAAACCAAAACCTATAACCTAAAACCGAACCCATTCTCAAATCCTAAAACCTATAATCTAACCTAAACTTATACTTAAAACTTAAAACTATTCCCAAGTCCTAAAACCTATAACCTAAACCAAAACCAAAACCTATAACCTAAACCCGAACCCATTCTCAAATCCCAAAACCTATAGCCTATCCCTAAACCTTAACCTATAACCTAACCTAAGCCTATACTTATAACCTATAACTATTCCCAAATCCCAAAACCTATAACCTAAACCTAACCTTAACCTTAACCTAAACCTATAAACTATAACCTTAACCAAAACCTATAACCCAAACCAAAACCAAAACTTATAACCTAAACCCGTACCCATTCTCAAATCCCAAAACCTATAACGTAAACCTAAACCTTAACCTAAACCTAAACTTATAACCTATAACCTAAACCAAAACCTATAACCTAAACCAAAACCAAAACCTATAACCTAAGCCCGAACCCATTCTCAAATCCCAAAGCTATAACCTATCCCTAAACCTTAACACCTAACCTGTTAACCTATAACCTAAATCAAAACCTACAACCTAAACCAAAACCAAAACCTAGAACAAAAACTCGAACCCATTCTCAAATCCCAAAACCTATAACCTAAACCTTAACGTTAACCTAAACCTATGACCTATAACCAAAACCAATAACCTAAACCCGAACCCATTCTCAAATCACAAAACCTAAACCTAAACCTAAACCTTATCCAAAACCTATAACCTATAACCTAAACCAAAACCTATAACCTAAACCTAAACCAAATCCAAAACCTAAAACCTAAAACCGAACCCATTCTCAAATCCCAAACCCTATAACCTATCCCTAAACCTTAACATATAACCTAACCTAAGCCTATACTTATAACCTAAAACTATTCCCAAATCCCAAAACCTATAACCTAAACCTAACCATAACCTAAACCTAAACCTATAAACTATAAGCTTAACCAAAACCTATAACGTCAACCAAAACCAAAACCTATAACCTAAATCCGAACCCGTTCCCATATCCCAAAACCTATAACCTAAACCAAAACCAAAACCTATAACCTAAACCCGAACCCATTCTCAAATTCCAAAACCTATAACCTAAACCAAATCCAAAGCCTTTAACCTAAACCCGAACCCATTCTCAAATCCCAAAGCCTTAACCTATAACCTAACCTAAGCATATACTTATAACCTAAAACTATTCCCAAATTCCAAAACCTAAAACCTAAACCAAACCTTAATCTAAACCAAAACCTATAACCTATAACCTTAACCAAAACCTATAACCTAAACCAAAACCAAAACCTAAAACCTAAACCCGAACCTATTCTCAAATCCCAAAACCTATAACCTAAACCAAATCCAAAACCTATAACCTAAACCCGAACCCATTCTCAAATCCCAAATCCTATAACCTAAACCTAAACCTAAAACTTATAACTTAAACCAAAACCTATAACCTAAACCAAAACCAAAACCTATAACCTAAACCCGAACCCATTCTTAAATCTATAACCTAAACTCAAATCCCTAAACATTAACCTATAACCTAACCTAAACCTATACTTATAACCTAAAACTATTCCCAAATCCCAAAACCTATAACCTAAACCTAACCTTAACCTAAACCTAAACCTATAACCTAAACATAAACCAAAACCTATAACCTAAACCAAAACCAAAACCAATAACCTAAACCCGAACCCATTCTCAAATCCTAAAACCTATAACCTAAATCTAAACCGTAACCCATTCTCAAATCCAAAAATCTATAACCTAAACCAAAACCTATAACCTAAACCAAAACCAAAACCTACAACCTAAACCTGAACCCATTCTCAAATCCAAAAACCTATAACCTAAACCTAAACCTAAACCTTATTGTAAATCTATGACTTATAACCTAAACCAAAACCTGCAACCAAAACCAAAACCAAAACCTATAGCCTAAACCCGAACCCATTCTTAAATCCAAAAACTCATAACCTAAACCTAAACCTTAACCTAAACCGTTAACCTATAACCTAAACTTAAACCAAAACCAAAACCTATAACCTAAACCCAAACCCATTATCAAATCCCAAAACCTATAACATATAACCTTAACCAAAACCTATAACCTAAACCAAACCAGAACCTATAAACTAAACCCGAACCCATTCTCAAATCCCGAAACTTATAACCTAAACCTTATCCTAAACCTATAACCTATAACCTAAACCAAAACATATAACCTAAACCAAAACTAAAACCTCTAACCTAAACCCGAACCCAGTATCAAATTCCAAAACCTATAACCTAACCAAAACCTATACTTATAACCTAAAACTATTCCCAAATCCCAAAACCTATAACCTAAACCTTATCCTAAACCTATAACCTATAACCTAAACCTTGTCCTAAACCTATAACCTAAACCAAAACCAAAACCTATAACCTAAACCCAAACTTATTCCCAAATCTAAAAACCTATAATCTAAACCAAAACCAAAACCAAAACTTATAACCTAAACCTGAACCCATTCTCAAATCCCAAAACCTATAACCTAAACCAAAACCAAAACCTATAACCTAAACCCTAATCCATTCTTAAATCCCAAAACCTATAACCTAAACCTAAACCAAAACCTATAACCTAAACTAAAACCAAAACCTATATCCTAAACCTGAACCCATTCTCAAATCCAAAAACCTATAACGTAAACCAAAACCTTAACCTATAACCTAACCTAAGCCTATACTTATAACCTAAAACTATTCCCAAATCCCAAAACCTATAACCTAAACCTCACCATAACCAAAACCTAAACCTATTACCAATAACCTTAACCAAAACCTATAACCTAAACCAAATCATAAAACCTATAACCTAAACCTTATCCTAAACCTATAACCTATAACCAAAACCTATAACCTAAACCTGAACCCATTATCAAACCCAAAACCTATAACCTAACCTAAACCTATACTTATAACCTAAAAGTATTCCCAAATCCTAAAACCTATAACCTAAACCTAACATTCCTATAACCTAAATCAAAACCTATAACCTAAACCAAAACCACAACCTATAACCTAAACCCGAACCCATTCTCAAATCCCAAAACCTATAACCTATCCCTAAACCTTAACATATAACCTAACCTAAGCATATACTTATAACCTAAAACTATTCACAGATAACAAAACCAATAAACTAAACCTAACCTTAACCTAAAACTAAACCTATAACCTATAACCTTAACCAAAACCTATAACCTAAACCAAACCCAAAACCTATATCCTAAACCCGAACCCATTCCCAAATCCAAAAACCTATAACCTGAACCTAAACCTTAACCTAAACCTATAATCTATAACCTAAACCAAAACCTATAACCTAAACCAAAACCAAAACCCCTAACCTAAACCCCAACCCATTCTCAAATCCCCAAACCTCCCACCTCAACCTAAACCTTAACATATAACCTAACCTAAGCCTATACTTATAACCTAAAACTATTCCCATATCCCAAAACCTATAACCTAAACCTAACCTTAACCTAAACCTAAACCTATAAATTATAACCTTAACCAAAACCTATAACCTAAACCAAAACCAAAACCGATAACCTAAACCCGAACCCATTCCCAAATCCAAAACCTATAACCTAAACCAAAACCAAAACCTATCTCCTAAACCCAAACCCATTCTCAAATCCCAAAACCTATAACCTTTCTATAAACCTTAACCTATAACCTAACCTAATCCTATACTTATAACCTAAAACTATGACCAAATCCCAATACCTATAACTTAAACCTTACCATAACCTAAACCTAAACATATAACCTATACCTTTAATCCGAAACCTATAACCCAAACCAAAACCAAAACTTAAAACCTAAACCCGAACCCATTCTCAAATCCCAAAACCTAAAACCTAAACCTAAACCTTAACCTTAACCTAAACCTATAACTTTAACCTAAACTTAAACCTAAAACCTAAACCAAAATCTATAACCTAAACCAAAACCCGAACCCATTCTCAAATCCCGAAACCTATAACCTATCCCTAAATCTTAACCTATATCCTAACCTAAGCCTATACTTATAACCTAAAATTATTCTCAAATCCCAAAACCTATAACCTAAACCTAACCCTTCCCTAAACCTATAACCTATAAACCTATTCTCAAATCCCAAAACCTATAACCTAAACCTAAACCTATAACCTATGACCTAAACCCGAACCCATTCTCAAATCCCAAAACCTATAACCCATCCCTAAACCTTAACCTATAACCTAACCTAAACCTATACTTATAACCTAAAACTATTCCCAAATCCCAAAACCTATAACCTAAACCTAACCTTAACCTAAACCTAAACCTATAACCTATAACCTTAACCAAAACCTATAACCTAAACCAAAACCAAAACCTATAACCTAAACCCGAACCCATTCTCAAATCCCAAAACCTACAACCTAAACCTAAACCTAAACCTTATCTTAAACCTATAACCTATACTAAACCAAAATATATAACCTAAACCAAAACCAAAACCTATAACCTATATCCAAAACCCGAACCCATTCTCAAATCCCAAAACCTATAACCTAAACCCCTAAACCTTAACCTATAACCTAACCTAAGCCTATACTTATAACCTAAAACTATTCCAAAATCCCAAAACCTATAACCTAAACCTAAACCAAAACCAAAACCTAAACCTTTAACCTATAACCTAAACCAAAACCGAAACCTATAACCTAAACCCGAACCCATTCTCAATTCCGAAAACCTATAACCTATCCCTAAACCTTAACCTATAACCTAACCTAAACCTATACTTATAAAATAAAACTGTTCTCAAATCCAAAAACCTATAACCTAAACCTAAACCTAAACCTTATTGTAAATCTATGACTTATAACCTAAACCAAAACCTATAACCTAAACGAAAACTAAAACCTATAACCTAAACCCGAACCCATTCTCAAATCCCAAAACCTATAACCTAAACCTAACCTTAACCTTAACCTTAACCAAAACCTATAACTTATAACTTAAACCAAAACCTATAACCAAAATCAAAACCTATAACCTAAAGCCGAATCCATTCTCAAATACCAAAACCTATAACCTATCCCTAAACCTTAACATATAACCTAACCTAAGCTTATACTTACAACCTAAAACTATTCCCATGTCCCAAAACCTATAACCTAAACCTAACCTTAACCTAAACCTAAACCTATAAACTATAACCTAAACCAAAACCAATAACCTAAACCAAAGCCAAAACCTATAGCCTAAACCCGAACCCATTCTCAAATCCCAAAACCTATAACCTAAACCTAAACCTAAACCTTATCCTAAACCTATAACCTATAACCTAAACCAAAACCTATAACCTAAACCAAAACCAAAACCTAATCGTATAACCTAAACTCAAATCCCTAAACCTTAACCTATAACCTAACCTAAACCTATACTTATACCCTAAAACTATTCCCAAATCCCAAAACCTATAACCTAAACCTAACCTCTTCCAAAACCTATAACCTAATCCAAAACCTATAACCTAAACCAAAACCAAAACCTATAACCTAAACTTAAACTCATTCTCAAATCCTAAAACCTTTAACCTAAACCAAAACCAAAACCTATGACCTAAACCCGAACCCATTCTCAAATTCCAAAACGTATAACCTAACCAAATCCAAAGCCTATACCCTAAACCAGAACCAATTCTCAAATCCCAAAACCTTAACCTATAACCCAACCTAAACCTATACTTATAACCTAAAACTATTCCAAAATCCCAAAACCTATAACCTAAACCAAACCTTAACCTAAACCTAAACCTATAACCTATAACCTTAACCAAAACCTAAAACC
This sequence comes from Magnolia sinica, assembly GCF_029962835.1. NCBI lineage: Eukaryota > Viridiplantae > Streptophyta > Magnoliopsida > Magnoliales > Magnoliaceae > Magnolia > Magnolia sinica. Next base: position 65,037,742 of record NC_080578.1, read on the forward strand.
TAAACCAAAACCAAAACCAAAAACCTAAACCTGAACCCATTCTGAAATCCCAAAACCTATAACCTAAACCTAATCCTAAACCTATAACCTAAACCTATAACCCATTCTTAAATCCCTAATCCTAAACCTTATCCTAAACCTATAACCTATAACCTAAACCAAAACCTATAACCTAAACCAAAACCAAAATCTATAACCTAAACCCGAACCCATTCTCAAATCTCAAAACCTATAACCTAAACCTAACATTAACATAAACCGAAACCTATAACCTATAACCTTAACCAAAACATATAACCAAAACCAAACCCAAAACCAATAACCCAAACCCGAACCCATTCTCAAATCCCAAAACCTATAGCCTAAACCTAAACCTAAACCAAAACCAAAACCTATAACCGAAACCCGAACCCATTCTCAAATCCCAGAACATATAACTTATCCCTAAACCTTAACATATACCCTAACCTAAGCCTATACTTATACCCTAAAACTATTCCCAAATGACAAAACCTATAACCTAAACCTAACCTTTACCTAAACCTAAAACTATAAATTATAACCTTAGCCAAAACCTATAACCTAAACCAAAACCAAAACCTATAACCTAAACCCGAACTTATTCCCAAATCCAAAAGCCTATAACCTAAACCAAGACCAAAATCAATAACCTAAACCCGAACCCATTCTCAACACCCAAAACCTATAACTTAAACCAAATCCAAAACCTATAACCTAAACCCGAACCCATTCTCAAATCCCAAAACCAATAACCTAAACCTAAACCTAAACCAAAACTTATAACCTAAACTAAAACCAAATCCTTTAACCTAAACCTGAGCCCATTCTCAAATCCCAAAACCTATAACCTATCCCTAAACCTTAACCTATAACCTAACCCAAGCCTATACTTTTAACCTAAAACTATTCCCAAAACCAAAAAGCTATAACCTAAACCTAACCATAACCTAAAAGTAAACCTATAACCTATAACCTTAACTAAAACCTATAAACTAAACCAAAACCAAAACCTAAAACCTAAACCAGAACCCATTCTCAAATCCCAAAACCTATAACCTAAACCTAAACCTATAACCTATTATCAAATCCTAAAACCTATAACCTAATCTAAACATATACTTATAACATAAAAGTATTCCCAACTCCCAGAACATATATCCTAAACTAAAACCTACACCTTATCCTAAACCTGTAACCTATAACCTAAACCAAAACCACAACCTATAACCTAAATCCGAACCCATTCTCAAATCCCAAAACCTATAACCTATCCCTAAACCTTAACATATAACCTAACATAAGCCTATACTTATAACCTAAAACTATTCCCATATTCCAAAACCTATTACCTAAACCTAACCTTAACCTAAAACTAAACCTATAACCTATAACCTTAACCAAAACCTATAACCTAAACCAAACCCAAAACCTATATCCTAAACCCGAACCCATTCTTAACTCCCAAAACCTATAACCTAAACCTAAACCAAAGCCCTATCCTAAACCTATAATCTATAACCTAAGCCAAAACCTATAACCTAAACCAAAACCAAAACCTATAACCTAAACCCGAACCCATTTTCAAATCCCAAAACCTATAACCTATCCCTAAACCTTAACATATAACCTAACCTAAGCCTATATTTATAACCAAAAACTATTCCCAGATACCAAAACCTATAACCTAAACCTAACCTTAACCTAAACCTAAACCTATAAATTATAACCTTAACCAAAACCTATAACCGAAACCAAAACCAAAACCGATAACCTAAACCCGAACCCATTCCCAAATCCAAAAACCTATAACCTAAACCAAAACTAAAACCTATATCCTAAACCCGAACCCATTCTCAAATCCCAAAACCTATAACCTAAACCAAATCCAAAACCTATAACCTAAACCCGAACCCATTCTCAAATCCCAAAACCTATAACCGAAATATAAACCTATAACCTATAACCTAAACCAAAACCTATAACCTAAACCAAAACCAAAATTTATAACCTAAACCCGAACCCATTCTCAAATTCCAAAACTTATAACCCATCCATAAACCTTAACCTATAACCTAACCTAATCCGATACTTATAACCTAAAACTATGACCAAATCCCCATACCTACAACTTAAACCTAACCATAACCTAAACCTAAACATATAACCTATAACCTTATCCAAAAACTATAACCAAAATCAAAACCAAAACCTAAAACCTAAACCTGAACCCATTCTCAAATCCCAAAACCTAAAACCTAAACCTAAACCTAAACCTTATCCTAAACCTATAACCTATAACCTAAACCAAAACCTACAACCTAAACCAAAACCCGAACCCATTCTCAAATCCCGAAACCTATAACCTATCCCTAAACCTTAACCTATATCCTAACCTAAGCCTATACTTATAACCTAAAACTATTCCCATATTCCAAAACCTATTACCTAAACCTAACCTTACCCAAAACCTAAACCTATAACCTAAAACCTTCACCAAAACCTAAACCAAAACCAAAACCAAAACCTATAACCTAAACCCGAACCCATTTTCAAATCATAAAACCTATAACCTATCCCTAAACCTTAACATATAACCTATCCTAGGCCAACACTTATAACCTAAAACTATAACCAAATCCCAGAACCAATAACCTAAACCTAACCTTAACCTAAACCTAAACCTATAAATTATAACCTTAACCAAAACCCATAACGTAAACCAATACCAAAACCTATAACCTAAACCCGAACCAATTCCCAAATCCCAAAACCTATAACCTAAACCAAAACCAAAACCTATAACCTAAACTCGAACCCATTCTCAAAACCCAAAACCTATAACCTAAACCAAATCCAAAACCTATAACCTAAAACCGAACCCATTCTCAAATCCCAAACCCTATAACCTATCCCTAAACCTTAACATATAACCTAACCTAAGCCTATACTTATAACCTAAAACTATTCCCAAATCCCAAAACCTATAACCAAAACCTAACCTTAACTTAAACCTAAACCTATAAATTATTAACAAAACCAAAACTTATAACGTAAACCAAAACCAAAACCTATAACCTAAACCCGAACCCATTCCCAAATCGTAAAACCTATAACCTAAACCAAAACTAAAACCTATAACCTAAACCCGAACCAATTCTCAAATCCCAAAACCTATAACCTAAACCAAATTGAAAACCTATAACCTAAACCAGAACCCATTCTCAAATCCCAAAACCTATAACCTAAACCTAAACCTATAACCTATAACCTAAACCAAAACCTATAACCTAAACCAAAACCAAAACCTATAACCAAAACCCGAACCCATTATCAAATCCCAAAACCTATAACCTAACCTAAACCTATACTTATAATCTAAAAGTATTACCAAATCCCAAAACCTATAACCTAAACCTAAACCTAACCCTTATCTTAAACCAATAACCTATAACCTAAACCAACATCAAAACCTATAACATAAACCCGAACCCATTCTCAAATCCCAAAACCTATAACCTATCCCTAAACCTCAACATATAACCTAACCTTAGCCTATACTTATAACCTAAAACTGTTCCCATATCCCAAAACCTATAACCTAAACCTAACCTTAACCTAAACCTAAACCTATAACCAATAAGCTTAACCAAAACCTATAACCTAAACCAAACCAAAACCCTATAACCTAAACCCCAACCCATTCTCAAATCCCAAAACCTAAAACCTAAACCTAAACCTAAACCTTATCCTAAACTTATAATCTATAACCTAAACCAAAACCTATAACCTAAACCAAAACCAAAACCTATAAACTAAACCTGAACCCATTCTCAAATCCCACAACCTATAACCTATCCCTAAACAATAACATATAACCTAACATAAGCCTATACTTGTAACCTAAAACTATAACCAAATCCCAAAACCAATAACGTAAACCTAACCTTAACCTCAACCTAAACCTATAAATTATAACCTTAACCAAAACCCATAACGTAAACCAATACCAAAACCTATAACCTAAACCCGAACCCATTCCCAAATCCCAAAACCTATAACCAAAACCAAAACCAAAACCTATAACCTAAACCCGAACCCATTCTCAAAACCCAAAACCTATAACTTAAACCAAATCCAAAACATATAACCTAAAACCGAACCCATTCTCAAATCCGAAAACCTATAACCTATCCCTAAACCTTAACATGTACCCTAACCTAAGCCTATACTTATAACCTAAAACTATTCCCAAATCCCAAAACCTATAACCAAAACCTAACCTTAACCTAAACCTAAACCTATAAATTATAACTTTAACCAAAACTTATAACGTAAACCAAAACCAAAACCTATAACCCAAACCCGAACCCATTCCTAAATCGCAAAACCTATAACCTAAACCAAAATCAAAACCTATAACCTAAACCCGAACCCATTCTCAAATCCCAAAACCTATAACCTAAACCAAATCCAAAACCTATAACCTAAACCAGAACCCATTCTCAAATCCCAAAACTTATAACCAAAACCAAAACCTATAACCTAAACCAAAACCAAAACCTATAACCTAAACCAAAACCAAAACCTATAACCTAAACCCGAACCCATTATCAAATCCCAAAACCTATATGTAATGACTCTGGAAAATTTTGTGCTTATCTTTCCCTAAGTAGTTATTTTTGGGGTAATTAGCGCTATTCTCGATTGCTTGTGAAATTCGTATCAATCACTTTAAATTGGATCTTTATGGCTCAAAACTTGTAGATTAGTTAGCGCTATGTTACTCTGAAATGTAGGATCCATCGCTAAATCCAGTTATTCTGGGGAATTTTGGAAGTTCTGGATCGGACCTCAACCACGCGTCGAAAGTCCGATAGCGATGATCTTAGGCTGTTGCGGTCACCATGTTGGGCTTGACCATCACCTTGAAAATCAAGTCCAGAAGATGTTTTGTGTCGATTTGATTGAGTTCGGAGTGAAGAGTGTGAGAACGGTTGGAAATTTATTAAGCTTTTATGAAATCTGAGTCATGTCGCTTGCGCGATGATTTTAAACTATCTGACCGTTAGATTCTAACCCAATTTCACCCTCTGATCAGGGAAGGTGGCCTAGGCATATCCTTGTGCTTGTGGACCTGATCAAGATTCAGTGACCGTTGAATTGAGTGTGGTCCGCCACGGCTGATCTGAAGAGCCGGTCGGTATGAAAACTCAGCTTGACCTAGATCTATGGTTAGTGAGCTTAAGTCGACCTTTCGTGGTTATAGGCCCACCGGAATGCTTCATTGGATCGAGAGAGGCTTGCTTTGGTTATAACCTAAGTATACCTTGTCCCTGGGGTTATTTTCATCAATTTGAGGCCTATTTATAGTCCTTAAACCCTAGCTCTCTTTTCCATACGAATTTTCTCTAACCCTAGCTTGGAAAGAGAGTGAAAAAGAGAGAGAAAGTGAGAGAGAAGTTGGTGAATCATCTTAGATTCTTTCCTGTTCTTCTACATCCTTGAACCTTCACTTTAAATCATTAATCTGACAATTCTAAGTTCATCTTTGGGTAAGTTAACCTAACCCTAATCTGTGTTAGAGCTTAGAATAGTCCTGGTGTTGTTGTATCTCATTTCTATCCTTGCTTTAGGGTATTCTATCGCCGTTGACGAAGACAACTCCTCTGAAATCAGTTCGGTGTTCTTTTCTAGCTTAAGGTGCGGACTTTAAGTGTATAGGTTATGGTTTTCAAGGCTTTCAATGCCAATTAATGATTTATTCTTGTTATGGATGAGATTTCACATGCCAAATGTTGTGCTTATGTTGCGTTCCTGATATGCATGTGTTATATTGAGATTTGTGTATGCTACGTGTATGTATAAAGTACCGTATGCGTATAAAATATGCACTTGTGTTTTCCATGATTATTTGTCATGTATGTATGCTGGATGTATGTGTGACAACTCCTTGGTAAAAGGAATTGTCCAAATGCATGTATTTCAACATACGTCATGTGTATTGTTTAATGTATTCTAAGTGTTTGAAGAAATGTCTGAATAATCTAAAGTGTAACTTAATACACTATTTGCGGGCATTGAGAAGTGATTCTCAACACTCCTATTGATGCGTATGATTTCATTCATGTAAGTTACATTCCTTGTTATTTAATTTCAAGTCTTACTTATGCTTACATTTATGTTAAAGTGATATTCTTCAAATGCTTGAGTACCACATGATTGAAGTTGTTGTTCCATTACTGTTCTACATTTAATACAAATATCTATTGTAGGGTAATGTGTTTGGGACTATGAATAGTCTAGGAAATCGGTAATCTGCCTTAAGGTTGTGGCTGAGATTGCTTTCGCCACAAAGGACGTGATTAGACGAACCCGAGTCGTATTAGAGTTGTCGGCAGTGGTTTGGCCACGTGGAGTGCTTGTGCATTCTATGTCGTTCAATTCAACGTGCGCTCGTGCTAGTCGAGTTCATCAAGTAACCCGATTATCCGATGTATGTTCACCATGTATGGATGCTACTGCTTGAATCTAGGGTACCGAACTTACCAATGAAATCCTATTAACCTTGGTGCCTTGATCCGTAAAGACTCATGAGCGGAACATGGTGGTATGGGACACTGTGGTCGAGCTGTCGGCCTACGCTGGGGTGACGAGCCTCCCCGTAGTGACCAGTGAGCAACTAAACTCGTGAGCCAATTATGGTGGTATGGGACACTATATTCGTGCTATCGGCCTACATTGATTGGTGACGAGCCCTTTGTAGTGACCTCGAGCATACCTGGATACTGCATTGAGGTGACAAGCCTTAGTGTAGTAACGAAGGTATGATAGGCATGCATTGATTGGTGACGAGCCCTTTGCTACGACCTGAAACTATATGATTGTATGAGATGTCTAGGACTGACGACCCTAGAATGGATCACTATTTGGATGGTAATATGAGGAAGGTACTTTAGCTTCCCAATCCTGCTGTATGAAAAGGACTAATAACAACTTGGAAATCATATTCATGCACCGCATTTGCATGTGCTTTGTAGATGTGGCGCACTTTGAGGTGGTGTCATGCGTAACGTAAGATGAAGACGCTGAGGGTGTATGCGTGAGGGCACGCATCATTTTGCATACATCCTTGCATTAACAAGAGTACTTAGAACTTGTTTACTTATTCTGCTTTATCATTACTGCTTGATTGAACTGATAACATGTTAACCTGTGCTTTATTGTTCCACTGAGTTGATCACTCACTCCCACGTTCTGGGGCGGTGTTAAACACCCACCAGACTCTGTCTTAGGTTCTGATGTTGCAGATGTTGATGCGACTTTTGAGGCAGAGCGGGAGATGGATGATGATGAGGCTGCTTTCTCTTATATGCAGTTTTCAGACGGGTTCTAGCGAGCCTTGTTCTGATGCGTGGGATTCTGGGATTATTTTTGGGAATTAAATGATGTAACTTGATACTTATAGTTTTGATAATAACAGTTTCATTACGACCTGGTATGTATATGTACTTCAGGGATTTGCACTTGTACACATATATTTCTATAAGTCTTCCGCTTGCTTTCTTCACTTATCCTTGAATTATATTTGCTATTTGGCTTAATCTATTTCATGTTTTATGCACTAATACAGACAACATACATCCATCATTGAATATGTTGCATAAGTGATGTTTGGAACTCGGGAGCTGAGTTATGCTCGACCCCCGAATTTCAGGGCGTCCAAGGAAGGGATAGCCGTCGATCTTGCCAAGGTAGCTGTAGTGCAGGACTGGAAGTAGCCTGGTTTAGTTACTAAGGTAAGGAGTTTTCTGGGTCTTGCAGGCTACTATTGACGCTTCATTCAGGACTTCTCGAAGATTGCCAGACCGTTGTCACAGTTGACACGGAAGGATTTGAAGTTTGCTTGGAATGAGAAGGCGGAGTTAGCTTTTCAGGAGCTGAAGGACAAGTTGACGTCCGCCCCTGTGCTAGTATTGCCAGATCAAGGGGTTAAGTATATTATATATACTGATGCCTCTCACGTTGGCTTGGGTTGTATCCTTATGCAGAAGGACAGGGTGATTGCTTATGCTTCGCGTCAGTTGGGGAAACACGAAGAGAATTACCCTACGCACGACCTGGAGTTAGCAGCTGTCATTTTCGCACTAAAGCTTTGGAGACATTACCTTTATGGTGAGGAGTTCGAGCTCTTTTGCGACCACAAGAGCCTTAAGTACATTTTCACGCAGCGTGACTTGAATATGAGGCAGCGCCGATGGATGAAAACATTAAAGGACTTTAAGTTCGATGTTTTCTTACCATCCGGGCAAGGCAAATCTTGTGGCAGATGCGTTGAGTCGCAAGAAGGCTATTGAGTTTGCGGCTCCGCTGATGATAGCAGAGTGGGATATGTTGGAGTTTGTGCAAGATTTTGAGCAGAAGCTTACGGTGGTTGAGCCGTATGAGGTTATCGCACACATTCGTGTATAGCCCCTTATCGAAGAGAGGATTGTTGCAGCTCAGGCAGATGATGAGCTTTTGGTGAAGATGAGGAAACGGGTTGGTACAGATGAGAACTCTGACTAGAGTGTTAGTTTTGATGGGGGCCTACGATTTCATGGCCGGTTATGTGTTCCTGACATCCCTGACTTGAGACGGGAGGTTCTTGAGTTAGCCCATAGTTCTAAGCTTGCGATGTATCCAGGTAGCACGAAGATGTATCAGGATATGAGAAGGTCTTATCGGTGGGACAATATGAAGGTCCAGATTGCTGAATTTGTTTCTCGTTGTCTCACATGCTAGCAGGTTAAGGCAGAGCATCGCCGACCTCCTGGGTTGCTGCAGCCCATGCCCATAGCTGAATGGAAGTGGGACTTCATCTCTATGGATTTTATTTCTGGGTTGCCGAGAACGAGGAAGGGATATGACTCTATTTGGGTGATCGTCGACCGACTGATGAAGTCGGCGCATTTCTTACCGATCAGAGTCACTAACTCTGCAGACGAGTTGGCTAGGTTGTATATCAAGGAGATAGTACGTCTGCATGGAGTTCCCCTGGAGATTGTGTCTGATAGAGACACGCGTTTCACTTCTATCTTCTGGACTCATATCTAGGAAGCGATGGGTGTGAAACTGAAGTTCAGCACCGCGTTTCATCCACAAACAGATGGGCAGACGGAGCACGTGAATCAGGTCCTGGAAGATATGTTGCGAGCTTGTGTCTTGGATTTCAAAGACAGTTGGGATGATTGTTTTCAGTATGCAGAGTTCGCGTATAATAATAGTTTCCAGGCGAGTATCGGCATGGCTCCCTATGAGGCGTTGTATGGTCGCCCGTGCAGAGCACCACATTGCTGGGTAAAAGCTCACGAGGGTAGTTTGCTTGGCCCAGAGTTGGTGCAGGTGACTTCAGAGAAAGTTGACATCATTCGACGTCGACTTCTGACAGTGTAGAGTAGGTAGAAAATTTATGCTGATACGAGGCATCGACCGCTTGAGTTTGAGGTTGGAGACCATGTGTTTCTGAAGGTCTCTCCTATGAAGGGAGTTCTACGGTTCGGTAAGAAGGGGAAGCTGACGCCAAGATTTATTGGTCCATTTCAAGTTCTGGATCGAGTGGGAGCGGTAGCATACCGCCTTACTTTGCCCACACCTCTTGTGGGCATGCATAACGTATTTCATGTTTCTATGCTGAAGAAGTACGTTCCTGATCCTTCGCATATTATCAGTTGGGAGCAACTGCAGTTGAGTGAGGATGTCACTTATGTACTGCGACCGACGCGTATTCTGGATAGGAAGGAGCAGGTATTGTGCAGCAAGGTTATCCCACTTGTGAAGGTGTTATGGACGCATCATGGTGTGGAAGAGGCTACTTAGGAATCTGAAGCTAAGGTCAGGAAGAGCTACCCTCAGATCCTTGAAGATTATGAGAAGGTATGAATTTCGAGGACGAAATTTTCTTTAAGGGGGTAAGATTGTAATGACACTGGAAAATTTTGTGCTTATCTTTCCCTAAGTAGTTGTTTTTGGGGTAATTAGCGCTATACTCGATTGCTTGTGAAATTCGCATCAATCACTTTAAATTGGATCTGTATGACTCAAAACTTGTAGATTAGTTAGCACTATGTTACTCTGAAATCTAGGATCCATTGCTAAATCCAGTTGTTCTGGAAAATTTTTGGAAGTTCTGGATCGGACCTGGACCGCGCGTCGAAAGTCCGATAGCGATGATCTTAGGATGTTGCGGTCACCATGTTAGGCTTGACCATCACCTTGAAAATCAAGTCCAGAAGATATTCTGTGTCGATTTGATTGAGTTCGGAGTGAAGAGTGTGAGAACGGTTGGAAATTTATTAAGCTTTTATGAAATCTGAGTCGTGTCACTTGCGCGATGATTTTAAGCTATCTGACCGTTGGATTCTGACCCAATTTCACCCTCTGATCAGGGAAGGTGGCCCAGGCATATCCTTGTGCTTGTGGACCTGATCGAGATTCAGTGACCGTTGAATTGAGTGTGGTCCGCCACGGCTGATCTGAAGAGCCGGTCGGTAGAAAAACTCAGCTTGACCTAGATCCATGGTCAGTGAGCTTAAGTCCAACCTTTCGTGGTTATAGGCCCACCGGAAGTGCTTCATTGGATCGAGAGAGGCTTGCTTTGGTTATAACCTAAGTATACCTTGTCCCTGGGGTTATTTTCATCAATTTGAGGCCTATTTATAGTCCTTAAACCTTAGCTCTCTTTTCCATACGAATTTTCTCTAACCCTAGCTTGGAAAGAGAGTGGAAAAGAGAGAGAAAGTGAGAGAGAAGTCGGTGAATCATCTTGGATTCTTTCCTGTTCTTCTACATCCTTTAACCTTCACTTTGAATCGTTATTCTGACGATTCTGAGTTCATCTTTGGGTAAGTTAACCTAACCCTAATCTTTGTTAGAGCTTAGAATAGTCCTGGTCCTGTTGTATCTCATTTCTATCCTTGCTTTAGGGTATTCTATCGCCGTTGACGAAGACAACTCGTCTGAAATCAGTTCGGTGCTCTTTTCTAGCTTAAGGTGCGGACTTTAAGTGTATATGTTATGGTTTTCAAGGCTTTCAATGCTAGTTAATGATTTATTCTTGTTATGGATGAGATTTCACATGCCAAATGTTGTGCTTATGTTGCGTTCCTGATATGCATGTGTTATATTGAGATTTGTGTATTCTACGTGTATGTATAAAGTACCGTATGCGTATAAAATATGTACTTGTGTTTGCCATGATTATTTGTCATGTATGTATGCTGGATGTATGTGTGACAACTCCTTGGTAAAAGGAATTGTCCAAATGCTTGTATTTCAACATACGTCATGTGTGTTGTTTAATGTATTCTAAGTGTTTGTAGAAATGTCTGAATGATCTAAAGTGTAACTTATTACACTATTTGTGGGTGTTGAGAAGTGATTCTCAACACTCCTATTGATGCATATGATTTCATTCATGTAAGTTACATTCCTTGTTATTTAATTTCAAGTCTTACTTATGCTTACATTTATGTTAAAGTGATATTCTTCAAATGCTTGAGTACCACATGATTGAAGTTGTTGTTCCATTACTGTTCTACATTTAATACGAATATCTGTTGTAGAGTAATGTGTTTGGGACTATGAATAGTCTAGGAAATCGGTAATCTGCCTTAAGGTTGTGGCTGAGATTGCTTTCGCCACAAAGGACGTGATTAGACGAACCCGAGTTGTATTAGAGTTGTCGGCAGTGGTTTGGCCACGCGGAGTGCTTGCGCATTCTATGTCGTTCAATTCAACGTGCGCTCGTGCTAGTCGAGTTCGTCAAGTAACCTGATAATCCGATGTATGTTCACCATGTATGGACGCTACTGCTTGAATCTAGGGTACCGAACTTACCAATGAAATCCTATTAACCTTGGTACCTAGATCCGCAAAGACTCATGAGCCGGACATGGTGGTATGGGACACCGTGGTTGAGCTGTCGGCCTACGCTGGGGTGACGAGCCTCCTCGTAGTGACCAGTGAGCAACTAAACTCGTGAGCCAATTATGGTGGTATGAGACACTATATTCGTGCTGTCGGCATACATTGATTGGTGACGAGCCTTTTGTAGTGACCTTGAGCATACCTGGATACCGCATTGAGGTGACGAGCCTTAGTGTAGTAACGAAGGTATGATAGGCGTGCATTGATTGGTGACGAGCCCTTTGCTACGACCTGAAACTATATGATCGTATGAGATGTCTAGGACTGACGACCCTAGAATGGATCACTGTTTGGATGTTGATATGAGGAAGGTACTTTAGCTTCCCAATCCTGCTGTATGAAAAGGACTAATAACAACTTGGTAATCATATTCATGCATCGCATTTGCATGTGCTTTGTAGATGTGGCGCACTTTGAGGTGGTATCATGCGTAACATAAGATGAAGACGCTGAGGGTGTATGCGTGAGGGCACGCATCATTTTGCATACATCCTTGCATTAACAAGAGTACTTAGGACTTGTTTAATTGTTCTGCTTTATCATTACTGCTTGATTGAACTGATAACATGTTAACCAGTGCCTTATTGTTCCACTGAGTTGATCACTCACTCCCACGTTCTGGGGCGGTGTTAAACACCCACCAGACTCTGTCTTAGGTTCTGATGTTGCAGATGTTGATGCGACTTCTGAGGCAGAGCGGGAGATGGACGATGATGAGGCTGCTTTCTCTTATATGCAGTTTTCAGACGGGTTCTAGCGAGCCTTATTCTGATGCGCGGGATTCTGGGATTATTTTTGGGAATTAAATGATATAACTTGATACTTGTAATTTTAATAATAACACTTTCATTACGACCTGGTATGTATATGTACTTTAGGGATTTGCACTTGTATACGTATATTTCTATAAGTCTTCCGCTTGTTTTCTTCACTTATCCCTGAATTATATTTGCTATTTGGCTTAATCTATTCCATGTTTTATGCACTAATACGGACAACATACATCCATCATTGAATATGTTGCATAAGTAATGTTTTGGAACTAGAGAACTGAGTTATGCTCGACTCCCAAATTTCAGGGCGTTACACTATAACCTAACCTAAACCTATACTTATAACCTAAATGTATTCCCAAATCCCAAAACCTATAACTTAAACCTAAACCTAAACCTTATCCGAAACCTATACCCTATAACCAAAACCAAAACCAAAACCTATAACTTAAACCTGAACCCATTCACAAATCCCAAAACCTATAACCTATCCCTAAACCTTAGCATATAACCTAAAACTATTCCCATATCCCAAAGCCTATAACCTAAACCTAACCTTAACCAAAACCTAAACCCATACCCTATAACCTTAACCAAAACCTATAACCTAAACCAAACCAAAACCCTATAACCTAAACCCGAACCCATTCTCATTTCCCAAAACCTATAACCGAAACCTAAACCTAAACCTTATCCTAAACCTGTAATCTATAACCTAAACCAAAACCTATAACCTAAACCAAAACCAAAACCTATAACCAATCCCTAAACCTAAACATATAACCAAACCTAAGCCTATACTTATATCCTAAAACTATTCCCAAATCCCAAAACCTATAACCTAAACTAACCTTAACCTAAACCTAAACCTATAAATTATAACCTTAACCAAAACCTATTACTTAAACCAAAACCAAAAGCGATAACCTAAACCCGAACTCATTCCCAAATCCAAAAAACTATAACCTAAACCAAAACCAAAACCAATATCCTAAACCCGAACCCATTCTCAAATCCCAAAACCTATAACCTAAACCAAATCCAAAACCTATAACCTAAACCCGAACCCATTCTCAAATCCCAAAACCTATAACCGAAACATAAACATATAACCTATAATCTAAACCAAAACCTATAACCTAAACCAAAACCAAAACTTATAACCTAAACCCGAACCCATTCTCAAATCCCAAAACCTATAACCTAACCATAAACCTTAACCTATAACCTAACCTAATCATATACTTATAACCTAAAACTATTCCCAAATCCCAAAACCTATAACCTAAACCTAACCATAACCTAAACCTAAACCTATAACCTATAACCTTAACCAAAACCTATAACCTAAACCAAAACCAAAACCTAAAACCTAAACCCGAACCTATTCTCAAATCCCAAAACCTATAACCTAAACCTAAACCTAAACCTTACCCCAAACCTATAACCAATAACCTAAACCAAAACCTATAACCAAAACCAAAACCAAAACCTATAACCTAAACCCGAACCCATTCTCAAATCCCGAAACCTATAACCTATCCCTAAACCTTAACCTATATCCTAACCTAAGCCTATACTTATAACCTAAAACTATTCCCAAATCCCAAAACCTATAACCAAAAACCTAAACCTAAACCTAAACCTTATCCTAAACATATATCCTATAACCTAAACAAAACCAATAACCTAAACCTAAACCAAAACCTATAACCTAAACCCGAACCCATTCTCAAATCCCAAAACCTATAACCTATCCCTAAACCTTAACATATAACCTAACCTAAGCCTATACTTTTAACATAAAACTATAACCAAATCCCAAAACCAATAACCTAAACCTAACCTTAACCTAAACCTAAACTTATAAATTATAACCTTAACCATAACCTATAACGTAAACCAATACCAAAACCTATAACCTGAACATGAACCCATTCCCAAATCCCAAAACCTATAACCTAAACCAGAACCTATTCTTAAAACCCAAAACCTATAGCCTAAACCAAATCCAAAACATATAACCTAAAACCGAACCCATTCTCAAATCCCAAAACCTATAACCTATCCCTAAACCTTAACATATAACCTAACCTAAGCCTATACTTATAACCTAAAACTATTCCCAAATCCCAAACCTATAACCAAAACCTAACCTTAACCTAAACCTAAACCTATAAATTATAACCTTAACCAAAACTTATAATGTAAACCAAAACCAAAACCTACAACCATGACCCGAACCCATTCCTAAATCGGAAAACCTATAACCTAAACCAAAACCAAAACCTATAACCTAAACCCGAACCCATTCTCAAATCCCAAAACCTATAACCTAAACCAAATCCAAAACCTATAACCTAAACCAGAACCCATTCTCAAATCCCAAAACCTATAACCTAAACCTAAACCTATAACCTATAACCTAAACCAAAACCTATAACCTAAACCAAAGCCAAAACCTATAACCTAAACCCGAACCCATTATCAAATCCCAAAATCTATAACCTAACCTAAACCAATACTTATAACCTAAAAGTATTCCCAAATCCCAAAACCTATAACCTAAACCTTATCCTAAACCTATACCCTATAACCTAAACCAAAACCAAAACCTATAACATAAACCCGAACCCATTCTCAAATCCCAAAACCTATAACCTATCCCTAAACCTTAGCATATAACCTAACCCAAGCCTATACTTATAACCTAAAACTATTCCCATATCCCAAAACATATAACCAAAACCTAACCTTAACCTAAACCTAAACCTATAACCTATAACCTTAACCAAAACCTATAACCCAAACCATACCAAAACCCTATAACTTAAACCCGTACCCATTCTCAAATCCCAAAATATATAACTTAAACCTAAACCTAAGCCTTATCCTAAACCTATAATTTATAACCTAAACCAAAACCTATAACCAAAACCAAAACCAAAACCTATAAACTAAACCTAAACCCATTCTCAAATCCCAAAACCTATAACCTATCCCTAAACCTTAACATATAACCAAACCTAAGCCTATACTTATAACCTAAAACTATTCCCAAATCCCAAAACCTATAACCTAAACCTAACCTTAACCTAAACCTAAACCTATAAATTATAACCTTAACCAAAACCTATAACCTAAACCAAAACGAAAAGCGATAACCTAAACCCGAACTCATTCCCAAATCCAAAAACCTATAACCTAAACCAAAACTAAAACCAATATCCTTAACCCGAAACCATTCTCAAATCCCAAAACCTATAACCTAAACCAAATACAAAACCTATAACCTAACCCCCGAACCCATTCTCAAATTCCAAAACCATTAACCGAAACATAAACATATAACCTATAACCTAAACCAAAACCTATAACCTAAACCAAAACAAAAATTTATAACCTAAACCCGAACCCATTCTCAAATGCCAAAACCTATAACCTATCCATAAACCTTAACCTCTAACCTAACCTAATCCTAGACTTATAACCTAAAACTATTCCCAAATCCCAAAACCTATAATATAAACCTAACCATAACCTAAACCAAAACCTATAACTTATAACCTTAACCAAAACCTATAACCTAAACCAAAACCAAAACCTATAACCTAAACCTGAACCCATTCTCAAATCCCAAAACCTAGAACCTAAACCTAAACCTAAAACTTATCCTAAACCAATAACCTATAACCTAAACCAAAACCTATAACCTAAACCAAAACCGAAAACTATAACCTAAACTCGAACCCATTCTCAAATCCCGAAACCTATAACCTATCCCTAAACCTTAACCTATATCCTAACCTAAGCCTATACTTATAACCTAAAACTATTCCCAAATCCCAAAACCTATAACCTAAGCCTAAACCTAAACCTTCTCCTAACAATATATTCTATAACCTAAACAAAACCAATAACCTAAGCCTAAACCAAAACCTATAACCTAAACCCGAACCCATTCTCAAATCCCAAAATCTATAACCTATCCCTAAACCTTAACATATAACCTAACCTAAGCCTATACTTATAACCTAAAACTATAACCAAATCCCAAAACCATTAACCTAAACCTAACCTTAACAAACCTTATCCAAAACCTATAACGTAAACCAATACCAAAACCTATAACCTAAACCCGAGCCCATTCCCAAATCCCAAAACCTATAACCTAAACCAAAACTAAAACCTATAACCTAAACCCGAACCCATTCTCAAAACCCAAAACCTATAACCTAAACCAAATCCAAAACTTATAACCTAAAACCGAACCCATTCTCAAATCCCAAAACCAATAACCTATCCTTAAACCTTAGCATATAACCTAACCTAAGCCTATACTTATAACCTAAAACTATTCCCAAATCCCAAAACCTATAACCAAAACTTAACCTTA
This sequence comes from Magnolia sinica, assembly GCF_029962835.1. Classification (NCBI taxonomy): domain Eukaryota; kingdom Viridiplantae; phylum Streptophyta; class Magnoliopsida; order Magnoliales; family Magnoliaceae; genus Magnolia; species Magnolia sinica. The sequence goes on from NC_080578.1 coordinate 65,054,896, forward strand.
AACTAAACCTAAACCTATAAATTATAACCTTAACCAAAACTTATAACGTAAACCAAAACCAAAACCTATAACCTAAACCCGAACCCATTCCTAAATCGCAAAACCTATAACCTAAACCAAAACCAAAACCTATAACCTAAACCCAAACCCATTCTCAAATCCCAAAACCTATAACCTAAACCAAATCCAAAACCTATAACCTAAACCAGAACCCATTCTCAAATCCCAAAACCTATAACCTAAACCTAAACCTATAACCTATAACCTAAACCAAAACCTATAACCTAAACCAAAACCAAAACCTATAACCTAAACCAGAACCCATTATCAAATCTCAAAACCTATAACCTAACCTAAACCTATACTTATAACCTAAAAGTATTCCCAAATCCCAAAACCTATAACTTAAACCTAAACCTAAACCTTATCCTAAACCTATACCCTATAACCTAAACCAAAACCAAAACCTATAACATAAACCCGAACCCATTCTCAAATCCCAAAACCTATAACTTATCCCTAAACCTAAGCATATAACCTAACCCAAGCCTATACTTATAACCTAAAACTATTCCCATATCCCAAAACCTATAACCTAAACCTAACCTTAACCTAAACCTAAACCAATAACCTATAACCTTAACCAAAACCTATAACCTAAACCAAACCAAAACCCTATAACCTAAACCCGTACCCATTCTCAAATCCCAAAACCTATAACTTAAACCTAAACCTAAGCCTTATCCTATACCTATAATTTATAACCTAAACCAAAACCTATAACCTAAACCAAAACCAAAACCTAAAAACTAAACCTGAACCCATTCTCAAATCCTAAAACCTATAACCTATCCCTAAACCTTAACATATAACCAAACCAAAGCCTATACTTATATCCTAAAACTATTCCCAAATCCCAAAACCTATAACCTAAACTAACCTTAACCTAAACCTAAACCTATAAATTATAACCTTAACCAAAACCTATTACTTAAACCAAAACTAAAAGCGATAACCTAAACCTGAACTCATTCCCAAATCCAAAAACCTATAACTAAACCAAAACCAAAACCAATATCCTAAACCCGAACCCATTCTCAAATCCCAAAACCTATAACCTAAACCAAATCCAAAACCTATAACCTAAACCCGAACCCATTCTCAAATCCCAAAACCTATAACCAAAACATAAACATATAACCTATAACCTAAACCAAAACCTATAACCTAAACCAAAACCAAAACTTATAACCTAAACCCGAACCCATTCTCAAATCCCAAAATCTATAACCTAACCATAAACCTTAACCTATAACCTAACCTAATCATATACTTATAACCTAAAACTATTCCCAAATCCTAAAACCTATAACCTAAACCTAACCATAACCTAAACCTAAACCTATAACCTATAACCTTAACCAAAACCTATAACCTAAACCAAAACCAAAGCCTAAAACCTAAACCCGAACCCATTCTCAAATCCCAAAACCTATAACCTAAACCTAAACCTAAACCTTATCCTAAACCTATAACCTATAACCTAAACCAAAACCTATAACCTAAACCAAAATCAAAACCTATAACCTAAACCCGAACCCATTCTCAAATCCCGAAATCTATAACCTATCCCTAAACCTTAGCCTATATCCTAACCTAAGCCTATACTTACAACCTAAAACTATTCCTAAATCCCAAAACCGATAACCTAAACCTAAACCTAAACCTTATCCTAAACATATATCCTATAACCTAAACAAAACCTATAACCTAAACCTAAACCAAAACCTATAACCTAAACCCGAACCCATTCTCAAATCCCAAAACTTATAACCTATCCCTAAACCTTAACATATAACCTAACTTAAGCCTATACTTATAACCTAAAACCATAACCAAATCCCAAAACCAATAACCAAAACCTAACCTTAACCTAAACCTAAACCTATAAATTATAACCTTAACCAAAACCTATAACGTAAACCAATACCAAAACCTATAACCTAACCCCGAACCCATTCCCAAATCTCAAAACCTATAACCTAAACCAAAACCAAAACCTATAACCTAAACCCGAACCCATTCTCAAAACCCAAAACCTATAACCTAATCCAAATCCAAAACCTATAACCTAAAACCGAACCCATTCTCAAATCCCCAAACCTAAAACCTATCCCCAAACCTTAACATATAACCTAACCTAAGCCTATACTTATAACCTAAAACTATTCCCAAATCCCAAAACCTATAACCTAAACCTAACCTTAACCTAAACCTAAACCTATAAATTATAACCTTAACCAAAACTTATAACGTAAATCAAAACCAAAACCTATAACCTAAACCCGAACCCATTCCAAAATCGGAAAACCTATAACCTAAACCAAAACCAAAACTTATAACCTAAACCCAAACCCATTCTCAAATCCCAAAACCTATAACCTAAACCAAATCCAAAACCTATAACCTAAACCAGAACCCATTCTCAAATCCAAAAACCTATAACCTAAACCTAAACCTATAACCTATAACCTAAACCAAAACAAAAACCTATAACCTAAACCCAAACCCATTATGGAATCCCAAAACCTATAACCTAACCTAAAACTATACTCATAACCTAAAAGTATTCCCAAATCTCAAAAGCTATAACCTAAACCTAAACCTAAACCTTATCCTAAACCTATAACCTATAACCTAAATAGAAACCAAAACCTATAACATAAACCCGAACCCATTCTCAAATCCTAAAACCTATAACCTATCCCTAAACCTTAGCATATAACCTAGCCTAAGCCTATACTTATAACCTAAAACTATTCCCATATCCCAAAACATATAACCTAAACCTAACCTTAACCTAAACCTAAACTTATAACCTATAACCTTAACCAAAACCTATAACCTAAACCAAACCAAAACCCTATAACCTAAACCCGAACCCATTCTCAAATCCCAAAACCTATAACCAAAACCTAAACCTAAACCTTATCCTAAACCTATAATCTATAACCAAAACCAAAACCTATAACCTAAACCAAAACCTGAACCCATTCTCAAATCCCAAAACCTATAACCTATCCCTAAACCTTAACATATAACCTAACCTAAGCCTATACTTATAACCTAAAACTATTCCCAAATCCCAAAACCTATAACCTAAACCCAACCTTAACCTAAACCTAAACCTATAAATTAAAACCTTGACCAAAACCTATAACCTAAACCAAAACCAAAACCTATATCCTAAACCCGAACCCATTCTCAAATCCTAAAACCTATAACCTAAACCAAATCCAAAACCTATAACGTAAACCTGAACCCATTCTCAAATCCCAAAACCTATAACCGAAACATAAACGTATAACCTATAACCTAAACCTAAACCAAAACTTATAACCTAAACCCGAACCCATTCTCAAATTCCAAAACCTATAACCTATCCCTAAACCTTAACCTATAACCTAACCTAATCCTATACTTATAACCTAAAACTATTCCCAAATCGCAAAACCTATAACCTAAACCTAACCATAACCTAAACCTAAAACTATAACCTATAACCTTAACCAAAACCTATAACCTAAATTTAACGCCCTGAAATTCGGGGGTCGAGCATAACTCAGCTCCCGAGTTCCAAAACATCACTTATGCAACATATTGAATGATGGATGTATGTTGTCTGTATGAGTACATAAAACGTGGAATAGATTAAGCCAAACTGCAAATATAATTCAAGGATAAGTGAAAAACGCAGGCGGAAGACTTAAAGAATTATAAGTGTACATGTGTAAATCCCTGAAATACATATACATACCAGGTCGTGTTACAAGTGTTACTATCAAAATTATAAGTATCAAGTTACATCATTTAATCCCAAAAGAAATCCTAGAATCCCGCGCATCAGAACAAGGCTCACTAGAACCCGTCTGAAAACTTCATGAAGGAAAATGCAGCCTCATCATCAAACTCCTGCTCTGCCTCAGGAGCCGCATCAACATCTGCAACTAAGACAGAGTCTGGTGGGTGTTTAAACACCGTCCCAGAACGTGGGAGTGAGTGATCAACTCAGTGGAACAATAAAGCAAAGGTTAACATGTTATCAATCAATTAAGCAGTAATGATAAAGCAGAATAACCAAACATGTCCTAAGTACTCTTGTTAATGTAAGGATGTATGCAGAATGATGCGTGCCCTCGCGCGTACACCCTCAGCATCTTCATCTTACGTTACGCATGACATCGCCTCAAAGTGCGCCACGTCTACAAAGCACATGCAAATGCAGTGCATGAACATGATTACCAAGTTGTTATTAGTCCTTTTCATACAGCAGGATTGGGAAGCTAAGGTACCTTCCTCATATCACCATCCAAACAGTGATCCATACTAGGGTCGTCAGTCCTAGATCATCTCATACGATCATATAGTTTTAGGTCATTGCAAAGGGCTCATCACCAATCAATGCATGCCTATCAACCTTCGTTACTACACTCAGGCTCGTCACCTCAATGCGGTATCCAGGCATGCTCGAGGTCACTACAAAGGGCTCGTCACCAATCAATGTAGGCCGACAGCATGAATATAGTGTCCCATACCACCATAATCGGCTCACGAGTTTGGTTGTTCACTGGTCACTACGTGGAGGCTCGTCACCCTAGCGTAGGCCGACAGCACGACCATGTCCCATACCACCATGTCCGGCTCATGAGTCTTAGCGGATCAAGGTATAGCGGTTTATAGGATTTGCACTGGTAAGTTTAAAACTCTAGATTCAAACAATAGCGTCCATACATGGTGAATATACATCGGATAATCGGGTTACTTGACGAACTCGACTAGCACGAGCGGACTTGGGTTGAACGACATAGAGTGCGCAAACACTCCGTGGGGCCAAACCACTACCGATAACTCTAATACGACTCGGGTTCGTCAAAACACGTCCTTTGTGGTGAAAGTAGCCTCAACCACAATCTCAAGGCTGATTACCAATTTCCTGGACTAATTCATAGTCCCAGACATATTCCACTACAACAGATATTCATATCAACAATTGAAAATAGTAATGGAACAACAACTCAAATCATGTGGTATATAAGCATTTAAAGAACATCAACTTAACATGAATTTTACACATAAGTAATGCTTGAAATTAAACAACAAGGAATGTAACTTGCATAAAGGAAATCATACACACTAATAGGAGAGTTTAGAATCGCTTCTCAACGCCCATACTAGGTTGATATATTACACTTTAGATCATTCAGACATTTCTACAAACACTTAGAATACATAGTTCAACATACATGACGTATGATGAAATACACACATTTGGACAATTCCTTTTGTCAAGGAGTTGTCACACATACATCTAGCACAAATACATGACAAATAATCATGGCAATCACATGTTCATATTTTATACGTATACGGTACTTTATACATCTACAAAGAACACACAAATCTCAATATAATACATGCATATCAGGAACGCATAATAAACATAACATTTGGCATGTGAAATCTCATCCATAACAAGAATAAACCATTAGCTAACATTGAAAGCCTTGAAAACCATAACCTATACAATTAAAGTCCGCACCTTAAACTAAAAAAGAACACCGAACTGATTTCAGACGATATGTCTTCGTCAACGGCGACAGAACAACCTAAGGCAAGAATAAAAATGAGCTACAACAACACATAGACTCATCTAAGCTCTAAAACAGATTAGGGTTAGGTTAACTTACCCAAGGATGAACTCAGAATCGCCGGAATAACGATTCCAAAGTGAAGGTTTAAGGATGAAGAAGAACAGGAAAGAATCTAAGATGATTCACCAACTTTCTCTCTCACTTTCTCTCTCTTTTCCTCTCTCTTTCTTAGCTAGGGTTAGGAAATTCGTATGGAAAAGAGAGCTAGGGTTTAAAGGTCTATATATAGGCCTAACATTGATGAAAATAACCCCAGGGCCAAGGTATACTTAGGTTATAACCAAAACAGGCTTCTCTCGATCCAACGGAGCACTTTCGGTAAGCCTTTTTCCACGAGAGGTAGGACTTAAGCTCACTGACCATGGATCTAGGTCAGACTGAGTTTTCGTACTGATCGGATTTTCAGATCAGCGGTGGCGGACCACACTCAATTCAACGGTCACCGAAACTCGATCAGGTCCACAAGCATAACGACATGCCTGGGCCACCTTCCCTGATCAGAGGGTAAAATTGGGTCAGAATCCAACAGTCAGATTGCTTAAAAATCATCGCGCAAGCGACACAACTCAGTTTCATAAAATCACATTTAATTTTCATCGTTCTCACACTCTTCACTCTGGACTCAATCAAATCGACCCAGAACATCATCTGGACTTGATTTTTGAGGTGATGGCCAAGTCCAACATGGTGACCAAAACAGCCTGAGATCATCGCTATCGGACTTTCGATGGGTGGTCCAGGTCCGATCCAAATCTTCCAAAAATTCCCAAGAGCAACTAGATTTAGCGATGAATACCAGATTTCAGAGTAACCTAGCGCTAACTATTCTACAGATTTTGAGTCATGCAGATCAAATTTCAAGTGATTGATGCAAATTTCACAAGCAATCGAGTTTAGCACTAAGTAACCCACAAATAGCTTCTAAGGAAAAATAGAGGTAGTACTCGGGTCAAGGCACGAAATTTCCCAGGTCATTACACTAAACCAAAACCAAAACCTAAAACCTAAACCTGAACCCATTCTCAAATCCCAAAACCTATAACCTAAACCTTATCCTAAACCTATAACCTATAACCTAAACCAAAACCTATAACCTAAACCTAAACTAAAACCTATAACCTAAACCCGAACCCATTCTCAAATCCCGAAACCTATAACCTATCCCTAAACCTTAACCTATATCCTAACTTAAGCCTATACTTATAACCTAAAACTATTCCCAAATCCCAAAACCTATAACCTAAACCTAAACCTAAACCTTATCCTAAACATATATCCTATAACCTAAACAAAACCTATAACCTAAACCTAAACCAAAACCTAAAACACAAACTTGAACCCATTCTCAAATCCCAAAACCTAAAACCTATCTCTAAACCTTAACCTATATCCTAACCTAAGCCTATACTTATAACCTAAAACTATTCCCAAATCCCAAAACCTATAACCTAAACCTAAACCTAAACCTTATCCTAAACATATATCCTATAACCTAAACAAAACCTATAACCTAAACCTAAACCAAAACCTAAAACACAAACCCAAACCCACTCTCAAATCCCAAAACCTAAAACCTATCTCTAAACCTTAACCTATATAATAACCAAAGCCTATACTTATAACCTAAAACTATTCCCAAATCCCAAAACCTATAACCTAAACCTAACCATAAACTAAACTTAAACCTATAACCTATAACCTTAACCAAAACCTATAACCTGAACCAAAACCAAAACCTAAAACCTAAACCTGAACCCATTCTCAAATCCCAAAACCTATAACCTAAACCTAAACCTATACCTTATCCTAAACCTATAACCTATAACCTAAACCAAAACCAAAACCTATAACCTAAACCCGGACCCATTCTCAAATCCCAAACCCTATAACCTATCCCTAAACCTTAACCGATATCCTAACTTAAGCCTATACTTATAAGCTAAAATGATTCCCAAATCCCAAAACCTATAAACTAAACCTAAACCTAAACCTTATCCTAAACCTATAACCTATAACCTAAATGAAAACATATAACCTAAACCAAAACCAAAACCAATAACCTAAACCCGAACCCATTCTCAAATCCCAAAACCTATAACCTATCCCTAAACCTTAACCTATATCCTAACCTAAGCCTATACTTATAACCTAAAACAATTCCCAAATCCCAAAACCTATAACCTAAACCAAACCTTAACCTATAACCTATAACCTTAACCAAAACCTATAACCTAAACCAAAACCAAAACCGAAAACCTAAACCCAAACCCATTCTCAAATCCCAAAACCTATAACCTAAACCTAAACCTAAACCTTATCCTAAACCTATAACCTATAACCTAAACCAAAACCAAAACCTATAACCTAAACCCGAACCCATCCTCAAATCCCAAAACCTATAACCTATCCCTAAACCGTAACCTATAACCTAACCTAAGCCTATACATATAACCTAAAACTATTCCCAAATCCCAAAACCTATAACCTAAACCTAACCTTAACCGAAACCTAAACCTATAAATTATAACCTTACCCAAAACCTATAACCTAAACCAAAACCAAAACCTATAACCTAAACCCAAACCCATTCCCAAATCCAAAAACCTATAACCTAAACCAAAACTAAAACCTATAACCTAAACCCGAGCCCATTCTTAAATCCCAAAACCTATAACCTAAACCAAATCCAAAACCTATAACCTAAACCCAAACCCATTCTTAAATCCCAAAACCTATAACCTAAACCTAAACCTATAACCTATAACCTAAACCAAAACCTATAACCTAAACAAAAACCAAAACCTATAACCTAAACCAGAACCCATTCTCAAATCCCAAAAGCTATAACCTATCCCTAAACCTTAACCTATAACCTAACCTAAGCCTATAATTATAACCTAAAACTATTCCCAAATCCCAAAACCTATAACCTAAACCTAACCTTAACCTAAACCTAAACCTATAACCTATAACCTTAACCAAAACCTATAACCTAAACCAAAACCAAAACCTATAACCTAAACCTGAACCCATTCTCAAATCCCAAAACCTATAACCTAAACCTAAACCTAAACCTTATCCTAAACAAATAACCTATAACCTAAACCAAAACCAAAACCTATAACCTAAACCCGAACCCATTCTCAAATCCTAAAACCTATAACCTATCCCTAAACCTTAACATATAACCGAACCTAAGCCTATACTTATAACGTAAAACTATTCCCAAATCCCAAAACCTATAACCTAAACCTAACCTTAACCTAAACCTAAACCTATAAATTATAACCTTAACCAAAACCTATAACGTAAACCAAAACCAAAACCTATAACCTAAACCCGAACCCATTCTCAAATCCCAAAACCTATAACCTATTCCAAAACCATAATCTATAACCTAAACCCGAACCCATTCTCAAATCCTAAAACCTATAACCTAAACCAAATCCAAAACCTATAACCTAAACCCGAACCCATTCTCAAATCCCAAAACCTATAACCTAAACCTAAACCTATAACCTAAAACCTAAACTAAAACCTATAACCTAAATCAAAACCAAAACCTATAACCTAAACCCGAAACCATTCTCAAATCCCAAAACCTATAACCTATGCCTAAACCTTAACTTATATCCTAACCTAAACCTATACTTATAACCTAAAACTATTCCCAAATCCCAAAACCTATAACTTAAACCTAACCTTAACCTAAACGTAAACCTATAAATTATAACCTTAACCAAAAGCTATAACCTAAACCAAAACCAAAACCTATAACCTAAACCCGAACCGATTCTCAAATCCCAAAACCTATAACCAAAACCCAAACCCATTATCAAATCGTAAAATGTAAAACCTAACCTAAACCTATACTTATTTCATAAAACTATTCCCAAATCCCAAAACCTATAACCTAAACCTAACCATAACCAAAACCTAAACCTATAACCAATAACCTTAACCAAAACCTATAACCTAAACCAAAACCAAAACCTAAAACCTAAACCAGAACCCATTCTCAAATGCCAAAACCTGTAAGTGCTATAGTTTATATCCATGTCTGTTGTCAAATTTGTGGTGCCAAAATCACTGTTATATATAACTTGCATAAGTGAAGCTCTCTCAAGGATCAACATTCATAAACAAGCTAAGCTCACAACAAGCAAAGCTCACAAGTACAAGGATCAATCTTGAATGCAAGAACTGCTCACAAGACAAGACTCAAGCTGCAAGACTTCAAGAAGAGTACAAAGCAGTTTGTAAAGAACTCAAGACACTTTCAAGATTGAGCTACATCAAGATTTTAAGATTGAACTTAATCAAGACTTCAAGGCTCATACTTCAAGGTCACTAGTTCCTAATGTTTCAATGTCCTTACTTCATGGTTGAGGTTTGACTGACCTTAGGTTGACCTTAGAAGTAGGTCACTTTGGATACATAAATCGAATGTTTATTTTACAGAAGTTTGGTCTGTTCTTCGACTAGTCCTAGGCCTTCTTCGACTAGTCCTAGTGTTGCTTCGACCAGTCTAAGAAATTCCTCAATCAGTCGTGAGTTTGTTATAAATTTCGGATAAAATCTGTTAGGCTTCGACTAGTCCAGGAATCTGTTCGACCAGTCGAAGGAACAGTGTCGACTGCATCTTCGACCAATCGAAAATCTTCGACTCAAAATCCAGCGATGTTTTTCAGGTTCTTCGACCAGTCGAAGGTGACCTACGACCAGTTGAAGGAGACCTTTGACCAGTCGTAGAACGGTCAAAGCTTATTGCGCCTGATTTTTCAAATATCTGTTATTGCTTCGACTAGTCGAAGAGCTCCCTAGACCAGTCGAAGACGCGATCTGCTCACCTATAAATAGTGCACGAATCTCAGAAGAAATCATCGAATTAATTAATCCATTCAAGCTAATCTTCGTCGAACTTCTGAGAGATAATTCTATGCTCCATCTAAGCTAAGTGTGCTTATTTAATATTCTCTTTCCTTAGCTTTATTTAATTGATTTTGTTTCTGCTATTCCAATCTAATTTGATAAGAGGAATTGTTATTCCCTTTCTTTGGAATCAAAATCAATTAAGGCAAGCCCTATTTGGTTTAATTTAAAATCTATTAGAATTAGAACCATTGTAATTAAGTACTGGACATTGAACTTGGACATTCAATCATCTACTCGACTTAGTTCTACCGGGCTACAACGAAGAAGAAAAGGTATTTTACATTTAATTGTAAATTCCTTCTGCTTTTGGTTTCTTTCAAGATTTGCCGAAAAATCTTGTTGTATTGGTTATCCGAGGAGAGCTAGGAAAACTTGTGTGGGGTTTTTTAATTGTGTAAGCCCACAGACAAAGACACAATTGTAAAGGTTTTGGGTGAACCTGGGAAAACCTATTTTGTTAGTGAACGCTAATATCCCCTGTGTGAGGATATTAGGAGTGGAGTAGCATTCTGTGTGGCTGTTGTTTAACAGTTGGTGAACACATAGGCGAACCACTGTAATCCCTTGTGTTGTGGTTGAATGATTTATACTTCTGATCTTTAATTATTCTTTTGTGGGATGTATGTATGGTGGTGAATGTTGTAATCATTTAATTCAAGCATTGTGAGAATTTTGTAATAGTTTAGAATTTATTTTCTACTATTCCTTTATCAGCTTGATATTCAATTTCTTTAAAAGTTGTTCCAGCAAGGTTGCGTGTATGGCTGTCCCTAGAACAATACATTTGTGATTATAATTTATTTTAATTCAGTTTGTATTTATTTCTGTATTCCTCTTCGGTTTGAGATTTGATACAAAGATCTTTCTAGAAATAAGGTTGTCCTACCATAAACTCTGGTTTTTGGTGTAAGGTTGTCCTTAGAACAACATTTGTATCAACCTCTTAAGATTTGAATTTTGAGGTTATTTTACTTTCTTGCATTGTGATTTATTTTGGCTATCATATTCTTTTTAATTCCGCTGTTATAAGTTTTATTTGGCATTATCCTATTCACCCCCCTTCTAGGACATATAGCTAGGCCTTTTCAAAACCTATAACCTAAACTTAAACCAAAACCTTATCCTAAACCTATAACCTATAACCTAAACCAAAACCTATAACCTAAACCAAAACCAAAACCAATAACCTAAACTCGAACTCATTCTCAAATCCCAAAACCTATAACCTATCCCTAAACCTTAACCTATAACCTAACCTAAGCCTATACTTATAACCAAAAACTATTCCAAAATCCCAAAACCTATAACCTAAACCTAACCATAACCAAAACCTAAACCTATTACCAATAACCTTAACCAAAACCTATAACCTAAACCAAAACCAAAACTTAAAACCTAAACCTGAACCCATTCTCGAATGCCAAAACCTATAACCTAAACCTAAACCGAAACCTTATCCTAAACCTATAACCTTTAACCAAAACCAAAACCCATAACCTAAACCAAAACCAAAACCTTTAACCTAAACCCGAACCCATTCCCAAATCCAAAAACCTATAACCTAAACCAAAACCAAACCTATAACCTAAACCCGAACCCATTCTCAAATCCCAAAACCTATAACCTAAACCAAATCTAAAACCTATAACCTAACCCCGAACCCATTCTCAAATCCCAAAACCTATAACCTAAACCTAAACCTATAACCTATAACCTAAACCAAAACCTATAACCTAAACCAAAACCAAAACCAATAACCCAAACCCGAACCCATTCTCAAATCCCAAAACCTATAACCTATCCCTAAACCTTAACCTATAACCTAACCTAAGCCTATACTTATAACCTAAAACTATTCCAAAATCCCAAAACCTATAACCTAAACCTAACCATAACCAAAACCAAAACCTATAACCAATAACCTTAACCAAAACCTATAACCTAAACCAAAACCAAAACCAAAAACATAAACCTGAACCCATTCTCAAATGCCAAAACCTATAACCTAAACCTAAACCGAAACCTTATCCTAAACCTATTACCTATAACCTAAACCAAAACCTATAACCGAAACCAAAACCAAAACCTATAACCTAAACTCGAACTCATTCTCAAATCCCAAAACCTATAATCTATCCCTAAACCGTAACCTATAACCTAACCTAAGCCTATACTTATAACCTAAAACTATTCTTAACTCCCAAAACATATAACCTAAACCTAACCTTAACCTAAACCTAAACCTATAACCTAGAACCTTAACCAAAACCTATAACATAAACCAAAACCAAAACCTATAACCTAAACTCGAACCCATTCTCAAATCCCAAAACCTATAACCTAAACCTAAACCTAAACCTTATCCTAAACCTATAACCTATAACCTAAACCAAAACCTATAACCTAAACCCGAACCCATTATCAAATCCCAAAACCTATAACCTAACCTAAACCTATACTTATAACCTAAAACTATTCCCAAATCCCAAAACCTATAACCTAAACCTAAACCTAAACCTTATCCTAAACCTATAACCTCTAACCTAAACCAAAACTAAAAACAACAACCTTAACCCGAACCCATTCCCAAATCCCAAAACATATAACCTATCCCTAAACCTTAACATATAGCCTAACCTAAGCCTATATTTATAACCTAAAACTATTCCCATATCCCAAAACCTATAAGCTAAACCAAACCTTAACCTAAACCGAACCTAAACCTAAACTTAAACCTATAACCTATAACCTTAACCAAAACCAAAACCAAAACCTATAACCTAAACTCGAACCCATTCTCAAATCCCAAAACCTATAACCAAAACCTAAACCTAAACCTTATCCGAAACCTATAACCTATAACCTAAACCAAAACCTATAATCTAAACCAAAACCAAAACCTAAAACCTAAACCCGAACCCATTATCAAATCCCGAAACCTATATCCTAACCTAAACCTATACTTATAACCTAAAACTATTCCCAAATCCCAAAACCTATAACCTAAACCTAAACCTAAACCTTATCCAAAACCTATAACCTATAACCTAAACCAAAACCTATAACCTAAACCTAAACCAAATCCAAAACCTAAAACCTAAAACCGAACCCATTCTCAAATCCCTAAACCTTAACATATAACCTAACCTAAGCCTATACTTATAACCTAAAACTATTCCCAAATCCCAAAACCTATAACCTAAACCTAACCATAACCTAAACCTAAACCTATAAACTATAAGCTTAACCAAAAGCTATTACCAAAACCAAGACCAAAACGTATAACCCAAACTTGAACCCATTCTCAAATCCCAAAACCTATAACCTAAACCAAAACCAAAACCTATAACCTAAACCCGAACCCATTCTCAAATCCCAAAACCTATAACCTAAACCAAAATCAAAACTTATAACCTAAACCCGAACCCATTCTCAAATTGTAAAACCTATAACCTAAACCTTATCCTAAACCTATAACCTATGACCTAAACCAAAACCTATAACCAAAACCAAAACCAAAACCTATAACCTAAACCGGAACCCATTATCAAATCTCAAAACCTATAACCTAACCTAATGTAATGACCCTGGAAAATTTTGTGCTTATCTTTTCCTAAGTAGTTGTTTTTCGGGTAATTAGCGCTATACTCGATTGCTTGTGAAATTCGCATCAATCACTTTAAATTGGATCTGTATGACTCAAAACTTGTAGATTAGTTAGCGCTATGTTACTCTGAAATCTGGGATCCATCGCTAAATCCAGTTGTTCTGAGAAAATTTTGGAAGTTCTGGATCGGACCTGGACCGCGCGTCGAAAGTCCGATAGCAATGATCTTAGGCTGTTACGGTCACCATGTTGGGCTTGACCATCACCTTGAAAATCAAGTCCAGAAGATGTTCTGGGTCGATTTGATTGAGTTCAGAGTAGAGCTGGGTCGGTATGTTCCTTTGATCCTCGGCGATCAGCCGATGAGGATGCGGCGTTTCTCTGAGGGATTGAGACCTGAGATCCGATCGAAGATTTGCTGTGCTAGCATTTCTTCTTATGCGGAGTTGGTGAGCATGTCCTTGCGAGCAGAGTAGGACGGGGATAGGTCATCCTACATGCGAGCACCGATGGTTCCTAGGCCACGACCGAATTTCCAAGGTGCACCTTTTCTCGGCAAGAGGCCGCGAGCAGATTCTCCTCCTAGGCGTTCAGCGCTGCCCGCTCAGCAGATGAGAGCTGATGTTCGCTGTTCTTATTGTGGAAAGACAGGGCATTTGGACCGTTTTTGCTTCTCTCGTATGCGGGCCAGTGGTTTTACTCCACCGCAGAGGATTAGTCGTCCGATGCCTCAGGTTATCTCTCCTCCACCTCTTCGATCAGCGCCAACTCATCCATCCTTCAGACCTGCAGTTCCTAACTTCAGGCCACCTCAGCGGCCCATGGTCCCTCTGTCGAATCGTCAGCAGCAGGCTCGAGTTCATGTGCTTTCAGCTGAAGCGCCTATGTCTGACTTAGTGCCGAGGTCCTTCGAGGTGACAGCGCACATTGAAGGTATTCCTGTTTCTGTGTTAGTGGATACAGGGTCCACTACTTCTCTTATATCTTATGCGGCAGTTAGGCGTTTGGGTTTGAGATCTGTTCCTATGCAAGGAGTGACGCTTACTACCGCTATGGGAATTTCCTCTGCTTTGGGCAAGTGTTGTATGGATTATTTGGTCGATCTGGGAACTGGATCGATCCGTGTTGATTTCTTAGTTGCACCGCTTTATCATTACGATGTTATTATGGGTATGAATTGGCTCATGAGGATGCGAGCTGAGATTGATTGTGAAGCCAGATCAGTGACGATCCATGGACCTGAGGGCGAGACTGTTACTTTCCCAGTTCAGGTCAGTTACCCTCTTCGTATTGATTATTATTCTTCTCTGTTGGAGAGTATGGCTGAATCGGCGTTGGTTAGTACGCCGGTAGTTCGGGAGTTTGAAGATGTGTTTGAGTCGATTCCTAGATTACCTCCTCAGCGTGAGATTGATTTTGCTATCGACCTCATGCCTGGTGTGGCGCCCATTTCTTTACCCACCTATCGTATGCCTCCAAGTGAAATGGAGGATTTGAGGAAGCAGATAGATGGTTTGCTGGATTTGGGTTTTATTCGGCCTAGTGTGTCTCCTTGGGGAGCACCTGTTTTGTTTGTGAAGAAGAAGGATGGTTCTTTGCGGTTATGTATTGATTATCGCAGGCTGAATCTGGTAACTGTGAAGAATAAGTACCCTTTGCCCAGGATTGATGATCTGTTTGATCAATTGAAGGGGCACGGTACTTTTCGAAGGTTGATCTGCAGTCAGGGTATCATCAGTTGCACGTCAAGGATGGGGACTTGCAGAAGACAGCTTTTAGGACTAGCTTTGGTCATTATGAGTTCCTTGTGACGTCGTTCGGTCTTACGAATGCACCGGCCGTGTTCATGGATCTGATGAACAGGGTGTTTCAGCCATTCCTGTTCCGATTCGTCATTGTCTTTATCGATGACATCTTGATATATTCGGCGAGCCGGGAAGAACACGAGGAGCACTTAAGAGCAGTTTTGGATACTCTTAGGAAGAATCAGCTTTTTGCACAGTTCAAGAAGTGTGAATTCCAGAAAGAGGAAGTCAAGTTCTTGGGACATATGATGTCCAAGGAAGGGATAGCCGTCGATCTTGCCAAGGTAGCTGCAGTGCAGGACTGGAAGCATCCTGGTTCAGTTACTGAGGTAAGGAATTTTCTGGGTCTTGCAGGCTACTATCGACGCTTCATTCAAGACTACTCGAAGATTGCCAGACCGTTGTCGCAGTTGACACGGAAGGATTTGAAGTTTGCTTGGAATGAGAAGGCGGAGTTAGCTTTTCAGGAGCTGAAGGACAAGTTGACGTTCGCCCCTGTGATAGTATTGCCAGAGCAAGGGGTTAAGTATATTATATATACTGACGCCTCTCGCATTGGCCTGGGTTGTGTCCTTATGCAGAAGGGCAGGGTGATTGCTTATGCTTCGCGTCAGTTGAGGAAACACGAAGAGAATTACCCTACGCACGACCTGGAGTTAGCAGTTGTCATTTTCGCACTAAAGCTTTGGAGACATTACCTCTATGGTGAGGAGTTCGAGCTCTTTTGCAACCACAAGAGCCTTAAGTACATTTTCACGCAGCGTAACTTGAATATGAGGCAGCGCAGATGGATGAAAACATTGAAGGACTTTAAGTTTGATGTTTCTTACCATCCGGGTAAGGCAAATCTTGTGGCAGATGCGTTGAGTCGCAAGAAGGCTATTGAGTTTGCGGCTCTGTTGATGATAGCAGAGTGGGATATGTTGGAGTTCGTGCGAGATTTTGAGCAGAAGCTTACGGTGGTTGAGCCGTATGAGGTTATTGCATACATTCGTGTACAGCCCCTTATCGATTAGTGGATCGTTGCAGCTCAGGCAGATGATGAGCTTTTGGTGAAGATGAGGAAGCGGGTTGGTACAAATCAGAACTTCGACTGGAGTGTTAGTTCTGATGGGGGCCTACGATTTCGTGGCCGGTTATGTGTTCCTGACATCCCTGACTTGAGACGGGAGGTTCTCGAGTTAGCCCATAGTTCTAAGCTTGCGATGCATCCAGGTAGTACGAAGATGTATCAGGATACGAGAAGGTCTTATTAGTGGGATAATATGAAGGTTCAGATTGCTGAATTTGTTTCTCGTTGTCTCACGTGCCAGCAGGTTAAGGCAGAGCATCGCCGACCTCCTGGGTTGCTGCAGCCCATGCCCATAGCTGAATGGAAGTGGGACTTCATCTCTATGGATTTTATTTCTGGGTTGCCAAGAATGGGGAAGGGATATGCCTCTATTTGGGTGATCGTCAACCGACTGACGAAGTCGGTGCATTTCTTACCGATCAGAGTCACTAACTCTGCAGACGAGTTGGCTAGGTTGTATATCAAGGAGATAGTACGTCTGCATGGAGTTTCCCTGGAGATTGTGTCTGATAGAGACACACGTTTCACTTCTATCTTCTGGACTCGTATCCAGGAAGCGATGGGTGTGAAACTGAAGTTCAGCACCGTGTTTCATCCGCAAACAGATGGGCAGACGGAGCGCGTGAATCAGGTCCTGGAAGATATGTTGCGAGCTTGTGTCTTGGATTTCAAAGGCAGTTGGGATGATTGTCTTCAGTATGCAGAGTTCGCGTATAATAATAGTTTTCAGGCGAGTATCGGCATCGCTCCCTATGAGGCGTTGTATGGTCGCCCGTGTAGAGCACCACATTGCTGGGCAGAAGTTAGCGAGCGTAGTTTGCTTGGCCCAGAGTTGGTGCAGGTGACTTCAGAGAAAGTTGACATCATTCGACGTCGACTTTTAACAGTGTAGAGTAGGCAGAAAAGCTGATACGAGGCGTCGACCGCTTGAGTTTGAGGATGGAGACCATGTGTTTCTGAAGGTCTCTCCTATAAAGGGAGTTCTGTGGTTCGGTAAGAAGGGGAAGCTGACGCTGAGATTTATGGGTCCATTTCAAGTTCTAGATTGAGTGGGAGCGGTAGCATACCACCTTGCTTTGCCCACACCTCTTGCAGGCGTGCATAACGTATTTCATGTTTCTATGCTGAAGAAGTACGTTCCTGATCCTTCGCATATTATCAGTTGGGAGCAACTGCAGTTGAGTGAGGATGCCACTTATATACTGCGACCGACGCGTATTCTAGATAGGAAAGAGCAGGTATTGCATATCAAGGTTATCCCTCTTGTGAAGGTGCTATGGACGCATCATGGTGTGGAAGAGGCTACTTGGGAATCTGAAGCTGAGGTCAGGAAGAGCTACCCTCAGATCCTTGAAGATTATGAGAAGGTATGAATTTCGGAGACGAAATTTTCTTTAAGGGGGGTAGATTGTAATGACCCTGGAAAATTTTGTGCTTATCTTTCCTTAAGTAGTTATTTTTGGGGTAATTAGCACTATACTCGATTGATTGTGAAATTCGCATCAATCACTTTAAATTGGATCTGTATGACTCAAAACTTGTAGATTAGTTAGCGCTATGTTACTCTGAAATCTGGGATCCATCGCTAAATCCAGTTGTTCTAGGAAATTTTTGGAAGTTCTGGATCGGACCTGGACCGTGCGTCGAAAGTCCGATAGTGATGATCTTAGGCTGTTGTGGTCACTATGTTGGGCTTGACCATCACCTTGAAAATCAAGTCCAGAAGATGTTCTGGGTCAATTTGATTGAGTTCGGAGTGAAGAGTGTGAGAACAGTTGGAAATTTATTAAGATTTTATGAAATCTGAGTCGTGTCGCTTGCGCGATGATTTTAAGCTATCTGACCGTTGGATTCTGACTCAATTTCACCCTCTGATCAGGGAAGGTGACCCAGGCATATCCTTGTGCTTGTGGACCTGATCGAGATTCTGTGACCGTTGAATTGAGTGTGGTCTGCCACGGCTGATCTGAAGAGCCGGTCCGTACGAAAAATCAGCTTGACCTAGATCCATGGTCAGTGAGCTTAAGTCCGACCTTTCGTGGTTATAGGCCCACCGGAAGTGCTTCATTGGATCGAGGGAGGCTTGCTTTGGTTATAACCTAAGTATACCTTGTCCCTGGGGTTATTTTCATCAATTTGAGGCCTATTTATAGTCCTTAAACCCTAGCTCTCTTTTCCATACGAATTTTCTCTAACCCTAGCTTGGAAAGAGAGTAGAAAAGAGAGAGAAAGTGAGAGAGAAGTTGGTGAATCATCTTAGATTCTTTCCTGTTCTTCTACATCCTTGAACCTTCACTTTGAATCGTTATTCTGATGATTCTGAGTTCATCTTTGGGTAAGTTAACCTAACCCTAATATGTGTTAGAGCTTAGAATAGTCTTGGTGTTGTTGTATCTCATTTCTATTCTTACTTTAGGGTATTCTATCGCCGTTGACGAAGACAACTCGTCTGAAATCAGTTCGGTGTTCTTTTCTGGCTCAAAGTACGGACTTTAAGTGTATAGGTTATGGTTTTCAAGGCTTTCAATGCCAGATAATGATTTATTGTTGTTATGGATGAGACTTCACATACCAAATGTTGTGTTTAAGTTGCGTTCCTGATATGCATGTGTTATATTGAGATTTGTGTATTCTACGTGTATGTATAAAGTACCGTATGTGTATAAAATATGCACTTGTGTTTGCCATGATTATTTGTCATGTATGCATGCTGGATGTATGTGGGACAACTCCTTGGTAAAAGGAATTGTCCAAATGCTTGTATTTCAACATACGTCATGTGTTTTGTATAATGTATTCTAAATGTTTGTAGAAATGTCTGAATGATCTAAAGTGTAACTTATTACACTATTTGCGGGCGTTGAGAAGTGATTCTCAACACTCCTATTGATGCGTATGATTTCATTCATGTAAGTTACATTCCTTGTTATTTAATTTCAAGTATTACTTATGCTTACATTTATGTTAAGTTGATATTCTTCAAATACTTGCGTACCACATGATTGAAGTTGTTGTTCCATTACTGTTCTACATTTAATACGAATATCTTTTGTAGGGTAATGTGTTTGGGACTATGAATAGTTCACGAAATCGGTAATCTGCCTTAAGGTTGTGGCTGAGATTGCTTTCGCCACAAAGGACGTGATTAGATGAACCCGAGTCGTATTAGAGTTGTCGGCAGTGGTTTGGCCACGCGGAGTGCTTGCGCATTCTATGTCGTTCAATTCAACGTGCGCTCGTGCTAGTCGAGTTCGTAAGTAACCTGATTATCCGATGTATGTTCACCATGTATGGACGCTACTGCTTGAATTTAGGGTACCGAACTTACCAATGAAACCCTATTAACCTTGGTACCTTGATCTGCAAAGACTCATGAGCCGGACATGGTGGTATGGGACACCGTGGTCGAGCTGTCGGCCTATGCTGGGGTGACGAGCCTCCCCGTAGTGATCAGTGAGCAACTAAACTCGTGAGCCGATTATGGTGGTATGGGACACTATATTCATGCTGTCGGCCTACATTGATTGGTGATGAGCCCTTTGTAGTGACCTCGAGCATACCTGGATACCACATTGAGGTGACGAGCCTTAGTGTAGTAACGAAGGTATGATAGGCATGCATTGATTGGTGATGAGCCCTTTGCTGTGACCTGGAACTATATGATCGTATGAGATGTCTAGGACTGACGACCCTAGAATGGATCACTGTTTGGATGGTGATATGAGGAAGGTATCTTAGCTTCCCAATCCTGCTGTATGAAAAGGACTAATAACAACTTGGTAATCATATTCATGCACCGCATTTGCATGTGCTTTGTAGATGTGGCACACTTTGAGGTGGTGTCATGCGTAACGTAAGATGAAGACGCTGAGGGTGTACGCGTGAGGGCACGCATCATTTTGCATACATCCTTACATTAACAAGAGTACTTAGGACTTGTTTAATTGTTCTGCTTTATCATTACTGCTTGATTGAACTGATAACATGTTAACCAGTGCCTTATTGTTCCACTGAGTTGATCACTCACTCCCACGTTCTGGGGCGGTGTTAAACACCCACCAGACTCTGTCTTAGGTTCTGATGTTGCAGATGTTGATGCGACTTCTGAGGCAGAGCGGGAGATGGATGATGATGAGGCTGCTTTCTCTTATATGCAGTTTTTAGATGGGTTCTAGCGAGCCTTGTTCTGATGCGCGGGATTCTGGGATTATTTTTGGGAATTAAATGATTTAACTTGATACTTGTAATTTTGATAATAACACTTTCATTATGACCTGGTATGTATATGTACTTCAGGGATTTGCACTTGTACACATATATTTCTATAAGTCTTTCGCTTGCTTTCTCCACTTATCCCTAAATTATATTTGCTATTTGGCTTAATCTATTCCATGTTTTATGCACTAATATAGACAACATACATCCATCATTGAATATGTTGCAAAAGTGATGTTTTGGAACTCGGGAGCTGAGTTATGCTCGACCCCCGAATTTCAAGGCGTTACACCTAAACCTATACTTATAACCTAAAACTATTCCCAAATCCCAAAACCTATAACCTAAACCTAAACCTAAACCTATAACTTATAACCTAAACCAAAACCTATAACCTAAACCAAAACCAAAACCAAAACCTATAACCTAAACCCGAACCCATTCTCAATTCCCAAAACCTATAACCTATCCCTAAACCTTAACATATAACCTAACCTAAGCCTATACTTATAACCTAAAACTATTCCCAAATCCCAAAACCTATAACCTAAGCCTAACCTTAACCTAAACCTAAACCTATAAACTATAACCTTAACCAAAACCTATTACCTAAACCAAAACCAAAACCTATAACCTAAACTCGAACCCATTCTCAAATGCCAAAACCTATAACCTAAACCAAAACCAAAACCTATAACCTAAAGTTGAACCCATTCTCAAATCCCAGAACCTAGAACCTAAACCAAAACCAAAACCTATAACCTAAACCCGAACCCATTCTCAAATCGTAAAACCTATAGTGTAAACCTTATCCTAAACCTATAACCTATAACCTAAACCAAAACCTATAACCAAAACCAAAACCAAAACCTATAACCTAAACCGGAAACCATTATCAAATACCAAAACCTATAACCTAACATAAACCTATACTTATAACCTAAAACTATTCCCAAATCCCAAAACCTATAACCTAAACCTTATCCTAAACCTATAACCAATAACCTAAACCAAAACCCAAACCTATAACCTAAACCCGAACCCATTATCAAATCCCAAAACCTATAACCTAACCTAAACCTATACTTATAACCTAAAACTATTCCCAAATCCCAAAACCTATAACCTAAACCTAAACCTAAACCTTATCCTAAACCTATAACCTATAACCTAAACCTAAACCAAAACCAAAATCTATAACCAAAACCGGAACCCATTCTCAATTCCCAAAACCTATAACCTATCCCTAAACCTTAACATATAACCTAACCTAAGCCTATACTTATAACCTAAAACTATTCCCATATCCCAAAACCTATAACCTAAACCTAACCTTAACCTAAACCTAAACCTATAAACTATAACCTTAACCAAAACCTATTACCTAAACCAAAACCAAAACCTATAACCTAAACTCGAACCCATTCTCAAATCCCAAAACCTATAACCTAAACCAAAACCAAAACCTATAACCTAAACCCAAACCCATTCTCAAATCCTAAAACCTATAACCTAAACCAAAACCAAAACCTATAACCTAAACCCGAACCCATTCTCAAATTGTAAAACCTATAACTTAAACCTTATCCTAAACCTATAACCTATAACCTAAACCAAAACCTATAACCTAAACGAAAATCAAAACCTATAAGCTAAACCCAAACCCATTATCAAATTCTAAAACCTATAACCTAACCTAAACCTATACTTATAACCTAAAACTATTCCCGAATCCTAAAACCTATAACCTAAACCTAAACCTAGACCTTATACTAAACCTATAACCTATAACCTAAACCAAAACGAAAACCTAAACCTAAACCTAGGACCTAAATATATTCTCAAATTCCTAAACCTAAACCTACACCTAATCCTAATCTCAACTACTTAACCTAAAACTAAACTTGAAAACCCAAACCTAAACCCGATCCCAAACCCAAACCCGATTTCCTAAACCTAAACCTTAACCTATTTTCAATTCCCTAAAAGTATAACCTATAACCTAAAACCTAAATGTATTCTCAAATCCCTAAACCTAAACCTACAGCTAATCCTAATCTCAACTCCCTAACCTAAACCTAAACCAAAACTTGAAAACCCAAACCTAAACCCGATCTCGAACCCGAACCTGATTTCCTAAACCTAAACCTTAACATATTCTCAGTTTCCTAAAGCAAACCTATAACTTATAACCTAAACCTTAACCTAACCTAAACCTATAACCTTAACCTAAACCTAAAACCTAAACCTAAACCTAAAACCTAAATGCATTCTCAAATCCTTAAACCTAAACTTACACCTAGTTCTAATCGCAACTACTTAACCTAAACCTAAACGTGAAAACCCAAGCCTAAACCCGATCCCGAACCCGACCCTGATCTCCTAAACCTAAACCTTAACCTATTCTCAAATCCCTAAACCTAAACCTACACCTAACCCTAATCTCAACGCCCTAACCTTAACCTAAACCTAAAAATAAACTTGAAAACCCAAGCCTAAACCCGATCCTAAACCCGAACCCGATTTCCTAAACCGAAACCTTAACCTATTCTCAAATCCCTAAACCTAAACCTACACCAAATCCTAAGCTCAACTCCGTAGCCTAAACCTAAACCTAAACTTGAAAACCCAAACCTAAATGCGATCTTGAACCCGAACCCGATTTCCTAAAGCTAAACCTTAACCTATTCTCAATTCCCTAAACCTTAACCTATAACCTAACTTAAATCTAAACCTATAACCTACACTTATAACCTATAACCTAAAGCTAAACCTAAAACCTGAATTTATTCTCAAATCCTTAAACCAAAACCTACACCTAATCTCAACTCCCTAACCTAAACCTAAACCTAAACTTGAAAACCCAAGCCTAAACCTGATCCCGAACCCGATCCCGATTTCCTAAACCTAAACCTTAACCTATTCTCAAATCCCTAAACCTAAACCTACACCAAATCCTAATCTCAACTCCCTAACCTAAACCTAAACCTAAACTTGAAAACCCAAACCTAAACCCGAACCCGAACTCGATTTCATAAACCTAAAACCTTAACCTATTCTCAATTCCCTGTAGCTATAACCTATAACCTAAACCTAAACCATAACCTTAGCCTAAACCTTATCCTAAACCTAAACCTAAACCTTAACCTTAACCTTAACCTTAACCTTAACCTAAACCGAAACCTAAACCTTAACCTTAACCTATACTTATGAATTCTAATTTATTTTATAAAAGTTCATTTATGACTA
This sequence comes from Magnolia sinica, assembly GCF_029962835.1. Classification (NCBI taxonomy): domain Eukaryota; kingdom Viridiplantae; phylum Streptophyta; class Magnoliopsida; order Magnoliales; family Magnoliaceae; genus Magnolia; species Magnolia sinica. The sequence goes on from NC_080578.1 coordinate 65,079,490, forward strand.
AGTTATTTTCTTAATAAGTTTATTGCCTTAATCTATTATTTACAAAACTACAGGATAAATTTCACTTGAATTTGAGTGTTCCGCACATCTCCTATGCCGTCGACGACATGATGAAGGAGCGGTTCAAGGCTTACCGTGGTAAGTTATACCAGCAGTACAAGCGGTCCGTGAGCCACGAGGAGCTCGTACAGTTCGCACCACCTCACGTGACCCATGAGGACTGGCGGATACTCTGCGATAGGTTTTCGTCTGATTCTTTTCAGGTAATATTTACATATTTATGATATCTTAATGTAATAATTAAATTCATAATTAATAGCAATGCATTATGTATAATGTGTTCAGAAGAGGAGCAAAATAAATTCCGACAACAGGAGAAAGTTAGAAGTAAACCATGTAGCTGGTTCAAAGTCATTTATATGACTTCGTCACAACATGGTAAGAAATTACTGGTAATTTATATATTCTTTCCATGCATTTATATTAACTCTATTTTTCTTTCGATTGCGCAACGAGATTCCGTCACTGGCCAGGAGCCCGGACCAGTAGATTTCTATAAAGGGACTCACTGTCGGCAGGCGAGTGGATCTTGGATACATCCTAGAGCCAGCGAGATTTGGGTAAAAATTCTTACATTGTAAAATTTAATTACATTAAAATAAAATAATGTCATTTATTATGAAAATTCATATGTTTTAATTACAGGAGGAGATGAACACCTTACGCAGTTAGCCCACTCCTGATGGTACTCAGTGGAGTGAGCCAGAGATCCTGAGTCAGGTGCTTGGCACCTGTTCTGGATATGTGCGTGGGCTTGGCCATGGTGCCAAGCTCATGGCACCCGCTAGAGCTGCCTCCAGCCGATCCGTCGTCGTTGGTGACAACGTCGCACGCCAAGCTGATACTGCAGAGAAAGAGGTTCAGCAGCTACGGGTTGTCGTCGATGACATTAGAGATCAGCTGGACAGGCAGAGGGAGGAGCAGGAGAGGAAGATGATGGAGGAGCTGGCAAGGTAGAGGGAGGAACAGGAGAGGAAGATGGAGGATCAGCTGGCGAGGCAGAGGGAGGAGCAGGAGAGGAAGATGGAAGAGATGTGGGTGGAGCATGAGTGACGGATGACGGAGATGTTTCAAGCTTTCGCTGCACGCTTACCCACCGATGCCCCACCACCTTCGCCTTCATCTTTATGATTTTTTCTTTTTTATTTATAATGTTAAACTTATATGTATTTATGCGTGAATGAATGTGATGTGTATAAGATTGTTTGTAGTTTATGTTTGGATGGATTAACTAATTTGGGTTAGATGGATCTGAATGTGAATATGATGAAATTTGACAGGTGTATTATGATATAACAGGTGTACATCAGGAAAAATATGATACATAACAGGTGTATATTAGGATGTGAATATGAATATGATGATATAACAGGTATATCAGGATGAATATGATGAAATATATTGCAACGGGTGTCTATCAGGTATTTTGTATGAAATTTTGTATTGGACATTTTTTAAAAAAAGGACTTTTAGCGACGAAAATTTTCGCCGCTAAAGGTCTTTTCGAAATATATATAGCGACGAAAGTTTTCGTCGCTAAAAGTTTTGTAGCTATTTTTAGCTACGAAAATTTTCGTTGCTAATAGTTTTCTAAATATTTATAGCGACAAAATTTTCGTCGCTAAAAGCAAAAAATTATATTTTTGGCAGCGAAAACTTTTGCTGCTAAAAGTCTTGCAAAGTATATTTCGTTGCGAAATTGTTCGTGCTAAAACTAGAAAATATATTTTTAGCAGTGAAAAGTTTCGCTGCTAATAGTCTTACAATATTTTTTTAGCGACGAAACCTGTCGTGGCAAAAAGTTGAATGAATATTTTTAGTAGCGAAATGTTTCGCTGCTAATAGTTTTGAAGTATTTTTTTAGCGACAAAATATGTCGTGGCGAAAAGTTGAATGAATATTTTTCACAGTGAAAAGTTTCACTGCTAATAGTCTTGCAGTATTTTTTTAGCGACGAAAAGTGTCGTGGCGAAAAGTTGAATGAATATTTTTAGCAGCGAAAATGTTCGCTGCTAAAAGTCTTTTATAGATTTTTTAGCAATGAAAATTTTCGTTGCTACAAGTGGAACAATTATTTTTTGCAGCGAAAATTTTCGCTACTAAAAGTCATGTATAGCTTTTTTAGCGACGAAAAGTTTCGTCGCTAAAAAGCATCTATTTAGCAACGATTCAATTTTTTCACCGCTGAAACTCTTTTGTGGCGGTGTATTAGCGACGAAAAATTTCGTCGCTAAAACTATTTAGCTACGAAAAAATGGCTTTTAGCGATGAAAATTTTCGTCGCTAAAAGTGGGATTTCTTGTAGTGTTCTAACAAAAAGGGGGAGAAATATTATATTTTTATGACATGGATATGAGATCATCATATTTGCATATTTGCATACACTCTATGAACTATATTTTTGCAGATATGACTAAGTGCTCAGGGGGAGTGATACAGATGCATGATCTTAGGGGGAGTAACAAGATTACTAGTGTTGACTCAAAAGATTTGTGTTGTTTGAGATGTTGTAATATGTTATACTGAGTTGTATTTGAGTTTTGCCATGAAATTGACAAAGGGGGAGATTGTAAGTTCTTATAATTAAAGCCCATATTGTTCATCAAATTTCGTAGTCCTGTTACGATCGCAAGCTTGACTGAAGACAGGCTATCAACTCGATCAAGTACATAGAAAGAAAACTCAACATCTCAATGCAAGGTCAAAGTAATGGTTCGAAGTTCAGAGCACTTCATATGAGTTAACCTATAGGTAGTATAAACCTAGTTGGACCATAGGTTAGGTGTATTTTACTCATACGTATATTAAACCACATTTTATGTTAAATACACACTAGTTAGGCCAGCCCAAGGTCTAGTTTGGCCAGCCTAACTACTTGGACCAACTATACAACATTCTGATAAAAATAAGATCTCATAAGATCAAAATTTACGGTAGGTTCAGCCAGCCCAAGATGGGTCATGGCTAGCCGAACCTGACTTCGTACAGCCCAAGGAAGTTCGGTCAAGTTTCCAACAATGAAACGATTTCACAATCCAGGCTACTTAGGCTAGCCGAATTTGATCTTAGGCTAGCCGAATTGGGTGTTCGGCCAGCCGAACCCAGGCATAGGTCAGCCAAAGTTTGAAAGATTTTATCTCACGATTTTCAGATTCTTATTGAAATGTGATCTTTTGAGTTAGGCCAGTCGAACTGAATCTTAGGCCAGTCGAACTACAAAGATCCTTGGATATATAAAGAGGCTTTCTCTTATATTCTAAATCAAGAAAATTCATATATTTTTACTATGTTGTAAAGAAAGATCTTTCAAGCCTCTTTAAGCTATTTGTGTTGTAATTCATATTTTATTAGCAGCTTATTCTATTCTCCTTTTCAAAGTTAGTTTTAATTATTTTGATAAGAGTAATCTATATTCTACTTTGAGAAGAAGGAGAATTGAATATGCAGTTATAGAGTTTCATTCATTACATTGAAAATCTATTAAATCCCTTTGTATCTTTTTTGGGTTGAACTCATACATCGGCTTTATCAATATCCAAGAAGGAGATCGCTGCACTCAATCTACAACTATGACTTCGACCCGTCAAATCCCAAATAAGTACTGTTTGTTTTAATTACTTCAGTTTTGGGTTTTTTTGTGATATCCTAAAAATCTCAGCGAGTTTGTTTGTAGTGATCCCATAAAATCAGAAAGCGGGTTTGTTTGTGGTGACCCTGTAAAATCACAAAGTGGGTTTGATTGTGATAGCCCGTGAAAATGACAATAATTGTATAAGGTTGTTAAGGTGAACCTGGAAAACCTTGAAATAATGGAAAGCCAAAATTGTGAGGGTAGTAATTTTGGAAGTGGAGTAGGTTGCATTGAGGCATCGAAGCACTATAACTCTTTTGTGCATTATGGTGATTTGATATTATTATTTGTGATATTGTTCTATTCTGATTTCTTGTTTTAGTTTGATACTTTGATTTTAAAGATTTCATAAAATAAGGTTGTCCTACCTAAATGTTTTAAGTGTAAGGTTGTTCTACGAACTATTTGGTATCAAGGATTCAATACTTTGTAATATTATATTTAATTGAGTCATTATTCTACATTATATCAAATTAATTGGCATTGTCCTATTTACCCCCCTCTAGGACATTTATAGCTCGTCCTTTCATAGCTTCGACACCATAAACTAGTGAATACGACAAACCTTTTGTTGTGGTTCGATCAACAATTCGTTAAGCCCCTAGAGCTTCTTGTAATTTTTCATTCTAGTCATGTTTATTCCCTGTGAAGGTTTTCTTTAAGATTTTGGCTATCGTCTTATTGAACGCCTCTGCTAATCCATTTGTCGGAGGATAATAAGGCATCAAGAATAAATGGTAAATGTCAAATTTCTAGTATAATTTCTCCATGCCCCTGTTCTTGAAAGGAGTGCCATTATCGGTGATGATAAATCAATTCGGGCTTCAGTTGAAACCATACCATTTAATTATGACAGTGAAAGCATGATCAATTTGGCTAAAAATTCTATTTATCACTCACGTATTAAATAAATTGATGTTCATCACCATTTTATCCGACAAGTGCTTGAAGTAGGAGGCTTGACTCTGGAGAAGATTCAGGACATGCTCACTAAGGTGGTTCACACAGAGAAGTTCAAGTTCTGTGTAACTTCTTTAGGCTTGGTAAAAGTGTAAAAGGAAGATGGAATGTGCACAAGAAGCGATGGTGGAGCTATGATACAAGGAAAAATTAGAGATGAGGAAAAATGATTTATAGAGAATAGCGATTAAAGACATGTTGAAGATTGTTGTTGATGTCTTCAAATATGAAAATAACAGGTCTGTCAATGACAGCTTGATGCCATCGAAGGTTGCACGATGCCATTTGTCGATGACAGCTCAGTGCCATCAAGCAGACTTTGATGCCATCGAAGGCTACTTGATGCTATCTGTTAATGACAACTTGATGCCATCAAAGGATCCTTGATGTCAATGGAAAATTTTTGAAAAATCCATGTTTTAATGTAGGAATATTTTGGAGTTTAGTTTGATCACATCGAAGGTGATCAATGCCATTAACAATCTATCAGTGCCATCAAAGTGCCATCAAATTATCACGCAGAGTTACGTAGAGTTGCATAAGTACGAGATTTGTTTCCTATTCCGATTGTGATTCTCATAGAGGCTATATATATGGGAGCAATCAGGCATAGGGTATATCTCAGGGCTTTCTAGTTTGTTCCAAAGGGTTTCAAGGGATTGCAATGGAGATTTGAGGCTTGTTCGAATCGAGTAATCTCTATCTTTTGTAATTTATGTTTTCATTGTGCATAACTATCTTTTTGTGCCTCGGATTTTCCTGTAAGCGGTTTTCCACATTAAATTCGGAGAGTTTGTGATTGGACCTTATTGTGCGATTGGAATACTTGATTCATCTTCGTGTGCTTCTGTGGTTCCCCAACAGCGGGATCATCTATAATGTTTGAAAAATGCTAGTGGGCCTCATTGTGGTATATGTATGTCATTAAACCCTATCAAAATGGTCACCCAACTATAAAAAGTACATTTCAACAATCATACCAATCCATCCATCACGTGAGCCACTTGAAGAATTTGGAGGATTTATGCATTTATCCATTGTTTAGTCCCGACCCACCGGATGATTATACCAGACTCCCATCATCGCCATGCAGGTTGGATGGCATAAAACCAAGAAGGTAGGCCAAACCGTAGAAAGCAACATACGACCACCCAAAAACTTTCTATTCATGTGGCCACCCTACAAAGGTTGTATAATAAGCTTATCGTACAATCGTTTGAAAACGATCCATCCTTCCAAAGAGAAAAAAAAAAAAAAACAAAAAGAAGAAGAAGAAGAAGAAGAAGCACACTGCACGTATTGGAGGATCGAAGAGGACGAGTATAAAACGAGACAAGTCGCGTTTGGTTTTCAAAATGAGTAGAGTAGACAATTGAAAATAGAAAGAAAATTAAAAATTAAAAATTCCAGGGGATATTTGTCTTTTGGCGTAGGGAATATGCGGAAGAAAAGGAATAGGAATGTCCCTGTCTGTCTATCTGGCTGTTGTATGCTGCATTGCAGACGAACAAATATGCTTCATAAGGATTCTCGCCAGATTCTGGTCGGACTTGCGAGTTTGTTACGGCAACGCAGCTGCAACATTGCTGTTGAATGACGGAATCTCCAATGGAATGGAATCTAGCTTTATAATGCGCTCATTGACCAACGCGCTCACCTCATTTATAGCTTGCCGAACAGGAAACGGTCTCACACTCGGTCTTTCAATGGGTCTCGTCAACTTCCGTCGTATCATGAAAATAATTATTTTTAATTGTATTATATAATCGAAAATACAAGTGCATAAATACAATATAAAACTGTCTTTTCCATATCATTTCAGCTTTCCATCAGAAAGGTTACAATGTTTAGTATCTTCTGCCCTCGAAACCATGCTGTTTGAATCCTCTTGTGGGCCACAGTTACACGAAACGGACGCAGATTAGCTACTGACAGGTTGAGTAGCAAGACTAGCTACTGAATTGACGTCACCAATTTCTGTGGGCCCACCATGATGTATGTGTTGTATCCACACTGTCCATCCATTTGGAGAGATCATTTTAGCCCATGATCAAAAGAATGAGGCAGATCCAAAGCTGCAGTGGACCCCACCATAGAAAGCAGTGGGGAGAGTGATGCCGACCGTTGAAACCTTCATATGGTCACAACTTGTTCATAAGTTAACACAGACATTAGAGAAGACAAAACACAAATATAAACTTGATCGAAAACTTTTGTGGCCCTAAGAAGTTTTTAATGGTGAGCGTAGTTCCCAACTGTTTTCTGTGGTAGGGTCTACTCAAGCTTTGGATCTATTCATTCTTTGGTTCACGCCAAAAAATGATCTCTCCAAACGGATAGACGGTGTTGATACAAAACATACATCATCATGGGACCCACAAAACTAGGTGACATCACTTTAGTAGCAAGGCTCACAACTCAACCTATCTGTAGATAATCCGCTTCCGAAACAGGGACAATTAAAACCGTTAGGCCCCATTTGTTAAATTTGAAGTCTAAAGCCTGATTCTGAAATCTGAAGCCTGATTCTGAAATTTGAAGTAAAAAAAACTTGTTTGGTAATTATGGCTGAAGTTTGGAAATTAAGTATTGAATTTGAAACAAACGGTTTGTTAACAAATATCTGAAATGTCTTAAATATGTTAATTTGACACATTCGCCCATCCATATCTCCTGTTTGGAAATGTTTTACATTATAAATAAATTATTTTTTATTAAATGAAAATAAAATTATTCTATTTAATTCAAATAAACTAAAGTACTTAACAGAAAATTAAAACATCATTAGATAAAATATTAATGATTTGCATGTATAAGTGTGGCGGCAATTTCTTCTCGCATATTGGACATAATAGTTTGTTCAAAATCTCCAAATACTCCTTCCACTTCAGGCATATCGTTCTCTGATTCGATATTCATCTCCAAAAGAACATTTTCATCATGTTAGAAGAGTGGATCGAAGATGGATTCTTTTCTGATGTAGTTGTGTAGTGTCATGCATGCAATAACTATGTCTCTTTGTGTCAGGAAGAAATATGGTGTCATCCACTTCAAAATTGGAAAACGCACCTTCGACACTCCCAAAAGACTTTTCGATTACATTCCACAATTTCACATGCATATGATTAAAAACCTCCTCTTTACTAGTAGGCCGCCCACCACTACGAAAGTCACCCAACCAATACCGAACATTACGAACATGGATGAAGGGAAAACACAATATAAGCTTGCTCCAAAACTTTTGTGGCCCCCAAGAAATTTTCAACTGTAGATGGTCAATTCAACTGTTTCTTATGGGTGTGGTCCATTCAAACAGTCTGTTTCAATCAGAAACGAAAAGCATTTGATTCAGGTGAATTATCTTACTTAATCATGACAACGAGAAAGAATAGAGAGAATAATCATCATATCTTATTCATTTTGAGTTCATTTGTGTCACGCCCCAAACTCGGAAAACGGGCTCACAAAATTCCCGATCGCCGAATCCGGTGCCGACAGCCTCCGTAGTACCCCATTTTCGGATTCCGGCATTCTCATGCCAGGTTCCGATCCTGGGATCCTACAAGGAGGGTTTTTAGTATAAATTTTTTTTTTGTAATAGAGCATAACCACAAGCATAACCAAGTCACAAAACAGCATCACCACATATCCACTAAATCAAAACTTTAAGTACAATGCAGAAAGGGAAATACAAGGTGATCAAAAGCTCCAAAATAAACTGACGTGCACTCCTGCCTCAGCGCTGCTGCTGTCCAACACTACCTGCACGCAACAGTCGTGCATAAGCTTACAAAAGCTTAGAGGGTGGTGCAAGTGTGTGTAAGGCGAGTGTCAAGTGTACAATATCAGAGTAATGCGGAAATATGCGATAAGTCCATGAATGCTATCGGCCATACCAAGGCCATGCGATGCGAGGCCTATGTAGCCAAATGTCATATGCGAGATGCGAAGCAAGCAAGTCAGTCCTCATCAAGTACACATATCAGTACAGTTCCTCTCTGAGAAATCACCGGGGTCAAATACACTCCACACTGACTTTTACTTCCCTAGCTGCACAGCCCAGCGAGCATAAGAGACCTCATTACCTACCTATGGTCAGCCAACACCTACAAGGCTCACTAGTAGCGAAATTATTTACGAACTGATCAAACTTAGCCTAGCTTATAGCCCTCTCACTCGGGTGAATAAGGCCACACTCCCTTCCAACCGACCACGATACAGTGGGAGACGCGGTCTAATGGTAACAGCACCGGCGCTCGTGTATCCACTCGGTCTAGACGTTGGAGCATCTCCTGGTACCAAAAAGGTTCTGGGACTTTCACCCAAGGACATCCTAAGTGCCCACAGTGCTAGAACCAAGCATTTTCGGTATCCGATACGGCCATCCACGATGTGTCTGTGGAGCCACGGCCCTGATGTCGCTAGGGCGTGCAGTGATCAAGTCACACATATGCAAGATGCATGAGTCACACCGTACAATCATGCAGCAATCTCATGCGTACCACGCAATCATGCGGGGCACTCCGTCTCATAAGGAGTCCCGTAAATGTCTCAGCCCAACGGCTTATATTATGATCAAGCATTCCTCATATCAAGCATACATATGATGCATATGGGCATGTATCATGGAGCTATACTAAGCATGTTATAAAGTGGTGAACTACCAACAAATGTGGGCCTACTAATGGGCCCTAGGGAGAGTTATAATGCGGACATTTAACCAACATTATTCTTACAACGTGGACGTCAAACCAACATTTCTCCCAAGGCATAACCTGTCATCAAACATTATTACACAGACTATGGGGGGAATCCCTCATTGCAATGGACCCTAAGGACATCCTGTTGGGCCTCGACCCATGGGCCTTATATTCATCAAATGGGCCGCATCATATGGGCCTTTTATAAATCAAGTGGGCCACATCGGAGGGGCCTTATGTACATTGCAAATGGGCCATATCCCACGGGCCTTTGAATGCATCACAATGGGCCTTGTAACATGGGCCTCAAATACATTGAATGGGCCCCATCACATGGGCCTTACATGTATACCAAGGTGGGCCACACCAAAGTACAAGTGGTGAGGATGATTTCCACCATTAAAATCCCTAAGGCCCACCAACAAATATATATTATATAATATAATATATAATATATACAATATAACATATATAATATAATATATATATATATAAATATATATATATATACATATATATATATATAGATAATAATATATATATTTATATACACACACCACAAGCACGCACGCACACACACGCGCGCACACACGCGCACAGGGGGGGTCCCACCGTCCAGGGAGGACGGTGCGGACGAACACATACAGCAAGGTAGGCCCCACCGTCTGTCCGGACGGTGGCTACAACACATACATCACTGTGGGTCCCATGTGGGGCCCACCATAACGTTTGCTTTCCATCCAACCCGTTGAGGAGGTCACGCAGACCTGGTTTAAGTGGAAGAACAAATTTCATATTGATCCTAAACTTCTGTGGGCCCAAAAATTGGTTTCAATGGTAGAGAGTTCAACCCCACTGTTACCTTTGGTGTGGGCCAACTGAGTCTTGGATCTGGCTGATTTTTGGAGGGGACCCACCTCAAGGGGTGGTCCACCTCATGGACGGCGTGGATACAAAATATACATCATGGTGGGGCCCACATGAGGGGCCGTGGGTCCCTGCACGGACGTCCGCTACACGCGTAGGCAGCGCCTCCGCCTCTGGCGCTGTCAGCGGTTGAAAGAAACCTCCATTTTCAAGGTTTTGCATACGTGGGGCCCGCATCAGGGAGATCCGAGCTCGCCATCGATCCCCATGGCTCAAGACAAGAAGGATGAGCCCAATATTCAATATATTTTGGTGAATAAAAACAGTAGTTGGATTTTTAACGGTAACCACCACTGTTTCTCATGCTATGGCCCACCAGTTACTCGGATCTGCTTCATTTTTCGGCTCAACGCCTAAAATGAACTCAAGAATGAAATGGACGGCATGGATTGTCTTCATACATCAATGTGGGGTCCACACAAGTGGACCACCTCAATGGGGTGTGAACCAAGCTGATATTGGTGTTTTTTTTTCAGTCAGGGTCGTCCCTGGACAGGGACGGCCTGTGCACACGGCATGCACAAGGTGGGCCTTGCTCCTGTGGGCCACCAAATGGATGAATGGTAAGGGTAAAACATATATTAAGGTGGGGCCCATCCAAGTGGGTCACATGGCCACCCCATCACGCACAAGGATAAATAAATAAATAAATAAAAGAGAATGAGAGAGAGAGAGATAGAGAGAGAAATGGGACACGCATGATGGAGGGCTCCGCCACTATGAGCCCTCCCTTACAAGCAATCATACATCGAGTGGGTCCCATTGCATGTGGGCCCACCAAATCAAGGATCAACGGTGGAGATCCCTTCTCCACCAAAATGAAAGGTCTAGATGACCCTTTTCAAGCTAGAAAATAAACATCATGATGGGGTTCATAGAGAATGGCCCCATCACGGAATGATCATGAAGATCAAGGTGGGCCATCGACCACATCTTAAGGTCCCAAGTGAGATCCATACCATTGATCGGTAGGCCTCACTTGGTCCATCATCAAAACATGAAAACCTATCCTATAAGGCACCCACCGGTCGATCTTCTCGGTCCGTTGGAATGCCGGCCTCCTTGAGCTTCACTTAAACGGTGGAAGATGGGGAATGAAAGGCTAGGATGGAGGGTTTGGGATGGGAAAGTGGACCACACACATGCACTCTCTCACATGGAGAAGCTTGGACGTGAGAGCTCTCTTAGGTTGCTTGGAATTGAGTTGAGAAATGAGAAAGAGAGAGGGAGAGATGGGATGTAAAGAGAGAGAGTGATGGATGTGAGTGATGGGTGAGGTGATGTGTACTTGACTAGCATGGGTGTGTAAGAGAGAGGGTGAGAAAGGGTTGACTTTGGAGAGAGAAAGCATGGGTTGCTTGTACTTGACATGAGGTGATGGATGGGATTGATTGATGGGATTGATTTGACACATTGTAGAGATTCTCTTGAGATTGCAACGCGGCGTTTTCTTGAAATAAACGCGGCCACATCTTCTGCCAGGGTATCGGATCGGTACAAGAGACGCGGCGTTAGAACCGCGACGACGGTGCGGTCGCAAGGGTACAAGTCTTGATTTAAGCCGACGCAAATCTACAGCATACGACTTAGGGTCGATCGCAACGTCAATTATACGTCACGGGATGTCGAAATTCGACAGGAAGGATCGCGGGACTCGATGGAACAGAACGGACTAGGATACGGGTCTTACAGCTCTCCCCACCTAACAAGAAATTTCGTCCTCGAAATTTACACTAACATCACAACTCAACATAACTCATAAGGGAAGAGGAAACATAACATCACATATAATCAAAACACCATACATTATACAATCAAACATGAAAAAGATGGGGATAAGATCTCGAATCTCCGCCTCGCACTCCTAAGATGCCTCATCCACACTATGATGGCCCCACTGCACCTTCATAAAGGGGATGACCTTGGTCCACATGACCTACTCCTTCCGATCGAGGATACGAACTGACTGCTCAATGTAAGAAGCGTCCTCACAAACCTCCAATGCCTGCCAATCAATAACGGGAACGATGTCTGACCCATACTTCCTCAACATTGAAACGTGGAAAACGTTGTGGATGCCAGACAACTGAGATGGCAAGGCAAGCCGATAGGCCACGACGCCAATGCACCCAGTTATCTCGAAAGGTCCTATAAATCTCGGGGCAAGCTTGTCCTTTGCTCCAAAATGAACCATACCCTTCATGGGTAAGACCTTGAGATACACATGGTCCCTAACGGAAAACTCCAAGGGACGACGCCGACAATCAGCAAAACTCTTCTACTAGCTCTGAGCTGTGCGCATCCTCTACCTGATGATGTTTATAACCTCTGACGTCTGCTGCACAAGCTCGGTACCCAAGAGATAACGCTCTCCAACCTCGGTCCAACAACTCGGAGATCTGCACGGTCTTCCATATAATGCCTCAAAAGGAGCCATGCCAATGGTCGCCTGATAGCTGTTGTTGTACGTGAACTCAGCCAATCGCAGGTGCTCGTCCCAACTACCCGAGAAATCAATCGCGCAGGCCCGAAGCATATCCTCAAGGATCTGGTTGACCCTCTCAGTCTGGCCATCGGTCTGCGGATGATACGCGGTGCTGAGCTGCAAATCAGTCCCCATTGCTCTCTGAAAGCTCCTCCAAAACTGAGACGTGAACCTCGGGTCTCGGTCTGAAACGATCGAGACAGGAACACCGTGCAGTCTCACGATCTCATCAACAAACATCTTGGCGAGCCGGTCCGTATGCCAAGTCTCACGAATTGCCAGAAAGTGTGCCGACTTTGTCAGACGGTCCACGACAACCCAGATAGTGTCATGACCACGCTGAGTCCTCGGCAAACCCATGACAAAATCGGTAGATATGTGCTCCCACTTCCACATCGGAACGCTCAATGGCTGCAATAGACCAGGGGGTCTCTGATGATCGGCCTTGACACGCTGGCATGTGTCACACTCGGCCACAAAACTGGCTATCTGGCGCTTCATCCCCGCCCAAAAATACTGACGCCTCATATCACGATACATCTTCGTCGATCCAGGGTGGATAGAGAATCGTGATCGATGTGCCTCGGTCATAAGATCTCGGCGTAACTCAGGAATATCCGGGACACATAATCGGCCTCTGAAGCGAAGTCCACCATTAGAACTAATCTGCCAATCTGTCTGACTCTCAGATGCTGCCTCTGCTCGGTAATCCTGTAATGACTCGTCTGTCTGCTAAGCCTCGATCACCCTTGCGATAAGAGAGGGTTGAATCGATAGGCTCGATTGCTGAACGATAGAAGACTGTAGACCAAACTCGAAGTCGTACTTTGTTATATCCTCAAGCATCCTCCACTCCTGAATCATCATGTGCGCCACCAGGCCTCGTGGCTGACGGCTGAGGGCATCCGCCACCACATTCGTCTTGCCTGGGTGGTACTGGAGATCAAAATCATAGTCCTTCAGGAGCTCCATCCAACGCCTTTGCCTCATGTTCAGCTCGGACTGAGAGAACAGATACTTCAAGCTCTTGTGGTCGGAGAAGAGCTCGAACCTCACCCCATAGAGATAGTGCCTCCACACCTTCAGTGCGAAGACAACTGCTTCCAACTCCAAATCATGCGTGGGGTAGTTCAGCTCATGGACCTTGAGCTGACGAGACGCATAAGCCACCGGCTTCCCGTGCTGTATCAAGACAGCACCCAAACTAACTCACAAGGCATCAGTAAATACAACAAGTCCATCACTCCCAGAGGGAAGAGTGAGGACAGGAGTGGACGTGAGGTGGTCCTTCAGCTCCATAAATGCATGCTCACAAGCGTCGCTCCAAACGAACTCGACACCCTTCTGGGTCAACCTGGTCAATGGGGCTGCAATGCGAGAGAATCCCTCAATAAAACGTCAGTAGTAGCCCGCTAAACCAAGGAAACTACGGATCTCGGATGCGTTCGTGGGCTGGCCCCACTGACGTACGGCATCAATCTTTGAGGGGTCCACTGCGACACCCTGCCTCGTCACCACATGACCGAGGAACTTCACCTCCTCCTGCCAGAACTCGCACTTCTCCAGCTTCGCGTAAAGCTGGTGTGCACGGAGCGTCTGCAATGTGATCTCCAGATGTCGCTCATGCTCCTCATGGGTCCTCGAATAGATTAGAATGTCGTCGATGAACACCACAATAAACTGGTCAAGATATGGACGGAAGACCTCGCTCATCAATCGCATGAACACGCGGGCGCATTGGTCGGTCAGAAGGACATGACTGGAACTCAAAATGACCATAGCGAGTCCTGAAGGTCGTCTTCGGGATATCCTCATCTCGAACCCGAACCTGGATGATAACCGGACCGCAAGTCTATCTTCGAAAAGAATGCGCCTACTGCAATCGATCAAACAAATCATCGATCCTCAAGCGGGTACTTATTCTTGATTGTGACCTTGTTGAGCTCGCGGTAATCTACGCAAAGCCTCAACGAGCCATCCTTCTTCTTCACGAAGAGTACCGGTGCTCCCCACGCCGAACCGCTCGGACGGATAAAGCCTAACTCGCGCAACTCGTCGAACTACTTCTGCAGTTCCCGTACTCCAACGGTGCCAGATGATACGGGCCTTTGAAATAGGCGCAGTACCAGGCACAAGATCAATCTGGAACTCAGTGTTCCGACGAGGTGGTAACCCCGAAATCTCCTGGAATACATCAGGAAAACCACAAACGACCGACAGCTGGTCAATACTTAAAGTAACTGACTCCTCAACGGCACACGACAATATGCAGGAAAGCTACTCTACTCTGGGCTCGGCAACAAACTGGAACTTTGGCACGCCGACTGTCCTCGCGAAGCAGTCCAATACGGCATGGTACTCGGCAAGCCAATCCATGCCCAGGATGACATCAAACTCGGACATCGGCAATACGAATAGGTCCACAGGCAAAAAGATATCCCTAATCAGAACGGGACAAGACGTGCAAAATTGATCTAATACTGCAGTCTTCCCTAAGGGCGTCGATACTGACAAATCCTCACGGGCAGACTCCATCGGCAAACCGATCGATCAACTCTCGGCCACAAAAGAATGAGATGCACCGAGTCAAATAATACACGTGCAATGCATGCGAAAACAGGAGAGTACCCTCGACGACCCCTCCCGATGACTGAGGTCTGCTGGGCGGCATAAAATCTACCCTGGGCTCGCTGGGAGGTGCAGTCCCCTCTCGAGGTCTCTGCGATGCGATGCCGATTGCGCGGTGGTGGCTCGATCTGCCGCTCTCTGCTGTGGGGGAGGCCCACGGAGGCCGGTGATGTGGTCGCTGCTGCCGCCGTGGTGGCTGCCGTGGGAGGCGATGCGGTGTCTAGCCGCTGCGCGTGGATGGGGCACCCGCACGCGATGTCCCCTACCGCACCCAAAGCAAGTACCGTAAATGGTCCCGAAGGTGGTCTGGGGTACTGCTGCGGTGCTCGAATCCCGGGCGGGTCATGCGTCATGCTGTGAACGATGTCCTGCCGCCGCCTTGAACTACCGAGGGCGCCTTCCTCTTATGATCTCCCCTCTGAGTCACGGGCTCTCTGCAAACTAGCCCAATCCGACTCATAAATCTGAGCCCTTCCACAATTTGTTCAAACATCGGAAGCATGTGTCTGACCACATGGCTCCTGAGGGCAGGACGCAAACCGTTCTTAAAGCGGCGGGCCTTCCGCCCCCTCATAATCAATAAGATACGTTGCAAATCTCGATAGCACAATGAAATGTGCCTCATACTGGGACACAGTCATGTCTCCCTGGACCCGAGTCTCAAACTCTAATGCACGCTCGCCGCACATGCTCGGGAAAGAACTTCCTCAAACCGGTCCTACAAAGTCCTCCCGAGTCCACTCAAAATCGGTGGCTACAGATCGGGCCACGAGATGCCCACCAATGCCGAGCCTCACCCGAGAAGGAATACGGCTAATGGAACTCAGCTCGGTCGTACATCTCATGGTGTCAAATATCTTCTCTACCTCGGAACACCATATCTCTCACGCGCGGTAGAGGTCGAGGCTCGCCTAAACGCGGAGGATCGTCTGTCGGAAGTCCTTGAGAAGGGCGCTTGCTCGCTCCTGCTCAGCCTCGGCGGGTTAGTAGGACGCCTGCTCTGCGCCTGAAGAATAGAGGTCATCGCTTGAAGCATCTGCTGGCACTCATATCACGGGTACGGTCGGATCCGCACCGGTCTCAGGTAAAGGAGTGGCATCCTCGGGCTGAAAATCAGGAATATCTGGTGGCGGAACAGGAGTCGCCGGTGGTAGAGCGGGAGCAGCAGCTGGTGGAGGAGCGGGGGTCGCAGGTGGCGGAGGGGGATTCGCTCGGGTCGATCTTCTAGCCATTTGTCCTACAAGAAGGAACAAGGGCCTATCAGCCTTGAGAATTCTCGAAGGCATGAAGGTTAAGGGTCTAAGTCGAAAAATCGCGAAGTTATTCCGACTTGGAACCTATACATTCTAAGTTCATAGCAGATATGTGATGTGATCCTCAGGTATTCCCAAGTTATGCTCTGATACCAACTTCTGTCACGCCCCAAACTCGGAAAACGGGCTCACAAAATTCCCGATCGCCGAATCCGGTGCCGACAGCCTCCGTAGTACCCCATTTTCGGATTCCGGCATTCTCATGCCAGGTTCCGATCCTGGGATCCTACAAGGAGGGTTTTTAGTATAAATTTTTTTTGTAATAGAGCATAACCACAAGCATAACCAAGTCACAAAACAGCATCACCACATATCCACTAAATCAAAACTTTAAGTACAATGCAGAAAGGGAAATACAAGGTGATCAAAAGCTCCAAAATAAACTGACGTGCACTCCTGCCTCAGCGCTGCTGCTGTCCAACACTACCTGCACGCAACAGTCGTGCATAAGCTTACAAAAGCTTAGAGGGTGGTGCAAGTGTGTGTGCAAGGCCAGCGCCAAGTGTACAATATCAGAGTAATGCGGAAATATGCGATAAGTCCATGAATGCTATCGGCCATACCAAGGCCATGCGATGCGAGGCCTATGTAGCCAAATGTCATATGCGAGATGCGAAGCAAGCAAGTCGATCCTCATCAAGTACACATATCGATGCAGTTTTCCTCATATTATCAGGGTCTAATACACCTCACACCGACTACCTCCTCCCTAGCCGCACATCAAGTAAGTGGAAGAGACCACACTATCCGCCCGACTAGTAGTCTACCAATACCTACTGGCCGATAGCGGACTCATTTGCGAGTGGTCAAACTCGGCCTAGCTTATAGCCCCTCACTCGGGCGTGATAAGGCCACACCCCCTTCCAACCGACCACGAACAGTGGGAGACGCGCCACTCGGTATTCGGCACTCGGCGCCGTGTATCCACTCGGCCTAGACGTTGGAGCATCTCCTGGTACCAAAAAGGTTCTCGGGACTTTCACCCAAGGACATCCTAAGTGCCCACAAGGCTAGAGCCAACATTTTCGGTATCCGATACGCCATCCACGATGTGTCCGTGGAGCCACGGCCCCGATGTCGCTAGGGCGTGCGGTGATCAAGTCACACATATGCAAGATGCATGAGTCACACCGCATAATCATGCAGCGCAATCTCATGCGTACCACGCAATCATGCGGGGCACTCCGTCTCATAAGGAGTCCGTAAATAATTAACCAACGGCTTATATTATGATCAAGCATTCCTCATATCAAGCATACATATGATGCATATGGGCATGTATCATGGAGCTATACTAAGCATGTTATAAAGTGGTGAACTACCAACAAATGTGGGCCTACTAATGGGCCCTAGGAGAGTTATAATGCGGACATTTAACCAACATTATTCTTACAACGTGGACGTCAAACCAACATTTCTCCCAAGGCATAACCTGTCATCAAACATTATTACACACACTATGGGGGAATCCCTCATTGCAATGGACCCTAAGGACATCCTGTTGGGCCTCGACCCATGGGCCTTATATTCATCAAATGGGCCGCATCATATGGGCCTTTTATAAATCAAGTGGGCCACATCGGAGGGGCCTTATGTACATTGCAAATGGGCCATATCCCACGGGCCTTTGAATGCATCACAATGGGCCTTGTAACATGGGCCTCAAATACATTGAATGGGCCCCATCACATGGGCCTTACATGTATACCAAGGTGGGCCACACCAAAGTACAAGTGGTGAGGATGATTTCCACCATTAAAATCCCTAAGGCCCACCAACAAATATATATTATATAATATAATATATAATATATACAATATAACATATATAATATAATATATATATATAAATATATATATATATATATATATATATACATATATATATATATAGATAATAATATATATATTTATATACACACACCACACGCACGCACGCACACAGCACGCACGCACACACACGCGCGCACACACGCGCACAGGGGGGGTCCCACCGTCCAGGGAGGACGGTGCGGACGAACACATACAGCAAGGTAGGCCCCACCGTCTGTCCGGACGGTGGCTACAACACATACATCACTGTGGGTCCCATGTGGGGCCCACCATAACGTTTGCTTTCCATCCAACCCGTTGAGGAGGTCACGCAGACCTGGTTTAAGTGGAAGAACAAATTTCATATTGATCCTAAACTTCTGTGGGCCCAAAAATTGGTTTCAATGGTAGAGAGTTCAACCCCACTGTTACCTTTGGTGTGGGCCAACTGAGTCTTGGATCTGGCTGATTTTTGGAGGGGACCCACCTCAAGGGGTGGTCCACCTCATGGACGGCGTGGATACAAAATATACATCATGGTGGGGCCCACATGAGGGGCCGTGGGTCCTTGCACGGACGCCCGCCTACACGCGTAGGCAGCGCCTCCGCCTCTGGCGCTGTCAGCGGCAGCAGCGAAATTTTTTGAAAGAAACCTCCATTTTCAAGGTTTTGCATACGTGGGGCCCGCATCAGGGAGATCCGAGCTCGCAATCGATCCCCATGGCTCAAGTCAAGAAGGATGAGCCCAATCTTCAATATATTTCGGTGAATAAAAATAGCAGTTGGATTTTTAACGGTAACCACCACTGTTTCTCATGCTATGGCCCACCAGTTACTCGGATCTGCTTCATTTTTCGGCTCAACGCCTAAAATGAACTCAAGAATGAAATGGACGGCATGGATTGTCTTCATACATCAATGTGGGGTCCACACAAGTGGACCACCTCAATGGGGTGTGAACCAAGCTGATATTTGTGCTTTCATTTCAGTCCAGGGACGTCCCTGGACAGGGACGGCCTGTGCACACGGCATGCACAAGGTGGGCCTTGCTCCTGTGGGCCACCAAATGGATGAATGGTAAGGGTAAAACATATATTAAGGTGGGGCCCATCCAAGTGGGTCACATGGCCACCCCATCACGCACAAGGATAAATAAATAAATAAATAAAAGAGAATGAGAGAGAGAGAGATAGAGAGAAATGGGACACGCATGATGGAGGGCTCCGCCACTATGAGCCCTCCCTTACAAGCAATCATACATCGAGTGGGTCCCATTGCATGTGGGCCCACCAAATCAAGGATCAACGGTGGAGATCCCTTCTCCACCAAAATGAAAGGTCTAGATGACCCTTTTCAAGCTAGAAAATAAACATCATGATGGGGTTCATAGAGAATGGCCCCATCACGGAATGATCATGAAGATCAAGGTGGGCCATCGACCACATCTTAAGGTCCCAAGTGAGATCCATACCATTGATCGGTAGGCCTCACTTGGTCCATCATCAAAACATGAAAACCTATCCTATAAGGCACCCACCGGTCGATCTTCTCGGTCCGTTGGAATGCCGGCCTCCTTGAGCTTCACTTAAACGGTGGAAGATGGGGAATGAAAGGCTAGGATGGAGGGTTTGGGATGGGAAAGTGGACCACACACATGCACTCTCTCACATGGAGAAGCTTGGACGTGAGAGCTCTCTTAGGTTGCTTGGAATTGAGTTGAGAAATGAGAAAGAGAGAGGGAGAGATGGGATGTAAAGAGAGAGAGTGATGGATGTGAGTGATGGGTGAGGTGATGTGTACTGACTAGCATGGGTGTGTAAGAGAGAGGGTGAGAAAGGGTTGACTTTGGAGAGAGAAAGCATGGGTTGCTTGTACTTGACATGAGGTGATGGATGGGATTGATTGATGGGATTGATTTGACACATTGTAGAGATTCTCTTGAGATTGCAAACGCGCGGCGTTTTCTTGAAATAAACGCCGGCTCACATCTTCTGCCAGGGTATCGGATTTTCAACTGTAGATGGTCAATTCAACTGTTTCTTATGGGTGTGGTCCATTCAAACAGTCTGTTTCAATCAGAAACGAAAAGCATTTGATTCAGGTGAATTATCTTACTTAATCATGACAACGAGAAAGAATAGAGAGAATAATCATCATATCTTATTCATTTTGAGTTCATTTACATCTTTTTGATCCTTTGATTCTAGGATAGAGTTTTATAACTAAAAGTAAAAAGTGTTGAAATATATTCAAATATGTGAATTTTGGCAGCATTTCAACTCATATCATTCATGTCCCCATCAGAGATGAGTTGTGCAGATCTTCCTTTCTCATTAATATGATAAAGGAGTGCCAGAACCCCTTAGAAATATCTGAAATAACTTGGAAAACTCATGAAAAACCAACATGTTGTTGCTTCATAGAGCATCCGCGCGACTCCTCCATGAGTTACGCAGCCAAGGAGTTACGTGGGCCTACCCAATTCATGAAGAGTAGCGCGGCCCGGCCTCCACTTTTCTCTCTTCCTCTCTCTTTCTCTCCTCTCCAGTACCTCTTGGAGGCACTGGTCTTCTGAAAATTTGATCCTCTAAATGAAGGGGGTAAGGGTATTTATAGGCTTCCGCACGTGTGGGTCCTCGAATTCTGAGCAGTGGACCCCACTTTGCATTCCTGATCCAACCAACCACAAAGCGAGTAGCGCGGACCCGCACAACTTATGGTCCATGCAACTTGTTCCTTCCATGTTCGCCTCAATCTTCAATCTTCCTTGACCATATTTTTATGCTCCAACAGATACCCCCTTGATCCGAGATTTGATCGCTTGTCAGGTTGAAATGAAGGATCAAAATTATTTCCCCCTGTATTGAGTTGCGCGGACCCACGCAACTCTCAGTCAAATCCCAGAACAGCTATAAATATCAAGATTCTACTCATTCTTTCACTTTAGAATTTCTTTTCTCTAGTCCCATCTTGTTTCCGTGCAACTCAAAGTTCGTGCAACTTGGGTCCCGCACAACTCGGGTCCTGCGCAACTCAGGTCCCACGCAACCTGGGTCCTGCACAACTCTCTGACACTTAGTGCAATTCCAATTGTTCCGAAACTCTGCCCAATTTTCTTCTGGGCCCTAAGTTTTCCATTTTCTTCTCAAAACCATGTATTTGATTTAACAGCCTCTATTCCTTAATCATGAGACATTCAAAAGCTTCGTCCTCGAGAAGAAGAGGTCCTTCATTTTCTTCGGAGCCTCTCACCATACTTTGGATTGCATAGAAATCAATGAAGAGGCATTGGAGCTTCACTACCCTTTTCCAAGTGAAACAATCACTATCCCTATAAATTTGCGACGTCATTGGTCAATTCTGCATAGTGAACCATCCACCTATCAAAGCAGCCTTACTTCTATAGACAATTGGATTATGAGGGAACCAAAGATTTTGGAAGGTCATTTAGAAGGGAAAGAATCGCGCCAGAAGGTTGGTATAATATATAAAATGCAATTTTTACATCCTTGCCATAAACCTCATAAGCCCTTCCCAACTCATTTCTTTGAATCTGCTTAGCAATATTTCTTCAATGGTCATGTACCTTAGAGAACAAATGATTTTTTGGCTAAGGGTCTTCTATCTCCTCAAAATTTCTATAGTGCTTGGGCCTGGACCATTGCTCAAAAACATATTATCATCCTGGAACAGATTAACCTTCTCGATGTCATCATAGCCACATCAGAACATTTCCATGGAGATGTAGCTATCTTCAGGGGTTTTCTCAATCACTAGTCCCCAATCACCTACTCATTTCATCTTCCTTTAGGTGAGATGAGCATTACTCTATGGGATCTTCTCTGTATAACAGGTCTTCCCATCATGAGCAACATCTTTGATGCTTATATCCCTTCAAATGAAGAATTTTCTCTTGCTTCTGTGGAAAATAGTGAATCTGAGATTTCAAAGACCGCACTTGAGCTCTTTAGAGAACTGGCCAACTTCCCACAACCTGAACATATTACTTCCCTTGAATGGTTGGCTCACTTTTCTCGAAAACTATGGTATATTTCTTTTCTTTTGCTCTTTCCTTTTCAAGTCTTTCAAGTCTTCACCTCTCTTCTAAATAACCACATTATTTTTCTTTAGAAGCTTTGCGAGCCATAATCATCGGGTCCTCAAGACCATTCGTGAGAACATTACGAGCACCATTGAATACAGCCGCTCTTGAGAATTAGCTGCTTTTTTAGCTTATTGGCTGAGCTTAGTGATATTTCTTGACTCAGAATAGATGGACGTCATCAGACTATCCCTCTTTATAGTCGCAGGTGCGATGGTGGAGGGTCAGAGAAATTCGTTAGCTCCTCCACTTTTATGCTCCTTATATCGTGCTTTTGGGGACATAGTTTTTGATCCTGTAGATTTAACGATTAAATCTTTTCCGGTTTGTACTCCTTAACATTTCTTTATATGCTGGTTAGGAGTATACTTCCCTTGGACCTTTACCGATTCTAAAGGAGCATATTTAGATCCCCACCGGTTCCCTCTTCAACATTATCAATTAAGGAGGATGATTGAGAAATCAGAAGGCTGGGTCACCTGAAAGATAGAAAATGGTGATCCTATCGACTTTCATCAATTTTCGTTCACTAGCCATCCGAACAGCATAGAAGTTAATGACAATACTATCTCTTTTGGCGAACATTCATTCCTTGTTTCCATTAGATCCAGTACTCTCCCACTTAGAGAGGGTAACACATTCTGGCGTGAACCCTATTATCCTAGTAGATTTGCTCATTAATTCGGATTCGACCAAACCGTCGGGCCATATAATTGGGCTTTAATATGGAGGCATCTCTTAAATGTCAATACTGGGTCTCATTTCATAATTCCTAGCTATAACTATCCATTCCATACTTCTTACTCCTGGATGTACTGGTGTGCTCATCAATACTACTTGGTATGTAGATATTACCTAACGGATCATGCCATATACATTCCTCCACCGCAGCTAAGGAGTTATCAGAAAGACCAAAGCATAGGTTATTTTGAAGAAACGAATCATGCCCCCCGTCCAGGTTAGCTTTGTGTAAGAATTTCTTCGAGCGATATTATTCACGAAGCAAAACCTGCTAATACCATTGAAGGATGGATAGCTTTTGGTGTCCCTTTAAGGAATTCAGAGAATATATTTGGACCATCGAACCTTCCTGGGGAAAATGACGATTTTATCACGATTTCATCCTCCGCCACCTTTAAGAATTTTGCGGGACAATTTATCTTCATTGTAAAGATCTCATAGTTCTCATCAGAAAGGTAAACATGTAGTAATTAACTGCCTAAACTTTTGAGTATAATACTACAAACATTTCAAATTTTCTTGACATCGCTATAATTGAAAGAGAAAATATAGCATTTTGTGTTTCTTGCAATGATTTCTAACAATGTGTTTCTATATGAGATGGATGAGCGCATGCATTTGTATAATTATGCCCTAATTCGAGGCTCATAATCATATCAGTTCCTATAAGCATATTTAATAAGTAATATAGTAGTAATCTATATACAACTGTCAGCATAACATCACCTATATGGCATTTTAAATGAGCGGAACTAAATAAATTTTGGTTTTAGTTAATTTCACACACAGTTTAAGCTCTTGAGTTGTTGGAGCAATCATTGTTTTTAGACTCATAAGTAGTTGGAGTTAGGTCTTCCGCGAATGACCTCTATAACTTTGTAGAGTTCACGGGGCTTATCGCGGCCGGGGAGTTCACAAACCGTGATCCATCAGAGGGGCCTAGTGAAGCTACTGGGGTAATGAACTCGGTGGGTTTTATGCACATAGTTGGCCACAATAACTCTTTAGAGTTCACGGGGGCGTAAGGCTACTTTCAAATACTAAATCCAGGGTCGCCAGTCCATCAATGAGGGGTTGTCTTGCTTCAGAGACCTGTCCTCATGTGTTACTACTGAAATCAAGCCAAGGATCTGGGGAGTCATCCTACTTCAGAGACTCACTTTTTGTTTGCCTGCCTGGTCAGACTCATTCCTGAGTGGGCATTTTCTCACCAGCCCTCGCAATGCTGCCGAAAAGTGTACAGACGACATAGGTCTTACGTGATTGCTTCATCAACTGCCTGCATGGATGCACATGATGCTCTTTACGGGCTTTTTAGGGCCACAGGCTTCTCATTGCTGCCCGAATAATCTCACCGCATCGCCATCGCCAATGATGATAAGCCTTATACAGAGTTGACCTCATATAGTCACTTCATATGCTTAGCTTTACTGCCGTATATCATAGATTACCATCGTTGTTATAGGATTTCATACGTGGTGGTTGGCTTTATAAGCCTTGCTAGAGGTAATAAATCGAAATTGATATATCATCCCTGGATGATGATGAAAATAACATTTTATAATTGGAATAGTACATCAGCTTGGTGATGCTATTAATTTTGATAAATTTAGATAATAAAACGGCCTTTGTGTTGGCGATACGGCAATGGCGATGCAGCTTTTAACGATTTGATAGTGATCATTGGTGCTTTTCATTTGGCAATAATCATTGGTGATTATCATTGGCGCTTTAACTTGATAAGTTTGAAAATCTATGTTTTATTAATTGTGCAAGAAAGAATATAGAGCGTCGGCTTTTGAGGTTCTTTCATCATTCTGCTTGTCTTGACCCCTTTTGATTGAGAAGTACTATGCTATGAATCTTCTGAATTAAAACTTTGTGCATATTCAGGGATGATATATTTTAATGAAGCGAGCATTGACTGGTATACTTATACCCCGTTCGTCTTGATCTACCACCTAATAGGCTCCATTGGAGTACACTTCAAATATTATATACGGACCATCCCATTTGGGATCAAATTTGCCCCCTGTTCTACGGGTAACCATAATCGGCCTTTTCAACATTAACACCATATCACCTTTCTTAAAGAATTGATGCTTAACTCTTTTATCAAAGGCAGCAGAGATTCTAGCCTGATATACTTGTAATCGTTGTTGGGCTACTAGTCATATTTCATCAAGCAAATCCAACTCCAGCAATCTTATTTTGGTGTTTTCATCTTCTGTAATTGATTGATGTACTACTACTCTGAGGGACGCAACTTGCATCTTAGTGGGGATAACATCTTCAACCCCATAAACTAAAGAATATGGTGTGGCTTTCGTAGCATTACAATGAGTAGTTCGATAGGCCTATAGAGCTTCTTGCAATTTTTTATCCCAATCGCACTTATTCCCCATGACCGTTTTCTTCAATATCTTCA
The DNA here is from genome assembly GCF_029962835.1 of Magnolia sinica. Classification (NCBI taxonomy): domain Eukaryota; kingdom Viridiplantae; phylum Streptophyta; class Magnoliopsida; order Magnoliales; family Magnoliaceae; genus Magnolia; species Magnolia sinica. Next base: position 65,105,276 of record NC_080578.1, read on the forward strand.
CGATTGTCTTATTGAACGCTTCAGCTAACCCATTGGTTGGTGAGTAGTAAGGTGTCAAAAATGAATGCTGGATATCAAATTTTCAGCATAACTTCTCCATACCTTTGCTCTTGAATGGTGTCCCATTATCATTGATGATCCTTTGCGGGATACCGTGGCGATATATTATCGAGTGTCATATGAAATTCACGATGTCCTTTTCTTTGACATTTCTTAGTGCGATAGCTTCGGTCCATTTTAAGAAATAGTCTGTAGTCGCTAAAATGTACTGTTTCCCTTTAGATGACGGTGGATTTATAGGGCCGATAACATCTAGTCCCCAGGCTGCAAAGGGCCAAGAAGTCACCGATTAATGAAGGTCTTCTAGAGGTACACGTATGATGTCACCATGTATTTGACATTCATGGCATCGCTTCGCATATTCAATCACATCTTTCAACATTGTAGGCCAATAATACCCCATCCGATGTATCTGATGGAACAAATTTCGGCCAACCTAATGACCCCCGCATTCACTTGAGTGAGCTTCTCGTAATATTTAATTCGCTTTTTTCGTATCCAAGCATCTTAACAACACCTCATTATATAACTTCTTGTAGAGCTCTTCATTGCATAAAATAAACTTCTTCACTCTTTGCTTTATTTGTAGCTTCTGTGCTAGCTCTTCTGACAAAATATCATATTTGAGATAATCTACAAAAGGCTAGCACCAATCGTCTATTGTGATCTCCAAACATGATACGGGAAGTGCTTCAGAGACTTCATCGACATCTTCGGCTGACGGTAAGAATCTTCTTTCTTCGATTGTTATTTGAAGAGGACTCCGATTAGAACAAGATATGGCTACAGCCAAGCTGGCTAAAGCATCTGCTCTTTCATTTTCTGATCGCGGTATACGCTTGATTTCGACGTCTTGAAACTGTTCCAATAATTGTTGCACTAATCGATAATACGGTAGGAGCTCCTGCTTTCTTATTTCAAATTTAGTCATAAGATGATTTATCACCAACTTAGAATTGCCAAAGATTTGCAACGCCTTTATTTTCATCTCTTTGGCTATTTCCATTCCTATAATGAGAGCTTGATACTTGACTTCATTATTGGTATTACGGTCCCTAACGTAAAGGAATACAGCAACAAGTTGCCCTGAGGACTGATGAATATCACTCCAGAGCCCGTTCCCGAAGTCCTAGAAGCCTCATCAAAGTATATCAGACATACATTAGGCGATTCTATCATCATAACCTATTCATCTGGAAAATCATCACTGATTGCTTCTGTCACGCCCCAAACCCGGAAATCGGGCTCACAAAATTCCCGATTGCCGAATCTGGTGCCAACAGCCTCCGTAGTACCCCATTCTCAGCTCTCAGCGCCCATATGCCAGATTTCGATCCTGGGATCCTACAAGGAGGATTTTTCAACGTACATTTGTCTCATAATAAGTATAACCAGAAGTTTACCCAAATCACAAAGGCAACATCATCATCACATATCTACTAATATAAACATTTGAATACAGTGCTAAAAGGGAAATACATATATCGAAAATCAAAGCTCCAGAAGACTGATGTGCGCCCTATGCTCAACGCTGCTGCAACCTAACACCACCTGCACGCATCTATCGTGCATAAGCTTATAGAAAGCGTAGACGGTAGTGTAAGTGTGTGCACAAGGTAAGTGCCAAGTACTCAATACAATGTTATAACCATACAATACCGAAAATGCTGCCAAGATCATGAATCATACGATATTAGAGTAAGCGGAATGCAAATCATAATGAGTCAAATATCAGATGTTGAGGATGTAATACAATATGCAAATCCTGACAAGCCACGAATACCATCAACCTCATCTAAGCCATATAAATGCAGAAACATAGTAACCCAAAATGTTAAATGTTGCGAATACAATGCAATATGCGGTGAGAATGAAATGACTAAGTTGGAGTGAAGTCGGGATGATAATGCATAGTATCGCAAGCTATGGGGTCCATCACAAGGGGCTTCTATCCAAACCAATCCCATACCTAAATTTGGATAGCCAGACTCAATGTGGTAAACCCTTGACCTCAGGTTAGTTGCGCGCTCCAGCCGAAATCATTGCCATTACGAAGGTACACAACAATTACTTATTCACCACCAACCCGAGTGAATAATGAATGAATGAATGAATGAGTAAAATGTTGAGTATATAACTCCTGCTCAAAAAGTCCACATATTAGTACTGTACATCTCTAGGATTATCACCGGGGTTTAGTACACTTCAAACCAGATTGCTACCCCATCGCGCGCAACAAGGTGAGTGGAAGAGACCTCACTATTCGCCTGCCAATATCGGGCCCGGCTCGTCGATAGCGGACTCATTCCTTGCGCTGGTCAAACTCAGTCTAGCTTTGCCCTCTCCTCTCAGGCAGGTAAGGCTGCACCCCCTTCTAACCAACCAGATATAGTGGGAGAAGCGTCCTAACGGTGTACGGCCCTCATGCGCTCATGCATCCACTCGGTTTAGACGTTGGAGCAACCTCTGGAACCAAGAGGGTTTAGAAAATTTCACCAAGGGATATCTATAGCACCCCATGTAGAATAGATTTCTATTGTCCCATCTAGCCATCCACGATATGCCTGTGGAGGGTACGGCCCCGATGTTGCTAGGGCGTATGGTGGTCATATCACATAATGCAAGATGCATGAGTCATACCATCAGTCATGCATCAAACCTGTGCGTACCGCGTGCTCATGTGGATAACTCTTTCTATCAGGAAGTCCCATAATAATCTGCCCAATGACATGTGCTATGATTAATCATTCCTCATATCAGGCATACATATGATGCAAATGGGCATGGGTCGTGAAGCTATACTAAGCATGTTATATGATGTGGTGTACTTTCTTCATATCAAGGATAGGCCTAGATAGCTTACTCATAACAAGAATGGGCCTCACAATGGGCCTAAGGGAAGGTCACAATGTGGACATCTAACCATCATTGCCCATCAATGTGGAAATTTAACTAACATCGTGCCCAAGTAGTGGCCCACATAAACATCATTACATATATTATAGTGAAATCACACATTACATTGGTCCACACATTCATTGCATTGGGTCTCACTCAAGGGCCACATATACACCACATTGAGCCTCAACATACGGGCAACAAATACATCACAATGGGCCTTATCAACTGGGCCACAAATACATCACAACGGGCCACATACCTGGGCCTAATATACATCACAATAGGCCGCAAAACATGGGCCTAATACACATCACAATGGGCCGCTTGACATGGGCCTAACACATCACTATGGGCTACTCACACGGGCCTAATACACATCACTATGGGCCGCATCTCATGGGCCTAATTCACATCACTATGGGTCACATCACATGGGCCTAACATGCATCACTATGGGCCGCTCACACGGGCTTAACACACATCACATGGGCCTAACACATCAATATGGGCCGCGCTCACACAGGCCTAATACATATCACTATGGGCCGCGCTCACACAGGCCTAATACATATCATTATGGGTCACATCTCATGGGCCTAATTCACATCACTATGGGCCACATCACATGGGCCTAACACGCATCACTATGGGCCACTCACACGGGCCTAACAAACATCACTGTGGGCCACATCAGATGGGCCTAATACACATCACTATGGACCACATCACATGGGCCTAACATGCATCACTATGGGCCGCTCACACGGACCTAACACACATCACTATGGGCCACATCACATGGTCCTAACATATCACTATGGGCTGCTCACATGGGCCTAACAGACATCACTATGGGCCACATCACATGGGCCTAACACATCACTATGGGTCACTCACACGGTGTAATTCACATCACTATGGGCCACATCACATGGTCCTAACACGCATCATTATGTGCCGCTTACATGGGCCTAACACACATCACTATGGGCCACATCACATGGGCCTAACACATCACTATGGGCCGCTCACACGGGCCTAATACACATTATTATGGGCCGCATCTCATTGGACTAATTCACATCACTATGGACCACATCACATGGGCCTAACACGCATACTATGAGCCGCTCACACGGGCCTAACACACATCACTATGGGCCACATCATATGGGCCTAACACACATCACTATGGGATACATCACACGGGCCTCTCACACGGGCCTAACACACATCAATATGGGCCACATCACATGGCCCTAACACATCACTATGGGCTGCTCATATGGGCCTAACACACATCACTATGGGCCACATCACATGGGCCTAACACATCACTATGGGTCGCTCACACGGGCCTAACACACATCACTATGGGCCACATCACATGGGCCTCGAATATAACTCAATGGGCCATGCCAAGAAGGGCCATAAATACACAACAGGTGGGCCCTGTACATGGGCCTAATATACACAACAGGTGGGCCCTGCACATGGGCCAAAAATACATCATGATGGGCCTCATGGATGGGCCGCACCAAAAATCACTTCATTAGTTGCAGGGGTAACATGTGTATCACTGTACACTATCACTCTATGGGGCACATGGCCACTAATGATGATCAACACTGTCCAACATTGGACATGCAAATTAGCATCGTCCAACCGTTATCCATGTAAATCAGCACCGTCCAACCATTATCCATGTAAATCAGCACCATCTAAACATTATCCATGTAAATCAACATTGTCCAAACATAGTCTAGCACCGTCCAGCACAATCTAGATGGTGTGGATGAAATAAATACATCGTGGTGGGTCCCACCTACCATGGACGGAGAGGATATACAACACATCATTAGGGTGGGTCCCATCCCACACGTGCAACATGTGTGGGGTGGGCCCTACATAAGCTGAAATGGATGGATGGTGTGCATAAGCACATACATTACAGTGGGATCCACTCCATTGTCCAGGCAAAATGGGCGTAGTGGATATAGAATAAATGCATTAAGGTGGGTCCCACCTACTCACACATGTCACACGTGTGGGGTGGGCCCATATCCAGCCAGGTGAACGGCTGGTGTATAAAACACATACTTCATGGTGGAGACCCACCGTCCTGGCATGGACGGTGTGGATATAGAATAAATACATTAAGGTGGGTCCCACCCGCCACATGTGTCACATGTGTGGGGTGGGCCACGTCCAGTACAAATGGTCGGTATGAATATAACATACACATCATGCTGGCCCCACAACAATGGACGAACGGATGGTTTTGATACAACACATACATCGTGGTGGGGCCACTTAACTTGCTGATGTTGGACAGTAGTGGGACCCACCGTCCCTGGTAGATAGATGGTGTGGGTACAAAACGTCTTTAAGGTGGGGTTGACACCACTCCCACCAGCGCTTGAAACAAGCTAGTATTTGTGTTTGCCTTTCATCAACGCCTGCTGCTGGACAGCAACAGGCCCGACTGATCTCGCCCCATCCTGGCCATGCATTGGACAAGCAGTGGCTAGACAGTGAGGATATAGGTCACCTACATCAAGGTGGGGTCCACTAGGGTGGGCCACATAGTCCCGGGGCCAGGCCGATATCTGTATTTTCCCTTTTTACCCGAGCCCAAAGCGAGCGGTAAGTGGCCCAGTGGCTGGATAGTGGATGTCCTACTATGGGACACTGTGTGGGCCCTCTTGATGGATAGTCAGGATATGATACACGCAACACTAGGTGGGCCACACATCATCACCATAAAAGAGAGAGAGAGAGATAGACGGTGTAGATGGAGGGACCCCGCCATTATGGGCCCCTCATACGATTACAACACATACATCAAATTGGGTCCCATCACAAGTGGACCATCAAATTGTAGATCAATGGTAGATCACCCACCTTTGATCATGGACTTCTCCTCTTCCTTCTTCCACCAATGCATGCTAGAGCTCCAAGGGGTGCGATTCAACGGTCGAAATTGACTTTGAATGGTGGAGATGGGAGGTAGGAAGGTGGGCCACACTAGCTTCTCTCACGGAAGCTTGGACATGGGTTACTTGGAGAATGAGGGAGAGAGAGATGAGAGAGAGTGGTTGTAAGAGAGAGATGGGTGTGAGTGATGGCTGTACTTGGTTGTAAGAGAGAGAGAGATGGGTGTGAGTGATGGGTGTACTTGGTTGTAAGAGAGAGAGTTGACTTCGGGGAGGGTGGTTGTGAGGTGATGTGTACTTGATATTTGATAGGATTGATGGGACATGATTTAAAATCTCTCTTGAGTTTTGCAAATCATGGCATTTTTCTCGAACTGAACGCGGGCCCACATCTCTTGGCCCGGGTATCGCCTCGGTGCACGAGACGTGGCATTGGATCCGCGGTGATGGCGCAGTCGAAAGGGTACAAGTCTCGGGTCAAGACAACCCTGATATATGGGATGTGACTTAGGGTCACATGCAAACACTGATTATAGATCGCGTGTCACCGAAATTCGACTAGGAGGACCACGGAAGCCTACAGAACGGTACGGTCTAGGATACGGGCATGACAGCTTCATTATCTGGTATGGGGTGAGCTACTAAGAAATCTATCACTGCTTTTCCTTTCATCGCTTTTACCGATTCACAGGTGATCGTATATTCTGAAAGCAAAAGCATCCATTTGGCCAATCTCCCAAATAACATCAATCTCGTTATCAAAAACTTTATGGGGTCTGCTCACGAGATTAGGATTATATCATGAGAAAGACAATAATGTCTCAATTTCTTACAGCAAATATCAATGCCGGGCATATTTTCTCAATGGCTGAATAATTGCACTCAGCACCTATCAGAGCTCTATTCAGATAATATAGCGCAATCTCTTTTCTTTGTTCGTTTACTTGTGGTAGCAGGTCCCCTAATGAATTTTCTACTGCAGAGATATAAAGAATGAGGGTTTTACCCTTCAGAGCGGCTACTAGTACAGGGGGATGCTTCAATAACTCTTTGATTGAATCAAATGCATTCTGACAAGCTTTGTCTCATATAAATTTTGTTCCTTTCTTCATCAAATGGGAAAACGGCTAACACCTTCCTGCCAATTTTAAGATAAAACGGTGATTATATGACAACTTTCCATGCAGACTTTTTAATTCTTTTAACATTTTCGGCGGTGGCATGTCCTGAATGGCTCTAATCTTTCCTGGGTCGATTTCGACTCATCTGTGCCTGACGACAAAACCGAGAAATTTTCCTAATGAGACACCAAAAGTACACTTGGACGAATTCATTTTTAGCTGTTTCTTTCTAAGTCGACGAAGTACCGAAACCAGATGTTCAGGATGTTCTTCATGATCCTTTGATCTGACTACTAGGTCTCCCACATAGCATTCGACATGCTTGTGCATCATGTCATGGAATATATTTTGTATTACTCTCTGATATGTTGCGCTAGCATTCTTGAGGCCAAACGACATGACTTTATAACAGTAAATTCCTAGAGATGTCTTGAAGGCCATGGCTTCCTCATCTTCTGAAGCCATTCTCATTTGGTTGTATCCAGCATAACCATCCATAAAGGACATAATGGCATACTCAGTCGTACTATCAATTAATAACTCAGTTATCGGTAATGAGAAATCATCTTTGGGATATGCTTTATTCAAATCTCTAAAATCAACACATACTCTGATTTGTCTGCTTTTCTTTTTCATCAGGACAATGTTTGATATCCATTTGGTATACTTGACTTCTCTGATGAATCCAACCTTAATTAACTTATTTACTTCTTCTTCGATCAGGGGAACCAGATCTGGGTGAAATCGCCTTTGCGCTTACTCAATCGGTTTCTTGTCTTTAGAGATGTTTAGCCGATACATTGCCACTGATTGTTTCAGGCTTGTCATTTCTACATATATTCAGGAAAACACGTCGTTATTTTCTTTTAAAAGCTTAATATGTTGATCAGCTTCTTGTTCAGGGAGACTGACGCTTATGAACGTGTTCCATGATTCTTCTTCAGTTCCAAAATTTATATCTCACAAACTATCAATGGTCGGTTGCCCTCCATCTTCTATCTATTTTGGAGCTGCTTCAGGATGCTTAATTACTTTGGGGTCTATCTCTTCCATTGATTCAACCGTGATTATATTTACTGAAGATTCTTCCCCTATTCCATGGAATTTCTTCCATCTCTCCTCATTGACTCCAACTGGGATAAAAAAAACTTTTTCCACCATTCAGTCCAACCGGTTCTTCATAATCAAAACCCATATTTAATTTTCATCATTTTCCTTGTAGTGGGGCAGTATCTTTTGAGGTCTTCAGACGTTAACTTATCGACATTCGCCCTATTGTCTTCCTTCTCTACTATTTCTACTCCCAAATTTGTATAAAATTCAATAGGCTCCGGGTTCTTTGAACTAGCTTTAACATGAAACCTTTTAGGCATAGCCGAAAAAAGTTTTTTCCTCTCTACATGTGGTAGCGGCATCGTATAATTTGACTATAGAATCTCCAACTGTTCGGATGATAATAACGTCAGTGGAGGTTGTCCCTGTTGTCTTAAATGCCTTGGTACGAAATAAAATTTCTACTTCATGTTTTCTTTCTCAAATAACTTTATTTTCATGACTTCATTCAGCACCATTTTCCTCTCATCATTTTCCTTTTTATTTTCTATGGTGAATCTGTAAGACCCGTATCCTAGCCCGTACTGTTCCGGAGGCTTCCGTGATCTTCCCAGTCGAATTTTGGTGACCCACAACCCATAAACTACATTTACGTGCAACCCTGAGTCATGTCCCGTATTCCAGAGTTGACTCAACCCGAGACTTGTACCATTGCGACCGCACCGTCACCGCGGTTCCAACGCCATGTCTTGCATACTGATCCGATACCCTTGCCAATAGATGTGGGCCCCCGTTTATCTCAAGAAACGTCGCATGTTTGCAATTCCAAGAGAATCTTTACATTATGTCCCATCAATCAATCAATCATTCACCTCATGTCAACTACAAGAGCAACCCCAAAGTCAACTCTCTTTCACCCTCTCTCTTACACACTCATACATGTCAAGTACAACTATCACCTCACATCCATCACCTCTTTTACAACCATCCCTTCTCTCTCTCTTTCTCTTCACATTTTTCAAACACCTAAGAGGTGCACGTCCAAGCAATTTCAAAAGAGAAAAGTGATGTGTGTGGCCCACTTCCCATCCCAAGATCCATCATCCTAGCCCTTCATTTCTCATCACCTTCCATCAAAGTGAGACACAAGGAGATCGACGTTCCATTGGACCAAGAAGATCAAATGGTGGGTGCTTCATAGGCCTAGATTTTCATGTTTTGATGATGGGCCAAGTGGGTCCTACCGATTGATGGTATGGATCTCGCTTTAGACCCTAGATGTGGCCGATGGCCCACTTTGATTCTCATCATCATTCCATGAGGGGCCATTCTCATGGACCCCATCATGATGTTTATTTTCCTTGCATGAATAGAGGTCATCTAGACCTTCTATTTTAGTGGAGAAGGAATCTCCACCGTTGATCTTTGATTTGGTGGGCCCACATGTATTGGGACCCACTTGATGTATGATTGAATGTAAGGGAAGGCTTATAGTGGCGGAGCCCTCCATCACACGTGTCCCTCTCTCTTTCTCTCTCTCTCTCTCCCTCTTTTTTTTCATTTTATATGATGATGTGATTGTGTGGCCCACTTGGATAGACCCCACCTTGATGTATGTCTTATCCACACCATCCAGCCATTTAGGTGCCCTACCTGGGCTGCACATCCATAGGTGGGGCCCACCTTTATATGTGTCGTATGCAAACCGTCCAACATCCAGGGATGTTGGACTTGGCACACAGTGAAGTGTGAACAGCAGCGTGGTGTACTGGCAAGTAGAAAATAAAAATATTAGCTTGATTATAAACTTTTGGGGTGGACCACCCAGGCAGGCCCTACCTTGATCTATGGCTTTAATCCATGTCGTCCATTCCATTCACTAGCTCATTTTAGGTGTTGAGCCAAAAAATGAAGGCAATCCGATTATCCAGCAGGCCATAATATAGAAAATATAGATTTTTACCATTAAAATCGACTAGGACCCACCTTGAGCCAAAACATACTGAATAGTGGGCTCATTTAGACTGTTTTAAGCCATGGAATCCAATGGATGGGATGAATTCACCTGATGTGGACCCCACCTAGGAAAAACCTTAAAAATACTATTTTAAAAAAATATATATATAGTAAAACAACCAAGCAGCAGACGCTCCTGCTGGACATCCAGAGGACGCGCAGCAGCGTCCTGCTGTGTTTGATGGTTGGGTAGTGGGTCCCAGCCATGGGCCCCACCAAGGTGTATGATGTACATCAACACTGTGCATTTGATGGAGCCCCATTTAGGCAGTGGGCCCTCCAAAAATCAGCCGTATAGGAATTTAGGTGACCCCCACGGCAGGAAACAGTAGGATTGAGCATCTGCCATTAAAACCCTTCAGTGGTTACAGAAGTTTTGGATCATTATGTGTAACAACCTTGGAATTTTTTGTGCTAATCTTTCCTTAAGTAGTTGTTTTGGGGTAATTAGCGCTTTACTCGATTGCTTGTGAAATCCGCATCAATCACTTTAAATTGTATCTGCATGGCTCAAAACGTGTAGATTAGTGAGCGCTATGTTACTCTGAAATCTGGGATCCATCGCTAAATCCAGTTGTTCTGGGGAATTTTTGGAAGATCTAGATCGGACCTGGACCGCGCGTCGAAAGTCCGATGGCGATGATCTTAGGCTGTTGCGGTCACCGAGTTGGGCTTGATCTTCACCTCGAAAATCAAGTCGATCCGATGTTCTGGGTCGATTTGCTTGAGTTCGGAGTGAAGAGTGTGAGAACGGTTGGAATTTATTAAGCTTTTATTGAAATCTGAGTCGTGTCGCTTGCGCGACAATTTTAAGCATTCTGACCGTTGGATTCTGACCCAATTTTACCCTCTGATCAGGATGGTTGGCCCAGGCATATCCTAGTGCTTGTGGACCTGATCGAGTTTCCGTGACCGTTGAATTGAGTGTGGTCCGCCACGGCTGATCTGAAGAGCCGGTCGGTATGAAATCTCAGCTTGACCTAGATCCATGGTCAATGAGCTTAAGTCCGACCTTTCGTGGTTATAGGCCCACCAGAAGTGCTTCATTGGATCGAGAAAGGCGTGCTTTGGTTATAACCTAAGTATACCTTGACCCTGGGGTTATTTCCATCATTTTAAGGCCTATATATAGTCCTTAAACCCTAGCTCTCATTTCCATACGAATTTTCTCTAACCCTAGCTTGGAAAGAGAGTGGAAAAGAGAGAGTAAGTGAGAGAGATAAGTTGGTGAATCATCTTGATTCTTCCTTGTTCTTCTTCATCTTCGAACATTCACTTTGAATCGTTCTTCTGACGATTCTGAGTTCCTTTGGGGTAAGTTAACCTAACCCTAACCTATGTTAGAGCTTAGATTAGACTTGGTGTTGTTGTATCTCATTTCTATCCTTATTTTAGGGTATTCTAGCGCCGTTGACGAAGACAACTCGTCTAAATCAGCTCGGCGGTTCCTTCTTCGCTTAAGGTGCGGACTTTAAGTGTATAGGTTATGGTTTTCAAGGCTTTCAATCCCAGTTAGTGATTTATTCTTGCTATGGGTGAGATTTCACATGCCAAATGTTGTGTTTACATTGCTTTCCTGATATGCATGTGCTATATTGAGATTTGTGTATTCTAAGTGTATTTACAAAGTACCTTATACGTATAAAATACGCACTTGTGTTTGCCATGATTATTTGTCATGTATGTATGCTAGATGCATGTATGACAACTCCTTGATAAAAGGAATTGTCAAAGTGCATGTATTTTAACATGCGTCATGTATGTTGTTCCATGTATGCTAAGTGTTTGTAGAAATGCATGAATGATCTAAGTGTAACTTATTACACTTGTTGCGGGCGTTGAGAAGTGATTCTCAATACTCCTATGGATGCGCATGTTTTCCTTTATGCAGTTACATTCCAAGTTATTTAAATTCAAGCATCTCCTATGCTTACATTTATGTTAAGTTGATATTCTTCAGATGTGTATGTACCATGATTTGAGCTGTTGATCCATTACTGCTTTACATTCCATATGAATATCTGTAGTTGTGTAAGGTGTTTGGGACTATGCCTTAGTCCAGGAAATCGGTAATTGACCCTATGAATCGTGGTTGAGATTGCTTTCGCCACGTGAGACGTATTAGACGAACCCGAGTTGTATTAGAGTTGTCGGCAGTGGTTTGGCCACGCGGAGTGTTTGCGCACTCTATGTCGCTCAATTCGACGTGCGCTCGTGCTAGTCGAGTTCGTCAAGTAACCCGATTGTCCGATGTATGTTAACCATGTATGGACGCTACTGCTTGAATCTAGGGTACCGAACTTACCACGAAAATCCTAATAACCATGGTACCTGATCCGCTAAGACTCATGAGCCGGACATGGTGGTATGGGACACCGTGGTCGATCTGTCGGCCTACGCTGGGGTGACAAGACTCCCCATAGTGACCAGTGAGCAACTTAACTCGTGAGCCGATTATGGTGGTATGGGACACTATATTCGTGCTGTCGGCCTACATTGATTGGTGATGAGCCCTTTGTAGTGACCTCGAGCATACCTGGATACCGCAAGGAGGTGATGAGCCGATCTGTGGTAGTAAGGGCATGAAAGGCGTGCATTGATTGGTGACGAGCCCTTTGCTACGACCTCAACTATATGATCGTATGAGATATCTAGGATTGACGACCCTAGTATGGATCACTGTTTGGATGGTGATATGAGGAAGGTATCTTAGCTTCCCAATCCTGTTGTGTGAAATGGACTAATAACAACTTGGTAATCATATCCATGCACCGCATTTGCATGTGCTTTGTAGATGTGGCGCACTTTGAGGCGATGTCATGCGTAACGTAAGATGAAGACGCTGAGGGTGTACGCGTGAGGGCACGCATCATATTGCATTCATACTTGCATTAACAAGAGTACTTAGGATTTAATTACTTATCCTGCTTTATCATTACTGTTTGATTGAACTGATAACATGTTAACCAGTGCCTTATTGTTCCACTGAGTTGATCACTCACTCCCACGTTTAGGCGGTGTTACACACCCACCAGACTCTGTCTTAGGCCCTGATGTTGCAGATGTGGATGCGACGTCTGAGGCAGAGCGGGAGCTGGATGACGACGAGGCTGCCTTCTCCTATATGCAGTTTTCAGACGGGTTCTAGCGAGCCTCGGTCTGATGCGTGAGATTTCTGGGATATATTTTGGGGACTGAAATGATGTAACTTGATACTTAAATTTTAATAAATAACACTTTTACACGATCTGGTTGTATATGTAATTCAGGGATTTACACTTGTACACATTTTACTATAAGTCTTCCGCTTGCTTTATTCACTTGTCCCTGAATCATATCTGTGTTTTGGCTTAATCTATTCCATGTTTTATGCACTAATACAGTCAACATACATTCATCATTAAATATGTTGCATAAGTGATGTTTTGGAACTCGGGAGCTGAGTTATGCTCGACCCCCAAATTTCAGGGCGTTACAAGTTGGTATCAGAGCATGATCTGGATTAAACCGGACCTGGGTTATGGTCACACACCGCACGTTGTCGCCACTTTAGTGTATTTGGGTGCGGGTCTATCATCGCTTTGTGTTTGTGCTCTGTAGCTTTTATCGGCGAAAGTTTCTTGAAAACCTTTGCCGAGATCGAGTCTGTACTCTTACCTGATCACACACAGTGACCCGAAACCTTTCCTAGACCCTCTATTAATGAGTGTAGATGGTCTATCTTCCCTTTTTTTTCATCTTAAACCTTCCAGAAATCGCTGTTGAACCAGATTTCTGTCAGAATGACCCGATAGGCCTCAAACTACGCAAGGGGCCATTTGGGGCATTTCCAGTGGGGCCCAGGGGGGAACCACTCATTTTGGACCAAGGGGGACCAGGAGGGCCTCGCCAAATTGGTGAGGCATCGCCGATATGTCCAGAGACCGGCGATGGCCAGGCGGGCCGGGCCGATGCGGGCCGATCGTCCATAGGCCTTGTGTGGCCCACCCCTCCACGGTTTTCATTTTAAAACCCTTCCTTTTACCTATTTCCTTCATAAAACCCACCCCCAAGCTTTCCTTTTCCTCCAAAACCTCTCCAAACTCTCTTAAATCTCTCCCAAATCTTCATCTTCCTCCCATTTTCGTGCAAACCCATCACCTCATTCTCAAATCTTCCATTCCATTGCTGATTTCTTCTTTTTCCCTTCTCATTTGAGCCTTTTCATTCCCTATTTGGCTAATAGTTGTGTGGGAGCTTCACCATCTTCCTATTTCTCTCTTTCTCTCATTTCTCATGGCCCTCTTTGAGATTGTGACGGCCATCTTTTCCATTTCTTCCCTTCTTTCCTTGATGGGGAAGAAGAGAGCGCCCGTGGATGAAGCCGGGCCGAGCCGCCCAACCCGTGCACGGAGGCCGAGAGGTGCCGCCGCTAGCACGTCCGCCACGCGCGAGTTCCAGACGAAGCGGGACCTCGATCCTCGAGCTCCTGTCAGTAGGACCTTGTTGGCGGAATTATCGCATGGAGTCTATGAGGGGCGTAGAGTCCTTTTTGAGGCTCATGTTGATCCGCGGCTCTTTGGTGAGTTCTTCTTATTGGAGCGCCTTGAAGGGGCTGGTTGGGGTCCCTTGTTTGAAGGCGAGTATCGCGCGAATGCTAGCACTGTTCGGGCCTTCTATGCCAACATTCTGGAGCCTTCGCTGGATCCTCTATAGTTCAAGATTCCCTGTGGTAGCAGACGAGTTGGAATTGTCAATGTTGCTTTGATATCCCAACTCTTGAAGGTGCCACTTGGAGAAGTGCATGCCAGCGAGAAGAATGTGGATAGTGTGCGTGAGAGGGATCGTCGCACCCGATTCCTGTGTGGTCGTCTGGTTGAATGGCAGCCGAATAGGAGTCTTCTGGCTTCTTTCATGACGGACGACTTCCATTTGCTTCACCACATCTTTACGTTCAATGTATATCCAAGGTGGAGCAACCGCAGCGAGTGTACGCGCCTGATGGTAGATTTCCTATATCAGGTGGGGCAGGATGCGAAGTTGTGTGTGCCGACGTACGTCCTGCGTCAGATTATTCTCATCGCTCATTCGAGTAGAAGGACTGAGTCTCTTCCCTTTGGCCGCCTCATTTGCAAGATTGCACATGAGTTTGGCTATAGGCTTGGAGCTGAGAAGCCGGTCCTTGTTCGCTATATCAATTTGAGGACTCTCAAGCTGATGGAGGTTGGTTCTGGTCGGCTTGCCTCAGAGGGTGAGGCTGGGTCTGAGAGTGGTGATGATGAGAGTTATGCTGAAGGCGGTGCGGAGTCTGGGGAAGAAGCAGAGCAAGGCGAGGAAGAGATTGAGGCACAGGATTCGAGTGATAGCTCTCCTCCTGTGGTGCCTGAGCAGGGCGCAGAGCAGACTGCCAGAGATGCCCGTCTTATACGGCTTGAAGAAGGGCAAGCTGCTTTACGCCAGGAGATGGTTGATCTTCGAGGCTTTGTTAAGCATAAGCTTAAGAAGATGTCTCGGACTTTGAAGTCTATCCTGTGTTGCTTGCAGGATAAGGGTGCTCCGCCTCCATCTCCTGATTCCAACGAGTAGCATCATCGTGGCCGTCTTTGCTTTATTGTGTTTTTCTTTTTGTGTGTAGCCGTTGTTGGCTTGTAGTTGGAGTTGTTGTAGTTGTTGTAGCTGTTAGTGGTTGTAGTTGTTATGGTTGTTTGAAGTGTTAGATGTTGTTGTTTTCATGCTTTCCTAGTCGTGATTCATGTATTGCTGCACTACTTGTATTGCGACGATTTTGATTAATGGAATGCATGTTGTTTGTCTTTGGTGCTGTGTTGTACTGTGTTGTTGTTGTGTGGATGGATTATATGACTTAGAATCTGACAGGTTGCATCCTTTGATTTAATGTAGGGATGCCTCCTAAGGGTTCGAAGACTTCGGCCCGTCTTTCTCTGATTGAGTCGCTTGCTGGGGTTCCTCCCTTGAGCGATAGCCAGTCAGATCCACAGGTGGGTCCATCTCGGGCTAGTGTTGGGTCGACACCGATGGCTCCTCCAGTCACACCCTCGGTTCCTGAGCCGAGCCATGCACCTTCTTCTGCTTCGCCTGTTGATAGGTTTGAGCAGATGATGTTGTTGATGGAGCAGCAGCAGTTTCAGCAGTAGCAGTATCAGCAGCAGCAGCAGCAGGAGTTCCTCTCCTCCATGGCTGGCATCTTTGCTCAGTCAGTAGGGGCGACTCCACTTGTTTCACCTATGCCTCCATCTGGGAGTGCCAGTGCCAGTGTTAGTGCCAGTGGCACATTCGAGCGATTCCAGCGCTTGGGACCTCCTACTTTTGCGGGTTCTCATAGACCCGAGGAGGCCGAGTATTGGATTGACCGCATCTCTAAGATGCTGAGACCGTTGCACTGCTCTGAGGTCGAGCAGGTTGAGCTTGCCACCTTCATGTTTGAGAAGGAGGCCAGTTTGTGGTGGGACAGTGTGCTTCGCACTGTCGAGGAGGACTTCGTGTGGTCGTGGCAGGCGTTTGAGGCGCGCTTCCACGAGAAGTATTTTTCGGTTACGTACCGACACGAGAAGGAGAGTGAGTTCCTTCACCTCCGCCAGGGAGGGATGTCGGTTACGGAGTATGAGAACTGGTTTACTGAGTTGGGGCGGTATGTTCCTTTGATCCTGGGTGATCAGCCGATGAGGATGCGGCGTTTTTCTGAGGGGCTGCGACCTGAGATCTGATCGAAGATTTGCTGTGCTAGTATTTCTTCATATGCGGAGCTGGTGAGCATGTCTTTGCAAGTAGAGCAGGACGGAGATAGAGCGTCCCGCATGCGAGCACCGATGCCTCCTAGGTCGCGACCGGACTTTCAGGGTGCACCTTTCCTCGGCAAGAGGCCCATGTTGATTCTCCTCCTAGGCGTTCAGCGCCGCCCGCTCAGCAGATGAGAGCTGATCTGAGATGTTCTTATTGTGGGAAGGTGGGGCACTTGGACCGTTTCTGCTTTTCCCGTATGCGAGCAAGTGGTTTTACTCCACCGCAGAGGGTTAGCCGTCCGATGCCTCCGGTGATTTCTCCTCCTCCTCTTCGATCAACGCCAGCTCATCCATCCTTCAGACCTGCAGTTCCTGGTTTCAGGCCACCTCAGCGGCCCATGGTTCCTCCGCCGAATCGTCAACAGCAGGCTCGTGTTCATGCGCTTTCAGCTGAAGCGCCTACGTCTGACTTGGTGCCGAGGTCCTTTGAGGTGACAGCGCATATTGAAGGTATTCCCGTTTCTGTGCTAGTGGATACATGGTCCACTACTTCTCTTATTTCTTATACGGCAGTTAGGCGTTTGGGTTTGAGATCTGTTCCTATGCCTGGGGTGACGCTTACTACCGCTACGGGGATGTCCTCTGCCTTGGGCAAGCGTTGTATGGATTGTTTGGTCGATCTGGGAAGTGGATCGATCCGTGTTGATTTGCTAGTCGCACCGCTTTATCACTACGATGTTGTTATGGGTATGGATTGACTCACGAAGATGCGAGCTGAGATTGATTATGAAGCGAGATCAGTGACGATCCATGGACCTGAGGGCGAGACTGTTACTTTCCCAGTTCAGGTCAGTTACCCTATTCGTATTGATTTTTATTCTTCTCTGTTGGAGAGTTCGGCCGAGTCGGCGTTGGTTAGCACGCCGGTAGTTCAGGAGTTTGAAGATGTGTTTGAGTCGATTCCTGGATTACCTCCTCAGCGTGAGATTGATTTTGCTATCGATCTTATGCCTGTTGCGGCGCCCATTTCTTTACCCACCTATCGGATGCCTCCAAGTGAAATGGAGGAGTTGAGGAAGTAGATAAATGGTTTGCTGGAATTGGGTTTTATTCGGCCCAGTGTGTCTCCTTGGGGAGCACCTGTTTTGTTTGTGAAGAAGAAGGATGGTTCCTTGCGATTGTGTATTGATTATCACAGGTTGAATTTGGTAACTGTGAAGAATAAGTACCCTTTGCCCAGGATTGATGATCTGTTTGATCAGTTGAAGGGGGCACGGTACTTTTCGAAGGTTGATCTGCAGTCAGGGTATCATCAGTTGCGCGTCAAGGTTGGGGACGTGCAGAAGACCGCTTTCAGGACCAGCTTCGGTCATTATGAGTTCCTTGTGATGTCGTTCGGTCTGACGAATGCACCGGCCGTGTTCATGGATCTGATGAACATGGTGTTTCGACCTTTCCTGTTTCGATTCGTCATTGTCTTCATCGATGACATTTTGATTTATTCGACGAGCCTGGCAGAGCACGAGGAGCACTTAAGAGCGGTTTTGGGTACTCTTAGGGAGCATCAGCTTTTCGCACAGTTCAAGAAGTGTGATTTCTGGAAAGAGGAAGTCAAGTTCCTGGGACATGTGGTGTCCAAGGACGGGATAGCCGTCGACCTTGCCAAGGTAGCTGCAGTGCAGGACTGGAAGCAGCCTGGTTCAGTTACTGAGGTGAGGAGTTTTCTTGGCCTTGCAGGCTATTATCGACGCTTTATTCAAGACTTCTCGAAGATTGCCAGACCGTTGTCGCAGCTGACACGGAAGGATTTGAAGTTTGCTTGGAGTGAGTAGGCGGAGTTAGCTTTTCAGTAGCTGAAGGACAAGTTGACGTCTGCCCCTGTGCTAGTATTACCAGAGCAAGGGGTTAAGTATATTATATATACTGACGCCTCTCGCGTTGGTCTGGGTTGTGTCCTTATGCAGAAGGACAGGGTGATTGCTTATGCTTCGCGTCAGTTAAGGAAACACGAAGAGAATTACCCTACGCACGACCTGGAATTGGCAGCTGTCATCTTCGCATTAAAGCTCTGGAGACATTACCTCTATGGTGAGGAGTTCGAGCTCTTTTGCGACCACAAGAGCCTTAAGTATATTTTCACGCAGCGTGATTTGAATATGAGGCAGCGCAGATGGATGGAAACATTGAAGGACTTCAAGTTCGATGTTTCTTACCATCCTGGTAAGGTGAACCTTGTGGCAGATGCGTTGAGTCGCAAGAAGGCTTTGGAGTTTGCAGCTCTGCTGATGATAGCAGAGTGGGAGATGTTGGAGTTCGTGCGCGATTTTGAGCAGAAGCTTACGGTGGTTGAGCCGTATGAGGTTATCGCACACATTCGTGTACAGCCTGTTATCGACGAGAGGATCGTTGCAGCTCAGGCAGATGATGAGCTTTTCGTGAAGATGAGGCAGCGGGTTAGTACCGATGAGAGCTCCGACTGGAGTGTTAGTTCTGATGGGGGCCTACGTTTTCATGGCCGGTTATGTGTTCCTGACATCCCTGACTTGAGACGTGAGGTTCTCGAGTTAGCCCATAGTTCTAAGCTTGCGATGCATCCAGGTAGCACGAAGATGTATCAGGATATGAAGAGGTCTTATTGGTGGGACAATATGAAGGTCCAGATTGCTGAATTTGTTTTTCGTTGTCTCACGTGCCAGCAGGTCAAGGCAGAGCATCGCCGACCTCCTGGGTTGTTGCAACCCATGCCCATAGCTGAATGGAAGTGGGATTTCATCTCTATGGATTTTATTTCTGGGTTGCCGAGGACGAGAAAGGGATTTGACTCTATCTGGGTGATCGTCGATCGATTAATGAAGTCGGCGCATTTCTTACCGATCAGAGTCACTTACTCTGCAGACGAGTTGGCTAGGTTGTATATCAAGGAGATAGTGCGTCTGCATGGAGTTCCCCTGGAGATTGTGTCTAATAGAGACACGCGTTTTACATCTATCTTCTGGACTCGTATCCAAGAAGCGATGGGTGTGAAACTGAAGTTCAGCACCGCGTTTCATCCGCAAACAGATGGGTAGACGGAGCGCGTGAATCAAGTCCTGGAGGATATGTTGCGAGCTTGTGTTTTGGATTTCAAAGATAGTTGGGATGATTGTCTTCGGTATGCAGAGTTCGCGTATAATAATAGTTTCCAGGCGAGTATCGGCATGGCTCCCTATGAGGCATTGTATGGTCGCCCGTGCAGAGCACCACATTGTTGGGCAGAAATTGGTGTGCGTAGTTTGCTTGGCCCAGAGTTGGTGCAGGTGACTTCAGAGAAGGTTGACATCATTCGACGTTGACTTCTAGCAGCGCAGAGCAGGCAGAAGAGTTATGCTGATACGAGGCGTCGACCGCTTGAGTTTGTAGTGGGAGACCATGTGTTTCTGAAGGTCTCTCCTCTGAAGGGAGTTCTGCGGTTCGGTAAGAAGGGGAAGCTGACGCCGAGATTTATTGGTCCATTTCTAGTTCTGGATCTAGTGGGAGCAGTAGCATACCGCCTTGCTTTGCCCACACCTCTTGCGGGCGTGCATAACGTATTTCATGTTTCTATGCTGAAGAAGTACGTTCCTGATCCTTCGCATATTATCAGTTGGGAGCAAGTGCAGTTGAGTGAGGATGCCACTTATGCTGAAGAAGTACGTTCCTTATAGATAGGAAGGAGCAGGTATTGCGTAGCAAGGTTATCCCTCTTGTGAAGGTGCTATGGACGCATCATGGTGTGGAAGAGGCTACTTGGGAATCTGAAGCTGAGGTCAGGAAGACCTACCCTCTGATCCTCAAGGATTATATGAAGGTATGAATTTCGAGGACGAAATTTTCTTTAAGGGGGGTAGATTGTAACGACCTTGGAATTTTTTGTGCTAATCTTTCCTTAAGTAGTTGTTTTGGGGTAATTAGCGCTTTACTCGATTGCTTGTGAAATCCGCATCAATCACTTTAAATTGTATCTGCATGGCTCAAAACGTGTAGATTAGTGAGCGCTATGTTACTCTGAAATCTGGGATCCATCGCTAAATCCAGTTGTTCTGGGGAATTTTTGGAAGATCTGGATCGGACCTGGACCGCGCGTCGAAAGTCCGATGGCGATGATCTTAGGCTGTTGCGGTCACCGAGTTGGGCTTGATCTTCACCTCGAAAATCAAGTCGATCCGATGTTCTGGGTCGATTTGCTTGAGTTCGGAGTGAAGAGTGTGAGAACGGTTGGAATTTATTAAGCTTTTATTGAAATCTGAGTCGTGTCGCTTGCGCGACGATTTTAAGCATTCTGACCGTTGGATTTTGACCCAATTTCACCCACTGATCAGGATAGTTGGCCCAGGCATATCCTAGTGCTTGTGGACCTGATCGGATTAAGTGACCGTTGAATTGAGTGTGGTCCGCCACGGCTGATCTGAAGAGCCGGTCGGTATGAAATCTCAGCTTGACTGAAATCCATGGTCAATGAGCTTAAGTCCGACCTTTCGTGGTTATAGGCCCACCAGAAGTGCTTCGTTGGATCGAGAAAGGCGTGCTTTGGTTATAACCTAAGTATACCTTGACCCTGGGGTTATTTCCATCATTTTAAGGCCTATATATAGTCCTTAAACCCTAGCTCTCATTTCCATACGAATTTTCTCTAACCCTAGCTTGGAAAGAGAGTGGAAAAGAGAGAGTAAGTGAGAGAGATAAGTTGGTGAATCATCTTGATTCTTCCTTGTTCTTCTTCATCTTCGAACCTTCCCTTTGAATCGTTCTTCTGACGATTCTGAGTTCCTTTGGGGTAAGTTAACCTAACCCTAACCTGTGTTAGAGCTTAGATTAGACTTGGTGTTGTTGTATCTCATTTCTATCCTTATTTTAGGGTATTCTAGCGCCGTTGACGAAGACAACTCGTCTAAATCAGCTCGGCGGTTCCTTCTTCGCTTAAGGTGCGGACTTTAAGTGTATAGGTTATGGTTTTCAAGGCTTTCAATCCCAGTTAGTGATTTATTCTTGCTATGGGTGAGATTTCACATGCCAAATGTTGTGTTTACATTGCTTTCCTGATATGCATGTGCTATATTGAGATTTGTGTATTCTAAGTGTATTTACAAAGTACCTTATACGTATAAAATATGCACTTGTGTTTGCCATGATTATTTGTCATGTATGTATGCTAGATGCATGTATGACAACTCCTTGATAAAAGGAATTGTCAAAGTGCATGTATTTTAACATGCGTCATGTATGTTGTTCCATGTATGCTAAGTGTTTGTAGAAATGCATGAATGATCTAAGTGTAACTTATTACACTTGTTGCGGGCGTTGAGAAGTGATTCTCAATACTCCTATGGATGCGCATGTTTTCCTTTATGCAGTTACATTCCAAGTTATTTAAATTCAAGCATCTCCTATGCTTACATTTATGTTAAGTTGATATTCTTCAGATGTGTATGTACCATGATTTGAGCTGTTGATCCATTACTGCTTTACATTCCATATGAATATCTGTAGTTGTGTAAGGTGTTTGGGACTATGCCTTAGTCCAGGAAATCGGTAATTGACCCTATGAATCGTGGTTGAGATTGCTTTCGCCACGTGAGATGTATTAGACGAACCCGAGTCGTATTAGAGTTGTCGGCAGTGGTTTGGCCACGCGGAGTGTTTGCGCACTCTATGTCGCTCAATTCGACGTGCGCTCGTGCTAGTCGAGTTCGTCAAGTAACCCGATTGTCCGATGTATGTTAACCATGTATGGACGCTACTGCTTGAATCTAGGGTACCGAACTTACCAGGGAAATCCTAATAACCATGGTACCTGATCCGCTAAGACTCATGAGCCGGACATGGTGGTATGGGACACCGTGGTCGAGCTGTCGGCCTACGCTGGGGTGACGAGCCTCCCCGTAGTGACCAGTGAGCAACCTAACTCGTGAGCTGATTATGGTGGTATGGGACACTATATTCGTACTGTCGGCCTACATTGATTGGTGACGAGCCCTTTGTAGTGACCTCGAGCATACCTGGATACCGCAAGGAGGTGACGAGCCGATCTGTGGTAGTAAGGGCATGAAAGGCGTGCATTGATTGGTGACGAGCCCTTTGCTACGACCTCAACTATATGATCGTATGAGATATCTAGGATTGATGACCCTAGTATGGATCACTGTTTGGATGGTGATATGAGGAAGGTATCTTAGCTTCCCAATCCTGTTGTGTGAAATGGACTAATAACAACTTGGTAATCATATCCATGCACCGCATTTGCATGTGCTTTGTAGATGTGGCGCACTTTGAGGCGATGTCATGCGTAACGTAAGATGAAGACGCTGAGGGTGTACGCGTGAGGGCACGCATCATATTGCATTCATACTTGCATTAACAAGAGTACTTAGGATTTAATTACTTATCCTGCTTTATCATTACTGTTTGATTGAACTGATAACATGTTAACCAGTGCCTTATTGTTCCACTGAGTTGATCACTCACTCCCACGTTTCTGGGGCGGTGTTACACACCCACCAGACTCTGTCTTAGGCCCTGATGTTGCAGATGTGGATGCGACGTCTGAGGCAGAGCGGGAGCTGGATGACGACGAGGCTGCCTTCTCCTATATGCAGTTTTCAGACGGGTTCTAGCGAGCCTCGGTCTGATGCGTGGGATTTCTGGGATATATTTTGGGGACTGAAATGATGTAACTTGATACTTAAATTTTAATAAATAACACTTTTACACGATCTGATTGTATATGTAATTCAGGGATTTACACTTGTACACATTTTACTATAAGTCTTCCGCTTGCTTTATTCACTTGTCCCTGAATCATATCTGTGTTTTGGCTTAATCTATTCCATGTTTTATGCACTAATACAGTCAACATACATTCATCATTAAATATGTTGCATAAGTGATGTTTTGGAACTCGGGAGCTGAGTTATGCTCGACCCCCGAATTTCAGGGCATTACATTATGAAATTTGTTTTTCCTCTTCATTCCGGTCCTTGTGACCTTATTAACAGATTAAATGGTAAATAAACCTCATGATGGGCCATACGTGGGACCCACCTTTATGATTTGTTGTATATCCCAGCCGTCTAGTAAGTTTGGACAGTGGGTACCCACCTTGATGTAAGTGTTTCTCCACACCGTCCAGCCTCCTGGATGGTGTGACCCACCTCTGTATATGTTATATATATATAATATAATATAAATAATATATTATGGTGGCCCCACGTGGGACCCACTGATGAAAGTGTTTTACCCACACCGTCCAACATGTGGACCCACCTTGTGAAGTGGGACGGCTAGTGTACCTCACTCCAGCTATACAGTTGCTGTAGTGATGTCAACAAGTTTTGTGGGACCCACGCAGCTGGTAGCTGCTGTGAGGTCAGCAAGTTCTGTGGGTCCCATTCCATGTCATCCATCTGTTTTTCAGCTAGACCGTCCACCCATGTGGACCCTACCATGATGTATATTTTGTATGCACGCCGTCCAACAGTGGATGGTGGTGCCCATTATGTATGTGTTTCGTTTCCACACCGTCTAAACGGTGGGACCCACCTTACGTATGGGTTGTATATCCAGTCCGTCCATCAAATGGACGCACCCTAGAACCACCATGATTTATGTGTTTTATCCCACCCGTCTGTCCACTTGCTAGGACATGGACCCTATCCATGTGGGGCTCCCTGATGTATGTGTCTTTCCCATGTTGTACATGGGCTGGGACGTGGGGCCCATATGATGTATATTTGTACCATCCATCCCCAATAAATGAGGCCCACCTTAGTTTATATATTTTATATCCACCGTCCGTCCAGTTTGCTAGACGGTGGACTCCACTTTGATGTATGTGTTTTATACTATCCGTCCATCTGCCCTAGGACGGTGGTAACCCACCTCATGTATATTCACGCCGTCCATCTATTTTTTTTTTTAGTGGGACCCATCTTAATATATGTATTGTATTTTAGCATCGTCCATCTGGACGTGCTGAGGGGCCAACTGCGATGTATATGTTTGGCCTGGACCATCCAACTTGCTGGATGGTGGGCCCATCTACTGTGCATTCGCGGGCCCCACCATGTTGTAGCAGGCACACTGTCCACCTGTTGGGCCCACTTTATGATGTGTTGTATATTTGAGCCATCCAGCAACTCATGCTACTGTTGATGTTAGCAGTTGTGGGCTAACCGTGGGGCATGTGTTTCTCAAAACCATCCATCTGTTTTTCCATGTACAGCCCCACCACGATGTATTTATTTCATCCACACCGTCCAGATTATGCTGGACAGTGCTGGATAATGTTTAGATTATGCTGATTTACATAGACAATGTTTGGGCAGTGCTGATCATCATAAGTGGGCCATGTGCCCCATGGGATGATAGTGTACAGTGATACATGTGTTACACCTACAACCATTGATATAATTTTTGGTGTGGTCCAAGTCCACTTGAGGCCCATTTTAATGTATTTTGTGACCCATGTAATGTGGCCCACTTGATATGTAAGGCCTAGTATTGAGGCCCATGGGCGCGACCCATCCTGATGTATATTTAAGGCCCATGTGATAGGGCCCACCTATTTGAATCTGAAGTCTATGGACGAGGCCCAATGAGATGTATTCGAGGCCCATGGGTGAGGCCGAATGTGATGTATTTGAGGCCCATGAGTGAGGCCCATTGTGATGTATTCGAGGTCCATGTGATGGGGCCCATAGTGATGTGTATGTAGCCCTTGTAAGAGGCCCATTGCGATGTGTATTAGGCCTTTGTGTGAGGGCATGGGCCCACTATATGTTTAACCCAATGTGGGTCATTCCTTGGGAGTAATGTTGGTTGAATGTCCACATTGATGGACAATGATGGTTGGATGTCCATATTGTGACCTTTCCTTAGGCCTTGTTAGGCCCATTCTCACTAATTGCTGATTCTGACTATTGATTCTGATCATCGATTCCGATTGTTAAGGCCGAGACCGATTGACGAGACCAATTCTGATTGTCGAGGATGAGTCTGATTGACGAGGCCGATTCTGTAGGTCGAGGCCGATTCCGATGGTTGATTCCGATTGTCGAGGCCGAGTCCGATTGACGAGGTTGATTCCATATGTCGAGGCCGACTCTGATGGTCAATTTTGATTGTCGAGGCCGAGTGTGATTGATGAGGCTGGTTTCAATAGTTGTGGCTGATTCCGATAGTTGTGGCTGATTTCGATTGTCGAGGCCAATTCCGAGTATCGAGGCCAATTCTGAGTATGTGACAGCAAAGCATCATGATACATGCTCATACGCATCATCTGCATGTTTGATTATGAGATATGGTTGGCCATTGCATATGGCAGGTTGTTCATGGGACTCCCTGATAGGCGGAGTTGCCCCACATGAGCGCACGGTATATGCAGGATTAATGCATGATTGGATTGTGTGACTCATGCATCTTGCATTGTGTATTATGATTATTGTATGCCCTAGTGACATCAGGGTCGTAGCCTCCATAGGCATATCGTAGATGGCCAGACGGGACACCAAAAATTTATTCTAGTATCGGGATGCCATAGATGGCCCTAGGTGAAAATCCTTAAACCCTCTTGTACCAGAGGATGCCCCAACGTTGAGACCGAGTGGATACATGAGCGCCCGAGTATACTAGAACCTGGTGATGATCCCAATGAGGAACTGTACTGATATGTGGACTTATTGAGCAGAAATTGCATACTCATTCATTCATTCATTCACTATCCACTCGGGCTGGTGGTACACAACTATTTGTTACGTGCACCTTTGCATGACCAGGATTCGGTTGGGCGTGCGACTAACCTGAGATCAGGAGTTTATCACATTGAGTCTGACTATCCAAATTAAGGTATGGGACTGGTTTGGATAGAAGTCCCTTGTGATGGACCGCATAGCCTGTGATACTACGTACTTTCATCCCGACCTCACACTCCAGCTTGGTCATTTCATTCGCATTGCATATTGCATCTGCAGGTATATGGCATTTTGGGTTGTTATGTTTTCTGTACTTATATGTCTTAGACAGACTTAGCAGGATTTACATATTGCATTGTACCCTCGGAATATGATATTTAGCTCTCTATGACTCTTCATTCGCATAGCTGATATGTATTGGATACTCTGATATTGTATGACTCATGGACTTGTCAGTATTTTCGCTTACTCTGTTATTGTATGATTCATGATCTTGTCAATATTTTCGACATGTTATTGCATTGAATACTTGTGCACACACTTTCACCACCCTCTAAGCTTTTCAGAAGCTTATGCACGATAGATGTGTGCAGCTGCCGTTAGGTCACACCAGCGTTGAGCTTGGAGCGTGCGGCAGTTTTTAGGAGCTTTGATTTTTGATATATATGTATTTCCCTTTTAGTACTATATTCAAATGTTTATATTAGTGGATATGTGATGATGATGTTACCTTCATAATTTGGGTAAACTTGTGGTTATGCTTCTTACGAGATAAATGTACGTTGAAAAATCCTCCTTGTAGGATCCCAGGATCGAAACCTGACATTTGGGTGCTAGGAGCCAAGAATGGTGTACTACGGAGGATGTCGGCACCGGATTCAGTGATCGGGATTCCTGTGAATCTGATTTCTGGGTTTGGGGCGTGACACATGATATTGTCTGCTTTGCTGAAGCTCATGGCTTTAAAACGCGTCATGTCTTTTAAGGGAGGAACCTAACTTATAGCCACCACAACTTCGGACAATTCTTCCGATGTGGGACAAAGTTTCACCTTCACTCGAGGTACAGTAGCCTGCCAACCAGTAGTAGCTCGTCCAGGCCCCACCCACATCAGCGTTCTCCCACGTGTGCCCACCCACATGTGACCATATAGTGATGGGGGTGTCATAATATCTATCACGCCGCAAATTCAAAAATCGGGCTTATAAAATTTTCGAACGCTAAATCTAACACCGATAGCCTCTGTAGTACCCCATTCTCGGCTCTCACCACCTATATATCAGGTTCCGATCTTAGGATCCTACAAAGAGGATTTTTAATGTGAATTTAATCGTAATAAGCATAGCCATAAGCATAACCCACAAACAACAATTAACAACATCATCACAAATCCACTAAGATTAAGAACTTTGAGTATAATGCGTAAGGAAAATACAATATTAATAATCAAAAGCTCCAGAAGTCAGCTATACGCTCCAAGCTCAATGCTACTGCAGCATCCTAGCATCACCTGCACGCATCAATCGTGCATAAGCTTATATAAAGCTTAGATGGTGGTGAAAGTGTGGGCGCACAGTAAAAATGCAAGTATGCATTATTAGAGTAATGCAGAAATGCTGGTAAGTCCATAGATGCCATCAGTCGTAATAAGGCTATGCGATGCAATGCATGAATGCTATTGGCCATATCAAGGCCATGCGATGCAAGACATGGATGATGTCGGCCATAACAAGGCCATGCGATGCGAGATGTAACTCAAGCATACCAATCCTTAACCGTATCCACATATCAATGCAGCTCATCGCTGGAGAATTAAACATCAGTATAGTTCTCACTCTGGATAATCACCGGGGTCTACTACACTCCAAGTGACATTGCCTCTTCCTCAAGCGAGCAGTTTAAGTGAGCGTAAGAAACCACACTATCTGCCTAGCCAATAGTCTACCAATACCTATCCGGTACGTCAATAGCGGATCCATTTATGAGCTGGTTAGACTCATCTTAGCAATTGCACCCTACCCTCAGGTGGGTAAGGCCATACCTCCTTCCAACCGACCACGACATAGTGGGAGATGCGGCCTCCTGGTATTCGGCCCTCGTGCACTCATATATCCACTCGGTCTCGACATTGGAGTCATCCTTCGGTACCATCGAGTTTAGAGATTTTCACCCAGGAACATCTATGGTGCTACGATGTTAGTAACAATATTTCTGGTGTCCAATCCTGCCATCCATGATATGCTTGTGGAGGCTATGGCCCAGATGTTGCTAGATCGTACAGGGATCATATCACACAAATACGAAATGCATGAATCATACTATCCAGTCATACAATAATCTTGCGTGTACGACACGCTCATGTAGGGCAACTCCGCCTATCAAGGAGTCCCATAATAATCTGCCAAATGGCATGTGCTATGATCAATCACTCTTCATATCAAGCATACATATGATGCGCATGAGCATGGATCGTGAAGCTATACTACGCATCTTATATGATGATGTACTACTCTCCTCACATCAAGGATGGGCCTAGACGGCCTACTCATATCGAGAATGGGCCTAATGATCATGAGGGCCCAATGGTTTGGGTTAGCCCACTAAGGGGAGGTGAGAATGGGCCTAACAATTGGCCCTAGGGAGAGTTACAATGTGGACATTTAACCATCATTGCTCTTACAATGTGGACATCAAACCATCATTCCTCCCAAGGCATAGCCCATCATACACATCATTACATACATCATGGTGGAATCACACATCACATCAGTCCTCATATACATCACTTCGGGCCTCACTTATGGACCTCACATGCATCACGTTGGGCCTCATACAAGGGCCTCATATAAATCGCATTGGGCCACATCCCATGGGCCTCAAATATATCACAGTGGGCCATGTCTCATAGGCCTCAAATACATCACAATGGGCCACAACACATGGGCCTCGAATACATCACAATGGGCCACAACCCATGGACCTCCAACACATCACAATGGGCCTCATATACATTACATCAAGGTGGGACCCACACACTATATTTTCATTTTATTATATCTACACCATACATCTATTTTTAGAGATATTATAGAGCATTACCCAAAAATGAACCATATCGAAAGATCATCTGGACCATGGCACAAATAATAGTGGAGATAATGATTTTCACTGTTAAAAAAATCACGGGGCCCACCGTAGATTTATTTCCCATCCAATCTAATCATAAGGTCACAAAGACCTAGATTAAGCAGAAAAACAAATTCCATATTGATCCAGAATTTCTGTGACCCAAAACGGGTTTCAATGATAGACATTCAGTCCTCCACAATTTTTATAGTGTGGTCCACTTAATAGACGGTGGGGATATAAAACATATACATCAGCGGTGGGTCCTACCGTCCAGCCATCTGGATTGTGTGGATAAGACCCATACACCACGTTGTCCCCACATGAAGCAACATCTATGGATGGACGGTGTGGAGACAGAATACATACATCATTGTGGGCCCCACCCCCACACGTGCAGCACATATGGGATGTGTCCCACTCCTGCCAAAACAGACAGACGGTGTGGATCATACAACATGCCTCGAGATGGGGACATGGAATTTGCTGACATTAAGCGGCTACAGCTGCTGGTGGTCCCCACCTCCAGATGGACGGTTGGGATGCGACGAACCTCACAGTGGGGCTCACATAACTTGTTGATGTTAATACATCAGCTACATCCCACCGTCTAAGGTCCAGACGTTAAGGATGATATACATACATCATTGTGGGGTCCGCATCCCACGTCTAGGGACTAGACATCCTGGATAAAACACTTACATTAGTGGGTCCCACGTCCTACGTGTGGATAGCCCACATATATTAAGGTGGTCCATACAGATGGACGGCTAGGATAAAACACTCACCATGGTGATCTCTCGTGCTGGATATAGCACGGTGTGCTCCACCTAAGATTTGCATCTGCCTCATTCCCAGGCCCATGGCCTGGGAGGCCTGGATGGACGGCTGGATAATACATCAAGGTGCACCAACTTGAATAAGCTAATATTTGTGATTTCTCATCATCCAAACTGTCCAACTGGACAGTCAGTCTAGCAGGGTAGGCAGCAAGGCCGTCCCACCTGCTGGACGGTCTGGATCGTCCAAACATGGGCCAATTAGGTGGGCCATCAACCTAGGAAAAGAGAGAGAGAGTGAGAGAGAGAGAGAGAGTAAGAGAGGGAGAGAAAGAAGCGTGTAGAGGGAAGGGACTCCACCACTATGAGCCCTCCCTATCTTACAATGCATACATTAAATGGGTCCCACCTAATGTCGGCCCTCAAATAAAAATCAACTGTGGATGTCCTAAAATCACCCACCTATATCACTCCTTCTTGGTCCCTTGACTTCCTTAGCTCATTAGCTTTGATTTTAATCAAGGATGATGAAGTATGGATGGCTAGGATGAGAGATTGGGGGGTACAGAGTGGGCCATACTTGGCTCTCTTTGGGAAGATCTTGGACGATTTCTCTCCCTTAGTTTGCTTGGGTAAGGGATTGAGAAAGAGAGAGAAGAGGGTATTGTAAGAGAGATGGGATGAGAGGAATGGATGTTGTAAGAAGAATGAGATAGAGGGTATGGGCTTGGTTGAATTTTAGATGAGAGAGGGATGGGTGGAGAGAGAGAGTTGACTTTAGGTAAGGTTGTGTAAGAGAGGGATGTTTGTGTACTTGACTTGTGATTGATTATTGATGTGAAAGGTGGTAGAGATTCTCTCAAAATTCACAACGCGTGGCATTTTGCTCGAAATAAACGCGGGCCCACAACTCTTAGCCTGCATATCGCATCAGTGTGCAAGATGTAGGTTGGAAATGAGGCGATGATGTGGTCGCTAGGGTACAAGTTTAAAGTCGAGCCGATTCAGGTTGATAGGGTGCGACTAAGGGTCGCACACAAATGCTATTTACTCGTCGCGGGAATTCGACCGGGAGGACCGATGAAGTCTAAGGAACTGTACAGACTAGGATACGGGCCTTACACCTCTCCCCTCCAAATAAAAATTTCATCCTTAAAATTTGCACTAATAACACAATTAGACAAGACTCATAAGGAAAAAGGAAACACAGCATCATCATATAAAATCGGAGATAGCATGAAAGATATAATATATAATCAATCGTCAAAGAGATGAGAATAACGCTCTCAAATCTCAGCCTCGCACTCTTAAGTTACCTCATCAATAGAATGGTGACCCCACTGTACCTTCACCAAAGGAATGACCTTGGTTCGGTGGACCTACTCCTTACGATTAGGGATGCGAACTGGCAGCTCATTGTAAGAAGCATCCTCACGAACCTCTAACGGCTGCCAATCAATAACAGAAACGATATCTGACCCACACTTCCTCAATATAGAGACATGAAAAATGTTGTGGACGCTGGACAACTGAGATGACAAGGCAAGCCGATAAGCTACGACGCCAACATGCTCAGTGATCTCGAAAGGTCCAATGAATCTTGGGAGAAGCTTGCCCTTCACTTCAAAATGAACCACACCCTTCATTGGTAAGACCTTAAGATACACATGGTCCCCAACAGCAAACTCCAAGGGTCAATGCCAACGATCAACAAAACTCTTCTACCAGCTTTGAGCTATGTGCATCCTTTGCCTGATGATATCGATGGCCTCTAATGTCTGCTGCACAATCTTAAGATCTAGGAGATGCTGCTCTCCAACCTCGGTCTAACAACTTGGTGATTTGTACAATCTGTCATATAGTGCCTCAAAAGGAGTCATACCAATGCTCTCCTGATAATTATTGTTGTATGTGAACTCAACCAATCACAAATGCTCATCCTAGATACCCCCGAAGTCAATCACGCAAGCCCAAAGTATATCCTTAAGGATATGGTTGACCCTCTCAGTCTGCCCATGGGTTTGCAGATGATATGAGGTGCTGAGCTACAAAATATACCCCATCGCTCTCTAAAAGCTCTTCTAAAACTTAGACGTGAACCTTGGGGTCTCGGTCAGAAATGATCGAAACTGGAATGTCATTCAGTCTCACAATCTCCTCGATGAATAATATGTCAAGCCAGTCCAAAGGCCAGATCACACAAATTGTAAGAAAATGCACCGACTTCATTAAACGATCGACGACAATCTAGATGACGTCGTGACCGTGCTGAGTCCTCGGCAAGCCCATGATAAAATCGGTGGATATATGCTCCTACTTTTACAATGGAATGCTCAACGACTACAATGAACCTGGGGGTCTCTAATGATCGACCTTGATACGCTGGCATGTGTCACACTCGGCCACAAAACTTGTGATCTGGTGCTTCATCCCAGCCTAAAAATACTATCGCCTCATATCACGGTACATCTTCGTCAAGTCAAAGTGGATAGAAAATCACGATTGATGTGCCTTGGTCATAAGATCTCTGCGTAACTCAGGATTATCCTAGACACATAATCGACCTCTGAAGCAAAGTCCACCATCAGCACCAATCTGCCAATATGACTAACTCTCAGATGTCACCTCTGCTCTATAACTCTGTAATGACTCATCTGTCTGCTGAGCCTCGATCACCCTTGCGACGAGAGAGAGTTGAATCGACAAGCTCGATAACTGCACGATATAACACTGCAGACCAATCTCAAAGTCATATGCTGCCACATCCTCAAGCATCTTCCACTCCTGAATCATAATATGTGCCACCAGGCCCCATGGCTGAAGGCTGAGGACATCCGCTACCACGTTTGCCTTGCCTGGGTGATACTGGAGATCAAAATCATAGTCCTTCAGGAGCTCCATCCAACGTCTCTACCTCATGTTCAACTCAGATTGAGAGAATAGATACTTTAAGCTCTTGTGGTCAGAGAAGAGCTCGAACCTAACCCCATAGAGATAATGCCTCCACACCTTCAGTGCGAAGATGACTGCTGTTAGCTCCAAATCATGCGTGGGGTAGTTCAGCTCATGGACCTTGAGCTAGCGAGACACGAAGGTAATCGGTTTCCCATGCAGCATCAGGACAACACCCAAACCAATATGCGAGATATGGTACGTATTACGAGATCGTTCCCACGAGGACTGGTCGTCACAATTCAAATCTATGATTCTCCTTAACTAATCCAACAAATAATGAAATGAATTACTAAGCACAATTTTATGAAAAACAATTAATTAAGAACAGGGAAGAAAATTCAATCAGAGAGAGTGCACTAGGACTTTCGAATCTTCCACTAATTATCCGTTCCCTTGTTTTTTCTGTTGATTCACCTTGATCTAGATTGATACCACTTAAATAGAGAAAGTACAATCTGTGTCCTTAATCGGGCATACAAACTGCCTAATTCCTTTAAGCAATGCCATGAATGACATATCCCATATCCTTGGTCGGGTACATGGAATGTACATTCATTAAAGCATTCTTCCTCTATAGGAAACTTGTTCTTGATCAGACACAAGTACCTATAATAAGCATCCAAACAACATCCATATATATACTTTAATCAAGTTCATAGATGGAGAAGTATAGAATTTAAACCCATAAAGCCCACTTAAAGAAAGAAACAAATTAATTGAAATTCAAGGTAAATCAACCAATACAAGAGCTAATCAAATTAGGGGCTTCATGGCAGAGTCGTAGAAGGACTCGAAGTGCAATTTTTCGCAGCCGTGATCGGTGGGCCCCACAGAGGCATTTTCTGGAAAATCTACCCCGTCCATTGGATACAGGACGAAATTTCATTCAAGAATAGGTCAGAGAAGAAAGTACAAAAAGATCAGTTTTGAACGTCCCGGGGCAGTCTACTTTTGGCCTCTGCACCGCACACGTGTGTACGCATGGGCAAGGAATATCAACATGGTTTTGAAGCTCTCGACGCCCTCTACACGATGGACGGATCAGATCTTCCATCTGATCGAAGATGGTGGGCCACAACCGCCGTACGTAAGCCTTCGCACGTCCGGCGCTGTGTTGCTCGGTGGGCCCCACATAAGCATTTTCGGGGAAATCCACCCCGTCCATTGGATAGAGGACGAGATTTCGTTCAAATATGGATGGTTTTGAATTTGCTTTGAACGTCGCCGGGTAGCCCTTTTGTGACCTCTGTAGCTCACACGTGTGCACGCATGGGCACAAGATGAAAACATGGTTTTGTAGTTGTCAAAGCCCTCTACACGATGGACGGCCAACCGTACATAAAAAATGCCTTTAAGCCCGTTGCGGCGCTGGAAACGAACTTTCCGTTTTTGAAAAGATGAAGTCGGGTCAGCTGGTGCACGGCCGGTGCACATGTGCACCGTGCACATGTCACCCAAGGTGGGGTCCACCGTGATGCTTTCGAGAAATCCAATCCATCCATCATGTTTCTCACCTTATTTAAACCGTCAATACTAAGGTTGAGGCAGTATTGGACCACTTCCCGAGATCTTCTATGGCTGAAATTTAATATGTACGGTATATTTATATCTCCCAAGCCATGTATGAATTTTGGACCCTTTTCGCCCCTTCTTGCTTTCCTCAATCCCAAGCGTGTAAAATCTTCATTATTGGTTCTCCTGGAGTCCATCCCGTGCTCTGAGACTTTGGATCATGAAATCCATGCCTTTAACATCAATTTTCAATTAACGCTCCTGACTTCATCCTGTAATAAGAATACAATTAAAATACTGGTTTCCCATGCAGCATCAGGACAACACCCAAACCAATATGCGAGGCATCAGTAAAAACCACGAACCATCACTCCTAGAGGGAAGTGTGAGGACGGGTGCGGACGTCAGACGATCCTTCAGTTCTGTGAATGCCTGCTCACATGTGTCGCTCTAAACAAACTCTGCTCCCTTTCGAGTCAACCTAATCAACGGGGCTGCAATACAGGAGAAGCCCTCAATGAAACACAGATAGTAGCCCACCAAACCTAGAAAATTATGGATCTCGAATGCGTTCGTGAGCTGGCCCCACTGACGTACTTCCTTAACCTTCAAGGGGTCCACTGCGACACCTTCCCTTGTCACCACGTGACTGAGGAACTTCACCTCCTCCTACCAAAACTCACACTTCTCCAGCTTCGCAGACAACTGGTGGCCATAGAGGGTCTACAATGCAATCTCTAGATGCTGCTCGTAGTCCTCGCGGGTTCTCGAATATATCAGAATGTCTTCGATGAAGACCACAACAAACTAATTGACATACGGATGGAATACCTCGTTCATCAACTACATGAAGACCACGGGTGCATTGGTCGGTCCGAAGGACATGACCTAAAACTTAAAGTGACCATAGCGCGTCGTGAAAGCCATCTTCAGGATGCCATCCTCTCGCACCCGAATCTGATGATAACCAGAACGTAGGTCAATCTTTGAAAAGAACTGTGCACCCTAAAGCTGATCAAATAAGTCATCTATCCTTGAGAGCGGATACTTGTTCTTAATCGTGACCCGGTTGAGCTCGCGGTAATCCACTAAGAGCCTCAACGAGGCATCCTTCTTCTTGACGAAGAGTATAAGTGCTCCCTATGGTGAACTGCTCAGATGAATGAATCCCAACTCACGCAACTCGTCCAACTGCTGTTGCAGCTCTCGCAACTCCATGGTACCATGTGATACGGGGCCTTCGAGACAGGCGCGGTACCAAGCATAAGATCAATCTGAAACTCAATATGTCGGCGCGGTGGAAACCCTGGAATTTCCTGGAACACATTGGGAAAACCACAAACATCTAGCAGTTGGTCGATACACAAGGCAACGGGCTCCTCAACTGCGCAGGACATCAAACAAGACAATGACTCTCCTCTTGGCTTGACAATGAACTGGAACTGCGACAAGCTTGGTATATAGAACGTGACTGTCCTCATGGAGCAGTCCAATATGGCGTAGTACTCGGCAAGCCAATCCATGCCCAGGATAACTTCAAAATCTGACATCGGTAGCATAAACAAGTCTGCAGGCAAGAAAATCTCTCACACCAACACGAGGCAAGACAAACAGAAGTGGCCTAATACAGTAGTCTTCCCCAAGGGCGTCGATATGGTTAACCCCTTGCTAGCAGACTCTACCAGCAATCTAGACAATCGATAAAAATCCTCAGATATAAAGGAGTGCGAAGCACCGGAATTGAACAAAACTTAAGCAATGCATGCAGAGACTGGAAGTACACCCTCAACGAATCCTTTGGAGGACTGTGGATCCTGCTGACCCGCATAGAACCTAGCCTGAGCTGGCTGGGGAGGTACTCGTCCCCTCTTAGGTCTCTACGGCTGTTGCTGCCACTGCAGCGACCTATACTGCTTTCTTGGCTGCGGTTGAGGCTTCTGAGGCGGAGATGGCTGCGATCGGTACTACTGTTGTGGAGGTTACTGAGGTGCTCTCGGCTGCTACTGCTTATAAGTGCTATGGTTTCCTACTCCTTTGGTTGTCAAATTTTGTGGTGCCAAAAACACAATATGTGTCTTATGTAGCATGTTGATTTATATGATCAAGACACTGCATCACAATGCTTTAAGTTAAGAATGGTGATCTACATCAAGAAATGCAAGGTCAAGTACTTTGTCCACTTCTGTAAGCTTCAATGTTCAGAGTTTTTGAAGCTACATCGAAAAGTCAAGTGGTTGTTCAAGATTCAAGATAATGTTCAACTCAAGATGAAGAACAACTCAAGAATGACAAATCCAAGCTTTAGAAGATCTCAAGTTCAAGCTACATCATGTAGAGATATCAAGCTTCATAATTGTCAAAGGTCAACCATCATCTGAAGAAATGAAGTTTCAATGTTCATACTTCATGTCCTAGGTATGAAAGACCTTAGATTGACCTTAGGGTAGGTCATTTTGTATACATAATTCAAATTGAATCACTTTATATGAATTTGGACTGTTCTAAGACTAGTCCTGAACCCTTTTCGACTAGTCCTAGCACTGCCACCACTAGTCCAAGAAATTTCAGGACCAGTCCTAAGTTGTTACAAATTTTCAGAATTTTTTAATTGAGCCTCAACCAGTCCTGGACTCTGCTCGACCAGTCGTGTGAATAGGACATGATTCGTTCACAACCAGTCCAGCAGTTACGACTCAAACTACAGCAATGAAACCTGGTGGCTCACGACCAGTCGTGGAGGGCTCATGACCGGTCATGAATAGCTTACGACTAGTCGTGAAATGGTTTTATCTGATCGCGCTCAGAAATTTGAAAATATGTTCGACCTACGACCAGTCGTAGTGTCCTTAGGACCAGTTGAAGATGTGATTTCTGTAACGATAAATAGAGAACAAATTTCAAAGTTTCATAATCCAATTCAAGAAAAATCAAGGCATCACACTGAGATAAGTTTGTGTTCATTTTAAACTACTTTGTGCATATTTAATATTCTCTTTTGTTGGCTTTATCAATTTGATTTATATATTCCAATCTGATTTGAAAGAGGAATTGCTGTATTCCTTCTTCTTGGAATCAAAATCAAATAGAGCTAGCCCAACTAGTTTAATTTAAAATCAATCTAGAACCTAGAACCATTTCTAAGTGAGTATTAGACATTGAACTTCTACATTCAAACTTCTACTCCGATTGGTTCTTCCGGGCTACTACAAAAGGAGAAATCTAGGTATTTTACATTATTGTAAATTTTCTTTTTTTGGTTTCTTTTGAGATTAAGTCAGAAAAATCTCATTGTGTTGGTTATCTGAGGAGAGCCAGAAAACTCAGAGGTTGGGGTTTTTGAATTGTGTAAGCCCTTTTGAAAGACACAATTGTGAAGGTTTTGGGTGAACCTGAGAAACCTATTTTCATAGTGAACGTTAATATCTCCTGTGTGAGGATATTAGGAGTGGAGTAGCAAGCTATGTGGTTGTTATTTGACAGTTGGTGTACACACAGGCGAACCACTATAATTCTTTGTGTCTTGTGATTTGAATGCTTGTGTAATTTCTATTTCTTTTATCATTCAAATTTGTGGGATGTATGTGTGGATGTGAATGTTGTAATATTTACATTTCAAGCATTGTGGGGAATGTTGTAATAGTTTAGACTTTCTTTCTAGCGATTTCTTTTTATTCCTCTTCAGTTTGAGTTTTTGATACAAAGACCTTTCTAGAAATAAGATTGTCCTACCATAAACTTTAGTTTTTGGTGTAAGGTTGTCCTTAGAACAACATTTGTAATAACCTCTCAAGACTAGGATTTTGAGTTTGCTTTTCATTTCAGTACTGTGATTTATTTATTATACTATCTTTTCTTTATGTATTTATATTCCGCTGTTAAAGTTTTAATTTGGCATAGTCCTAATCACCCCCCCTAGGACATATAGCTAGGCCTTTTACAAGTGGTATCAGAGCCTAATAGCTCATTTTTATTGTTATATTTTTGGATTTATTTCCTAAGCTAACCGATCTAAGCTATTTATAAGATGTCAAATTTTGATAGCCTTTCAGTCACTAGGCCTCCATCATTTGATGTCTCCAACTATGCCTATTGGAAAGCCAGGATGAGGATTTTGTTTAAATCCATGGATAAGAGTGTGTGGCAAGCCACAGTGACTGAATGGACCCTCCTACCACTGAAGTGACTGGTATCAATGGTTCTAAATCAATGAGAGTAACACCTTATTTCTCTTAGACCACTCTTCAGAAAAATGAGAGTAGTGCCAATGCAAAAGCACTAAATGCAATCATTTGCGCACTATCACTGGATGAATTCAAAAGAATTATATCCTGTGATACTGCAAAGAAAGTTTGGGATATTTTAGAAATGACACATGAGGGTACATCAATTATGAAGAAATCTAAAGTCCAACTCCTCACAACCAAATTTGAGGAAATACATATAGAGGAAAATGAAATGTTCATGGACTTTTATACAAGATTAAATGACATTGTAAACTCTATGTGGGGTCTTGGCGATAAAATCTCAGAAAGTAAAGTGTGTGCAAAGATACTACGCTCACTTCCTGAACGGTTCAATTCTAAGGTAACCGCGATCTAGGAACTTCGTGATACGGACAATATGAGGGTAGAAGAACTAGTTAGATCTTTATAAACCTATGAGTTAAATTTTAAAGCTCCTAAAAGTAAATCTGTTGCCCTTAAATCTTCTAAATATATTTCATAAGAAAATTCTGATTTAAAAAATTTTGAAGACGATATGGCTCTTTTAGCGAAAAAGTTTTATAAGATTTTCAAAAATAAAATGAGGGTTGACTTTCAAAAATCAAATGATAAGAAAAGATCTAAATCTAAATCTAAAACTTGGAAATCTTTAAAAGACAGTCAATTTTACAACTACCAAGAATATGGGCATTTAACAAACAAGTGTCCTAAAAAGGACAAACCTAAAAAGAAAGGAATGTTGGCTACTTGGGATGAAACTTCTGGCACTGAAGCCTCTTCTGTATCAGAAGATTCTGAAATCGAGTCGGGCAATGAAGTTAAAGCCCTTATGACTCTAGCCAAGTTCACTTTTTCAGATCACGATGATTTAACTAGTGAAGAAAATCTGAATAGTGATCATGAAAATGAAGAAGACCTTCAAGATGCTTATAATGCTATATATAAGGAAAGTTGTAAAATTGCCGTAAAACTAAAACTTCAAAAAGAAATGTTTTTAAAACTTAAAGAAAATTTTGATTCCCTTGTTTTAGAAAAAACCTACATTTCAGATTGTTTTGAAAAATCAAAATGCGATTTATATTTCAAAACTTCCCTAATTGAAAATCTAAAATCTGAAAATGAAAAACTTAAACTTGAAGTCTCTTCTCTTTTGAGTTTAAAGGATACATGGAGGTATGCCCAAGGTGATCCTAAGTTAGAAAATTTTTTGTCTAGATCAAGAAAATGTGACGACCGATCCGGTTTGGGCTACGATAAAAATGTTCCTCCTAAGCAGAAGAATACTCCTCCTAAGTTTGTGAAAGGAGAGTTTTCAAACTCGAAAGGGAATAGTTCAAATCAAAAGTTTGCTAAAAATGCTAAAAAATTTCAATCTTTCAAACCTAAAAGTAATTTTATCAACTATAAAAATCAGAACCGAAACCCCTTAGCTGAGAAAATAGTTAATCTACTTAAGGAGCTCTTAAAATCTAACTCAGTAGGTCATTCTTACAACAATTACAAATACAAGAAGACCAACTATACTCTGTAACCCAAAACAATTATGAAATGGGTTCCGAAGGTTACTTGGTTGGTTGCACACACGGCTTTCAAAGCATCAAGTCATTCAAAGTGGTACTTAGACAGTGGATGCTCAAGGCATATGACTGGTGATAAAGGTCTATTCACGACTCTTAAAGACATGACTGATGGATCAGTCACATTTGGTGATGGTAACAACTGCAGGATTATTGGCCAACGTACGATTAAACTTTCTAACCTCCTTTTATTTAAGAATGTTTTATACGTTGAAGGGTTAAAACACAATCTGTTAAGCATATCTCAAAAATGTGATAAAAATCATAGTGTTAAATTTTCTAACCTAGGGTGTAAAATTTTGAACAAAAATGGTTCTATAATATTAACTGGTCGTAGAACGTCTGAAAACTGCTATATTGTTAGTGATTCTAGCTCATCTATTCAATCGTGCTACATGGTCTATACCGATGAGACTGAATTATGGTATAAACGCCTTGGACATGTACACTACCGTAATCTATATAGATTAAGCAAAAGAGAACTGATAAGAGGTTTACCTAAATTATAGAAAGTAGACAAATATGTGGTGAATGAAAGATTGACAAACAAATTAGGAGTGCTCACAAAAAGGTGGACTCCAATGCCACATCTAATCCTCTCGAACTACTCCACATGGATCTTATAGGACCAACCAGGATGAAGAGTCGAGCTGGCAAAAAATACATACTGGTGATCATGGATGATTATACCAGATTCACTTGGATAGCCTTTTTAAAGGATAAATCAGAAACCCTTGATGAAGTGAAAAGAGTTCTCAAACGAATCCAAACGGAAAAAGGTTCTCAAGTCTATAAGATCCTTAGTGATCATGGATCAGAATTTGAGAATAGCAGTTTTGAGAAATTCTGTTGCGATCAGGGAATATCGCATGAATTCTTTGCACCTAAAACACCTCAACAAAATGGAATTGTTGAAAGAAAAAATAGAGTGCTTCAAGAAATGGCTAATGTAATGTTGAATAGTATGAAGCTCCCTAAAAATCTTTGGGCTAAAGCCGTAAATACTGCATGTTATATAACCAACCAGGTCTATACGAGAAAATCAAACTATAAGACGGCTTATGAAATATAGTTCAACAAGAAGCCTACTATCAAATACTTTCAAGTTTTTGGCGGCAAGTGTTATATTTTACATAACCGTGAAAATCTGGGCAACTTTGACACTAAAAGTGATGAAGGGATCTTTTTAGAATATTCCTTGAACAGTCGAGCATATCGAGTACTGAATAAGAGGACTGGTATTATTCAAGAGTCTATTAATATGGTCATCGATGATCACTTGAATACACCTATATCAAGTTCAGATAATGATGAAGTTCTTTTAATTGAC
Organism: Magnolia sinica; assembly: GCF_029962835.1. NCBI lineage: Eukaryota > Viridiplantae > Streptophyta > Magnoliopsida > Magnoliales > Magnoliaceae > Magnolia > Magnolia sinica. The sequence goes on from NC_080578.1 coordinate 65,147,288, forward strand.
AAACTAGATACTTCATCAAATCAAACTAATTCTGAATTGGAGACTGTTAAAGATCATCCAACTACTTAAATTCTAGGAAACCCTCTCACTGGTGTGCGCACTCGTAGTCAACTAGAAGATATATGTAATTACGTGTGTTTTACATCCCAGATAGAACCAAGAAATGTAAAAGAAGCTCTTACTGATGAAAAATGGATTGTTGCGATGCAAGAAGAGCTTAACCAATTTGTGAGAAATGATGTTTAGTATCTTGTTCCAAGACCTAAAGATAACATATTAGTAGAACTAAGTGGATTTTTAAAAATAAGTCTGTTGAACTTGGTAATATAATTCGAAACAAGGCTAGACTGGTTGTACAAGGGTACATTTAAATTGAAGGAATCAATTATGATGAAACATTTGCCCCAGTAGTTCGTCTTGAATCAATCAGACTATTTATATCCATTGCTTGCTTTAGAAAATTCAAAATTTATCAAATAGATGTAAAAACTGCCTTCTTAAATGGTGATCTACATGAAGAAGTGTATGTTGAATAACCAACGGGTTTTGAAGACCCTAAGAACACTGATCATGTCTATCGCCTTAAACAAGCTCTCTACGGATTGAAAAAGCTCCTAGGGCATGGTATGAAAAGTTGACTAAGTTTTTACTAAGTCTAAATTTCAAATGGGAAGGGTTGATAAAACTCTTTTTGTTAAAAAAACATAACGATGATATCTTAATGGTCCAAATCTATGCTGATGATATTATTTATGGATCTACCTATACTAATATGACTATTGAGTTTGCAGATTTAATGAAATCTAAGTTCGAAATGAGCATGATTGGGGAATTAAATTATTTCCTTGGGTTGCAGGTAAAACACGATGGTATTTTTATTTCTCAAACCAAATATGCATTGAACTTGATTAAAAAGTTTGAATTTGAGAATGAGAAAATTTTTGATACTCCTATGAGTACAACTTTAAGGCTCTCAAAAGTCTCTACAGGTGAAAATGTAGATCCTAAATTATATCGCAGTATGATTGACAGCTTGCTTTATTTAACTGCAAGTAGACCTGATATTGCTTCTAGTATTGGTATTTGCGCTAGATATCAATCTAACCCTAAAGAGTCACATCTAACTACTGTTAAGTGGATTATTCGATATGTCGCAAGTACTTTTAATTTGGGTCTCTGGTATCTATATAATACTAGAGTTCAGTTGGCTGGGTACACTAATGCTAATTGGGCTGAAAATATCGATGATAGGAAATCAACTAGTGGTGGTTGTTTCTATATAAAAAATTATTTAGTTTCTTGGTTTAGCAAGAAGCCAAGTTTTGTATCGCTCTCAACTGTTGAGGCTGAATATATCGTAGCTGGAAATGCATGTACTCAGCTTGTTTGGATGAATAGAATGTTAAGCGATTATGAAATTGTACAAGAGTCAATGGTTTTATATTGTGACAATTCCAGTGTAATAAATATTTCTAAAAATCCAATTCAGATTCATGTACCAAGTACATTGACATTAAGTATCATGATATTCGTGAATTAGTGGAAGAAAAAATAATATCTTTGGAATATATTCTGACCGAGAGTCAACTTGCCGACATTTTTACTAAGCCGCTCGACGAAAGTAGGTTTAATAAATTAAAATTTGATCTTGGTATGTGCAATCTAAATTGAATATTCATGCATGCTTATATCATAGTGTATATATATTTGATAATTTATTGGTTTAAATTTTAAATTTTTATGGAAAATACATTTTTTAGTCTGTACACGACCAGTCGAGGATGTACTCGACCAGTCGTGGCACGACCGGTAGAGGACATCCCATGACCAGTCGTGTAGTGCACTGAACCTTTTAAATTTTAGGGAAAACTTATTCTTCTTCATGTCATCTTTCCTCTCCAACGAGCCATGACACGACTAGTAGTACCCACCATCCTAGATCTTTAAGGTTAGTACATCATTTGCGTTTTGCTTGTAGATTCTAGTCTATATTACTTCATTTTCACTCTTGGAGTAATTTATTTTGTGATTCATTGAGGTTTTGGGGTTTTCTTTTGAAAAATCTGTTCTAGCCAAACCCCACTCTACATCCTTTGTGATATATTGATTTCTTGAGTTTCTTCTTGCAAATGGATGCTAGAGGGAAAAAGAAAACTTCCCATGGTCCATCTTCTTCTAGATCTACTCCAATAGCATGACGTAAGCTTCAGTCACCCGAAGATGATCCCTCATATGTGCGGGATTTACATTTGCGCAATGTTATTATTAAACGATCTGTTGATCCTGAACACATTGCTCCTTTTGGTAATCTTCCACTTCTTCATGCTGTAAGATGGGCTAACATCTTACATTGGGGTGGGCCTGCATACCAGTCTATTGCTCAGTCCATGTTTGCATGCATTTTTAATTTTTTGACTGAGAATTTAACGTTTAAAATTGATGCCAGAGAAGGTCCATTTGAAATTGACCATCATCTGATTTCGGCTCTAATGGGCATATCTGTTAATGATGAGGGTAGTCCTATTCATACTCTAGTTGAGAAACCCTCAGAATCAGAAAAACGCATGCTCACTAGAGATTTATGCAATATGAATGTGCAATGGACTCATAAAGGGAATGCGCTCCCCTCAAAGTACTTGTTACCCAGATACGGGTTCTCCACACAATCTTTATTTTAAATTTGTATCCGCATTCTGGTATTAAAACAGAACTGACTTCCATTATGGTTCAGGTTTTGCATTCTGTCATCTCTGGTACTAAGGTTTGTCTTCCTTCGTTAATATGTCATTCCATCAATCAGTTTCGTCTCCATCTAGGTCACAGTGATATTCCATTTGCATATCTTATGACTGTGTTAGCTACTCACATGCTAGTTGTTATGCCTGTTGGAGAGGCTCCTATCTATCATCTTGTTTTTAACAATTCAAATATTAACAAGATGAAACTGGAATTGGCTCCTGGCCAAGTGGATGTTGGTGGTGGTGGAGCTGAAGGAGTGAATGAAGATGAAGCTGATGATCTTCCTCTTGATGATATAAATATGGATGACATTTTTGATGAAATTAAATCAGCCTCTGGAAATGATCCTAACTATGAACCATCTGATTTTGATGCGCATCTTCGTGCACTTGAGGAGAAGGTAGAAAACATGAATGTTTCCCATGATTTACAATTTAAATATATACGCAAGTATCTTAGGCGCTTAAACAAGGGCCTTCATCAACTTGATCCTACCATACCTACTCCTTCTTCTGGATTTGATTAGGTGGTTTATCATTTGATCTATAATAACTTTTCTATTATTTTGCTTTGGTTTGTGAGTGGATTTTGTTTTACTTCAGTTTGGTTAACTGAATTTGGTTTATGTTGGGTAATGAGATGTGAACTTTGAATTTGCTTATATTTTTCTCATATTTAGCCTAGTAAATTCCTTTATTGCTCTCTTGTTCGTTTTCATCTTCCATATCTTATTTGCTTCCTTTGTCATATTGTGACAAAAAGGGGGAGAAGATTTTCATGTATTTTGGATTGATTGGAATGGATATTGGATTGGATATGGATTGTGGGTAGTAGCATTAATTTATATATATATATGTGTGTGTGTGTGTGTGTGTGTGTGTGTGTGCGTGTGTGTGTGTGTGTGTGTGAACTACTCAGGGGTAGTAAATAAGGGTTTTGAATTGTTTTGCCTAACTGGTGCATAATAATTCTTTAACCAGACCGGTTTCTTTCCATAACTAGAGCATTATTTTTTATTGATCATGTTGTGCTTCTCTTTTTTTTTTTATTGGAGTGTGTTTTGTCACAAATTTGACAAAGAGGGAGATTGTAAGTGCTATGGTTTCCTACTCCTTTGGTTGTCAAATTTTGTGTTGCCAAAAACACAATCTGTGTCTTATGTAGCATGTTGATAATTATGATCAAGACACTGCATCACAATGCTTCAAGTTAAGAACGGTGATCTACATCAAGAAATGCAAGGTCAAGTACTTTATCCACTTTTGTAAGCTTCAATGTTCAAAGTTTTTGAAGCTACATCGAAAAGTTAAGTGGTTGTTCAAGATTCAAGATAATGTTCAACTCAAGATGAAGAATAACTTAAGAGCGACAAATCTAAGCTTTAGAAGATCTCAAGTTCAAGCCACATCATGTAGAGATCTCAAGCTTCATAATCGTCAAAGGTCAACCATCATCTGAAGAAATGAAGTTCAATGTTCATAATTCATGTCCCAGGTATGAAAGACCTTAGATTGACCTTAGGGTAGGTCAATTTGTATACATAATTCAAATTGAATCACTTTATATGAATTTGGACTGTTCTAAGACTAGTCCTGAACCCTATTCGACTAGTCCTAGCACTACCTCGACCAGTCCAAGAAATTCCAAGACTAGTCCTAAGTTTTTGCAAATTTTTGAAATTTTTTGGTTGAGCCTCGACCAGTCCTAGACTTTGATCGACCGGTTGTGTGAACAGTGCACAATTTGTTCATGACTAGTCCATCAGCTACGACTCAAACTACAACAACGAAACCTGGTGCCTTACGACCGATCGTGGATTGGTCACGACCAGTCGTGGAGGGCTCATGACTAGTCGTGAACAGCCTACGACCAGTCGTGGAACGGTTTTGTCCGATCGTGCTTAAAAATTTAAAAATCTGTTCGACCTACAACCAGTCATAGTGTCCTCAGGACTAGTCGAAGATGCGATTTTTGTAACTATAAATAGAGCACGAATTTCAGAGTTTCATAATCCAATTCAAGAAAACTCAAGGCATCACTCTGTGATAAGTTTGTGTTCATTTTAAGCTACTTTGTGCATATTTAATATTCTCTTTTGTTAGCTTTGTCAATTTGATTTTGTTTCTATATTCCAATCTAATTTGAAAGAGGAATTGTTGTATTCCTTCTTCTCGGAATCAAAATCAAATAGAGTTAGCCCAACTGGTTTAATTTAAAATCATTCTATAACATGGAACCATTTCAAAGTGAGTATTGGAAATTGAACTTCTACATTCAAACTTCTACTCCGATTGGTTCTTCCGGGCTGTTACAAAAGGAAAAATCTAGGTATTTTACATTATTGTAAATTTCCTTATTTTGGTTTCTTTGGAGATTAAGCCAGAAAAATCCCATTATGTTGGTTATCTGAGGAGAGCCAGAACACTCAGAGGTTGGGGTTTTTGAATTGTGTAAGCCTTTTTGAAAGACACAATTGTGAAGGTTTTGGGTGAACCTGAGAAACCTATTTTCATAGTGAATGCTAATATGCCCTGTGTGAGGATATTAGGAGTGGAGTAGTAAGCTATGTGGCTATTGTTTAACAGTTGGTGTACACACAGGTGAACCATTATAATCCTTTGTGTCTTGTAATTTGAATGTTTGTGTAATTTCTATTTCTTTTATCATTCAAATTTGTGTGATGTATTTGTGGATGTGAATGTTGTGATATTTACATTTCAAGCATTATGGGGAATGTTGTAATAGTTTAGACTCTCTTTCTAGCTATTTATTTTTATTCCTCTTCAGTTTGAGTTTTAATACAATGACATTTCTAAAAATATGGTTATCCTACCATAAACTTTAGTTTTTGGTGTAAGGTTGTCCTTAGAACAACATTTGTATCAACCTCTCATGACTAGGATTTTGAGGTTGCTTTTCATTTCAATATTGTGATTTATTTATTTTGTTATCTTTTCTTTATTCATTTATATTCCGCTGTTAAAGTTAAAGTTTTAATTTGGCAGTCCTACTCCCTCCCCCCCCCCCCCTCCCCCTCTAGGACATATAGCTTGGCCTTTTACACTGTTAAGGGTGGGGGCACTCATGCCTGCGGTGCCCTGTCCCACCGCATCCAAAACAAGTCCTTGTAAACGGCCTCTAGGGTGGCACTGGAGGTGTCACTAGTGCTGCTAGTGCTCTGGTGGATGGGTGACTACTTTGCCTCTACGGCCGCCAATGATGCTGGGAGCTACCGAAGGGGGCCTACTTCTTTCGGTCTCTCCTCTGATCTCGATTGCTCTGCGGGACAGCCCACTCAGCCTCATAAATCTAGACCCTTCGTATTATCACCTCAAAAGTCAGAAGCTCATGCCTAACAACACGACCTTGGAGACCGTAACATAAGCCGTTCTTGAAATGGCGGGCCTTCCTCTCCGCGTCTTCAACCAAATACGGCGCGTTTCTCGATAGTACCACGAAACGAGCCACATATTGTGCCATAGACATGTCTCCCTGTATCAGAGTCTCAAACTTTAACGCCCGCTGTCATCGAATGTGGTCAGGAAAGTACTAACGATCAAATCGGTATATGAAATCCTCCCATGTCCAAATGAGATCAGGCCCTGTAGCACGGATAATGGAGGTCCACCTATGCTTGGCCTCACCCCAGAGAAGAAATATAGCTAACCGCACCCACTACTGGATCGTACATCCCATCATGTAAAAAATCTTCTCCATATCAGAGCGTCATCTCTCTGCTGCAGATGGGTCTGGCTTGCCCTGAAAGCACGAGGGATCGAACTCTCGAAAGGCTCAAAGAATGGCACTCGTGCTCTCCTGCTCTGCCTGGGCTGGCGTAACATCGGGGTGCCTGCAGGCCTGCCCTTGAAGGGTGGATGTCACAGCGTACAACATTTGCTGTAACTGGGAGACACTCACGGATACGGATGGATCCACACTGGTCTCGAGTAGAGGAGCGGCATCCTCAAGCTGGTAAGTAGGAATCTTTGGTTGTGTAGTAGGAGTCACGGGTGGTAGAACGGGAGTCGCAGGTGGTGGAGTGAGAGTCACTCGGGTCGTTCTCCTGAGCAGCATGTCTTACAGAAAGGAACAAAAGCGCCTATCAACCTTGAAAACTCTCAAAGGCATGTTCGTTAAGGGTCCATACAGAAAATTGCTAAGCTTTTCGAACTCGAAACCTAATTATTCTAAGCTTATAGCAGACATGTGATGTTGTTCTCAGTTATTCCCAAGTTATGCTTTGATACCAACTTCTGTCGCGCCCCAAACTCAAAAACTAGGCTCACAAAATTCCTAATAACTGAATCTAGCGCCTACAGCCTCCGTAGTACCCCATTCTCAGCTCCCGGCACCCATATACTAGGTTTTGATGCTGGGATCCTATAAGGAGGACTTTCATCATGAATTTGATTCATAATAAGCATAACCATAAGCATAACCCACAAACAATAACCAACAACATCATCACAAATCCACTAAGATTAAGAACTTTGAGTACAATGCGTAAGGGAAATACAATATCGATAATCAAAAGCTCCAGAAATCGGTTGTACGCTCCAAGCTCAATGTTGCTGCGGTGTCCTAGCGTCACCTACATGCCTCAATCATTTATAAGCTTATAGAAAGCTTAGAGGGTGTTGAAAGTGTGTGCGCATGGTAGAAATGCAAGTATGCAATGTTAGAGTAATGAGGAAATGCTGGTAAGTCCATTGATGCTATCAGCCATACCAAGGCTATGCGATGCAAGGCATGAATGCTATCGGCCATATCAAGACCATGCGATACAAGACATGAATGATGTCGCCCGTACCAAGGCCATGCAATGTGAGATACAACTCAAGCATACCAATCCTCAACCGAATCCACATATTAATACAGCTCATCACTGGAGCATCAAATATCGGTATAGTTCTCACTTTGGATAATCACCGTGGTCTAGTACATAACAAATGGCACTGCCCCTTCTTTAGGTGTGCAGTCCAAGTGAGAGTAAGAAACTCACTATCCGCCTGACCATTAGTCTGCCAATACCTATCTGGCACGTCGATAGCGGACCCATATACGAGCTAGTCACACTCAGCCTAGCAATTGCCCTCTACCATCGGGCGAGTAAGGCTGTACCCCCTTCAAACTAACCACGATACAGCGGGAGACACGGCCTCCTAGTATTCAGCCCTCGTGCACTCATGTATCCACTCGGTCTCAATATGGGAGTCATCCTCTAGTACCATCGGGTTTAGGGATTTTCACTTAGAGACATCGATGGCGCCACGATTCTAGTAAAAGTATTTTCGGTGTCCAATCCTACCATTCACGATATGCCTGTGGAGGCTATGGCCCTGATGTTGCTAGGGCATACAAGGATCATATCACACAAATGTGAGATGCATCAATCATACTATACAGTCATGCAGGAATCTTGCCCGTACTGCAAGCTCATGTAGGGCAACTCCGCCTATCAGGGAGTCCTATAATAATTCGCCAAATGGCATGTGCTATGATCAATCACTCCACATATCAAGCATACATATGATGTGCATGGGCATGGATCGTGAAGCTATACTAAGCATGTTATATGATGATGATATACTCTCCTCATATCAAGGATGGGCCTAGATGACCGACTCATATCGAGAATGAGCGAAACGATCATGGGGACCCAATGGTTTGGGTTAACCCACTAAGGGGAGGTGAGAATGGGCCTAACATTGGGCCCTAGGGAGAGTTACAATGTCAATATTTAACCATCATTGCTCCCAAGGCATGGCCCATCATACACATCATTACATACATCATGGTGGAATCACACATCACTTCGATTCTCATATAGATTGCTTCGGGCCTCACTCATGGACCTCACGTGCATCATGTTGGGCCTCATACAAGGGCCTCAAATACATCGTATTGGGCCACCTCCCATGGGCCTCAAATATATCACAGTGGGCCATGTCTCATAGGCCTCGAATACATCACAATGGGCCATAACCCATGGGCCTCCAACACATCACAATGGGCCTCATATCTGGGCCTTAAATACATTACAATGGGCCACAACCCATGGGCCTCCAACACATCACAATGGGCCTCATATCTGGGTCTCAAATACATTATAATGGGCCATGTCTCAATGGCCTCGAATACATCACAATGGGCCACAACCAATGGGCCTCCAACACATCACAATGGGCCTCATATACATTACATCAAGGTAGGACCCACAAACTATATTTTCATTTTATTATATCTACACCATACATCTATTTTTAGAGATTATTGTAGAGCATTACCCAAAAATGAATCATAGCAAAAGATCATCTGGACCATAGCAAAAATAATAGTGGAGATAATGATTTTCACTGTTAAACAAATCACAGGGCCCACCGTACGTTTATTTCCCATCCAATCTGATCATAAGGTCACAAAGACCTGAATTAAGAGGAAAAACAAATTACATATTGATTCAGAACTTCTGTGACCCAAAACAAGTTTCAATGATAGACGTTCAATCCTCCACTGTTTTTATAGTGCGGTCCACTTGATAGATGGTGGGGATATAAAACATATACATTAGTGGTGGGTCCCACCGCCCATCCATCTAGATGGTGTGGATAAGACCCATACACCACGTTGGCCCCACATGAAGCACCGTTCATGGATGGACGGTGTGTAGACAGAATACATACATCATCATCGGCCCCACCCCCACACGTGCAGCATGTGTGGGGTGGATCTCACTCATGTCAAAATGGATGTACAGTGTGGATCATACCACATGCCTTGAGATGGGGCCACAAAACTTGCTGACGTTAAGCGGTAACAGCTACCGGTGGTCCCCACCGTCAGGATGGATGGTTGGGATCCAAGGCACCTCACAGTGGAGCCCACATAACTTGCTGACGTCAATACATCAGCTACATCCCACCGTTCAAGGTCTGGATGGTGAGGATGATACATATACATCATTGTGGGGTCCACATCCCATGTCCAGGGACTAGACGTCCAGGATAAAACACTTACATCAGTGGGTCCCACGTCCCACGTGTGGACAACCCAGATATCTCAAGGTGGTCCATATAGATGGACGACTAGGACAAAACACTCACCATGGTGGTCCCACGTGCTGGATACAGCACGGTGTGCTCCACCTGAGATTTGCCTCTACCTCATTCCCAGGCCCATGGCCTGGGAAGCGTGGATGGATGGCTGGATAATACATCAAGCTGGGTCCACGTCAGCGTGGCCCACCAGCTTGAATAAGCTGATATTTGTGATTTCTCATCATCCAAACCGTCTAACTGGACAGTCAGTCCAGCAGGGTGGGCAGCAAGGTGTAAGTGCCATAATTTATAACCCTTTGTGTTGTCAAATTTGTGGTGCCAAAGACACTGTTATAAAGCTTGCATTTGTGAAGAACAATGCTCTACTCAAGATCAACTTAAGTTGACAAGCACTGTTCACAAGTCAAGAATCTCAAAGATGCTTTCAAGTTCTACCTCAAGATCTCAAGAAGCTTTCAAGTTTGAGCTCCATCAAGACTTCAAGCTTCACTACTTTCAAAGGTCACTTGTCTCATATGTTCAATGTCCTAACTTCATTCCTGAGGTATGACTGACCTTAGGTTGACCTTTAGAGTAGGTCATTCTGAATACGTAATTTATATGTTTTATATAAGTGAGTTTGGTCTGTTCTAAGACTAGTCCTGGACTTTGTTCGACTAGTCCTAGCACTGCTTCGACCTATCTAAGAAATTCCTGGATCAGTCGTAAGTTTGTTACAAAAACTAGAAATTTTTTTTAGGCTTCGACTAGTCCTGGGGACTGTTCGACCAATCATAGGTACAGTGTCGACTGCATCTTCAACCTGTCGTAGAGCTACGACTCAATGTACAATGCTGAAATTTGACTTGCTTCGACTAGTTGTGTGAACCTACGACCAGTTGTAGGAGACCCACGACCGGTCGTAAACCACCTACGTCCAGTCGTAATACTACCAAATCTTATCGTGCCCGAATTTTTCAAATATCTGTTGGTTCTATAATCAGTCGTAGAGGTCCTTAGACCAGTCGAAGGTGTGATTTGCTCACATATAAAGAGAGCACGAATCTCAGAATAAAACAAGAACTTTAAGCTAAATTAATTCGGTCTTCTGAGAGATAAGTCGGTGCTCCATTTAAGCTTAGTGTGCATATTTAATATTCTCTTTCTTTAGCTTTGTTAATTGATTTTGTTTCTTGCATTCCAATCTAATCTGAAAAAGAGGAATTGTTATTTTCCTTTCTCTGGAATCAAAATCAATTAGAGCTAGCCCTTTTGTTTTAATTTAAAATCTATTAGAACCTAGAACCATTATAAAGTGAGTATTGGACATTAAACTTTGACATTCAAATCTCTACTCCGACTTGGTTCTTCTAGGCTGCTACAACGAATGAGAAAATTAGGTATTTTACAATTTGTATAATTTACATTATTTTGGTTTTATTTGAGGTTAAGACAGAAAAATCTCAAAGTTGTTGGTTATTTGAGGAGAGCCAAAAAACTCAGAAATGAGGGTTTTTGAATTTTGTAAGCCCTTTGAAAAAGACACAATTGTGAAGGTTTTGGGTAAACCTCTGAAAACCTATTTGATAGTGAACGCTAATATCTCCTGTGCGAGGATATTAGGAGTGGAGTAGCATTCTGTGTGGCTATTGTTTAACAGTTGGTGAACACACAGGCGAACCACTATAATTCTTTGTGTAGTGGATGTGTGATTTATACTTCCTATCTTTTATCATTCAGAATTATGGAATGTATGTGTAGATGTGAATGTTGTAAATTTTACATTTCAAGCACAGTGGGGAATGTTGTAATAATTTAGATTTACATTTCAGCATTATATTTTTGCTATCTCTTTATTACGTTGTGCTTTTATTTCTCTATTTGTTATAGAAATAAGGCTGTCGTACCATAAAATTTTGGCTTTTAGTCTAAGGTTGTCCTTAGAACAATTTGTGTTTCTATTTCTCTATTTTAGGTTGCTTTCCATTCCTGTTCTGTGAATGGTGTATAGTGCTATCTATTCTCTGTTTCATACTCCGCTGTATTTATCTTAAAATTTGGCATAGTCCTATTCACCCCCCCTCTAGGACATATAGCTTGGCCATTTCAAGTGGTATCAGAGCCTAATAGCTCGCTCTTATTGCTTTTATTTGGATTTAATTCCTAAGCTAACGATCTCAGCTATATAAAAGATGTCAAATTTTGATAGCCTATTTATCACTAGGCCTCCACCCTTTGATGGCTCCAACTATGCCTATTGGAAAGCCAGGATGAGGATCTTCCTCAAATCCATGGATGAAAGTGTGTGGCTATCCACAGTGAATGAATGGACCCCTCCTACCACTGAAGTTACTGGGATTGATGGTTCAAAATCTATGAAAATTACACCATATTTCTCTCAGACTACACTTCAGAAAACTGAGAGTTGTGCAAATGCTAAAGCACTAAATGCAATTACTTGTGCACTATCACCAGATGAATTCAAAAGAATTATATCTTGTGATTCTGCAAAACATGCTTAGGATATATTGAAAATGACACATGAGGGTACTTCAATTGTCAAGAAATCTAAGATACAAATCCTCACCACTAAATTTGAGGAAATACGTATGGAAGAAAATGAAATGTTCATGGACTTCTATACCAGATTAAATGACATTGTAAACTTTATGTGGGGTCTAGGCGATAAAATTCCTGAAAGCAAGATATGTGCTAAAATACTACGCTCACTTCCTGAATGGTTTAATTCCAAAGTAACCGCAATCCAAGAACTTCGTGATATGGACAATATGAAGGTTAAGGAATTAGTTGGCTCATTACAAACTTATGAGTTAACCTTTAAAGCTCCAAAGTAAATCTATTACTTTAAAAACTTCTGAAAATGATTTAAACTCAGATTTAGAAAACTCTGAGGATGATATGGCTCTTTTGGCAAATATATTTTATAAAATTTTTAAAAGTAAAAAGAGGGTAGATTTTCAAAAAGCATTTGATAAAAAGAAACCTAAATCTAAAACTAGAAAATCTTTAAAAGACAGTCAATGTTACAACTGCCATGAGTATGGGCATCTGGCTAACAAATGTCCTAATAAGGGCAAGTCAAAAAAGAAAAGTATGATGGCTACTTGGGATGAGTCCTCTGATTCTGAAGTCTCTTCTGAACCAGAAGATTCTGAAACTGAGTCAGGGTGTGATGTTAAGGCCCTTATGACTCTAGCCAAATTCACTTTTTCAGATAATGATGACTCGACCAATGAAGAAAATCTGAATAGTGAATATGAAAATGAAGATGATCTTCAAGATGTTTACAATGCCCTATACAAGGAAAGTTTTAAAATTGCTGTGAAATTAAAAGTTCAAAAAGAGAAATTTTCTAAACTCAAAGAAATTTATGAATCTCTTGTTTTAGAAAAGTCTCATATTTCAGACTATTTTGAAAAGACAAAATGTGATTTAGAGTTTAAAACCTCCCAGTTTGAAAATCTTAAACCTGAAAATGAACAACTAAAACATGAAGTCTCTTCTCTCTTGAATTTAAAGGAAACCTGAAAATATGCCCAAGGTGATCCTAAATTAGAAAAATTCTTATCTGGATCAAGAAAATGTGGCGATCGATCCAGTCTGGGCTATGACAAGAGTGTTCCTCCTAAATCGAAGAATACTTCTCCCACATTTGTAAAGGGAGAGATCTTAAACTCAAAAGGGAAAGTTCAAATGTTTTCTAAAAGCTTTAAGTCTTTTCAAAAACCTAAAAGACATATCAACTATAAAAAGCAAAACCAAAGTCCTTTGGCAGAAAAGATAGTTGATCTACTTAAGGAGCTTCTAAAGTCTAACTCACTAGGTCATACTTATAACTCTTACAATCGAAAGAAGACCTACTATCCTCCTAAACCCAAAGTGGTTATGAAATAGGTTCCAAAGGTCACTTGCTTGGTTGTCCACACCGCTTTCAAAGCAACAAGCCATTCTAAGAGGTACCTAGATAGTGGATGCTCCAGGCATATGATAGGGGACAAGGCTTTATTCACCGATCTCAAAGACATGACTGATGGTTCAGTCACTTTTGGAGATGGTAGCAACTGCAAGATTATGGGCCAAGGTACTATTAAACTCTATAACCTTCCTTTATTTAAAAATGTTTTATATGTTGAAGGTTTAAAACATAACTTGCTTAGCATATCTCAAATATGCGACAATAACTATAGTGTACGATTTTCTAATCAAAGCTATGAGATTCTAAACAACAAGGGTTCAGTAATACTAACTGGACGTAGAATGTCTGAAAACAACTGTATTGTTAGCAAATCCAGCTCATCTAATCAATCATGTTACATGGTCCATACAGACGAGACTGATTTATGACACAAACGTCTTGGACATGTACACTACCAAAATCTATATAGATTAAGCAAACGGGAACTTAGAAGAGGTTTACCCAAACTACAAAAATTAGATAAAATATGTGGTGAATGCCAGATTGGCAAACAAACAAGGAACTCACACAAAAAGGTGAATTCAAATACCACATCAAGACCACTCGAGCTTCTCCATATGGACCTAGTAGGACCTACCAGGACGAAAAGTCGAGGTGGCAAAAGATATATCTTGGTAATTGTAGATGACTTTACCAGATATACATGGGTAGTCTTCTTAAGGGACAAATCAGAAACCTTTGAAGAAGTAAAAAAGGTTCTTAAAAGGATTCAAACTAAAAAAGGTTCTCAAGTCAGTAAGATTCGTAGTGATCATGGATCTGAATTTGAGAATAGCAGTTTTGAGAAGTTCTGTAGCGACCAGGGAATATTACATGAATTTTCAGCGCCCAAAACTCCACAAGAAAATGGAATAGTTGAAAGGAAAAATAGAGTGCTTCAAGAAATGGCTAATGTCATGTTGAATAGTATGAAGCTCTCTAAGAACCTTTGGGCTGAAGCAGTCAATACAGCTTGCTATATTATTAACCGGGTTTACACTAGTAAAGGTAATAATAAAACGTCTTACGAAATGTGGTTCGATAAAAAGCCTACTGTCAAATACTTTCGAGTTTTTACAGCAAGTGCTATATTTTACAAGATCGTGAAAATCTGGGAAAGTTTAATACGAAGAGTGATGAAGGGATCTTTCTATGATATTCTTTAAACAGCCGTGCTTATAGGGTTCTGAACAAAAGGACCGGTGTGATTCAAGAATCCATCAATGTGGTCATTGATGATCACTTAAGCACACTTGTCTCAAGTTCAGATAATGATGAAGTTCTTGTAATTAATAAACCTGATACTTCATCTAATCAGACTGATTCTAAACAAATGATTGTTAAAGATCATCCAACCACACAGATTCGTAGAAACCCTCTCACTGGTGTTCGTACCCGTAGACAACTTGAGGTTATATGTAATTACGTATGTTTTACGTCTCAGATAGAACCATCTAACGTAATAGAAGCTCTTGCTGATGAAAACTGGATCGTTGCAATGTAAGAAGAACTTAACCAATTTGTGAGAAATGATGTTTGGTATCTCATACCTAGACCTAAAGTTAAACACATCATTGGAACTAAATGGATTTTCAAAAAAAAGTCTGATGAACTTGGAAATATAATTAGAAACAAGGCTAGGCTAGTGGTATAAGGTTACACTCAAATTGAAGGTATTGACTATGATGAAACCTTTGCACCAGTAGCACGTCTTGAATCAATCAGACTCTTTATATCCATTACGTGTTTTAGAAAGTTTAAGATTTACCAAATGGATGTGAAAAGTGCTTTTTAAATGGCGATCTACATGAGAAAGTTTATGTTGAACAACCAATGGGTTTTGAAGACCCCAAAAATGTTGATCATGTATATCATCTTAAAAAGGCAGTTTACGGTTTAAAACAAGCGCCTAGGGCATGGTACGAGAAACTAACAAAGTTTCTATTAAGCCACAATTTTCAAATGGAATGTGTTGATAAAACTCTGTTTATTAAAAAACATAAGGATCACATCTTATTAGTATAAATCTATGTTGATGATATCATTTATGGATTTACCTGTACTGACATGACTATTGAGTTTGCAGATTTGATGAAATCTCAGTTTGAAACGAGCTTGGTTGGGGAATTGAATTATTTCCTTAGGTTGCAAGTAAAACAAAAACCTGATGGAATGTTCATTTCTCAATCTAAATATGATCTCGACATGTGCATTTTAAAATGATTAATTATGCCTTTTTGTATCATAGTGTATATATTTGCTAATTTTGTTTTCAAATCTTGAAAAATATGCAAAAATCAGATTTGTTTGGCCCGTACTCAACCAGTCGTGAGTATCCATGACCAGTCGTGCTACGACCAGTCATGTATATCCATTACCAGTCGTGAATCACGTGGATTCACTTAAAATTTGGGGGAAATCACTTTCTTCTTCATTTCAACTTCACTCTCCAACGAGCCGACACACGACTAGTCAAACCCATCTTCCAAAATCTTCAAGGTTAGTGCCCCATTTGCATTTTTCTTGTAGATTTGTGTCTAGATTGCTTTTATCTCTCTCTTGGAGTTGTCTATTTCGAATTTAGTTGAGATTTGGTGATTTTCTTTTGAAAAATCTAATTTGAGAAAACCCATTTCTCAATCCATTGCAACTCTTTATATTCTTGAAATCATTGTTGCATATGGCTTCTAGAGGAAGAAAATCAACGTCCCGTGGTCCGTCTTCTTCTTCCAGATCAGCCCCTATCACTAAGCGTCATCTTAGGGCTCCTGAGGACGATCCATCTTATGTTCGGGACATCCGATTGCGTAATGTTATTGTTGAGCATCTAGTTGATATTAATCATGTTGATCCTTTTGATATTTTTCCTATGCTTCAATCTGTAGGTTAGAATAACTTATTGCTTTAGGGTGGGCCAGCATACCGGTCCATTGCCCAATCCATGTTTGCATGCATATGTGCTTTCTCTCTGGAAAATTTAACTTTTTCTATCTCCACAAGAGAAGGGCCATTTGAAGTTGATCGACATTTGATTTCAGCCCTTATGGATATTCCAGTGAATGATGAGGGTATCCCTATCCATACTTTATATGATAAACCCTCTGTCACTGAAAAGTGTATGCCGACTAATGACTTATGCAATTTGGATGTACAATGGACGCATAAAGGGAATGCGCTTCCCTCAAGGTATTTGTTACCCAAATACAGAATTCTTCACAAAATCTGTGTCTAATTTGTATCCTCGGTCGGGTAACAAATCTGAATTGACGTCCTTCATGGTTCGTATTCTTCATTTAGTTGTTAGAGATGTTAACATTTGTTTACCATACTTGATTTGTCACTTCATCATTCAGTTTCGTCTCCATCCTGGTCATAGTGTCATTCCTTTTGGATATTTGATGACTGTGTTGGCTACACATATGTCAGTTGACATGCCGGTTGGAGAGGCCCCTATCCATCATTTGATATTTAACAATTCTAATATCAATAAGATGAAACTAGATTACCTTCCTGGCCAAGGTGATGGTGTTGGCGGTGCTGAGGCTGAACATGAGGAAGACGCTGGTGATCTTCCTCCTAATGATATTAATATGGATGATATTTTTGAAGAGCTTGAGTCCGATTCTACAAATGATCCAAATTATGAGCCTTCTTCATTTGATGCACGTCTGAGTGCATTGGAAGATAAAGTTGAAGGTCTAAATGTTAAAATGGAAAACATGTCTGTTGCCCATGATTTACAGTTTAAATATATGCGCAAATATCTTAGGCGTTTGAACAAAGGCATGCATCAACTTGATCCTTCCATTCCTGCTCCTTCATCGGAGTCAGATTAGTATTTTTAAGTTTACTAGTTTGTAATAACTTTATTACTCCTAACTTGTTTTGAGTTTGTCACTCTCTTTAACTTAGCTCAGTCTATGCATTATGTGTGTTGCTTATGTTATGTTCTCATATCTTGACTAGTTACCTCTCATATTTCTCATTGATTATTTCTCCTCAATCATCTATTTTGTGCTTCCTTTGTCCTATTGTGACAAAAAGGGGGAGTATGGATATGTTATAGATATGTATATGGATATGGATGTTGTCATGAGGAGGAAGTAGCATTGTATTGTATATTTGTTTTATGAGTATGCTACTCAGGGGGAGTATGTGCAGAGGTGTAAGCAGAAGTGTGCAGAGGTGGACTGAATATTGATTTACAAGTCTGTAGGATGCTGGTTGATAATAACTGGTCTTTAACTGAATATTGATTTACAAGTCTGCAGGATGCTGGTTGATAATAACTGGTGCATGATTCTTTAATCAGATACTGTGTTATGTAACATACCTTGAAAGTGTGTTTTGTCACTAATTTGACAAAGGTGGAGATTGTAAGTGCCATAATTTATAGCCCTTTGTGTTGTCAAATTTGTGGTGCCAAAGACACTGTTATGAAGCTTGCATCTGTGAAGAACAATGCTCTACTCAAGATCAACTTAGGTTGACAAGCACTATTCACAAGTCAAGAATCTCAAAGATGCTTTCAAGTTCTACCTCAATATCTCAAGAAGCTTTCAAGTTTGAGCTCCATCAAGACTTCAAGCTTCACTACTTTCAAAGGTCACTTGTCTCCTATGTTCAATGTCCTTACTTCACTCCTAAGGTATGACTGACCTTAGGTTGACCTTTAGAGTAGGTCATTCTGGATACATAATTCATATGTTCTATATAAGTGAGTTTAGTCTGTTCTAAGACTAGTCCTGGACTTTGTTCGACTAGTCCTAGCACTGCTTCGACCTGTCTAAGAAATTCCTGGATTAGTCGTAAGTTTGTTACAAAAAATCAAAAATTTTCTATTAGGCTTCGACTAGTCCTGAGGACTATTCAACCAGTCGTATGTATAGTGTCGACTGCATCTTCGACCTGTCGTAGAGCTATGACTCAATGTACAACGCAGAAATTTACTTGCTTCGATTAGTCGTGTGAACCTACGACCAGTCGTAGGAGACCCACGACCAGTCGAAGACCACCTACGACCAGTCGTAAAACTGCCAGATCTTATCGCGCCCGAATTTTTCAAATATCTGTTGGTTCTACAATCAGTCGTAGAGGTCCTTAGACCAGTCGAAGGTGTGATTTGCTCACCTATAAATAGAGCACGAATCTCATAATAAAACAAGAACTTTAAGCTAAATTAATTCGGTCTTCTGATAGATAAGTCGGTGCTCCATTTAAGCTAAGTGTGCATATTTAATATTCTCTTTCTTTAGCTTTGTTAATTGATTTTGTTTCTTGCATTCCAATTTGATCTGAAAAAGAGGAATTGTTGTTTTCCTTTCTCTGGAATCAAAATCAATTAGAGCTAGCCCTTTTATTTTAATTTAAAATCTATTAGAACCTAGAACCATTATAAAGTGAGTATTGGACATTGAACTTTGACATTCAAATCTCTACTCTGACTTAGTTCTTCTGGGCTGCTACAACGAAGGAGAAAATCAGGTATTTTACAATTTGTGTAATTTACATTGTTTTGGTTTTATTTGAGGTTAAGATAGAAAAATCTCAAAGTTGTTGGTTATCTGAGGAGAGACAGAAAACTCAGAAGTGATGGTTTTTGAATTGTGTAAGCCCTTTGAAAAAGACACAATTGTAAAGGTTTTGGGTGAACCTGTGAAAACCTATTTGATAGTGAACGCTAATATCCCCTGTGTGAGGATATTAGGAGTGGAGTAACATTCTGTGTGGCTGTTGTTTAATAGTTGGTGAACACACAGGCGAACCATTATAATTCTTTGTGTAGTGGATGTGTGATTTATATTTCCTATCTTTTATCATTCAGAATTGTGGAATGTATGTTTGGATGTGAATGTTGTAAATTTTACATTTCAAGCACAGTGGTGAATGTTGTAATAATTTAGATTTACATTTCAGCATTATATTTTTTCTATATCTTTATTATGTTGTGCTTCTGTTTCTCTATTTGTTCTAGAAATAAGGTTGTCCTACCATAAACTTTTGGTTTTTGGTATAAGGTTGTCCTTAGAACAATTTGTGTTTCTATTTCTCTATTTTAGATTGTTTTCCATTCCTGTTCTGTGATTGGTGTATAGTGCTATCTATTCTCTGTTTCATATTCCACTGTATTTATCTTAAAATTTGGCATAGTCCTATTCACCCCCTCTCTAGAACATATAGCTTGGCCATTTCACAAGGTCGTCCCACCTGCTGGACGGTCTGGATCGTCCAAACATGGGTCGATTAGGTGGGCTAGTAAACCAAGAAGAGAGAGAGAGAGAGAGAGAGAGAGAGAGAGAGAGAGAGAGAAGCGTGTAGAGGGAAGGGACTCCGCCACTATGAGCCCTCCCTATCTTACAATGCATACATCAAATGGGTCCCACCGAATGTGGGCCCTCAAATAAAAATCAATGGTGGATGTCCTAAACGCACCTACCTATCTCACTCCTTCTTGGTCCCTTGACTTCCTTTGCTCCTTGGCTTTGATTTTGATGGAGGATGATAAAGTATGGATGGCTAGGATGGGAGATTGGGTGGTAGGGAGTGGGCCACACTTGGCTCTCTTTGGGAAGAGCTTAGACGATTGCTCTCTCTTGGTTTGTTTGGGCAATGGATTGAGAAAGAGAGAGAAGAGGGTGTTGTAAGAGAGATAAGATGGGAGGAATGGATGTTGTAAGAAGAATGACGTGGAGGGTATGGGCTTGGTTGAATTTTGGAAGAGAGAGGGATGGGTGGAGAGAGAGAGAGTTGACTTTGGGTAAGGCTTGTGTAAGAGAGGGATGGGTTGTGTACTTGGCTTGTAATTGATTGATTGATGTGAAAGGTGGTAGAGATTCTCTCGAAATTCACAATGCACGGCGTTTTCCTCAAAATAAATGCAGGCTCACAACTCCTGGCCTGGGTATCGCATCAGCGCACAAGATGCAGCGTTGAAACCGTGGCGACGACGTGGTCGCTAGGCTATAAGTTTCAAGTCGAGATGATTCGGGTTGACAGGGTGCGACTCAGGGTCACACGCAAATGCTATCTACCCATCGTGGGTCTTTGAAATTCTACTAGGTGGACCGCAAGAGTATAAGGAATGTATGGACTAGGATACGGGCCTTACATATCATGTTATATGCTACCTTCCCGATCTTATTCTTTTCTTCTTATCTGTTGTCACCATGGTATTCTCCTGAGGTTTCTCCTTTCTGTATTTCAATGCTTTGTTTTTAGGGACCTTTTACTCCTTTGCTTGAACGCAATGTGATTACTGCAGCTTCGCTTGTACGTCTCAACGGGTGGTCATCCATTTCCTTCTTCCCTTTCCTATTTCTCTGCGAATGATCTCTTGGATGATTGATGTACTCACTGTCGTTTTATTACGATTCTGTTAGAAGACATCAGCGACATTAGTTAACATTATTTGCAAACGCATTCTATCCTGGAGATGAAAGGAAGGATGTTCCCATTGTGGATCGCCATTTTGGTGTCTTTATGAGACGCCAAACAATGATGAAATTATCCATATTTTTCCTAAATTAAAATCAAGTAAGATAAGATTCCCCAGCAGAGTCACTATTTTTTTCGATCAGAAACGAAAAGTATTTGATTCAGGGGAATTATCTTACTTAATTATGACAACAAGAAAGAATAGAGAGAATAATCATCATATCTTATTCATTCTGAGTTCATTTACATCCTTTTGATCCTTTAAATATAGGATAGAGTTTTATAACTAAAAGTACAAGTATTGACATAGATTTAAATATGTCAATTTCGGCAGCATTTTGGCTCACATCATTCATGTTCCCATCACAAATGAGTTGTGCGGATCTTCCTTGCTCATTAATATGATAAAGGAGTGCTAGAACCCCTTAGAAATATCTAAAATAACTTGGAAACTCCTAAAAAACAACATGTTGTTGCTTCATAGAGCATCCGCTCAACTCATGGATGAGTTGTGTGGGCCCGCGCAACTCATGAAGAGTAGCGTGGCCTGGCCTCCACTTCTCTCTCTCTCTCTCTCTCTCTCTCTCTCTTCTTTCTCTCCTCTCCAGTACTTGTCAGAGGCACTAGTCTTCTGAAAATTTAATCCTCTAAATGAAGGGGGGTAGGGTATTTATAGGCTTCTACACATGTGTGTCCTCGAATTACTAGCTATGGACCCCACTTTGCATTTCTGATCAACTAACCACGAAGGGAGTAGCGCAGACACGCGCACCCATGATGACTTGCATGGACCTGTGTAACTTATGTGCCAGCGCAACTAGTGCCCCGCACAACTCATGGTCTTTGCAACTTGTTCCTTCCATATTCGCTTCAATCTTCAATCTTCCAAGACCAGATTTTGATGCTCCAACACATTCTATATACTTCATTTTTGGGCTTAAACCCTAAATTTATCTAGTAAAATTGATGGAAAGGGTCATGCCCCAAACTCAAATACCGGGCTCACAAAATTCTCGATTGCCGAATCTAGTGCCGACTTCCTCCATAGTACCCCATTCTCGGCTCCTGACACCCATACGCCAGATTCCGATCCTTGGATCCTACAAGGAGGATTTTCCAATGTACATTTATCTCATAAGAAGCATAACCACAAGTTTACCTAAATCACAAACGCAACATCATCACCACATATCCACTAATATAAACAATTGAATATAGTGCTGAAAGGGAAAATATATATATATCGAAAATCAAAGCTCCAGAAGACTGCTGCATGCTCCAAGCTCAACACTGCTGCGACCTAACGCCACCTGCACGCATCTATCGTGCATAAGCTTATAGAAATCTTAGAGGGTGGTGTAAGTGTGTGCTCGAGGTAAGTGTTAAGAAAGAAATATCAGAGAAATGCAGAAATATGCCGGTAAGTCCATAAATACCATCAGCCTTATCCAGGCTATGCGATATAAAAATATAATAAGCCATTATCATATAATGAGGAAGCAATGTAGATCAGTTACACAATGCGGCGACATAGTAAACTAAATATTATATACTAAAGATGTAATGCAATATGCAAATCCTGACGAGCCCACGAATACCATCAGTCGTATCTAAGTTATGCATCAAACCTGGGTGCATCGCGCAATCATGTGGGGGCAACTCCGTCTCTCAGAGAGTCCCATAATAATCCACCCAATGGCACATCCTTTAATCAATCATCCCTCACAACATGCATATGAATGATGGGGTCCACAGAAGGACGGCAGATCTAGTCCAAATATCAAGATAGGCTCTAAACAATGTATACACTAAACTTAATACTATATATCCCTCCGTCTACAGCAAGGGGGGTGATATATACTACTTTGCCAAAGCTCACTGATTTAAAATGTGTCATAACAATTAAGGAAGAAATCCAACTTTTAATCACCACAACATCGGACGATGCTTCTGATGTGGGATAAAGTTCTGCATTCACTATGTGCATAGTAGCCTGCCAGCACAGTAGCCTACTAATCACTGGTAGCTCGCCCAGGCTCTTAGGCTCCGCCACATCACTGTCCACCCACGTGTGCAACAGTGACGGAGCATCACAATATCCCCCGCCGAGGGCAAAACGAGTCTAAGTACAATAAGTGGGCTT
Organism: Magnolia sinica; assembly: GCF_029962835.1. Lineage (NCBI taxonomy): Eukaryota > Viridiplantae > Streptophyta > Magnoliopsida > Magnoliales > Magnoliaceae > Magnolia > Magnolia sinica. The sequence goes on from NC_080578.1 coordinate 65,170,617, forward strand.
TCTTACCTTCTTTATCGTGTAATAAACTGGACATCCCTATGGGCCCAATATATACACAAGGTGGGCTCCAAGGTGTGGGTGATTATACAAGGCATGGTGTAAGGCACCATCATCAATAGGGGCCCAACAGTTTGGGATAGCCTAATAAGAGAAGATGGAAATGGGCTTGATAATGGGCTCTAGGGAGGTTTGCAACGTGGACATTTAACAACCATTGCACCTAGAGTACGACCCGCCATAGAATCTAACTTACAATGAGGAAAGGGCCTCATACAATCACAATGGACCTCACTAAATGGCTCGTAAATACATCACATTAAGGTGGGCCCTGCATATTCAAAATGGGCCACAAATACACCACAATGGGCCTCGCCAAATGGGCCATGAACACACCACAATGGGCCTCACCAAATGGGCCATAAATACACCACAATGGGCCTTGCCAAATGGGCCATACATACACCACAATGGGCCTCATCAATGGGCCACAAACACATCACATTGGGACTCGCCAAATGGGCCACAAATACATCACATAGGGCCTCATTAAATGGGCCATTTGGATCAAACAAATATATCACATGAGGCTCACGTCCCATGTGGAGAGTGTGAATACATCATATGGCCTCACAGATGCACAGTGTGGATTACCACATATATCATGGTGGTTTCCACCATCCAGATAGCTAGACAGTGTAAATAAAATACATAAATCATAATGGGGTCCACTACACAAATAGTGGAGATCAACCCATACATCACGTGTAGGGTCCACACGACCATGATCTGGATAGCGTGGGTGAAACCCAAACATCATGTGGGATCCCCATGTTCACATGGTTGGATGGAGTGGATACAACACCTCATCAAGGTGGGCCCCACCTAGCAAAACGTCCAGATGGACGACTGGAAGAACACATACATCATGTGGGACCTAGATGGACGGTCTGGATAGTCAGTCCTCAAGGTGGGCTCGTGATCTGGCAAATGGACAGTGCAAATAGAATTCATGCATCAAGGGTCCCACGGATGCACGATATAGATACGAAATACATACATCATGGTGTGTCCACGCCTATGGACTGGATAGAGTGGATAAAACATTTACATCACGGTGGACCCATGCCTATCAGTTGGATGGCATGGATGAGATCCATGCATCGCGGTGCGTCTCACATAGCACCGTCTAGATTTAGACGGTGTGAATACAACACTACATCATGGTGGGCTCAGAACTTGCTGATGTGATAGAGTAGTAGCAAGCTGCTGGCTGCTGGCCCACCAGCAAATGGATGGACGGTTTAGATATAAAACATATACATCAGAGGTGGGTCCCACCGTCCAAAGTCTGGACGGTGTGGATGCCACACGGGTGTCCTGGCTCCACCGTCCAGATGGACAGACTAGATATAACACTTACATCATGGGTGGGTTCCCACCGTCCGATGAAGCACCCACATCATGGTGTGGCTCGTCAGATGGACGACCAGCATATAACGCATACCTCACGTGGGACCCACGTCCCTGGTCATAATGGCATGAATGAAAACACGTACATCTTAGTGGCCCACAGAACATGATGACATCAATGCAGGTGGGACCCACAGAATTTGATGACGTTAATACAACAGCTGAGCCTACTAGCGAGAGTTACTCCAGCCAATCCACTCACAGGTGGGTCCCACGTCTAGTTCGGCTGGACTAGACGGAAGGCGTAGATATAGAATATATACATCCAAGTTGGGCCCCAACCCACATGTGCAACATGTGTGGGTGGGTCGGTCCCATGCACCCGGCAAAACGGACGGCTGGTATGGAGATAACACATACCTCGCGATGGACCCATAGAACTTGTAGCGTCAATACAACAACAAAATAGATGGTGTCAGGTACCCCAGCCATTCAACTCCCACCGTCCATGGATTGGATGGTGTGGATACAACACGTCATCTAGTGGGCCCCATGTGCTGGAGGCAGCACATCTACTAAGTGGGCCCCACATCTAGTGACCACACGTGTCACCAAGGTGGGCTCTGCATGGATGGATAGAGTGGATTAAAATACATTTGGTGAGGCCTGCTGGCCCATCGTTGAGATGGATGGTCTGGATATCTGAGGTGGGTCCCACCAAAGTAGATGCAGTCCAGCTGATCTACTTCACAATAGGTGGGTCCCACGTGGGGCTCACCACGTAATATATATATATATATATATATATATATATATATATATATATATATATATATATATATATATATATATAAACACACACTAATATGTACGGTACGGATCGGGTCGATTCGAATTGGATCCAATTGGATCGGATTCCACTGTCCACAGATGGACGGTGAGGACAAAAATAAAAATATCAGGTTGGGTCCACATCAGCGTGGCCCACCAAAGTTCTGAAACGAGCAAGTATTTGTTTTTCCCTTTCATACGGTCTAACAGTAGTTGCTACTGGATGCCTAAACCTGGACAATTAGGACCAGGTGGGCCCATGATCAGGACAAAATGGATGGAAGTGTGGATGCGGGACACATGTCATGGTGCGTCTAACACACACACATCAAGGTGGGTCCACGTAGTGGCCCACCGGAATTAGGATTAAACTGATATTTGTGTTTTTCCTTCATCTAGGCCTATCCAAACAGACGGGCAGCAAGGTGGGTCCCGCAATCGGACGAATAGATCATAAATCAAGGTGGGCCATCATTCAAGGAAAAAGAGAGAGCGAGAGAGAGATCAGTGAGATAGAGGGACCCCGCCACTATGGGCCCCTCTAGGTTACAAAACATACATCAAAGGGGGTCTTAAATAGGATCCACACCATCAATCAGTGGGCCCCACTTGGTCCATCACAAAAGCACAATCTAAACCTATAAACACCCACCAATTCCACTTCTTCTAGGCTCCATGGACTCCTTAGCTCCTAGGCTTTCCTTTTAATGGTTGAAGATGAAGGTTGGATGGCTAGGATGGGAGATTGGGTGGTAGGAAGTGGGCCACACCTAGCTTCTCCTCCCCATAGAAATTGCTTGGACGATTCCCCTCTTTGGTAGCATGAAATGGAGTTAGAAATGAGAGAGAGAGAGGAGTGGTGTGTATGACATGGGAAGCATGGGTCGTATTGACTTTTGGGATGAGATGAATGAGCTAAGCATGGGTTGCTTTGACTTGGTGAAGAGAGAGTTATGCGTGAGTGATGGGATGTACTTAACTTGATTGATGTGATTGATTTGATAGATTCTCTTAGAATTCGCAATGCGTGGCGTTTTCCTTGAAATAAACGCGGGCCCACATCTCCTAGCCTAGGTATCGGATTAGAGCGTGAGACACAGCGTTAGAACCGCGGCGAGAACATGGTCGCTAGGGTACAAGTTTCGAGTCGACCAACATAGATATATGGGATGCGACTTAGGGTTACACGCAAATGCTGATTACAGGTCGCGGGTTGCCGAAATTCAACCGGGAGGATCACGGAAGCTTATGGAATGGTACAGTCTAGGATACAGGTCTTACAGAAGGAGCAGATCAGATATATAAATCATGGTGGACCTCATAAAGTTTACTCAGTACATTAAGCGTACTAAGTTACAATGCAATCTGCTTTCGTGGTACATTAACCAATCCGCTTCCGACGCGGATTTCCAGCGAAAGCCTTTTGCAGGAAGTTCCTGCACTGGAAACCTAGCGGTAGCCCAACGTGATGTTTGTGAGAAATCCACCCCATCTATACGTTTTATCAGCCCATTTTAGGATTTTAGACCAAAAGTGAGTAGGATCTAGGAATCAAGTGGGACGCAGTAAAGGAAGAGGTGGGTATGGAAATTTCTACCATTGAAACCTCACTGGGGTTGACAGTGATGTTTGCATGCCATACATACCGTTAAAAATGTCATTCTTGTTGGGATGAACTAAAAACAAAAATATTAGTCTGATTCAAAACTTTTGTGGTCCCATGAATATTTCAACTGTGGACGTTCAATCATCACCTTTTAGTCCAACTTGAGTATCGGATATGGTTCATTTTTGGCTTAATGTCCTAAAATAAGTTAACAAAATGGATGGACGGGGTGGATTTCTCACAAAAGTCAGGGTGGGCCCCAGATAGGTTTCCAGCGTAGGAACTTCCTGCGAAAGGCTTTTACAGGAAACCTGCATCTGGATCTGGATGGGGATTGGGAAGTAGATTGGCTGGTGTACCACACACTAGCTATAGCTGGTGTATTGACATCTGTAAATTCTGTGGGTCCCATCATGAGGTATTTGTTATATCCAAACTGTTCATCCATTTTGAGAGCTTGTAGTAAGGCTTGAGCCGAAAAATAAGATAGATCTAAAGATAAAGTGGACCACACTACAAAAAGCAGTGGGGTATTGAACATCTAGCATTGAAACCCTTTAAGGGGTCACAGAAGTTTTGGATCAATATGAAATTTGTTTTTCCTCTTCATATAGATATTTTTGACCTTATGAACAGATTAAAAGGAAAATAAACGTTATAGTGGGCCCTGTGAATTTTTTAACGGTGAAAATCATTATCCCATTGTTATTTTTGGTGTGGTCTATTTGAGTTTTGGATATGATTCATTTTTTGGTAATGCTCTAAAATGATCTCGAAAATTTGATGAATGGTGTGGATATAATAAATACATCATTCTATGGTCCATGTAACTTTGATCTCCTTTGAACCATTCGTACAACTCAGAGCTCAAGGAGCATTAGTGCTCGTCTTCGCACGACATGAATCTACACCAGCTATATAGTTGGTGTGTGGTACACCAACCCATCCACTTCCCAGGGATTGATGGAAACCGATTGGTGGGGTGCTCTATGGGCCCCACCATGATGTATGTGTTTCATCCATTCCGTTCATCCAATTTTACAAATCATTTTAGGGCTTCACACCAAAAATGAGAGGGATATAAATCTCAAGTGGACCACACCACAAGAAAACAATAATGATTGGATATCCATCATTAAAATCCTCCCAAGGCCCACTGTATTGTTTATTTGACATCCAATTTGTTGATTAGGTCATACACAACAAGATGAAGGGAAAAAACAAAGATCAACTTAATCCAAAACTTTTATGGCCCCCAAAAGGTTTTTAATGGTCGACGCTCATTCAACATTGTTTCCTGTAATGTGGTCCACTTGAGATTGGGATATACCTCATTTTTTTTATCTCATACCATAAAATGATTTGGAAAAATAGATGGATGGTATGGATGAAACACATACATCATGGTGGAGCCCACAAGCTGGTGCAATCCGTCTACACCACTGGCAGGCAGCGTGAATGTGCAAGTTGCATGGGATGCAGATTTCACGCAAAAGGCTTCCGAAGGAATTTTTTACCTAGGAATTCTAGGTGGGCTATGTTAGTGCCTTTGTGGGGCCTACGGTGATGTATATGATTTATTCACACGATTTATCCACTTTTTCCATATCATTGGGGGGCATAAAATAAAAATTGAGGTAGATATAAGGCTCAAGTGCGCCACATTATAGGAAATAGTGAAAATTGGGCGCCTACTATTGAAAATTTCTTGGGGCTATAAAAGGCCCCGATCATGCTAAAATTTGTATTTTTCCTTTTTCATCAAGGTATGTGTGACCTTATGAAGAGGTTATATGAGAAATAAACATTACATTGGATTCTAGGAAAGTTTCCACAATAGTTTTATTCAATTTCCGTTGGTTTCTATGGTGTGGTCCAATTGAGTTTTACGTGTACTTCATTTTTTTGGCTCATGCTCTAGAATGATCTTAAAACGTTGATGGAAGGTGTGGATCAAACACATAAATCATGGCGGGGCATAAAAAAGTTTCACATGTTAAAAGTTGGTTTTGTATTGTGCAAACAATTTAAAAAGAAAATTTTTGTAGTAACTTGAAAAGGGGTAATTTTGGAAGTAATTTATTATTATTTTTTTTATAGAAAAATTAATCGAGCGCATTCCTCATTCACCATTAAGTCAGACTCCTATCGCGGAAATAATTCAATGAAAAATCACTTAGCGCTTTTCTTCTTCCGCATTAGCAAACACCACTAAACATGGAACATTTTCCAAATTCCGCGTTAAATGCAAAAATTCAGCGTTAACAAACAGGCTCTTAGTCCATTAATTTCCTATAACATGGCCCAACAGATTAGCCAAACAGCCTGACCTTATGCCTAAAAGATCCATCTGGTGTGGCCATCTCGCATAATTAACCGTGCGGACTAACTCAGCTGACCTATTAACCGAGGACTGGTTGACTCAAATGAGTCCCAGGTCAACTCGCCTTGTCAGTAAACCATTCCCAGAGGGGATGAAACCCATGCCAAAGACGACACATATATCAGAAATATGGGCCATTCTTCACAAGGTGCGCGCTGTGAAACATATATAAAAATAATGCCGGTACACTTTGTTTACTCCGTCTGACCGCTTTTGATCCAACGCTGCTAAGCCCACACATGGCAGCGTTCTTCACATGGTGCGCGCTGTGAAACGTATATAAAAATAATGCTAGTACACTTAGTTTACACCATTTGACCGCTTTTGATCCAACCCTACTAAGCCCACACATGGCAGCATTCCTATCATACGAAATATCAAAACGAGATTCTCATAACCAATGTGATTGGCAAGAAGAGTTCGTGAAACACAGGGAAGATTGTTACCACAAGACATGTATCACTATGCTTCAAGAAAAGTTTAATATGACACGTGGCAATACGAGAAATATCATCTGCTCTAAAGTGACCGAAAAACAAAAAAAAATAAAAATAAAAATAAAAATAAAAAAAAACCACGGACACTTCTTTAGCTAGCAGTGATGCTTTTCATGACACAAGGCGAAAGATGATTGACTACGCACATGTATGGCCATAAGCAAAGAGCTCTGATATACACAATTAGCTAAAGTGGTGATCCATAGGAATACATGTCACAACGTAATTGCGCAAGCACATCCAAAAGCAAGCTGATTACAGAAAATCACAGAAGATTATCTCAAGTTGAATACACAATCATCCACGCTTGCCTAACAACTGGCCGATTATGAGAAAATCTTATAAACTCGTCTATAATTAGAAGTGTAATCGGCTACGTCCACTAACTGCTCAATCAATTAAGAGAAGATCTCGAAGGCCGATTCCAATATGTGTCTCCAGCAAACCACCTTACATATTTATAAATTCAGTAGTGAATGAAGAGCTCGAGGCCCTACGCCACTCCAATTCAACATAATACTACTCTTGAACTCTACATTGTCTATCCTTCATCCACCATAAACAATTATCATTAGTATTTTTCAATCTAACTACTCAACTGCCAAATCTAGCACCATGCTACAAAACTCATCTGGATCGAGTAGATTAAAATAAGTTAGGCATCCTATGTTTGTGACTACATTGTCAAACCTAGTAAGTTCCTTAGGTTTCGAACGGATGGTGAGCAAGGCATCTTGCAACATGCCTACTTATTTCACTAAGTTATCTCACCATGGATTTCAACCAAGTTACAAATAGGTTATCGTTTAACTATGGTTGCCTCCACACGGAGTCCAGTCAAGCAATGAGTAGGTGGTCGTCCCATGATAGCCTTGTCCATGGAGTTAGGATCCAAACAACGCACAAATAGTCATTTATTCGACTGTCTCACAACGCAGTGAGGACCTGAAGCGATGAACGGGTTGCCACCTCCACCAACCTTTCTTCCACGAAGTAACGTGATTGAGTGCCAAATAATCGATCATCATACGAAGTGACAAACGGACTGTAGTTTCCCAACAATTGTCTCGCCACAAAACCCTGACGTTAACGAATGAATAGTCAAAGATCCGCCTGTCGTTAACCACCTTGCCACAAAACCCAGTCTTGCACAATGAATAGACAAATGTCATAATAACGACTGTTCAGCCATAAAGCCAATGAACCACGAGTATCTCACATAACAAGTTCAGCCGACAAGAAATGGATTGTCATTCATGAAAGATGAGCTACAAATGTCCTAGCGAGGGGGGTTGAATAGGACTAAACCAATTCCTAGTAATAAATCACAAAAAATATATTCTTAATCGCAAAAAGTATTGAAACTTTAATTCCAATTAATTCGTAGGACAACCTTCACCTAAAACTTTAAGCATGACAACATTATTTCACGAAGTCCTTGAAATCAATCTTTCAAAATAGTAAAGGCAGAAAATAAGATAAACAATGACCACAAATACACAGAATTATAGTGGCTCGATATTCAACACACACCTACTCCACTCCCAAAATTACTACACCATGTAATTTTGGCTTTCCACTATTTTAAAAATTTTCATAGGATCACCTCAACCTCTTACAATTCTTATGATTATCACAAGCTTACCACAATAAACCTCTTAGTTGAAATTGCGGTAATGACTGCTTTAGTAGTAGGAATAGGCTAAAGTGTCCTAGAGGGGGGTGAATAGGACTTTATAAAATTTTACGATAATTTAAAATCTTATTACCATTATCTTGATCTAATATGCAAATGTTAAGATATCATCAATTTAACTCTAATAGCTTCCAAACCAAATAGAGGATCCAATCACAAGACTGAGTAGAATCTAAACAATATATAACCTTAGTCTAAGATGGTGAGTGACTGTGTGTGGGATGTGATACTTATCAGTTCTAAATAATCATGTCATCATGCATCGTGTGAACATTAAAAGTAAACACAATTAGAGAGTATGCAAATAACAATCCTAAACACAGTCGTTTTATAGTGGTTCGGCTATATACCTACTCCACTCCTGGTGGACGCATTTAACCCATGGGTATACTGAATTTCACTAATAGATGTTTCAAATCAGGTTTACCTCAAACCAGTACAACCTACATAAGGCTGACTCTAGGACCTATACAAGGTACCTAACATGTCTCCACGAGACACAAGTTTATACCCCACACATGAGTAAAGGTCAACACACAACACCCTTGTTTTATGCCCTACACAAGAGCAAAGGATCCACACAAGGAACCTAGTGTTTTTGGCCACATAGGCCAAGGATCCACATAAGGATTCTAGAGTTTATGCCCTACACAAGAGCAAAGGTCAACATACAGCACCTAAGTTTTATGCCCTACACACGAGCAAAGGATCTACTCAAGGAACCGAACTTTTAGGCCACATAGGCCAAGGACCTACACTAAGGACCTAAGTTTATGCCCTACACAAGAGTAAGGGTCAACATACAACACGCACATGTACTCTCCCGTCGGAGGCCTCCTATGAGAACTTGAAAGGGGTGAGAAGTAACTTTGACCCAAACCTACAAAAGAAATTATCAAAAGGGTCTCTGGCCTCTAATGACTTACAGATAAGTAGGTGAGACCCATTAAGCATGTTGATGAAGATCTCCACTTTGATGACGAAGATTCTTCAGCTCCCTTAATCCACAACACTTAATGATGTATGACGGGTTGGGTCAAGGTTATCTTGAATTCTACTCTAATGAATATTACCTTTTAAAGTAATGAAGAGATTCCAAGGTTTTAGTCATTTAAAGGATCCCAGCTCAATGATTTGCCATTAAGGTGGTAGTGGGATGATCCTTGAATGCAGAAGTTCATTCACCAATCAACTCTATTGAATATCAATGGTGAGGGTAGATTGAGGAATGAACTCCCTTGAGAAAAAGGGCTTAGGGTAGATGATGTGAGTTACTCTCTCAAAGCTCTCTCTTTTTCTCAATCAGCAACCAAGAACAAGCTCTCCTTAAATAGACAAAAAGTTCCAATGGTAATAAACATGTCAAATTATGACTGAGTTCAATATCATCAGGCCTGCTTCAATATCATTGAACGTATACTTTCAATGCTACCGAAGCAAGGTTCGATGATACAAACTCCAGTGAAGTATATCCCTATAACTTTCTGCTGAAGATTGATGCAATCGAGCTGGCGTCGATGTCATCGGAGTTTGAATTCCAATTTCATCGATCGGCTGCTTGATACATCGATCATTTCCTTATGAAATTTAAAAGATCTTGCTAGACAATCTTTGATCCATTTCGATGATATCGAGAAGATATCGATTTCATCGATATTTGAATTACGATCATATCAAAACATCATCAATTCCACGGTCATTCCCATATGGTTTATCTTGCAAGTTTGCTGGAATAGTTTTGTCCAGATTCGATTTCATCAATATACCTTCGATGTCATTGAGATTTGAAACCTGATGATATCGAGTAGGGTTTCAAGTCCTCAATCTTTCTAGGTGATTTTCCTTTGAGACTTGCTGGACAAAAACCTGACTGAATTCGATGACATCGAACTACTTTTTATATCATCGACATTTGAATTCAGATGATATCGACGATGGTTCGATTACTCGAGTAATGTCAGGATATTTTCCAAAAGTTGCTGGACAAAACTCAGGGTAATTCGATATCATCGATCCTCATTTGATTTGATCGATATTGGAATGTCGATATTATCGAAATGTTTTTCGATTTATCGAGTATATTGTCCAAATTACTTCGTGGTTGCTAGACATAGAATGGCCTAATTCGATGATATCGATTGGTTGTCGATGTCATCGATCATGATTGTTCGATGCCATTGATGAGTACTCGATATATCGACAAAAGCAGAAAACTTAGAGATTTTCTTGATTTGTAAAATAGTTTTCATACTATAAACCCTATGTTGTTTTATCCACTTTTAAGGGTTTTATATACCTGGGTGTTTTGGGATAATGGATGTGAGACTAAGTTTACCTTTGACGAGTTTGGAGCACACATCCAGTTGAGGCAGATGCTTGAATGATCTTCCTACAGGGATCACTTGACTTGTTGACTCAACACCCACGCTAATTGACAAACCAGGGCACTTTCAATCTCCCCCTTTGTCAATTACGTGACAAAACACCTGTAATCCTAAAACAACACTTACACCAACATCCTATATTGTCTGTACACGAACTTTACACAATTTTACAAATATTCTATTTGAGTTCACACACAAGGTTGTAACATTTAGTAGTAGCTGCTCCCCCTATCTCCTTGTAGCCGCTCCCCCTAACACCTGTACCACCATACATACATACATACACACAATTTTCCTCATGGTGGGATTTGTTCTCCCCTTTTTTGTTGGTCATTGGCAAAGGGCAACATATACCAATATCAATTGACTGAAGGTGAATCATAAAAACATGAGAGAATCAAGGTGATTGAGTATTCAAAATGCATATAGAAATACAATAGTTCATCCACATGATAAGCACAAATGCATTTGAAACTAGAGGAATGAAATTAGCACTAAGTACTCATATAAATCAGATCATGAGAGTATAGGAAATGTTAAATCTATCACCATTCAGTATTCAATCCTCATATAATATCCTGCAAACATGATTCATTCTCATATACAATCTAGAAATATCATTAATGATCAATCAGAAGTAAAGCTTAGAAATAGTAGCATTCATTCAATGAGCATTCAAAAATAGCTACCCAAGCTTGGCAGCAATTACTGTATCAACCATAAAGTATTCAGCCCATCCATGGGCATATCAAAACAAAAAGTATTTTCCTCATTCAGAGGACAAACAACCCAAAAAAAATAATAATAATAAATAAAAAAAAATAAAAAAATGACTAACAACCACCAGAAAAATGTTAATTTGTCCAATGTTAGCTGACCACCACATACACTCATAGGTACATAGGGCATTCAAAAAGATACTCATGCCCTAAGTATAAATGCGTAAGTCGTGTATGTGATGGCATAAGAGCAACTGTCATTATGGTGCTGGGGCTGAGTGAGATGGCGTCGTGTCATCTCAACAGCACGTCATTAAATTAACGAGTTGTTGTATTGTGTGCTGCACTCCAACCACTATTGCAATGTAGTATACAACCATGACCATAAACCTAGTAAGATCAACATGATTCGTTCCTCTAAGGTAAGCATTGGGGGAGAATATCCCGTGCAAGACTTGGTATTTAGGACTCATATATTTTGTTTTCAAAGCATTCCCTTGATACTATGGGATATCTCTGTCCTAACATAGGAATTTGTGACCTTAGAATGGGTTGTTGGGTCCTCAAGATCAAGATCGGAAAGACCTACAGGAGACAAGGCAAGATCTAAAATGTTGGTAATGGATTCTGTAGTGATTTCAACACTCTCTTCCCTAATAGTGATAATAATGGATGAAGGATCAAGAATCGGGGAATGACTAGAGGCAAGAAATCAGTAAGTCGTCTCATCATGACACAGACCTCCAAAGTTCAAAACAGGCAACCAATCCACTGCATCTAACAGAGATTTTAGATTGAATTTTCTAATGCATTCCCTATCAACCCGTCGCTCGTGCACTAGACTCCTTCCTATATATTTTTCAAGGATATGTGGAGGAGGAGCTACAACAACGGGTGGCGGTGCAGAGGACGTAGCCGGAGCTTCACTGCGCGATGTTTGTCGAGTAGTGGTGCTCCGTTAGCAAGCCAGGGTTCTTTGATCTTGTGCCCTGGCCCTTTCTTTTAGGGCTCGAGTTTTCTTCCTGGTAGGCCTGGAGGATTCCCCTATGATAAGTGCTTTTCCCTTGTCTTTACTCATTTAGACAACCATCAATTCAAAAGGAATTGATAGATGAAAGGAATTTAATAGACAACAGAAGGCTATGACGACCAACCAGAGAGAAGATGCCAAGAAATGAACTTTCAATCAATCTAGGAAGACCCAAAAATGTAGAATACCTTGAGGAATCAAAAGGATATGCCAAGAAATTACCAGATTTGAGCCACGCTAGACTGCTTGTGATCGTCAAAAGAGGGGAAAAATGGCATGGGAAGATGGACAAAACAAAATAGAATTTTCCCACTCGTCCGTCTTTTTATCGGGCGGTGAACTTCGATATCATCGAATTTGGATTCGATGATATCGATATGTCTCATTCGGTGTTATCGAAGAGGTCTTCGATAACACATTATAACTTGTGACGCTTCGAGTTCTGAAATGTCATCGTTGATATCGATATCTATTCGATATAATCGAGGATTAGTCTGATTCATCGACTGACTTATTGAAAAGAAAGAGGATGGCATTGATTTGAGCACTTAGATGATCTTTCATATATGCATATCATAGTATATTTTCATATCAGCATGTATACACATCAAAATTTGCACAAAAAGTTGTAACCTTCAAAATTATAAACACTTGTAGTGTTTATATTCAAAAAGAATTTTTGAGGAGTATTATCCTCAGATATATCATGATACTCACAAAAATACATCTTTTCACGTATGTATGTCCAAAGCTTTAGATGTTGTAGCAGGGGCATATTCTCTATGTTCCCATACTAGTAGGCAGAAGGATCATCCTTCCTGTTGCCTCTAACAACATAGCATTGATCAGTAGTGCAAAGACCGTTCATAATTAGTTTTCCTGATAGGTCCAAGATCTTGCACTCTTGTGTGGAGAATGTTACCACATGCTTGTTGTCACATATTTGGGAGATGCTTAGAAGGTTGTGTGTTAGACCATCTACACAAAAGGCATTCTCATTTTTAAGTGTCTTTAATGCAACAATATTTTCATGCCCTGATACCTTAGCGGTGTTTCCATCTCCAAAGGTGACTACCCCATTATCAAGATTTGAATAATTTAAGAGAAGGGATTTGTCACCCATGACATGTCTTGAGCATCCGTTGTCTAAGTACCGCTTAGCACTATTGCCTGTTTTAAGATTTGAGTGAGTCACAAGGCAATTTTTCTTTCATTTAACCACCCATTTTGTTGCAAGTTTTCATGAGGATGGTTCTTTCATTTTGTTGGGAACTTGTCTGGGTACATTAGGTAATTGAATCATTTTTCTTTGTTTCATCAATTCATTTATTTTTTGATTCAGTTGAGCCACCTGACTTAGTAGTTCCTCCATTTTCTTGGTCATTTTAGGTGGAGACAGATATGTCTTACCTTTAGGTATGAACCTTGGTGGACTCTTAACATTTTGCATTGTTCTTCCGGTTGGTTTATATTTACCAGTAAAGTTCAAACTGGAATCAGGATGAGTCTAATCAAAGGTATGACATTCAAATTTGTAATGTCCTGAATCTCCATATAAGTGACAAATAGGAGTAACCCTTGTATTACTTCCTGAAGCAGTTGTTTTCTTAGTTGTTGTTGCTGTAGGGGTAGGAATTGGTTTGAAGTTTTCATATCCTAATCCCCTTTTGTCCTTTTGTGGTCTCCCCATTCCTAGAAGTTTTTCTAATTTTTCAATGCTTTGGGAGAATTTGTAACTAAACTCAACAGATTATTTCTTTTTGGATTTTTCTTTATCAAATATGAGTGTGTAATTTTCATTCTTAAGACACTGTTTTCATCTTTCAATGACTCAATTTGTTTAGTTTCATCGACTCAAATTTCAGAAATGAGTTGATTCTTTCAAGCCTATCATTATCTGAGTGGTATTGCTGAAGATCATTAATTATGTGTGTATTGGTTTCTAAAGTTTTATCTAGATCCATTTGCAGCAATTTATTCTTATTTTCACTAATCCCAAGTCTTTTAAGGATGTTGATGCTATGTATGTAAAGTTGATTATAAGCATCTTATAATTTATCCTTTTCTTCTTCTTCTTTCTCTGTTTCCTCATCATCAGATGGAAATGATCCCGTGGCTTGAGGTTCTTTGATTTTCTCAGTCTCTATGGGAAAGTTGGAGGATGTGTATGCCATAAGGATTGTCAAGTATTTTTGGTCTCCATCACTCTCTGAGTCATTGCATTCTGAATTTGACTCTTTAGTATCATCCTAAGTGGCTATCATCGCCTTTCCTTTGGTTTTTGTATTGGGGCATTCAGTGGACAAGTGCCTAAACTTTCGGCAAGTACAACATTGTGTCTCTTTGGACCTTTCACTAGGTTTACCTGTATATTGCTTGTTGTCCGACTGTTTCTCTTTAAATGGTCAGCCACGATTTTTATGGAAGAATTTTCTGAACCGAGCCAAAAGCGCCACTTCTTCATCTTCATTTTCCCTTTCACTTTCATCCTCCTCATTTGTGGTGATGTGTTTTGAAGTTTTGAGGGCACTATTTTTGGATTTGGGAATAGGTTTAAAGTGTAGTTCAAATGTTTGTAGGGAACCTAAAAGTTCTTCTACTTTCATTTTATCCACATTTCTACACTCTTCGATAGTTGTTTGGAGTTGAATCGTTCCGGTAGGGATCTTAGTATTTACCTACAAATTTTTTACACCGAAACCTTCTCTCCTTGTTCACCCATGGAATTACAGATGATATTCAGTTTTGTAAAGAATTCCATGAAAGTCTCATGCTCCTCCATTCTAAGATGCTTAAATTGTGATGTTAGGAGCTGCAGCTTAGATCTTTTCACTGTGTTGGTTCCCTCATGGGTTATTTTCGACAAATCCCATGCTTGTTTTGATGTGTCGCACATACTAATTTGATTAAATACTTCTTAAGACATAGCATAGTAAATAGCATTCATTGCTTTAGCTTCAGAGGTTTGCTTTTCTTTATCAAATGCAATCCACATTTCTTTGGATTTTGGTTTGGAGGTAATTGTGCCATTTTCATGTACCACTTGATCGGTTGGGAGCACACATCTATTTTCAACAATGTCCCAAGCATCATGATCCGAAGATCTCAGAAAGTAATGCATCCTAGCCTTCTAGCAAGCATGGTTTGAACCATCAAAGATAGGAGGTCTAGTTACAGATGAGCCCTCTCCTTTGGCCATATCACCAACTTCAATCAAGATCAATCTCTAGGCGGTGAAGCCCTTAAGAAAAACCTGGCTCTGATACCAATTGAAATTACGGTAATGATTGCTTTAGTAGAAGTAGGAATAGGTCAAAGTGTCCTAGAGGGGGGGTGAATAGGACTTTATAAAATTTTACGACAATTTAAAATCTTACTACCATTATCTTAATTTAATATGCAAATGTCAAGATATCATCAATTTAACTCTAATGGCTTCCAAACCAATTAGAGGATCCAATCACAAGATTGAGCAGAATCTAAACAATATATAACCTTAGTCTAAGATGGATTCACTGAGTGACTGTGTGTGGGATGTGATACTTATCAGTTCTAAATAATCATGTCATCATGCATCATGTGAACATTAAAAGTAAACATAATAAGAGAGTACGTAAATAACAATCCCAAGCACAGTCATTTTATAGTGGTTTGCCTATATGCCTACTCCACTCCCGGTGGACGCACTCAACCCTTGAGTGTACCAGATTTCACTAACAAAGGTTTCAAATCAAGTTTACCTCAAACCAGTACAACCTACACAAGGCTAACTCTAGGACCTACACAAGGTACCTAACCTGTCTCCACGAGACACAAGTTTATGCCGCACACATGAGCAAGGGTCAACACATAGCATCCAGGTATTATGCCCTAGACAAGAGCAACTGATCCACACAAGGAACCTAGGGTTTTAGACCACACAGGCCAAGGATCCACACAAGGACCCTAGAGTTTATGCCCTACACAAGATCAAGGTCAACACACAACACCTAAGTTTTATACCTTACACAATAGTAAAGGATCCACTCAAGGAACCTAACTTTTAGGCCACACAGGCCAAGGACCTACACTAAGGACCTAAGTTTATGTCCTACACAAGAGAAAGGGTCAACACGCAGCACACACACGTACTCTCCCGTCAGAGACCTCCTATGAGGACATAAAAGGGGTGAGAAGCACCTTTGATGCAAACCTACAAAAGGAATGATCAAAAGGGTCTATAGACTCTAATGATTATGGATAAGTAGGTGAGCCCCGTTAAGCACGTTAATGAAGATCTCCTCCTTGATAACAAAGATTCTTCAGCTCCCTTAATCCATAACACTTGATGATGTACCAATAAGGGTGATGGGTTAGGTCAAGGTTATCTTGGAATCTACACTAATGAATATTACCTTTTAAAGCAATGGAGAGATTCCAAGGTTTTAGGCATTTAAAGGATCCCAGCTCAATGATTTGCCATTAAGTTGGTAGTTGGATGATCCTTGAATGTGGAAGTTCATTCATTAATCCACTCTATTGAATATCAATGATGAGGGTGGATTGATGAATGAACTCCCTTGAGAAATTGGGCTTAGGGTAGGTGATGTGAGTTACTTTCTCAAAGCTCTCTCTCTTTTTCTCAATTAGCAACCAAGAACAAGCTCTCCTTAAATAGACAAAAAGTTTCAACAGTAATAAAGATATCAGATTCTGACTGAGTTCGATATCATCGGGATTGCTTCGATATCATCGAACGTATACTTTCAATGCTACTGAAGCAAGGTTCGATGATACAAACTCCACTGAAGTATATCCCTGGAACTTTCTACTGAAGATCAAAGCAATCGAGCTGGCATCGATGTCATCGGAGTTTGAATTTCGATTTCATCGACTGGTTGCTCAATACATCAATCATTTCCTTATGAAATTCAAAAGAGCTTGCTGGATAATCTTGATCCATTTCGATGATATCGAGAAGATATCGATTTCATCGATATTTGAATTACGATCATATCGAAACATCATCAATTCCACGGTCATTCCCATATGGTTCATCTTGAAAGTTTGATGGAATAGTTTTGTCCAGATCCAATTTCATTGATATACCTTCGATATCATTGAGATTTGAAATCTGATGACACTAAGTAGGGTTTTGTGTCCACGATCTTTCTAGGTGATTTTTCTTTGAGACTCACTGGACAAAAAATTGACCGAATTCGATGATATCGAACTCCTTTCAATATCATCGACGTTTGAATTCAGATGATATCGACGATGGTTCGATTACTCAAGCAATGTCAGGATATTTTCCAAAAGTTGCTAGACAAAGCTCAAGGTAATTCGATATCATCGATCCTCATTCAATTTGATTGATATTTGAATGTTGATATTATCGAAATGTTTTTCGATTTATCGAGTATATTGTCCAAACTACTTTTGTGGTTGCTGGACATAGAATGGCCTAATTCGATGATATCGATTGGTTGTCGATATCATCGATCATGAGTGTTCGATGCCATTGATGATTACTCAATATATCGACAAAAGCAGAAAACTTAGAGATTTTCTTGATTTACAAAATAGTTTTCATACTATAAACCCTATGTTGTTCTATCCACTTTTAAGGGTTTTATATACTTGGGTGTTTTGGGACATGGGATGTGAGGCTAAATTTACGTTTAACGAGTTCAGACCACGCATCTAGTTGAGGTAGATGCTTGAATGATCTTCCTTCGGGGCTCACTTGACTTGCTGACTTAACACCCACGCTAATTGAAAAAACCAGGGCACTTTCATTAGTGATTTTCATGGGTTGACCAGCACTCAACCCGATGGGATTTCTAAGAATCTAAATAAACTCAATGATCGAAATTTAATCAAATAATACTTATCTTTTGAAGATGAAACATCGATGTGAAGATATTAATGAAGTCAAAGCTTCAATGAATGTAGCGATCTTCATTCTTAGATGATGATGAATCAATGTATGCACAACCAGAAAGGATCTATGGATCTATAGTTTCCTCAAAGAATAAAATTCTAAAAGTTACAGATTCAATTCTCCAATCTCAAGTAGAGTCTTATTAATTCTATAATTGAATTTAAATCTAACTTAAGAAAGGGAACTGAATAAGTTAAAACAAATAGAAATTACCACACAAATAGCTTTGGAAGGGTCTGAGTTGGTCTCTTTGCTTGAGGATGTTTTATCATAATTTTCCATATATAAAATAATGAGAGGTCTCTATTTATAGCTAAAGGATTTGGTTATTCAGTCAAACTAAAAATAGCTTTGGCTGGCCAAATTTCAAAGATATTATTCCAATGGATACTAGATTTTGCGGGATATGATTTTATCAAAAATTTGACTGGCTGGAGCAAAAATTTAGCTGGCCAGAGTAGCCATTCAGCTGGCCGATTATAGGGATCGGCTTATTACAAACTTGACCCAAGGCATCTTCAAGATGGGCTGAGCCAAGTTCGGATGGCTGAACTTGCAACAAAATTTTCAATTTTGAGTAGCTGTAAACTTGGCTGAGATTGAGGTTGGGCTAGCTGAACAAAATTCGAATGGCCGAACTAGAGATTAGGCTAGTAGAACATGTACAATTTTACACGGTAATCTTTCACATTTTAAGCGTATAAATGTCATGATAAAATACTCTATCATGTGGTCTTTTCATAAGGTCATTTTACCTGAAGGTTGGAGTACACTTGATCTATCACTTGAAACCTTTTTTAACTTCTCTTCTTAAGATGTCGACTCGCGTTTCTTGAAGTGTTGTAGTAGACTGAAGTGTGTTGTAGATTTAACTAGTATTTTTTTGTCTACAAAATTTGACAACTATTCACAACCCCAAGTGTAAGGTTGCGAAGCAGTAATAATCTTGATGAGACCGAGGTCGAATCCACAAGGACTAACTCTCATGTATTTTCTAAGAGCAACTAGTAGTAGAACTAGAAAAAGATGTGAACTTAAATCAGGAAAGTAGATGAGGTAATTGTGAAGTGTTTGTTTAGAAACTCAAGAAATTTAAAGGTGGGAACTAAGGTTTCCAGGGATTCACTTACAGCTATTAGGATGTTTCCATATTTGATTCAAGGCACTCAATTAGAATTGGCGTCCTATCCTATCCAATTGGAAGATATTCAATAAACTTAGATCTGAACTTCCATTGACCTAATTCTCAACGAATGAAAGTTGTAAAGATTAGAAGTGATTCCATCATCTAACCATGCCTAGGATACTTAGGTAGACAACATGATATACCGATCCAACAACCAACATGGGAGAATTGTGAAGAATAAAATCGATTCCATCACTCAGCCACGCCCAAGGGACGATGGAGAGTAACATGATTTCCTATTTTCACAAACTCCAAACAGAAAAAGAAGATACTTCAAGCTATTACAGACCTATTGTAATTTAAGTCACAACAAACCATTAAAAACTAAAAGTATTCCTTAAATATCAAACTAGAATCAAAGGAGTTCAACAATAACAAGAATTAAACAAGAAAAACATCTCAACCATGCTACAAGCTTCACCCCTTAGCCCTAACTAAGGGATCTAGCCAACCATACACATGATTGTATTAAAAACCCTAGAAGAAAGCATTAAAAACTAAGAAGAATGGAAGAAGAAATCTTGGGAAGCGGCTCTGCCCTTTTGCTCTATTTCTCCCAACCCTAGACATCCTAGAAAGACTTAGGAAACCCTTATTTATAAGCTAAGTTCTGCAAAATTGAAATATTGGATCAAATTTACGCAATTCGCGTAAACCCGGCGTAACCGGTTCGATGTCATCGAAGGGGTTTAAATCCAAAAGTCGCACCTTTTCTTCTTTCGCATTGCATAAGTCTCTGTATCATCAAACCTTCCTTCAATGTCATTGAGCGAAGCTTTAAGTCATCGAACATGTCTTCGAGTCATCGATAAAGTGTCCAAAATAGTCCAATGAGTTGCTCCATAATTCCTCAATAAATTCAATGCCATCGAACAATCTTCAATGTCATTGAGCACCTTTCTTCGAGTCATCGAACATGTCTTCGATTGATCGAGAAAAATACCCAATATGTCCAGCAACCAACTTCATTTTCCTTAATAAATTCGATGTCATCGACCCATGTTCGATGTCATCAAGAAGTTCTCGATGACACAGTCTTTGTGATTTTTGTGCTTGTTCTTTCGACTTCCTTCCTTCTCCACTTGGTTTTCTTGGATCTTGGATGAAATCTTCAATCTTGGTCTCCAACGATCCCTTCTTTGCTTTGGCAATTCTTGAGCACTAAATCTATGCTTTTAGTATTCTTTTCAATCCAAGCTTTTAAATTCACCTTGCAACACAAACACATGTAAAATATACCATTAAGCCATATTATGTTTGTAAACCCAAGAAATAAATGGGGGATAATATGCAATATTTGACCCCCAACACAACTCCCAACCAGCATTTTTCTAGTACCAAGCAAAATATGGGAAAAATAATCTTCAATCTCAGTTCAAAACTTTTTAGGAAGATAAACTTTTATTTACTCAAGTATGAATGGGAAGAGATAAGATAAAAAACCCTAAATCCGAATCACATAGGTAACCAATCAAGTAAGTTCTTTGTCAATCAAATCAGAGTATAAGTCTATCTATCATATTTTTCACTGTGCTCAGTGAAAATCAACTTACTTTCCACATAAATACTATCGTTTTATAATGTTAGCCATGCTCATCACTTCGAGATTGGTTTCAACTCAAGTATTAATTTCGAACTCATCCCCTTCTCCTTCTTTTTCTAGTTTTTGATTTTATATCGACGGTCAATTTTTATCCATTCTTTATTTTTACATTCTTTTCCAGATTTTTTATTCTTTTCATTCTTTTGTCATGACCTCTTTGTCGATCTCCTATTTTTTAACTGGTTCTTTTCTTCTTTTAAGGTGGATAAAATTCTCCAGACTCGATTCTCACCATCTATCAATGATTCACATACTAACAATAAGAAATTCTAGTACATCTTACAGAAGGCAATTTGACTGTGTATTGTGATTTAAAATCATGATATTCAAACTACCTCCCAATCAATTGAACACAAGCACTCAAGTGATGAGTTGCTTAGATGATTAGACTCTAGCAATTCAAGATTCAATCTCTATCTTATCATACTGAAAGCATTCTTAAATATATAATTCATCGCTTCCCAAGCAGATTTCAACTTGAAACATTGAAAAGTTTAAAATTTTTTACTCAAAACTAAGAAAACACTAATTAGGTTACCTAATTCCCCATGCCCCCACAAAAAATTCTACATTGTCCTCAATGTACAAGAAATAAGCATGTAATGCAAAAGAGAAAACGAAAATAAAGGAGATGGTGTTGGAAAGATAGTACCTAAAAGAAGAAAATTTGAAGCTTTTCTACGGATCTCAGTATAAAATGGGTTAGCACAAAATGAAACTTAATAGAGTATAAACAAACTATCCTAAACAGCAAAAAGCAAACTATCCTAAACATAAAATGAAAGCAATAAACCTAATTATGCCCCCATCAGACTAGGAGGTCAATCCTTATACACAAGATCGGCCAGAGGTATGGCCATGTCCTCTTAATCAAATTTCTCAACAAACGGCTTCAACCGATGTCCATTCACTTTAAACGCATTTCCATTGTTGGGATTTGTTATCTCAATGGCCCCATGAGGATAGACGTTTGTAATGGTGAAAGGGCCGGACCAACGAGATTAGAGCTTCCCCGAAAAAAGATGTAACCGAGAATTGTATAAAATGACTTTTTGGCCAGTCAAGAATGATTTTCGAAGGATGTTTTTATCATGGAACACCTTCATCCTGCCCTTATAAATTCTTGAGTTCTCATATGCATCATTCCGGATCTCCTCGAGTTCATTTAATTGTAACTTATGCAACGAGCCAGCGTTGTCCAAATCGAAGTTTAGATTTTTAATTGCTCAGTAGGCCCTATGTTCCAACTCCACGGCTAAGTGAGAGGCTTTTCCATAGACAAGTATAAAGGGAGACATCCCAATAGGGGTTTTAAATGCGGTACAGTAAGCCCATAAAGCATCAGTCAATCGGATTGAATAATCCTTGCGGTCAGGGTTAATTGTCTTTTCTAGAATGTGCTTAATCTCCATATTAAAAATTTTCACTTACTTACTTATCTATGGGTGGTTTGGGGTGCTCTCCTTGTGAGAGATGCCATATTTCTTCATTAGGTTTGTAAATGGTCTATTATAGAAATGTGAGCCTCCATCACTAATAATGGCCTGAGGTGTTCCGAACCGGGAAAGGATGTTCTCTTTTAAGAATTTAATGACCATTTGATGATCATTGTTCCGACATGGAATCACTTCAACCCATTTAGTGACATAGTCTACGACGAGCAAAATATATAAATTTCTAAAAGATTGGGGGAATGGTCCAATGAAATTGATGCCCTAGCAATCAAATGCTTCAATGATCAGAATGGGGTTCAAGGGCATCATGTTTTGACGAGACAATGCTTCCAATTTATGACAATGCTCACAAGCTTTACAAAACTCGTGAGTATCCTTGAACATAGTGGGCCAATAAAAGTTGCACTGCAGGATTTTGGTCGTTGTCTTTTTGGCAGAAAAGTGGCCACCATAGGCCTGAGTGTGATAGAACAAGATGACACTTTAATGTTCATTATCTAATATACATCTCCTTAAAATCTAATCTGAGAAATATTTAAATAAATATGGATCATCTAGAAGAATTTGCGTAACACGATGAAAATTTTCTTCTTATCTTGCATGATCCAATGTGTCGGTGTGAAACCTGTGGCAAGATAATTAACAATATCAGTGAACCAAGGTGAGAGGTGTCTTTAAACAGTTGTTTGTCAAGGAACATATCATTTATATGTGTCGTCTCAAGGGAATCAAAGAGATCAAGGTGGGAAAGATGTTCAGCTACTACGTTCTGTAATCCCTTTTTATCTTTTATTTATATATCAAATTCTTAGAGTAGGAGGATCCATCCTATCAGCCAGGGCTTAACATCATTCTTAGAAAGAAGATACTCGAGTGCTACATGATCTGTGTAAATGATGATCTTTGATCCAATCAACTAGGACCTAAATTTTTCCAAAGCGAACTCTACAGCTAAGAGTTCCTTTTTCGTAGTAGAGTAGTTCACTTGGGCAGGATTTAGAGTTCTACTTGCCTAATGAATAACGTAGGGCCTATTTTCTTTTCTCTAGCCTAAAATCACCCCAAGAGCATAGTCAGACGTGTCGCACATAAGTTCAAAAGGAAGGCTCTAATCAGGTGGCTGCATGATAGGTGTAGTAGTTAACATGCCTTTAAGCTTAGTAAAAGCTTCTTGGCATTACTTAGTCCACTCGTATGGTGCTTCCTTTTGAAGTAGATTGCATGAAGGACGAGAGAGGTGACTAAAGTCCTTTATCAATCTCCTGTAAAAATCGGCATGTCCTAAGAAGGATGACACGTCTCGTATGTTCTTAGGTGGAGGTAAGTTAGAGATGAGATCAATCTTAGCCTTATCTACCTCAATTCCTTTGGAAGAGATGATATGTCCAAGGAAAATCCCCTTACAAGCCATGAAGTGGCACTTTTTTCAATTAAGTACCAAATTCTTTTCCTCACATCACTTCAGCACATTTTTCAAACTTTCCAAGCATTCGCTGAAGGATGGATAAAAAATCAAGAAATCGTCCATGAAGACTTCTAAATATTGCCCACCATATCAGAAAAAATACTCAACATACATCGTTAAAAGGTGTTGGAGGCATTACACAATCTAAATGGCATCCTTCGATAAGCAAAGGTGCCAAAAGGACATGTGAGCATGGTCTTTTCTTAGTCTTCAAGGGCTATATCGATCTGAATGTACCTCGAATATCCGTCAAGGAAACAGTAATAGGAATGACCAGCTAGCCTTTCCAAAATTTGATCGATGAAGAGCAAAGAAAAGTGGTCTTTCCTTTTGATGGTATTCAATTTCCTATAGTCAATGCATATTCTCCAACCAGTTGTAACTCTAGTCATCACGAGTTCATTATTGGCATTGTCTACGATGGTGATTTCGGACTTCTTAGGAACCACCCGAGTTGGACTCACCCATTAACTATCGGATATCAGGTTTATGATACCCACATCCAATAGCTTAAGAACCTCAGCCTTTACCACTTCCTTTATGTTTGGATTTAGTCCATGTTGTAGTTGCCGAGAGGTCTTCGCATTATCCTCTAGATAAATGCAATGTGCACAAATCGAAGGGTCAATTCCCTTGAGGTCCGCATTCGACCATCTAAGAGCTCCCTTATGTTCAATGAGAGTAGATATGAGCATACTCTCTTCTTCTTACTTGAGGTGGGAGGAAATTACCACTAGGTATGTCTCATCTTGACCTAAATAGGCATATTTTAAATCAGAGGGCAACGATTTTAGATCAAGCTTCGGTGCCTTGAGGTTAGACGGTGGAGGCACTACCTCAGCTTATGGTAATTCTTCAAATTGTGGCCTCCACCGGTTAACTTCAAGTATCGACACAGTATCTAGCATGGTCCCCATCTCTCTAATCATATAATCATCAAAATCATGTGAGTGAGCCAGGCACGTCTCGAGAGGGTTAGAGGATAACGTCAGAAGTGTTCTATCTTCCACAAAAGAATCAATGAGGTTAATATCGTGGGAATCGTCTCAATCCTCTAACTATTTGCCTGTATTGAAAAAGATATTTAACTCCAATGTTATATTTCCAAAAGACAAACTCATGACTCCATTCCTGCAATTAATGATTGCATTTGATGTGGCGAGGAATGAGCGACTAAGAATGACTGGAATTTGAGTACTCATGTCCACATGGGTTGAGTATCCAAGACGTAAAAATCTACTGGGTATTAGATGTCACGCCCCAAACTTAAAATTGGGCTCACAAAAATTCCCAATCACCGAATCGGGGCCCACAGCCTCCGTAGTACCCCATTCTCGGCTCCCGGCACCACGTTCCGATCCTGGGATCCTAAAAGGAGGATTTTCAACATCAATTTGATTCGTAATAAGCATAACCCACGAACAATAACAACAAGAACACCATCACAAAATCCACTATGATAAAAAACTTTAAGGTACAATGCATATAAAGGAAAATATAAGAAAATAATAACGAAACTCCTGAAGCTCGACTGCACACTTCAAGCTCAACACTGCTGCAACCTAACGCCACCTGCACGCATCTATCGTGCTTAAGCTTATAGAAAGGTTAGAGGGTAGTGTAAGTGTGTGCGCAAGGTAAGTACTGAGTATACAATATCAGAGCAATGCGGAAACATGCTGGTAAGTCCATAAATACCATTAGCCTTATCCAGGCTATGTGATGCCAAAAGATAATAAGTCAGTATCATATACCAAGGATACAATGCAATATGCAAATCCTGACGAGTCCAAGAATACTGTCAACCTCATCTAGGCCATATAAATGCAGAAACGTAGCAACCTAGAATACCATATGCCACGTATGTGGTGCGAATGAAATGACCAAGCTGAAGTGTGAAGTTGGGATGATAGTACGTAGTATCGCAAGCTATGGGGTCCATCACAAGGGACTTCTATCCAAACCAGTCTCATACGTAAATTTGGATAAATAGACTCAATGTGGTAGACTCCAGATCTCAGGTTAATCGCGCGCCCCAACCGAAATCCTGGTCATTATGAAGGTATACAATAAGTAGTTACGCACCACCAGCCCGAGTGAATAGTAAATGAATGAATGAATAAGTAAATTCCTGAGTATACAACTCCTACTCAATAAGTCCACATATCAGTACTGTACATCTCTAGGATCATCACCGGGGTCTAGTACACTCTACACGCGATCGTTGCCCACTAAACACGCAACCATGCAAGTGGAAGAGACCTCACTATCCACGTGGCCAATAGTCAGCCAATATCTACCCGACACATCGATAACGGACCCATTTATAAGCTGGTCAAACTTAGCCTAGCTATGCCCCCTACCCTCAGGCGGGTAAGGCCACACCCCCTTCCAACCAACCACGACAGAGTAGGAGACGCGACCTACTTGTATTCGGCACTCAGGCGCTCATGTATCCACTCAGTCTAGATGTTGAAGCGTCTCTTGCCCATGGAGGTTTATGGACTTTCACCAAGGGACATCTTGTTCACCCCCAAGTATAGGGTTGTGATGTAGTAATAAACTCGGTGAGACTGAGGTCGAATCCCAAGGGACTGAAACCTGTAAGTAATCTGAAACTAAGTAGAACTAGAACTAGACTAAGATGAAATCTAAATCAAATAAATTTAAGGAGTAATGGCGAAATATTTATCTAAAACTTAAAGAATTCAGAGGTAGAAAATTAGGGATTCAAAGGATCCACTTGTAGAGATTAGGGAGATCTTATGCCTGCTTCAAGAATTTAACTAGACTTAGAGTCCCATCTTCGTCCAGTTGAAGGGTGTAACCATAAAAATCAAGCTGAACTTCCTTTGATCTTGTTTTCAAGAGATGAAAGGTTTATGAATTAGAATGGATTCCATCCTCAAACCATGCCCAGGAGACAAAGTAAACAACAGAATTAAACTAATTACCAACCAATCAACAATGTATGAAGGTTAGGAAGGGTACCATCATCCGACCATGCCCAAGAGACGATTGTGAACAACAGGGCTTCTTGATGTCATAATCATAAAAAGGAAAGGAACATGCTCAAAGCTATCACAAACCCATTGTAATTTTAGTCACAATAGACCATTGAAAACTAAAAACATTCCCTTAATAATCAAACTAGAATCAATATCAATTCAGTCTAATATGAATGCAATATGTAAAATCACCCCATCACATTACAAGCTTCACCTCTTAGCCCTATCTAAGAGGTTTATCCTGACATGGAGAGGCTAGAATCTCTTAAAAACATAAACAAAAACATAAGAAAGAAATAAATAACTCTAACTATCTCTCTTTCTTGTGCAGACGTCCCCCAAGATAGCCTTGAATCCTTCTCTCACATTCCCTTTTATAGGGAATAATAGTTGGTGGAAGGTCGGATGGAGTTATACGTACGTTTACGTAGCGGAGGATTCCTCAGCCGGACGCACATACAGTTTTTGCACCAATAACACAGGCAGATACTCCCGTCTTACCTCGCTTTCTATTGAAAGTAGAACGTCCCCTAGGACGTTTTTGAGCGCCCTACATGATGGATGGTTTGGATCGATGAGATGGACTATGATGGTGGCCCACAACTGCCTATAAATCACGGACAATGTCTGGACGCTGAAACAAGGCCTGCATAAACATCTTACACTGTGATGTTGGTGGGGCCCATGATCCTTGTTGGTTGGAAAATCCACACTGCCCATTAGATTTGTGTCAAAAAACCGTTCGGCTATGGATGTTTTTGGATTAGATTTGATGTGTCCAACCAGAGTTCCTATTCTACCATCCGACCTGCGTTTGATCAAGATTTTCCTGTGTGTGCGAGCATGGGTCTGGAAAAGTTTCATGTGTATTGTCGGTTTGACCTTCTGGAATGAATGGACAGTCCGGATTGACCGCATGATCGAAGGTGGTGGCCCACTCATCACCCAGCGGACGGGCTGCATAACAGAGACAGAGACTTTCCTTCTCTGTCAGTCAAGAGATGGTCAAATCGTCTCTGCGTTTACCGTGCACGGCTAGTGCACTTATGCACTATGCACACCCAACTCAGGTGGGGTCCACCGTGATGTATATGTAAAATCCTCTCTGTCCATCTGTCTCATCGTCTCATTTAAAGGGTCAAGATCAAAATTAAAGCATATCTAGATGTCAAGCGGCCCCCACATCAGGTATTAAAGGGCTGATCTATCCATTGGGTCACTTCCACTGGGATCCAGGAGCTGAAATTCACCGTGTACGGTTAATTTGTGGTCCTCAAGCCATGTATGAAGTTTTGAACTGAACGGATGGTGGAAACCCTGTGATCTCACATTCTGTACATCTATTAGTCCACTTGAGCTTCACTTTCTTGATTTTCTCGGATATCTGGCATGTAAATCCATAAATCTTGGTCCCTTGGGGTCTGTCCCTTGCCTTTGGTGTCATCAGAGCGTTAAATCCATGCTTTAAGCACCCTGTTTTGGTCCAAGCTTGCAAATATACCTTGCATCACAAACATGATTAATTCGGACTGTTAAACAGTACCATGTTTGTAAATCCAGGCAATAACTGGTGTCTGATATGCAATATTTGACCCTCAACACAACCCCCAACCAGCATCTTGCTAGTCCCGAGCAAAGTATGAGAAAAATACATTGAGAATTAGAGGTTGATTTTGATAAACTTGAGTGATTTTTGGGAAACGATCCAGATCCTAGAATTCTAAGATTTAAGAATGTTGGGCATTATTTTCTCTTGGGCTGAAGTGCACAGTAAATTTCATAGTTAAGTTTAAAGTATTAATCTAGTAATCAGACAAATTCTAAACATTGAGTTCCATGGGTGTATAGTGTAATCTCGGCTTGCCATCATTAAGATATCTAATTGTCAATTTCCATGATACATTGATGATCGAATGAGCATTTGGGACAACTAAAACCTAAACCAGAACTGGCCTTATAGTTCTTTTTTTTTTCATTTTTTCAGCTTTTGATTTTCTATCGAGGGAGTGGGGAATTGAATCCCTACCTATAGGGAGCAAACCTATGGTGAAGATTGTACACCCAACCCTTTCCCGATGACAACTGTATTTTAGCTGAGTATTCTTTTTCTTTCATTCATTCTTTCTTCTTCATTTTTTTTTCAAAAACTTCTTTTTCTTTTTCTATATTCTTCATATTGAACAAATTCCCTAGGGTGGTTCCTTCCATGCTTAATGATCACCATGTTACAATTCAAAATCGAACAAAAACCTTAATGTGCAAGCGAGATGTGTCCTATGAAATTATGACTCAATCAATGTTTAAAACTTCTAGTCATGGATTAACAGTTCACACGTAACTGTGAAATCTAACAAATAACTGAATCTAAGAGTCATAAATTACCAACATCATTTATCTTGTAACTCTAAATCTAAGATGGCTGTCAAAATCACTTCGAATTCACAAGAAATTCTAGAAAAATTTAAAAAATTCATAATTTTTGCTCAAGACCAAGAAAACACTGATTAGGAAACCTATTCTCCCACCCCCAACCTAAAATCTACATTGTCCTCATTGAAAAAGATATGAGCATGCAATGAACATGGGACAACGAAAGTAAAGGAAAAGTGATGTGAAGATAGTACCTGGATCGAGAAAGATGTTTCCACAATGATCACAACATGAAAGCTGGTCTGCACAAGAGTGAAGACATGAAAGCAAACTATCCTAAAACAATGTAGGAAGCAAACTAACCTAATGGCATAAAACCGTATATCTTAGAATAGCATAAAGCAAACTACCCTAGTCCTATGAAAGCAGGGAAAAACTACTCGATCATGCCGTGAGGTTCCTCTTCCGACCGATATCTTGATAAGTTTCTCAGTAAGTTCCTCAACAGGATCATCCAAAAGCCCTTTTTGCAATAGATTTGGATGCCCTGGAGCATGACTTTTTAGAGAAACTTATGTACTGCATAAGAAATTTTCTATTGAATAGCTTGAGGTATCCAGAGTATATACGATTCACATGTGACAGAAGAAGTTTCAACGTTAGTATCCCATGGTGAATCAGAGACTGTAAGTAGATAAAGTTCAGAAAACTTCTCAGGAAGTGATGTAGTCTCAACACATTTCAAAGTATTAGACTTAGTTCCATTGTCAGCTCATCCTGCTTTAATGGTAGACAGTGAGGATACGGGGAGGAGATGCTTCAGAATAAGGGTTCTCTCAGTCAGTGATGACTACCGAGATGTTGTCTTACGAGGCATCCATCATTTCTTGTATCATGGGGTCATTAGAATCTGCAAAGTGTGCCAAGCAACCATCAAAAGAGTCAGGAATTTCAGCTGAGAGTGACTGGTTTTCCTCATTGAAGTCTGAAATGAGATGCTCAAGGACTCCATTGCCCTTAAAAGTAGATGGAGGTATGCTCTCTTGCTCCATCCCTGTACAGAGAAATTGAGGGTCAGTAGATGAAGTATTGATGTGAGGACTTTGTTCATTGATACTACTCAGAAGAGGCATTGAATCGTCAAAAGTGTATATCTCAGATGGTGGCCTCAACTGGGTGGTTTCAACTTTTAGAGTCATATCGAGCGGCTCGTCCATCTTCCAAATCATATCATCATTCAATTCAAGGGAGTGAGGTTTAGGTGAAAGTGGTTCATCCTTCACATTTAAATTGGCCATGTCAGATAGGTGGGGTAGAACTTCCTGTGCCTCGTGATCACCTTCCTGGACCATAATTGAAGTTGATTCTAGTGAAATTTGGGTTGTGCTCTGAAAAGGCCTAGCTATATGTCTTAGAGGGGGGGTGAATAGGACAATGCCAAATAAAACTTATAACAGCGGAATTAAAAAGAATATTATGATAGCCAAAATAAATCACAATGCAAGAAAGTAAAACAGCCTCAAAATTTAGATCTTGAGAGGTTGATATAAATGTTGGACAACCTTTCACAAAAAACCAGAGTTTATGGTAGGACAACCTTATTTCTAGAAAGATCTTTGTATCAAATCTCAAACCAAAGAGGAATACAGAAATAAATACAAACTGAATTAAAATAAATTGTAATCACAAATGTATTGTTCTAGGGACAGCCATACACCATAAAAATGGCGGGTAACCTTGCTGGAACAACTTTTAAAGGAAATTGAATATCAAGCTGATAAAGGAATAACAGAAAATAAATTCTAAACTATTACAAAATTCTCACAATGCTTGAATTAAATGATTACAACATTCACCACCATACATACATCCCACAAAAGAATAATTAAAGATCAGAAGTATAAATCATTCAACCACAACACAAGGGATTATAGTGGTTCGCCTGTGTATTATAGTGGTTCGCCAGTCTGTTCACCAACTGTTAAACAACAGCCACACAAAGGATATTAGCGTTCACTAACAAAATAGGTTTTCCCAGGTTCACCCAAAACCTTTACAATTGTGTCTTTGTCTATGGGCTTACACAATTAAAAAAAACCCCACCTCTGAGTTTTCCTGGCTCTCCTCAGATAACCAATACAACAAGATTTTTCTGGCAAATCTTGAAAGAAACCAAAACAGAAAGGAATTTACAATTAAATGTAAAATACCTGATTATCTCCTTCGTTGTAGCAGCCCGGTAGAACCAAATCAAAGTAGATGATTGAATGTCCAAGTTCAATGTCCAGTACTCAATTACAATGGTTCTAATTCTAATAGATTTTAAATTAAACCAAATAAGGCTTGCCTTAATTGATTTTGATTCCAAAGAAAGGGAATAACAATTCCTCTTATCAAATTAGATTGGAATAGCAGAAACAAAATCAATTAAATAAAGCTAAGGAAATAGAATATTAAATAAGCACACTTAGCTTAGATGGAGCACAGAATTATCTCTCAAAAGTTCGACGAAGATTGGCTTGAATGGATTAATTAATTCGATGATTTCTTCTGAGATTCGTGCACTATTTATAGGTGAGCAGATAGCGTCTTCACTGGTCTAGGGAGCTCTTCGACTAGTCGAAGCAATAATAGATATTTGAAAGATCAGGCGCGATAAGCTTTGACCGTTCTACGACTGGTCGAAGGTCTCCTTCGACTGGTCGAAGAACCTGAAAAACATCGCTGGATTTTGAGTCGAAGATTTTCGACTGGTCGAAGATGTAGTCAACACTGTTCCTTCGACTGGTCGAACAGATTCCTGGACTAGTCGAAGCCTAACAGAAATTATCCAATTTTTGTAACAAACTCACGACTGATCGAGGAATTTCCTAGACTGGTCAAAGCAACTCTAGGACTAGTTGAAAAAGGCCTAGGACTAGTCGAAGAACAGACCAAACTTATGTAAAATAAACATTCGATTTATGTATCCAAAGTGACCTACTTCTAAGGTTAACCTAAGGTCAGTCAAACCTCAACCATGAAGTAAGGACATTGAAACATTAGGAACTAGTGACCTTGAAGTATGAGCCTTAAAGTCTTGATGTAGTTCAATCTTGAAATCTTGATGTAGCTCAATCTTGAAAGTGTCTTGAGTTCTTTACAAACTGCCTTGTACTCTTCTTGAAGTCTTGCAGCTTGAGTCTTGTCTTGTGAGTAGTTCTTGCATTCAAGATTGATCCTTGTACTTGTGAACTTTGCTTGTTGTGAGCTTAGCTTGTTTATAAATGTTGATCCTTGAGAGAGCTTCACTTATGCAAGTTATATATAATAGTGATTTTGGCACCACAAATTTGACAATAGACAGGGATATAAACTATAGCACTTACAATCTCCCCCTTTGTCAAATTAGTGACAAAACACATAACCAAGATAAACATAAAGTAAAACAACTGGTTAAAGAGTTATGAACCAGGTCATATCAACTGGCTTACCTGCAAATCAATATTCAATATTCAACATTTAACATTCAACCAGTTTCATTCAACTAGTTCAAACATACTCCCCCTGAGTAACATAACCAATGTTACTCCTCTCACAATCACATCGTTAAGAACAAACCATTCTCCCCCTTTTTGTCACAATATGACGAAGGAAACAACAATAAAGGAGAACTAAATAAAGGGATATATGAGAGTAAACATGAGGAGTTATGAGAGTATAGTAAAATAGAGATAGAGATACTCAGCATAGCTTCACATAGAATAAATATCCAGCATAAAACATAGATAGTATCCAACTCAAAATCAGTTAACCAAGTGCTAAGTTATAAAGATATTACAGACCAAAAGTCTCATATAAACTAGTCAGAACCAGAACCAGATGACAGAGCAGGAATAGAGCGATCAAGTTGGTGCATGCCTTTGTTCAATCGCCTAAGATATTTGCGCATGTACTTGAATTGTAAATCATGAGCAACAGACATGTTTTCCATCTTTACATATATATTCTCAACTTTATCCTCTAATGCACTTAGACGAGCATCAACATCAGATGGTTCAAAATCTGGATCATTTGTTGAGTCAGAATCTAGTTCCTCAAAAATGTCATCCATATTAATGTCATCACCAACTTCTTCATGACCACCACCACCACCACCACCACCTTGTTTAGGAAGTAGATCCAGCTTCATCTTATTGATATTAGTATTGTTGAAGATCAGATGATGGATTGGTGCCTCATCAACCGGCATATCGACTAACATATGTGTAGCCAATACAGTCATTAAATGGGCAAAAGGAATGTCACTATGACCAGGATGGAGTCTAAACTGAAGAATGAAATGACAGATTAAAGATGGTAAACAAATCTGAGTACCATTGGAAATAGCATGGATAACACGAACCATAAACGAAGTCAAGTCAGTTTTATTACCCGAACGAGGATACAGATTAGACACAAAGATTTTGTGGAGAATTCTGTACTTGGGTAACAAATACCTTGCGGGAAGCGCATTCCCTTTTTGTGTCCATTGAACATCCATGTTGCACAAGTCTCTAGTGAGCATCCGTTTTTCAGACATTGAGGGTTTATCAGTTAAGTTATGGATAGGAATACCCTCATCATTCACAGGAATGTCCATAAGGGCTGAAATTAAATGACGATCAATGTCAAAAGGCCCTTCTCTAGTATATATTTTAAAAGTTAAATTATCCTGTGAGAAAGCACTAATATATGTAAACATGGATTGGGCAATGGACCGGTATGCAGGCCCACCCCAATGTAATAAGTTAACCCAACCTACAGCTTTAAGCATAGGAAGGATGTCAAAAGGTGCAATATGATTAACATCAACAGGATGTTCAACAATAACATTACGTAATCTAATGTCCCTAACATATGATGGATCATCATTGGGAACAAGAAGATGACGCTTAGAGATAATGGACGGTCTGGAGAAAGAAGAAGGACCACGAGAAGTAGTTTTCTACCTCTAGAAGCCATTTGCAACAAGGATATCAAGGAATTAAGAAGTTGCAAAGGATTGAGAAGTGGGTTTACTCAAAACAGATTTTTCAAAATCCAAACCCCAAATCTCAATGAAATTCAAAATAGAAAGCTTAAAGCTTGAAAAGTAAACAATCTAGACACAAATCTGCAAGAAAAACGTAATTGGAACACTAACCTTGAAGAACATGAACAGTGGGTTCGACAAGTCGAAGCTCAGCTCCTTAGAGAGAAAAAAAAAGGAATGAGGAAGAAAGCAAAAATCTCCAAATTTTAAGTGATTCCCAAGTTCTATGACTGGTCGTGGATATTTACGACCGGTCGAAGGTCGACTGGTCGAGTATACTCATGACTGGTCGAAGAATGTCCAAAAATTCATATTTCTTGCAAGTTATACAAAAATTAGAATTCAATCTAGCAAATATATATACTATAATACAAGTAGGCATAAATAATTATTTTAAAATGCACATGCCAAGATCAAATTTCATCTTTTTGAACCTGCTTTTATCGAGAGGTTTTGTGAAAATGTCAGCTCGTTGATCTTCGGTAGGAATATATTCTAGAGATATAACTTTTTCTTCTACTAATTCCCTTATATAATGAAATCTAATGTCAATGTGCTTAGTACGAGAATGCTGAATAGGATTTTTTGAAATATTTATCGCACTGGAATTATCACAATGTAATAACATAGAATCCTGTTTAATTCCATAATCACTTAGCATTCGTTGCATCCAAACAAGCTGTGTACATGCATTACCAGCTGCAATATCTCAGCAGTTGAAAGTGATATAGAATTTTGTTTCTTACTAAACCAGAAAACTAGACAAATTTCAATGTAAAAACAACCACCACCGGTTGATTTTCTATCATCTAGATTACCAGACCAGCATTCGAGTACCTAGCTAATTGGACACTGGTCTCATGAGGATACCAGAGACCGAGATTTACAGTACTTGCGACATATCTAATAATTTGCTTGACAGCAATCAAGTGAGATTCTTTTGGATCAGATTGATATCTTGTGCAAATACTAACACTTAGAGAAATATCAGGTCTACTAGCAGTTAAATATAACAAACTACCAATCATACTCCGATAAAGTTTTGAGTCAACATTTTTACCATTAAAGTCTTTTGAGAGTTTCAAGGTAGTACTCATAGGAGTATCGAAATTCTTGCCATTCTCAAATCCAAATCTCTTGATTAGATTCAAAGCATACTTAGATTGAGAAATGAATATTCCTTCAGGTTGTTGCTTTACTTGCAATCCAAGGAAATAAGTCAATTCCCCAACCATGCTCATTTCGAACTGTGATTTCATCAAATCTGCAAACTCAGTAGTCAAGTCAGTACAAGTTGATCCATAAATGATATCATCAACATAAATCTGCACCATTAAGATATGATCATTATGTTTTTTAACAAACAGAGTTTTATCAATAGATCCCATTTGAAAATTATGACTTAAAAAAAAATTCGTTAGTTTCTCATACCATGCCCTAGGTGCTTGTTTTAATCCATAAAGTGCCTTTTTAAGCCGATATACATAATTAGTATTTTTGGAATCTTCAAAACCCATTGGCTGTTCAACATAGACTTCTTCATGTAAATCGCCATTTAAAAAAGAACTTTTCACATCCATCTGATAGATCTTTATCTTTCTAAAACATGCAATGGATATAAATAGTCTGATAGATTCAAGACGTGCTACTGGTGCAAAAGTTTCATCGAAATCAATCCCTTCAATTTGAGTATAACCTTGTACCACTAGTCTAGCCTTGTTTCTAATTATATTTCTACACTCGTCAGACTTATTTTTGAAAATCCATTTTGTTCCAATGATGTGTTTATCTTTAGGTCTTGGTATGAGATACCAAACATCACTTCTTACGAATTGGTTGAGTTCTTCCTACATCGCAACAATCCAGTTCTCATCAGCAAGAGCTTCTTTTACGTTAGATGGTTCTATTTGGGATGTAAAACATACATAATTACATATATCCTCAAGTTGTCTACGGGTGCGAACCCCAGTGAGAGGGTTTCCATGAATTTGTGTGGTTGGATGATCTTTAACAGTCCTCAACTCAGAATCAGTCTGATTTGATGAAGTATCGGGTTTATTAATGATTAGTACTTCATCATTATCTGAATTAGAAATTGGCGTGTTTAAGTGATCATCAATGACAACATTAATGGATTCTTGAATCACACCAGTCCTTTTGTTCAGAACCCTATAAGTTTGACTGTTTAAGGAATATCCTAGAAAAATACCTTCATCACTCTTCGTATCGAATTTTCCCAAATTTTCACGATCACGTAAAATATAGCACTTGCTGCCAACAACTTGAAAGTATTTAAAAGTAGGCTTTTTATTGAACCACAATTCGTAAGTCGTTTTATTATTATCTTTGCTAGTGTAGACTCAGTTAATAATATAGCAAGCTGTGTTGACTGCTTCAGCCCAAAGATTTTTAGAGAGCTTCATGCTATTCAACATGACATTAGCCATTTCTTGAAGCACTCTATTCTTTCTTTCTACAATTCCATTTTGTTGTGGAGTTTTGGGAGCAGAGAATTCATGTAATATTCCTTGGTCGGTACAGAACTTCTCAAAATTGCTATTCTCAAATTCAAATCCATGATCACTACGAATTTTACTGATTTAAAAAGATTTTTCAGTTTGAATCCTTTTGAAAACTTTTCTTACTTCTTCAAGGGTTTCAGATTTATCCCTTAAGAAGACTACCCAAGTGAATCTGGTAAAGTCATCAACTATTACTAGGATATACTTTTTCCCACCATGACTTTCTGTTCTGATAGGTCCTATCAGATCCATGTGGAGAACTTCGAGTGGTCTTGATGTGGTATTTAAATTCACCTTTTTGTGTGAGTTCTTTGTTTGTTTGCCTATCTGGCACTCACCACATATTTTATCTAATTTCTGAAGTTTGGGTAAACCTCTTATAAGTTCTCGTTTGCTCAATCTATATAAATTTTGATAATGTACATGTCCAAGACGTTTGTGCCATAAATCAGTCTCGTCTGTGTGGACCATGTAACATGTTTGATTAGATGAGCTAGATTCACTAATAATATAGCAATTTTCAGACGTTCTACGTCTAGTTAATATTACAGAACCCTTATTGTTTAGTATCTCACAGCTTTGATTAGAAAACCGAACACTATGGTTATTATCACATATTTGAGATATACTAAGTAAGTTATGTTTTAAGCCTTCAACATATTAAATATTTTTAAACACAGGAAGATTAAAAAGTTGAACCGTACCTTGGCCTATAATCTTGCAGTTGCTACCATCACCAAATGTGATTGAACCATCAGTCATATCTTTCAGATCCGTGAATAAAGCTTTGTCACCTGTCATATGCCTGGAGCATCCACTGTCTAGGTACCACTTTGAATGACTTGTTGCTTTGAAAGCAGTGTGAGCAACCAAGCAGGTAACTTTAGGAACCCATTTCATAATTGTTTTGGGTTTAGGAACATAGTTGGTCTTCTTTTGTGTATATTTGTAAGAATGACCTATAAAGTTAGATTTTAAGAGCTCCTTGAGTAAATCAACTATCTTTTCAGCTAGTGGATTTCGTTTCTGATTAAAGTTGACATGGCTGTTTCTAGGTTTTTAAAAAGTTTTTGAATTTCTAGAAAAATCTTGATAAGTACTTTTCCCTTTTGAGTTTGAGGACTCTCCTTTAACAAACATAGGAGGAGTATACTTTTGTTTAGGAGGTAGATTTTTATCATAGCCCAACCCGGATAGATCGCCACATTTTCTTGATCCGGATAAAAGTTTCTCTAACTTTGGATCACCTTGGGCATATTTCCATGTGTCCTTTAGACTCAGAAGAGAAGATACTTTCGTTTTAAGTTTCTCAATTTCAGATTTTAAATCAATAATTAGGGAGTTTTTGAATTCCAAATCGCATTTTGATTTTTCAAAACAATCTGAAATTTGTGATTTTTCTAAGACAAGTGATTCAAAACATTTTTTGAGTTTAGAAAACTTTTCTTTTTGAAGTTTAAGTTTGACAATTTTACAACTTTCCTTATATAGGGCATTGTAAGCGTCTTGAAGATCATCTTCATTTTCACATTCACTACTCGATTTTCTTCACTTGTTGAGTCATTATCTCGAAAATGTGAATTTGGCTAGAGTCATAAGAGCTTTAACCTCATTGCCCGACTCAGTTTCAGAATCTTCTGATTCAAAAGAACCTTCAGAATCAGATGATTCATCCCATGTAGCTAACATACCCTTCTTCTTAAGTTTGTCCCTTTTAGGACATCTATTTGCTAAGTGCCCATATTCTTGATAGTTGTAACATTGACTATCTTTCAAAGATTTTCAAGATTTGGGTCTAAACTTCTTTTTATCATTTGATTTTTAAAAATCAACCATTTTCTTGCTTTTGAAAATCTTGTAAAATTTCTTAGCTAAAGGAGCCATATCATCTTGAATTACATTTAGAAGATTTTAGTGCGATAGATTTACCTTTAGGAGCTTTAAAGTTTAACTCGTAGGTTTCTAGAGAACCAACTAGTTCTTCTGCCCTCATATTATCCGTATCACGAAGTTCCTGAATCGCGGTTACTTTAGAATTGAACCGTTCAGGAAGTGAGCGTAATATTTTTGCACACACTTTACTTTCTGGGATTTTATCGCCAAGACCCCACATTGAGTTTACAATGTCATTCAATCTAGCGTAAAAGTTCATAAACATTTCATTTTCCTCCATATGAATTTCTTCAAATCTGGTTGTGAGGAGTTGGACTTTAGATTTTTTGACAATTGTAGTACCTTCGTGTGTCATTTCTAATATATCCCAAGCTTGCTTTGCAGTATCACAGGAAATGATTCTTTTGAACTCATCCGGTGATAGTGCGTAAGTAATTGCATTTAGTGCTTTAGCATTTGCACTACTCTCACTTTTCTGAAGAGTGGTCCATTGGTAATATGGTGTGACTTTCATAGATTTTGAACCATCAACCCCAGTAACTTCCATGATAGGAGGTTTCCATTCAGTCACTGTGGCTTGCCACACATTTTCATCCATTGATTTGAGGAAGATCCTCATTCTGGCTTTCCAATAGGCATAGTTAGAGCCATCAAAGGGTGGAGGCCTTGTGACTGAAAGGCTATCAAAATTTGACATCTTAAATAGCTTAAATCGTTAGCTCAAGAATTAAATCCAAGAATTAAAAAAGAGCTATTAGGCTCTGATACCACTTGAAAAGGCCTAGCTATATGTCCTAGAGGGGGGGTGAATAGGACAATGCCAAATAAAACTTATAACAGCGGAATTAAAAAGAATATGATAGCCAAAATAAATCACAATGCAAGAAAGTAAAACAGCCTCAAAATTTAGATCTTGAGAGGTTGATACAAATGTTGTTCTAAGGACAACCTTTCACCAAAAACCAGAGTTTATAGTAGGACAACCTTATTTCTAGAAAGATCTTTGTATCAAATCTCAAACCAAAGAGGAATACAGAAATAAATACAAACTGAATTAAAATAAATTGTAATCACAAATGTATTGTTCTAGGGATAGCCATACACCATAAAAATGGCAGGGCAACTTTGCTGGAACAACTTTTAAAGGAAATTGAATATCAAGCTAATAAAGGAATAACAGAAAATAAATTCTAAACTATTACAAAATTCTCACAATGCTTGAATTAAATGATTACAACATTCACCACCATACATACATCCCACAAAAGAATAATTAAAGATCAGAAGTATAAATCATTCAACCACAACACAAGGGATTATAGTGGTTCGCCTGTGTGTTCACCAACTGTTAAACAACAGCCACACAGAATGCTACTCCACTCCTAATATCCTCACACAGGGGATATTAGCGTTCACTAACAAAATAGGTTTTCCCAGGTTCACCTAAAACCTTTACAATTGTGTCTTTGTCTGTGGGCTTACACAATTAAAAAAACCCCATACGAGTTTTCCTGGCTCTCCTCGGATAACCAATACAACAAGATTTTTACGCAAATCTTGAAAGAAACCAAAAAGAAAGGAATTTACAATTAAATGTAAAATACCCGATTATCTCCTTCGTTGTAGCGGCCCGGTAAGAACTAAGTCGAGTAGATGATTGAATGTCCAAGTTCAATGTCCAGTACTCAATTACAATGGTTCTAATTCTAATAGATTTTAAATTAAACCAAATAGGGCTTGCCTTAATTGATTTTGATTCCAAAGAAAGGGAATAACAATTCCTCTTATCAAATTAGATTGGAATAGCAGAAATAAAATCAATTAAATAAAGCTAAGGAAATAGAATATTAAATAAGCACACTTAGCTTAGATAGAGCACAGAATTATCTCCCAGAAGTTCGACGAAGATTGGCTTGAATAGATTGATTAATTCGATGATTTCTTCTGAGATTCATGCACTATTTATAGGTGAGCAGATCGCGTCTTCGACTGGTCTAAGGAGCTCTTCGACTAGTCGAAGCAATAACAGATATTTGAAAGATCAGGCGAGAGAAGCTTTGACCGTTCTACGACTGGTCGAAGGTCTCCTTCGACTGGTCGAAGAACCTGAAAAACATCGCTGGATTTTGAGTTGAAGATTTTCGACTGGTCGAAGATGCAGTCGACACTGTTCCTTCGACTGGTCGAACAGATTCCTGGACTAGTCGAAGCCTAACAGAAATTATCCGATTTTTATAACAAACTCACGACTGATCGAGGAATTTCTTAGACTGGTCGAAGCAACTCTAGGACTAGTCGAAGAAGGCCTAGGACTAGTCAAAGAACAGACCAAACTTATGTAAAATAAATATTCGATTTATGTATCCAAAGTGACCTACTTCTAAGGTTAACCTAAGGTCAGTCAAACCTCAACCATGAAGTAAGGACATTGAAACATTAGGAACTAGTGACCTTGAAGTATGAGCCTTGAAGTCTTGATGTAGTTCAATCTTGAAATCTTAATGTAGCTCAATCTTGAAAGTGTCTTGAGTTCTTTACAAACTGCCTTGTACTCTTCTTGAAGTCTTGCAGCTTGAGTCTTATCTTGTGAGCAGTTCTTGCATTCAAGATTGATCCTTGTACTTGTGAGCTTTGCTTGTTGTGAGCTTAGCTTGTTTATGAATGTTGATCCTTGAGAGAGCTTCACTTATGCAAGTTATATATAACAGTGATTTTGGCACCACAAATTTGACAACAGACAGGGATATAAACTATAGCACTTACATGCTCTCATAAATCTCATCCCAATACTTCTTAGCTTCCAATTTAGTGCAGTACACACTTGAGATGGGATTGCTTTCCTCACATTTTATTCCTAAATTCGGTTGAGCTTCGAATAAACTAACGTCCACCTCATCATTGAAATCTTGTGTGTCATGTGAGTGCAGTGTGTCACTATCAATATATTTGAAAGACACCCACGTCTCTTGACCATTCCTTTGGACCATCATTAAGATCGACTCATCAGGAAATTGAACCATATGCTCATTAATGGACTCCAACTCCTCATTCATAATTCCAGATCTTCAAAAGGGAGTTAGGATCACTTTCCTCGCATTTATTTTTGGAATGAGTTGTGGCTGGTGTGAGACTTGACCCGAATTCGCTTGTGTGCATGTGTGTGTGTGAGTATGCATTTTGTTCATTTTGGTCCCACGGTCCTACTGGTCAAATTTCGGTGACCCGCGACCTTCGGATAGTGTTTGCAGAACCCTTGAGTTTGGTCATGTAAACCCGACTCGGGTTGACTTGAGACCTATGTCATTGCGTCCGTCTCGTCGCCGCGATTCCAACGCCGCGTCCCGTGCGTTAATCCGATATATACATCTCAAGTTATGATCATTGATCGATATGGGCCATTGATTGCATGATTGGTAGACCCCACCATGGGTTGCACATTTTTTCATGCCATCATTTCACTCTAGGCTTAGATTTCTAGAAAGGCTATGACCCTAAGCCTTGTTTATATCACCATAGGCCACCATCATTGCCTAGGAGAGAGAGAGCTCATCATTACAACTCTTAAAAGTCTCTCTCTCTCTCTCTCCCTCTCATTTCTCTCTCTCTCTTCTCTTCTTCCCTAGCAACTTCCCTTCCATCTTCCTCTCTTCTCCAGCCCCTTCTCCCTCAAATCCCCTTCCATCTAACCTTCAACAATCCATCTCACCCATTGAAGCATGTCCCTTGGAGCATGAAGAGGAGATTGATGTAAGCTTGGAGTGGGATCCATTAAGGTGGGTGATTATAATTGCTGATCTTCTTTTCTACCCCTTTGATCTTATTTTTCTTCCTAGATGGACCATATGGGACCCACCAATCCATGGTGGGGATTCCATTTGATCCCATGGATGTGGCCCTTTGGCCCATCCTACATGCATGTCATGATCCATGATGGGGCCATTCTCCATGGACCCCATCATGATGTATT
Organism: Magnolia sinica; assembly: GCF_029962835.1. Lineage (NCBI taxonomy): Eukaryota > Viridiplantae > Streptophyta > Magnoliopsida > Magnoliales > Magnoliaceae > Magnolia > Magnolia sinica. The sequence goes on from NC_080578.1 coordinate 65,213,617, forward strand.
TAATGATCCACTCCATCTTAAGGTCATCTAGACTGTAAAGACCTTGAAATTTTTTGTGCTAATCTTTCCTTAAGTAGTTGTTTTGGGGTAATTAGCGCTTTACTCGATTGCTTGTGAAATTCGCATCAATCACTTTAAATTGTATCTGCATGGCTCTAATCGTGTAGATTAGTGAGCGCTACGTTACTCTGAAATCTGGGATCCATCGCTAAATCCAGTTGTTCTGGGGAATTTTTGGAAGATCTGGATCGGACCTGGACCGTGCGTCGAAAGTCCGATGGCGATGATCTTAGGCTGTTGCGGTCACCGAGTTGGGCTTGACCATCTCCTCGAAAAACAAGTCCATGTGATGTTCTGGGTCGATTTGTTTGAGCTCGGAGTGGAGAGTGTGAGAACGGTTGGAATTTATTTAGCTTTTATTGAAATCTGAGTCATGTCACTTGCGCGATGATTTTAAGCTATCTGACCGTTGGATTCTGACCCAATTTCACCCTCTGATCAGGATAGTTGGCCCAGGCATATCCTAGTGCTTGTGGACCTGATCGAGATTCCGTGACCGTTGATTTGAGTGTGGTCCGCCATGGCTGATCTGAAGAGCCGGTCGCTATGAAAACTCAACTTGACCTAGATCCATGGTCAATGAGCTTAAGTCCGACCTTTCGTGGTTATAGGCCCACCAAAAGTGCTTCGTTGGATCGAGAAAGGCTTACTTTGGTTATAACCTAAGTATACCTTGACCCTGGGGTTATTTTCATCAAATATAGGCCTATTTATAGTCCTTAAACCCTAGCTCTCTTTTCCATACGAATTTTCTCTAACCCTAGCTTGGAAAGAGAGTGGAAAAGAGAGAGAAAGTGAGAGAGATAAGTTGGTGAATCATCTTGGATTCTTCCTTGTTCTTCTTTATCTTTGAACCTTCACTTTGAATCGTTCTCCCGACGATTCTGAGTTCTTTTGGGGTAAGTTAACCTAACCCTAACCTGTGTTAGAGCTTAGATTAGACTTGGTGTTGTTGTATCTCATTTCTATCCTTATTTTAGGGTATTCTAGCGCCGTTGACGAAGACAACACGTCTAAATCAGTTCGGTGTTCTTTCTTCGCTTAAGGTGCGGACTTTAAGTGTATAGGTTATAGTTTTCAAGGCTTTCAATCCCAGTTAGTGATTTATTCTTGTTATGGATGAGATTTCACATGCCAAATGTTGTGTTTACATTGCTTTCCTGATATGCATGTGCTATAATGAGATTTGTGTATTCTAAGTGTATTTACAAAGTACCGTATACGTATAAAATACGCACTTGTGTTTGCCATGATTATTTGTCATGTATGTATGCTAGATGCATGTATGACAACTCCTTGGTAACAGGAATTGTCTAAGTGCATGTATTCCAACATACGTCATGTATGTTGTTCCATGTATGCTAAGTGTTTGTAGGAATGCATGAATGACCTAAGTGTAACTAATTACACTAGTAGTGGGCGTTGAGAAGTGATTCTCAACACTCCTATTGATGCGCATGATTTCCTTTATGCAGTTACATTCCAAGTTACTTAAATTCAAGCATCTCCTATGCTTACATTTATGTTAAGTTGATATTCTTCAGATGTGTATGTACCTTGGTTTAATTTGTTGTTCAATTACTGTTTTAAAATCAATATTAATATCTTTAATATTGTAATGTGTTGGGGACTTTGCCTTAGTCCTGTAAATCGTTAATCGACTCTATATTCGTGGTTGAGGTTGCTTTCGCCATGTAGGACGTATTAGACGAACCCGAGCCGTATTAGAGTTGGCCGCAGTGGTTTGGCCACGCGAAGTGTTTGCGCACTCTATGTCGTTCAATTCAACGTGCGCTCGTGTTAGTCGAGTTCGTCAAGTAACCCGATTGTCCGTTGTATGTTAACCATGTATGGACGCTACTGCTTGAATCTAGGGTACCGAACTTACCAGTGAAATCCTAATAACCATGGTACCTTGATCCGCTAAGACTCATGAGCCGGACATGGTGGTATGGGACACCGTGGTCGAGCTGCCCACGCTGGGTGACGAGCCTCCCCGTAGTGACCAGTGAGCAACTAAACTCGTGAGCCGATTATGGTGGTATGGGACACTATATTCGTGCTGTCGGCCTACATTGATTGGTGACGAGCCCTTTGTAGTGACCTCGAGCATACCTGGATATCGCAATGAGGTGACGAGCCGAACTGTGGTAGTAAAGGCATGAAAGGCGTGCATTGATTGGTGACGAGCCCTTTGCTACGACCTCAAATGTATGAACGTATGAGATGTCTAGGATTGACGACCCTAGTATGGATCACTGTTTGGATGGTGATATGAGGAAGGTATCTTAGCTTCCCAATCCTACTGTGTGAAATGGACTAATAACAACTTGGTAATCATATCCATGCACCGCATTTGCATGTGCTTTGTAGATGTGGCGCACTTTGAGGCGATGTCATGCGTAACGTAAGATGAAGACGCTGAGGGTGTACGCGTGAGGGCACGCATCATATTACATACATCTTTGCATTAACAAGAGTACCTAGGATTTATTTAATTATTTTGCTTTATCATTACTGTTTGATTGAACTGATAACATGTTAACCAGTGCCTTATTGTTCCACTGAGTTGATCACTCACTCCCACGTTTCTGGGGCGGTGTTACACACCCACCAGACTCTGTCTTAGGCTCTGATGTTGTAGATGTGGATGCGACGTCTGAGGCAGAACGGGAGCTGGATGATGACGAGGCTGCCTTCTCCTATATGCAGTTTTCAGACGGGTTCTAGCGAGCCTTGGTCTGTTGCGCAGGATCTCTGGGATTATATTTTTGGAACTGAAACGATGTAATTGATACTTATAATTTTGATAAATAACACTTTCATACGATCTGGTTTGTATATGTAATTAAGGGATTTACACTTGTACACATATTTTACTATAAGTCTTCCGCTTGCTTTATTCACTTGTCCCTGAATCATATCTGTGTTTTGGCTTAATCTATTCCATGTTTTATACACTAATACAGTCAACATACATCTCTCATTAATTATGTTGCATAAGTGATGTTTTGGAACTCGGGAGCTGAGTTATGCTCGACCCCCGAATTTCAGGGCGTTACATAGACCCTAAGGATCAAGTTGGGATGACATCCCAACCATTCATAGCAATTATAGATCATGCATGTAGTGATTTTATGTTGCTTGTTCAATTAATGTAGTTGTATGAGTATGATTCACTCTTGGGAGGGCCCATTAGTGGCGGGGCCCTGCCCCCATGGCCGGATTACTCTCTTTTCTTCTTCTCTTTTCTCTGATGTATAGATGATAATGTGTGTGTGGCCCATTTAGTGGGCCTTGGATGTCCCAAAATAAATAAAAATAAAAATCCAGCAAGGTGGGATGCCCTTACCACCCAACTCCATGATCATTGGACACATTAATCATTGCATGCAAGTGTCCTAGTCTTAGGATGTGATCTGGACTTATGTGGGGCCCACTGAGGAAGGCCACACACCCTTGTATGGCTGAGATTATTGAGATATAGGCTGATGTGTCCAGCCATGTATTGCTGTCCAAAAACCTGGACTGTTGCATGGACTGTCATGTTCAATCTTTGACATGGATTTTTGGATCATGATTGCCATTATTTTCTTTATAATTATAGGGTGTAATGAGAAGGTGTGGACCCCACCGTGAGGTGTGATGGGTCATACCTCAGATAGCCCATGAAATGGTACGCAAAAAGGAGGCCCATAGGGGTGGGCGGTCCACCTTATTGGGCTGTCCAGCGCACATGTATGGAGGGAAAATATACACTTCAGCTTGGTTTCTCTGAGGGATGGGCCACTTTTATGGACCCCACCTTACTTTATTTTATGAAGAAAATACTAAACCTCCATTTTCCCCCTCTTGGATGAAGGTTGGGCCCACCTTATTGGGTAAACAATGCATGGACAGCAACATCTCTTCCTGGACAGATTGAAATTCCTAATTTAATTAAAATATTTATAAGTATCCAAAAATTATAAAATTTTTCATAGAGGTGGTTCACTCATGGTAGGACCCACCTACAAAATTTTGGGGCCAATGGACACCTGTACACACCATGGTGGTGGCTGGACTGGCCCATTACAATACGGTGTCCAGATCAGTCCGATTTTTAGGACAGATTGATTTATTTAAATAAATTAAAATATTTATATATGTCTAAAAATTCTAAAATTCTGTGAAAATATCTTCCACCCATTCTAGGACCCACTTACCAAATTTCAGGGCCAATGGACCTCTGTGCACACCGTGGCGAGGGCCGGACTGGCCCACCCCGTTGGGACGTCCAGGTCAATCCGATTTTCTGGACAGTCTATTTTATTTAAATAAATTAAAATATTTCTAAGTGTCCAAAAATCTTAAAATTTTTTGGGGGTGTAGGTCACCTATGGAAGTATTACTCTATAAAATTTCAGACCCAAAATACATTTTAGTTGCCCATAGTATGGCTGGAAGTGGTCTGCTAGGCAGAGACGCCCAAGTTGGGCATCCAGCCTGCTTCGTGGGCCCACCTTGATGTGTTGAATGTCCCACCACCCATCCATGTAGGGTCCTTAGGGGATCGATCATACTTGCCCCATTTTTATTCAATTAGAACCCATTAGGTGGATTTTTGGGCCAGATACCCCAGGCCCATAGGGCTGCCTACACATGGGACATCCCTGCCTTAGGCTACTGCTGGGCCTGCATTCTAACGGTCTGGCCCATTTTATATATGTATTGCATATCCTCTCTCATCTGGTGGGGCCCATAGTGATGTGTGTGAGCCATCAAGAATTAATTATACTAAGAAATACTTCTAATGTTGAACTCCAACTAACCCAGAAATTTGGGTGGGCTGGAATTTGGCATTGAGCCCATTAACTGTTGCCTATAGATGTTCTTTGGGGCAATATGGCCCACTAGATTTGAGGAGGATTTATGTCAGTATCTTACGATCTTAATTTTATATTTTTTTGGGCTTAATTAGTGTATGATTAAAGGCCCATCCCAAATAGGATTCTTCTTGGGCTAGTCTCTTAGTTAAGTATGGGCCTTATAGCCTTGGTTGGGCTGGAACTTTTGATATGCCCATTGAACCCTTGGGTCCTATATTTACCATGTCATTGTGATGGGCATTATGAGCCAAATACTCAAGTAGTTGGGCCTTTGTTTTCCCACTATAATAAATCCATACTTGGGCCGAGATGTGAGGCCCAACTTACATGTGTTAAAAATTTAAGGATTTCCCATATGTTGGGATAATGGGCTGCCCATTAGGCCCACCACAATGAATGAACCTATGACCCTTATGGTTGGGCCTTAACCTTGCTTAAGGGCCCACCAGGTTGCCTTTGTTTTTGGGCTTAGTGTATGGCCCACTAGGCCATGGGTTGATTGTGCCTTGGACCTTTCTTTGCATATGTAGCAGGCTACCTTTTAGGACCCAGTTGAGGTTGGATGTCCTCCTTGGTGGCCCTAAGGTAGGCCCATAGAGGCCCTTATAGGTGGTTAAAGGCCCACCTTGGGCCTGGCTAGGACTGTTCCTCCTTAGGATTTTGACTCTCTTAGTTTGTGGGCCATCCCAAAGTACTGGGCTCCCACTAGAGGACTTCTCTTCTTCTTAGAATACCTGTCGATGTGCCTAGATCTTGACCCTCCTTGGGACAGACGATTTCATATTCCGCAGGTAGCACACTCACATCGTTGCGACCCATATGCATCATCTGTATGAATTGATTGCATTGTATAGTGGTCATTCAGGGATGGAGTTTCTCTCCTTGTGCACATTGAGTGCCTAAAACTTGTGTATGATTTGTGTGTGCGACTCATGCATTGGCATCGCATTTCATGAGGATACCGCCCTTGCTTCATCAGGGCCTTGCCTCCACAGGGACATTTGTGGATGGCCGCATGTGTGGACATCGAAAATATTACTTGAGCATACCGGGTGCATAGGATGCCCATGGGTGAGATTCTCAAAACTTCCATGGTACCAAGGATCTGCTCCAACGCCGTGACCGGGTGGAATACATGAGCGCACGAGGGCCTTATACCGTTAGGCCGTGACTCCCACTATCATGTAGTCGGTTGGATAGGGGTGTAGCCTTACCTGCCTGGCGAGAGGAGGCATTGCTAGGCTGAGTCTGACCAGTTCGTAAATGGGTCCGCTACCTTCAGGCCTTGTTGGTGATTGGCTGTCCACAGGCGGGTAGTGAGATCTCTTACGCTCATTTGACTGTGCGGGGTCTACAGAGCGACAGTCATTCAGCAGTGTAATGGACCCCGATGATTTTCTTATGATTGGAAACGTACTTGACATATGGTTTGGATATGAGCACCGACATTACTTGCATCGCATTAGCATTGGCTGTACAAGCCCCTTCATGCATTGCCTTGGTACGGCGTCCAGTACTCTTTGCATCATATTTATGGTAAGCCTGAGTAAGGCTAGTGATGTTTTCTTTGATCATGCTTCTCTCCTTGTATCTCCTACTACTCTTCTGTGCACCATTATCACACACCTACACCACCCTCTAAGCTTCTATAAGCTTATGCACGATTGATGCGTGCAGGAGATTCTAGACAGGCATCGTAGCAGCAGAGCGTGGAGCAGAGCTGAGCATTTGAGGACCCTAGTGTTGCCGACCTTTCTCTCTTTTCCTTTTTATCTCATGTATATCCTTTTGGACCTTATGGATGATATAAAAGTTTAAATTTATAGTGAATTTTGCGATGTGTGCCTTCGTTATTCTCAGATGTACTTGCTGTGATCTTGGGTATGCTCGTATTGGAAATGATTATACTGTTATGAAATTCCTCCTTGTAGGATCCCAGGATCGGAACCTACCTTAGGAGCCGAGAATGGGGTACTACGGAGGCTGTTGCTGCCAGAACCGGCCATCGGGTTCCTTGTGAGTCTGGTTACCGAGTCTGGGGTGTGACACTGGGATGAACGAGCCTCCTCTACCTTATAAAGGCGTGAATTAAGCACTTCCAATGATTTTCTAATTTTCGCAAGACAGGCCATGTTACGCTGAAATGAATCCTCTTGGATCGTTTCGGGTTGGATCTCAAAGGTAGGGAATCCAAGAGAATAATCATTATAACATATTGTTGATTCATTTTCTCAATTTTATTATTTCCACTGATCATAGTTATACGGGTCATAAGTGAGAGAGTTTGATGGTTATTAGTACACATTATCACCCCAATAATCACGTACTGTTTTCTTAATTGGTGGGGTGTAATTATTCTCTCTCATATGATCGCATATAGACTTCTTAATTGGTGGATGATTATATTCCGATCGGTTCTCAATCATAGTTTCAGAAAAAAAAAATATTTGAGACATAGGTTGTTTCCAAGCATAAGCATTTAACACGTTTTCATGGAACCTCTCATTTTCTAGAAATAGATTACCATACTCATGTGCCCACTCTAGCCACTCTTGTTCATTCATGGTGAAACCTTAATTCTGAATCTAATCCTATATAAAGAAAATAAAATAAATACATAAATAAATAAAAGAAAAGATCCTACAGTAGTATGGAAAGTATGAGGAGAAGTTAGAAAGAAGTAACCAGATTAGAAGATCTATTAACAACCCTACAAAACAGGAAAGTTAGTTCTAAAAATCAAATAGAAAGAAAAATCAAAAACTAAAGTTAGTAAAACCTATTCTTAAACTAATTCTAAAACCAATTAATTTCAGAAAACATAACCGTCAATCCTCGGCAACGGCGCCAAAAACTTGTTCACTCCCCAAGTATAGGGTTGTGATGTAGTAATAAACTCGGTGAGACCGAGGTCGAATCCAAAGGGACTGAAACCTATACATAATCAAAAATAAGTAGAACCAGAACGAGAATAAAACGAAATCTAAATCAAATAAATTTAAGGAGTAATGGTGAAATATTTATCTAAAACTTAAAGAATTCAGAGGTAGGAAACTAGAGATTCAGAGGATCCACTTGTAGAGATCAGGGAGATCTTATGCCTGCTTCAAGAATTCAACTAGACCTAGAGTCCATCTTCATCCAGTTGAAGGGTGTAACCATAAAAATTAAACTGAACTTCCTTTGATCTCGTTTTCAAGAGATGAAAGGTATACGAATTAAAATGGATTCCATCACCAAACCATGCCCAGGAGACAAAGTAAACAACAGAATTAAACTAATTACCAACCAATCAACAATGTATGAAGGTTAGGAAGGGTACCGTCATCCGACCATGCCTAGGAGCCGATGGTGAACAACAGGGCTTCCTGACGTCATGATCATAAAAAGGAAATGAACATGCTCAAAACTATCACAGACCCATTGTAATTTTATTCACAATAGACCATTAAAAACTAAAAACATTCCCTTAATAATCAAACTAGAATCAATATCAATTCAATCTAACATGAATGCAATATGTAAAATCACCCCATCACACTACAAGCTTCACCTCTTAGCCCTAGCTAAGAGGTTTAGCCTGACATGGAGAGGCTAGAATCTCTTAAAAACATAAACAAAAACATAAGAAATAAATAAGTCTAACTATCTCTCTTTCTTGTGCAGACGTCCCCCAAGATAGCCTTGAATCCTTCTCTCACATTCCCTTTTATAGGGAATAGCAGTCGGTGGAAGGTCGGATGAAGTTGTGCGTACATTTACGTAGCGGAGGATTCTTCAACCGGACGCGCATATAGTTTTTGCACCGAAAACACAGGCAGATACTCCTGTCTTCCCTCACTTTCTATTGAAAAGGAGAACGTCCCTTGGGACGTTTTTGGGCGCCCTACATGATGGACGGTTTGGATCGATGAGAGGGACTATGGTGGTGGCCCACAACTGCTCGCAAATCACGGACAACGTCTGGACGCTGAAACAGGGCCTGCAAAAACATCTTATGCTGTGATGTTGGTGGGGCATATGATCCTTGCTGGTTGAAAAATCCACACCGTCCATTAGATTCGTTTCAAAAAACCATTCGGCTATGGATGTTTTTGGATTGGATTTGATGTGTCCCACCAGAGTTCGTATTCTACTGTCTGACCCGCGTTTGATCAAGATTTTCATGTGTGTGCGAGCATGGGTCTGGAAAAGCTTCATGTGTACAGCCGGTTTGACCTTCTAGAATGAATGGATGATCCAGATTGACCGCATGATCAAAGATGGTGGCCCACTCATCACCCAGCGGATGGGCTGCGTAACAGAGATAGAGACTTTCCTTCTTTGTCAGTTAAGAGACGGTCAAACTGTCTTTACGTTTACCGTGCATAGCTAGTGCACTTGTGCACTATGCACACCTAACTCAGGTGGGGTCCACCGTGATGTATATGTAAAATCCTCTCCGTTCATTTATCTCATCGTCTCATTTAAAGGGTCGAGACCAAAATCGAAGCATATCTAGATGCCAAGCGGGCCCCACATCATGTATTAAAGGGCTGATCTATTCGTTGGGTCACTTCCACAAGGATCCAGGAACTGAAATTCACCGCGTACAGTTAACTTGTGGTTCTCAAGCCATGTATGAAGTTTTGATCTGAACGGATGGTGGAAACCCTGTGATCTCGCATTTTGGACATCTTTTAGGCCACTTGAGCTTCAGTTTCTCAATTTTCTTGGATATCTGGTGTGTAAATCCATAAATCTTGGTCCCTTGGGGTCTGTCCCTTGCCTTTGGTGTCATCAAAGTGTTAAATCTATGCTTTAAGCACCCTATTTCGGTCCAAGCTTGCAAATGTACCTTGCATCACAAACACGATTAAATCAGACCGTTAAACAGTACCATGTTCGTAAATCCAGGCAATAACTGGGGTCTGATATGCAATATTTGACCCTCAACACATCTATGGCACCCCATGTAGAAAAGGATTTTTGGTGTCCCGTCTAGCCATCCAGATATGCCTGTGGAGGCCACGACCCTGATGTCACTAGGGCGTACAGTAGTTATATCCAAAAATGCGAGATACATAAGCCACATAGTCCAATCATGTGGGACAACTCCGCCTATCAGGGAATTCCATAAACAACCTGCCTTACGCCATATGCAATAGTCATCCACATCTCATAACAAACATGAGATGATACGTATGGGCATGTATCATGATGCTATGCCGTCACATACTCATAATCGGTATTGATAACTGGCACCGATAATCAACATCGATAATTGACCTCGATGAGAATGGGCCTAACAAGGCCTAAGGGAAGGTCACAATGTGGACATTCAACCATCATTGCTCATCAATGTGGACATTTAACCAACATTGCTCCCAAGGAGTAGCCCACATAGATCCTAACATAATATATAGTGGGCCCATGACCATACACAAGGGCCTAATATACCTCACCATGGACCACATACAATCATAATGGGCCTTATATCATCGCGATGGGCCTTATACAAGGGTCTCATACATCGTAATGGTCCTCGTCACATGGGCCTCGCATACACATTACAATGGGCCGCTTCACATGGGCTTAATACAGTCACAATGGGCCACATTACATGGGCCTTATATACATCGCAATGGGCCTCTCACATAGGCCTAATATACATCACCATGGGCCATTCACATGGGCCATAAATACATCACATTAAGGTGGGCCCTGCGCATTCTAAATGGACCACAAATACACCACAATGGGCCTCACCAAATGGGCCATAAATACATCATAATGGGCCTCAAGTGCATCAAGACGGGCCACAACAATGGGCCTAATATACATCAAGGTGGGCCGCATTACCTGGGCCACATCATAAATAGCAATGGACATAATGATTGAAAGATCATCTGGACCATACCACAAATAGCAGTGTTGATAATGATTTCCACCGTTAAAACTCCACAGGGCCCACCATAGCGTTTATTTTCCATCCAATCTGTTCATATGGTCATAAGGACCTGAATCAAGAGGGAAAACAAATATCATATTGATCCAGAACTCCGATGCTCCCAAAAGGATTTCAATGGTGGACGTACAATCTCCACTGATTTTTATGGTGTGGTCCACCTGATAGATGGTTGGAATAAAGCACATTCATCACACTGTGGATGCATGGTGTGGACGTGAAACATATAAACGGCGTGGATAAAATATAATACATCATGGCATGGGTCCCACCGTCCAACCATCTAGACGGTGTGGATAAGAGCCATATATCACCATGTGGCCCACAGTTCTACTGCTGTACGTACAGCACCTGTACGTCAGGGGTCCCACCGTCTAGATGGATGGTGTAGATATAACACATACCTCATGAGTGGGGCCCTCATAACCTGGGACGTTAATACAACAGCTATATAGCTGGTGTATTCGTACACCGGCCAATTCTCTTGCAGGTGGGTCCCACGTGGGGCCCGCCATAATGTTTATCTTCCATCCCATCTGTTGATAAGGTCACACAGACCTAAATAATGAGGAAAAACAAATTTCATATTTATCCAAAACTTCTAGGACCCAAAAAGGATTTCAATGGTAGACATTCAATCCCCTGCTGTTCTTGGTGGTGTGGACCACCTGAGTTCCGTGAACGACTGATTTTTGGGGGATCCTAGTTCCCAAAGGGGACCCGTCAAATGCATGATGTAGATGTACAACATACATAATGGTGGGGCCTATGGTGGGGCCCACCATCCCTGCCTATTTTATAAGCAGCAGGACACTACTTGTTATAGCATCCTCTGGATGTTGGCAGCGGTAGCGTCAGCTTGTTTTTTTTTTTTTGTTGTATGCGGTTTTTCATAGGAGGGACCCACATCAAGATGATCCAGTCCGTCGGTTGGGTTTTATGGCTCATGATGGGTCTAATAAATCCAATATTCAATATTTTATGACACACAGAAACGCCACAGCGGGCCTTAACAATTTCTCACAATTAAAATAATGTTTAGATGGTGTGGCCTACCAGAGTTTCAAATTAGCTTCATTTTTCACCTCAATGCCTAAAATGAGCTGGGAAATTGGGTGGACGGTGTGGATTAAATACATACATCATGTGTGGGACCCACAGAACTTGCAAACGTTAATACAACAGCTTTATTGCTGCTTTACACGTACACCAGCCAATCTACTACAGGCGGGTCCTCCATGACCATACATAACGATGGAGTCCACACGTGTGTGGGGCCATGCTGCTGGGAAGCACAGATAAAATACATATATCATGGGTGGGCCCCACAGAATTTGCTGACATCAATACCATAGCTGTATAGCTGTGGTCCCCACCATCCACCAATACATGCTAGGTGAGCCATGATCAAACACAAAAAATAGGAGAGAGAGAGAGAGAGAGAGAATGATCGATGGAGAGGATTGACCCCACTACTATGGGTCCTCCATTTCTTACATTGCATACATCAAACGGGTCCCACCACATGTGGGCCCTCAAATGAAAATCAATGATGGATCATCCACTATATCACTGCTTCTTTAGCTCCTTGGACTCCTAAACTCCGTGGCTTCAACTATGATGGAAGATGATGGAGATTAAAGGGTGAAGATGAGAGATCTAGGGCTAGGGAGTGGGCCACAGTTGGCTCCTCTCATGGACGTTTCCTCTCCTTGAGAAATACTTAAATGAAGTGAGAAAATAAGAGAGTGATGGGAGTTGTAAGGATGGTTGATATGGAGTGTATGGGTGAGGGATGGGGCTTCTTGACTTTTGGGCATGAGATGAGATGGAGTTTGGGTAGCATTGCCTTGTTGGCATGAGAGGTAAGGGCTTGGTTGACTTGGTGGAAAGAGGGGGTATGGGTAGAGATTTCATTCTCTTAACCACGAATCTTCCTCAAAATGGCGCACACGTTGCCCGCGGTGTTTCTTCGATTTATTCTCAGGCCCACAACTCCTGGCCTAAGCATCGTATTGGCACGCGAGATGTGGCATTGGAACCACGACGACGGCGCAGTCACAAGGGTATAAGTCTTGGGTCGAGCTGACTCAGATTGATAGGATGCGACTCATGGTTGCGCGCAAATGCCGACTACAGGTTGTGGGTCTCCAGAATTCGACAAGGAGGATCGCGAGAGTCTAAGGATCTGTACGGTCTAGGATATGGGCCTTACAACTCTCCCCTCTTAATAAAAATTTTCTCATCGAAATTTACACTATCATGCAGGACAGAGCAAGGGAAGAGGAAGCATCATCATATACATATGTCAAGGCACAATCAATCTACAAAAGGATGAAGATATCGCTCTCTATTCTCAACCTCGCACTCCCAAGACGCCTCCTCAATAGAATGGTGACCTTTACTGAACCTCGAATCCTAGATCAGAAACAATCAAAACTACAATACTATGCAGACTCACAATCTCAACGGTAGGGAGCTATATCAAAAAATTTCTAAGTTATTTGAACTCGGGGATATTTCCATTTTAAGTTCTCAACAATCCTAGAGTGTAGGATAGCTATCAACAGATATGTGATGTTATCCTCAGGTATTCCCAAGTTATGCTTTGATACCAACTTTTGTCATGCTGTAAACTCAGAAACCGGGCTCACAAAAATTCCTGAACGCTGAATCTAGCGCCGATAGCTTCCGTAATATCCCATTCTTGTCTCTCGGCACAACGTTCTTATCCTCGAATCCAACAAGGAGGATTTTTAATGTCAATTTGATTCGTAATAAGCATAACCCATGAATAATAACCACAAGAACACCATCACAAAATCTACTATGATCAAAACTTTAAGGTACATTGTGTATAAAGGGAAATACAAGATAATAATAAAGGAAACTCCTGAAGCTTGACTACATGCTCCAAGCTCAACGCTGTTGCAACCTAACGCCACCTACACACATTTATCGTGCATAAGCTTATAGAAAGCTTATATGGTGGTGTAAGTATGTGCGCAAGGTAAGTGCCAAGTGTACAATATCAGATCAATGCGAAAACATGCTGGTAAGTCCATATACCATTAGCCTTATCCAGGCCATGTGATGCAAAAAGACAATAAGCCAATATTATATACGGAGGATACAATGCAATATGTAAATCCTGACGGGTCCACGAATGCCGTTAACCTCATGTAGGCCATATAAATGCAGAAACGTAACAACCCAGAATACCATATGCCACGTATGCCGTGAGAATGAAATGACCAAGTTGAAGTGTGTGAAGTCGGGATGATAGTACATAGTATCGCAGGTTACGGGGTCCATCATAAGGGACTTCTATCCAAACCAGTCCCATACCAAAATTTGAATAAATAGACTCAATGTGGGAGACTCCAGATATCAGGTTAATCATGCACCCCAACCGAAATCCTGACCATTATGAAGGTACACAATAATTAGTTATGCACCACCAGCCCGAGTGGATAGTGAATGAATGAGTAAAATGTTGAGTATACAACTCCTCCTCAATAAGTCCACATATCAGTACTGTACATCTTTGGGATCATTTGGGATCATCACCGTACACTCTACACATGATCGTCGCCCACTAAACGCGGAACCATGTAAGTGGAAGAGACGTTACTATCCGCTTGGCTAATGGTCAGCCAATATCTACTCGTCATGTCGATAGCGGACCCATTTACGAGCTGGTCAGACTCAACCTAGCTATGCCCCCTACCCTCAGGTAGGTAAGGCCACACCCCCTTCCAACCGACCACGAAAGAGTGAGAAACGCGACCTACTGGTATTTGGTACTCGAGCGCTCATGTATCCAATCGGTTTAGACGTTGGAGCATCTCCTGGCGATGGAGGTTTAGGGACTTTCACCTAGGGACATCTATGACACCCCATGTAGAAAAGGATTTTTGGTGTCCCATCTAGCCATCCACGATATGCCTGTGGAGGCCACGACCCTGATGTCGCTAGGGCATACACTAGTTATATCCAAAAATGCAAGATGCATGAGTCACACAGTCCAATCACACATCAATCCTATGCATATTGTGCACTCATGTGGGACGACTCCACCTATCAGGGAGTCTCATAAATAACCTACCATGCGACATATGCAATAGTCATCCACATCTCATAACAAATATGCAGATGGTGCGTATGGGCATGTATCATGATGTTATGCTGTCACATACTCATAATCAGTATCGATAACTGGCATCGATAATCAACATTGATAATCGGCCTCGATAATCAGCCTCGATGAGAATGGGCCTAACAAAGCCTAAGGGAAGGTCACAATGTGGACATTTAACCACATTACCCATCAATCTGGACATTTAACCAACATTGTTCCCAAGGAGTGGCTCACATAAAGCCTGACATAATATATAGTGGGCTCATGGCCTCACACAAGGGCATAATATACATCACCATGGGCCACATACAATCTCAATGGGCCTCATACAATCATAATGGGCCTTATACCATTGGGATGGGCCTTATACAAGGGTCTCATACATCACAATGGTCCTCGTCACATTAGCCTCACATACACACTACAATGGGCCGCATCACATGGGCTTAATACATGTCATAATGGGCTGCATTACATGGGCCTCATATACATCATAATGGGCCTCTCACATGGGCCTAAATACATCACCATGGGCCATTCGCATGGACCATAAATACATCACATTAAGGTGGGCCCTGCACATTCCAAATGGGCCACAAATACACCACAATGGGCCTCAAGTGCATCAAGACAGGCCACAACAATGGGCCTCATATACATTAAGATGGGCCGCATTACCTGTGCCACACCATAAATAGCAATGGACATAATGATCAAAAGATCATCGGGACCATACCACAAATAGCAGTGGTGATAATGATTTCCATCCTTAAAACTCCACAGGGCCCACCGTAGGGTTTATTTTCCATCCAATCTGTTCATATGGTCACAAGGTCCTGAATCAAGAGCAAAAACAAATATCATATTAATCTAGAACTTCGGTGCTCCCAAAAGGATTTCAATGGTGGATGTACAATCTCCATTAATTTTTGCAGTGTGGTCCACCTGATAGATGGTTGGAGTAAAGCACATACATCACATTATGGATGCATGGTGTGGACATGAAATAGATGAACGGCGTGGTTAAAATATACACATCATGGTGTGGGTCCAACGGTCCAGCCATGTGGACGGTGTGGATAAGACCCACACATCACCATGTGGCCCACGATTTTGCTGCTGCACATACAGCAACTGTACGTCAGGGGTCCCACCGTCCAAATGGATGGTGTAAATATAGCACATACCTCATAGGTGGGGCCCTCAGAACCTGTGACGTTAGTATAGCAGCTATATAGCTGGTGTATTCGTACACCAGCCAATTCTCTTGAAGGTGGGTCCCACGTGGGGCCCACCATAATGTTTATTTTCCACCCACCTATTGATAAGGTCACACAGACCTAAATAAAGAGGAAAAACAAATTTCATATTTATCCAATACTTCTAGGACCCAAAAAGGGTTTCAATGGTAAACGTTCAATCCCCTTTTGTTCTTAATGGTGTGGACCACCTGAGTTCCATGAATGGCTGATTTTTGGGGGATCTCAGTTCCCAAAGGGGACCCATCAAATGCACGGTGTAGATGCACAACATATATAATGGTGGGGCTTATGGTGGGGCCCACCGCCCTTGCCCATTTTACAAGCAATAGGACATTACTTGTTGTAGCGTCCTCTGGATGCTGGCAGCAGCAGCGTCAGCTTGTTTTTTTGGTTATATGTAGTTTTTCATAGGAGGGACCCATATCAAGATGATTCAGTCCGTCGGCTGGGTTTTATGGCTCATGATGGGTCTAATAAACCCAATATTCAATATTTTATGATGCACAGAAACATCACAGCGGGCCCTAACAATTTCTCACTATTAAAATAATGTTTTAGATGGTGTGGCCTACCAGAGTTTCAGATTAACTTAATTTTTTGTCTCAACACATAAAATGAGTTAGGAAATTAGGTGGACGGTGTGGATTAAGTACATGCATCATGTGTGGGACCCAAAGAATTTGCAAACGTTAATACAGCAGGTTTATTGCTACTATACATGTACACCAGCCAATCTGCTACATGTGGGTCCTACGTGACCATACATCACGGTGGAGTCCACATGTGTGTGGGGCCATGCTACTGGCAGCACGGATAAAATACATATATCATGGGTGGGCCCCATAAAATTTTTTGATGTCAACACCACAGTTGTATAGCTGTGGTCCCCACCGTCCATCAATACATGCTAGGTGGGCCGCGATCAAACATAAAAAAGGAGAGAGAGAGAGAGAGAGAGAGAATGAGTGATGGAGAGGGACCCCGCTAAATTGCATACATTAAACGGGACCCACCACATGTGGGCCCTCAAATGAAAATCAATGGTGGATCACCCACCTATATCACTCATTCTTTAGCTCCTTGGACTCCTAAACTCCATGGCTTCAACTTTGATGGAAGATGATGGAGATTGAAGGGTAAAGATGAGAGATCTAGGGGTAGGGAGTGGGCCACACTTGGGTCCTCTCATGGACGTTTCCTCTCCCTGAGAATTGCTTGAATGGAGTGAGAAAATGAGAGAGTGATGGGAGTTGTAAGGATGGATGACATGGAGTGTATGGGTGAGGGATGGGGCTTCTTGACTTTTGGGCATGAGATAAGATGAGGTATGGGTAGCATTACCTTGTTAGCATGAGAGGTAAGGGCTTAGTTAACTTGGTGGAAAGAGGGGGTATCTGCTTCGGAGCTGTCTTGGGATGTTTGACTATTTCAGGATCTGTCTCTAATAGCTGATCAACTGTGACCATATTTGCTGAAGACTCTGCCCCTAATCCTTGAAAATTTTCTCTCCTCTTCTGACCAACTCTGATAGGGACCTGAATTCCTTTCCCATGATTTAAACCAGTTGGTTCTTCATCATCAAAACTCATCCTTTTCACCATTCTTTTACCTGTCAGACTGTATTTCTTGAGATAGCAAGATGTCAGCTTTCCGTGATTCACATTATTCTCATCCCTTGCTTCTATCTTTACTTCCAAAGAGGCGTAAAATTCAATCGGCTCCGGATATTTCACATTGACTTCAACATGAAACTTTCCCGAAATAGTCGGGAATGACTTGTTTCTTTCAACATACGGCAATGATACTATATAATTTGACTGCAGGATTTTCAACTATTCAGGTGATAGTAACATTAATAGCAGCTGTCTTGGCTGTCTCAGATATTTTGGCACAAAATAGAACTTCTTCTTTGCTTCTGAAATTCCAGACGACCCTGCCTTTTCGGATCTCCCTTTTATCGCTTTCGCATGAGCATTTTTCAAGGCATTGTTGTCATCATTATTTTTCTCTTCTCCTTTGCCAAATCCATCATAATAACTGGCGTCTGCAAAGAAGGCTTTGGCTTCTGTGTATGGTCTTGCTTCGGCCATTACTTTATATTGTATTCCGTTCTTACAGTATTTGAAACATTGATGAAGGGTAGAAGGTATAATACCGTACTGATGTATCCATGGTCATCCTAAGAGAAGATTATATGTCATGACTACATTAATCACATGGCAAACAACATCAGTAGTTAATTCTCTTATTTCCAATGTCATCGTAATTTTGCTGAGCGCATGCTGCCCATCTTGATTAAAGCCCTGTATCATCATTCCACTAGGGCGTAGATCAGAACAACGGTAACCCAATTTACTCAACATCATTAGTGGTAACAGGTTCACCGCAGATCCGTTGTCAAGTATAATCCTTTATACTTTCTTGCCGCGAATGTGGCCTACTATCATCAGTGGCCTATTATGCCCTGTATCACAAGCTAGATCATCATCAAAGAAGGAAACTATTGATATACAATCTTCTCGTTCTTTGCGTTCTTCATTTTCCATTTTCACTAGCAATGTTTCTCTGACATTCTAGTCGGATAGCGCTTGAATTAGACTCTTCCTAAAATCTTCTGATAACTTTAGCGCGTCATAAATGCTTAACCAAGCTGGTATACCTTTTAAGTGACTTACGACGTCATAAGTCACCTGTTTCATTCTTCTCTTCTCTCTTATCACTGTCGTGCTGATTCCTGATGATCTCTGTTCTTGTAGTTCTGACTTTCTGTCTTGGGGGACTTGTCATTCGTTTCCCTGACCGTAGCGTAATTACCGCGGCCTTCCCTATCATCTTACGATTTTCTTTCTCTGCTCCTTCATGAGCACTTTCCCGAACAGTCAATGCGTTCACCGTCGCCTTTGCGTCCCTTTCTTTTACTTTTCCAATCACTATTTCACCCCTGTTTATCATTCTTTGTATTATGCATTTTAATGTGTAGTAATTTTCTATCGGATGCCCTACTAGACGATGATAGTGGCATAAATCTCTTTCTCTTGCTCTTCCTGCATCTTCAGGGTGCTTGGACACAGGTAATTCTAACATACCAACTTTCAATAGTTGGTTCATCAAAGGAATAACATCTTATCTATTGAATGCAAACTCTTTGTGAGAATTAAGCGATCTGGGTCTTTTTCCACTGAACCTGCTTCTAGGATGACTTGATTCTTCCTTTCGCTCTGTCCTTTTTCTCCTGAATCTCTTGTTTCTTGACTTCTTTTCTTATGGTCCACATTATTTGCGATTAACCTACTGGGTCCTCTTATGGCCGTTTCGTAGTGAAACACTAGCATTTTTTAGGTCATCAGCTCTAGGGTGTGGGCTTTGGTGGCCAGATTACGAAAAGTCTTAATATCAGCACTGGTAAGCCCAAATGTGATTCCCATCTCCATAGAGTTTAAGTACATCTTGACCTGGTCTTTTTCTTCCAGTAACTGTTTGCAAGAGGCTCCTAATGTCTTCCATCTGTCTATGAATTTCTCCACAGGTTCCCCTTCTCTTTATCATACAAAAGCTAACTCCGTAATGCTAACGTCATGTTTCGATGAGAAGTTCAACATAAAAGCATCATGCATTTGTTCCCAAGTGCATATTGATCCTAGAGCCAGACTAGAATACCATTGAAAAGCCTTACTTGTCAGAGAAGATCCCAACAATTGTAGGCAATGTTGTGGTATTGTGGAGAAGTTCCCCGCGCTGGTGATGAAGTGCGTCAAATGTTCTTTTGACGATCCATCCCCGTTAAACTTCTGGAAGTCTAGATGCTTGAAGTTAACTAGAAAAGGAACATCTTCTACTTCCCTTGGATACGATGTTCTATATCTGAATCAACCAACATTCTCACTTTCCCTTTCTACTCTAATGGCTTCCTCAACAACTTATTGTACTTCCTCTTGAGTTATGGTTCTCACTGCTGGAGCAGATCCGAGTGATCCTGCCCCTTATGGTTGGAAACCTTTAGGTTAATGTTCTTGTCCATTCATCGTGCCCATCATTGGAGGAGCCGCTATCTGGGCCATGTTGTGCGCGAGAGTTGCCAGAGCCTCCCTGAGATTTCTACATTCTTCCATCAATGTCCTCTGTGCTTGTATCATTTCATTCATACGGTCCTCCATGGTCGGCATAGTTCCTTGATCTGTTCCGGCCATGTGTACTGTAACTTCCCCACTTCTTGATGAAGCTGTAGTCGGAGTGGGATAAGAATATATTGATGTGATGGGGCTTACAAAGTGAGGAATCCCATTCAATTTTCTTGTACTTCCACTACAATTGATTGATCGAGATGATGCATAAGTAGGTGATCTTACGAGTAGCGCCTTTCTTTTTTGTTCTTTTGTCCATCAAACTCTTGGAGCATTCAAAGTCGGGAAGTCACGTGATGCTAATTATGGAACCGTTTGCCCAGGATATATTGCAGGATGGGCTAATTCGGGATTCTTTTTCGTAGCGTTCCGTATCATTGGTCCACTGGCTCGTGGTGAAGGTAGACTTGTTTTGAAGCTCCTTGAATTTCGAGCTCTCGTCCTTCGAGATGTCACGACAGTCCAGTTCTCATCATCTTCCAATGCTCAAGGTGAAGCAGACACGACATCAATCGTTGTTCAGGTTAAGTCATGTTTGCTTATGAAAGAATGGGTTTCACACCTTGGAGGTTGATCCGATGCATATTCCACTGCGAATCCAGTTGCGGTGAAATAAAAGTTCACATTCCTCATTGAGTTTTGTAGTTCACAATTTTATCTTTTCACCTTTAAAGTAGAACAAGAAATTATAATTATTATTTAAATATCAATGTAATCTATCTGAGAGATGAAGGGGAGGATGTTCCCACTGAGAGTCACCATTTTGGCATCAGAAAGACACCAAACTACAATAAAAGTCCTTATAACTTTCTCAATGTTAACCATGAAATAAGATAAGTCCCCACCAGAGTCGCCATTTTGTTTCGAATAAGAAACAAATGCATTTGATTTGGGAGATTATCTTATTCAAATATAATAGAGAGAGAGAGAGTACATTAAGAACAATCATTGTATTATTAATGATGGATTCATTTACATCCTCGAATATCCCTTGATTATGAGATAAATTGTTTAAAATACAATAAATTGACAGAGTTTGAATAGTGAATCTAAATATCAAATCCAGCAGCAGTTCGACTTCTGATTTGATCATCTCTTTAAGAGGAATATGGTGCAAATTAGATCGTCTAATTTCTTTTTTTGAAGATTGTACAAAATGAGAACTGGAGCTTGGTCTTTTTGACAGCATTTTAGCTTCCATCATTATTGACTGCAGGGCAGTCTGGTTGCGCGGACCCACACAACTAATATGGTTTACGCGGGTCCGCGCAAACCCTAGACTTCTCTTCAGTCCTACCTTCAGTCTCCTTTGTAGCTCTGGACTCCTTCCAAAATCTTTAATCCTCCCAAATGAGAGGGGGGAGTGGGGTATTTATAGACCTCCACACGTGCGAACTCTCAATCTTCGTGCCATGGTACCCACCTTTCATCCATTCTACCAATTATGGACAACAAGTCCTTAAATCAGTTATGTGAACCCGCGCAATTGGTGTCACTAGTTGCGCAGAACCACGCAACCAATATGGTTTGTACGAACCGCGTAAACCCCTTAAAGACACTCTTTCTTCTTCATCTTCTGTTTCCTTCTTTCTTTTTAATATTTATCTTCTTAATCTTCAATTCTTTCTTCTCTTTTTATGCCTCAACAGAGTACAATGCTGAAAGGGAAATACATAAATAACAAAATCTCTGAAGTGATCTGCCACAAGCTCCTACATCATTGCTGCTACAACCTAGCGTCACCTGCATGCAATGGTCAAGCATAAGCTTATAGAAAGCTTAGAGGGTGGTGTAAGTGTGTGCACAAGATAAGTGCCAAGCACATAAATATCAGAGTAAGCAGAAATGCTGGCAAATCCATAAGTCATACAATATTAGAATATGCAATGCAGATCAGCTATGCAAATGCGAAGTCATAGAGAGCCAAATATCAGATGCTGAGGATGCAATGCAATATACAATTCCTAACGAACCATGATTGCCATCATCCTCATCTAAGTCATATAAATGTAGAAATATAGCAACCCGAATGCCATATACCGTGGATGTAATGCAATATGTAGATCTTGGCGAGTCCATAATACCATCAACCTTATTCAGGATAAAAATACAGAAGTATAGTAAACCAAATTCTACATGTTGAGGATGCAATGCAATATGCGGTGCGAATAAAATGACCAAGCTAGAGCATGAAGTTGAGATGATAGTACGTAATATCGCAAGCTGTGGGGTCCATCATAAGGGACTTTTATCCAAACTGGCCCATACCTGATTTGGATAGCTGGACACAATGTGGTAAACTCCTGATCTCAAGTTAGTCACGTACCTAACCGAAATCATGGCCATTATGAGGCTACACATAACAAATAAGTTGTGCACCACTAACTCAAGTGGATAGTGAATGAATGAATGATGAGTAAAATGTTGAGTATGTAACTCTTACTCAGTAAGTCCACATATCAGTACCGAACTTCTTGGGGATACCATTGGGGTCTAGTACACTCTGCACCACCTACCGCCCCATCAAGCACACAACTGGGTAAGTGGAAGAGACCTCAATATCTGTCTACCAATATCAGTTTGGCTCATCGATAGCAGACCCATTTATGAGCTGGTCAGACTTAGCTTAAAATTGCCTACTCCCTTGGGCTAGTAAGGCCACACCCCCTTCCAACCGACCACGACACAGCGGGAGACGTGGCCTACTGGTATACGGCCTTCATGTGCTCATGTATTTCTACTTGGGCTAGACGTTGGAGTGTCCTTGTACCAAGGGGTTTAGGGACTTTCACCCATGGACATATTAGATGCCCATATGCTAGAAACAAACATTTTTAGGTTCCCACTTGGCCATCCACAAAATACCAATGGAGGCCATGACCCTAATGTCGCTAGGGCATATAGTGATCATACCACAAAAATGCGAGATGCATGAATCATACTATCCATTCATGCATCAAACATGTGCATACTGTGTGCTTATGTGGGGCCACTCCATCTCACAAGAAGTCCCATAATAAACTAGCCCAACAACACATGCTATGATCAGTCACTCCTCATAATAAGCATATATATGATGTATATGGGCATGTATCATGATGTAATAAAGTACATAGACATGATTATCTGATAAGGCAGACAACAATAATCCACAATTAACCTTCACCAGCATGTCACATACCAAGAGTATAAACTAAACAACATGCACCTTCTACAATTATAGGAGTCTATGCGGCATGTCCTGTGTTATGCTAACATTAGTCTTCCAAGGTACTGATATACCATATATCTCAAGACGAGGTCCACTGGAAGGACCGTGGATCTTGCCTATACATCGAGGTAGGCTCTATATAGTGGATATACTAAACCTGATACCACATATTCTTCCATCTATGGCAAGGGGTGATTATGTACTCATCCTATAAATAATGGATGGCTTTGATGACATACTAACATCAAGGATGGGCCTCACACTCATCCCAAAAGGGGTAACTGGATGGTGTGGATGATACAAACATAATATCAAAGTCCTAGTAATCGATTATAAGAGTAGAACACATCTCATGAGGTGAGTCAAGCAGGTGTACAAGAGGATGAATCTAAGTACAACAAGTGGGTTTCGTCACCCTCGCTATCATGTAGCAACTGGGATTTCCTATGGGGGGCCTGGTATGAATACAAGGCGGGCCTTGGCAGGGTTCACACATCTAGGGCTATGTGTCCTGACAAATGGATCAAGTAGCCTACTCATCATCTAAGTGGGCCTCGGGTTAGGGTCACTAAGCTTGGGTAAACACACGTATCTAGGTAGACCACATTTACTATAGAAGGTCCGGAAGGAACACAAGGTGGGCTCCAAGGTTTGGGTAGTCATACAGAGTATGGTGAAAAACATCATTATCAATGAGGGCCTAACGGTATGGGATAGCCCAATAAGGATAGATGAGAGAATACTAACATCATGGGGATAGACCTCATTGGGCGAATCTAATGGGCATACAACAAAGGGAGTCAAGAACGTGAGCCTAAGTACAATAAGTGAGCTTCCTTATCCACTCCATCATGCCATGAACTGGGCTCCCCTATGGAGGCCCAGTACGAACAAGGTGGGCTTCAAGGCTTAAATAATCGTACAAGGCGGGGTGGAAGGCACTAGCAACAATGGGGACCCAAAGAATTGAGATAGCCCAATAAGGCGAGATGGATCATACTAATAATAATAGGGGCCCATCAATTTAGGTTAGCCCACTAAGGGAAAATGAGAATAAGTCTAATACAATTGCAATGGGCCTCATACCATCTTAATGGTTTGTATCATGATGTTATTCTAGCGCGTGCTCATAGTCAGCATTGATAATCAGCCTATACATAAGGCAGGGTCCATAGATGGATAGTAGATCCATGACATGAGGGTCAATCCTCAACTGTGGATATACCAAATCTGATAGCATGGATCCTTTCATTTATGGTGATGATGAACTCTCCTCATATCATGGTTGGGCCTAGGTGGCCTACCTATAATCCTAAGGATCCGGAACGGGCTTCCTTCACCATATTATCATATGGCCCGCTAGATGCCCAAGGGGGGCCAAATAAGTCCTACATGGACTCCAAGATTAAAACAACCCTACTAGCAACTAATAGGGGCCCAACATGTTTGGGTAGCCCAATAAGAATAGATGGATCAGGCAATATCAATGGGGCCCAACAATTTGGGTCAACCTTCTTAGAGAAGAATGAGAATGGGCCTAACAAGGCCTAAGGGAAGGTCACAATGTGGACATCTAACCATCATTGCCCATTAATGTGGACATTTAACCAACATTGCTCCCAAGGAGTGGCCCACATAGAGCCCAACATATAGTGGGCCCATGGCCTTAAACAAGGGCCTCATATACTACATAATGGGCCTTATCACATGGGCCATACATACCTTACATCAGGCCTCATACATCACATCAGGCCTCATTATAAGGGCCTTATATACTACACATCGGGCCTCATATATATCAGATTGGGCCTCACATATGGGCCTCATACACATCAGATTGGGCCTCACATATGGGCCTCATACACATCAGATTGGGCCTCACATATGGGCCTTATGCACATCAGCTTGGGCCTCAGATATGGGCCTCAAATACATCAGATTGGGCCTCACATATGGGCCTCATACACATCAGCTTGGACCTCACATATGGGTAGTTTGGATCAAACACATACATCACGTGGGACCCACGTCCCATGTGGACAGTATGGATATACATGTGGGCCTCGCGGATGCACGGTGTGGATTTAACACATATATCATGGTGGACCGCAGATGGACAACGCGTATATAAAATACATAAATCAAGGTGGACCCCACCCGTCTAGCGAACGGACGGCGTGGATGAATAACACATGCATCACGGTGTGCACTACATAGCAGGAATGAAACACATACATCATGCGCGCCCCACTCAGCACACCGTCCAGATGGGCAGTGTGGATACAAAATACATAAATCAAGGTGGGTCCCACCTGCCCACACGTGTCACATGTGTGGGTGGGCCCACACCTCAAAACAGATGGACGGCTGGAGAAACACATACATCATGGTGCATCCAACACCACCCATCCAGATGTATGGTGTGGATATAGAACATATACATCAAGGTGGGTCCCGCTACGCACACGTCCAAACAGATGGATGGCTTGGAGAAACACGTACATCAGGTGGCCCACAGAACTTACTGACGTCATAAGCAGGTATATTGTTGGTGTGAGGTACTCTAGCCAATCCCTAACACGGTAGGTGGGTCCTATGTGGGGCCCACTAGATAAATGTATATATATATTATACTATATTATATAATATATTAATATATATATATATATATTATTATTACAATTATTATTTTTATTTTTATTTTGAAAAGGAGCTATAGTGTCCAGCATCCAGGCCTGGACGGACGGCCTAGATGCAGGACACATGCATCACATGTGGGTCCCACGACAGCGTGGCCCACCCGTTGGATAAAGCTGATATTTGGGTTTCCCTTCATCCAGGCTAGTCGACAGCAAGGTGGGCTGCTACTGCTAGATAGTGGGTGGACCACAGTTAGACAGCGTGGATACATACATTACGGTGGGGTCCACAACATAGGAAAGAGAGAGAGAGAGAGAGAGAGAGAGAGAGAGAGAGTGTGTGTCATGGAGGACTCCGCCATTATGAGCCCTCTCTTCCATTACATATGGGCCCACCAATTAAAATCAACGGTGGAGATCCCTTTCCCACCAAAAATGCAAGGTCTAGATGACCTTTTCACATAGGGAAAATAAACATTATGATGGGGTCCATGGAGAATGGCCCCATCATGGGATGAACATATGAATCATGGTGGACCATCAGCCACATCTAGGGTCCAAAGTTAGAACCATACCATCAATCAGTAGGACCCACTTGGCCCATCATCAAAATGTAACACCCCATACTTTCCAGTACTCGGGTGTTACCGTATAACCAAACTTAGTATAAAGATAAGCTAGACTTATGTAAACATTTACGTGCATCCTAATTTAAATCTAATCGTTAAAATAATTCCCATTCATATGTTAACTCATTTGTCCATTGGTGCTCCAATAATATTTAATAAGTATATTATTTTATTTTATATTTTACACAAACATAGATATACATACATATATATATATATATAGAAAAAAAAAGAAAGAAAAGAAGCACAAAATATTATAACTATGTGTTATATAACAATGTACGAAAATATATTATAACAAGAGTGATATATATATTTAATGTATGTAAAATGTGATGAAAATAATATTATATTAACTAACATAATAAATAATAATTTTATAATATATAATTGAATTATAAATATTAATGTAGTATTGAATATTTTTATAAATGTGTATACCAAAAATTATTAGATATTTAGATAAAATTTTATATTATTTAGCAATGTGATTTTAAATAGGATATTACACAAATTTCAATTCATATATATGTATAATATGAGACTGCATATTTTGAATTATATATATATATAAAAAGGAGATCAATGGCATGCATATAATATTATGTTAATATTAAAATTATATGAATATATGTGCATGAGATTTTAATTATTTTAATTATAAGCAATATATAACAGTAAGGAAATCTATATTAATATTCATATTGGTTAGTAATATGTGATGAAAGTTTTACAAATGGACCTTTAGGACCTTTTAACCATTGACGTCCAACTTCGGAATCATCCGACCATTAGATTGACAAGAAACCACTGTTAGGACTACAAATCATGTTGTGGGCCCCACCTAGGATTTAGATCTGCCTAATCGATGGCCCCAGGATCCTAATCTACGCTTCTAAGGAGAATGGACGGTGCAGATTTCCCATAAACATTACCACGGGGCCCACATTAGGGTGAGTGTGCACCAGTGCTAAAGCACCTGCGATGCGCTAGATGATCCAGCTCAGTCAAACGGGTCTGACCCGTGACTTCCCGCTAACGGAGAGATTCTCTCCCTCTTTCATTTTTCTTCTTTCCGACGGACGACGCCACTGTTCGATCAGTGTGCCCACCATCTATTGTCACATGGGAGATCCGAGCCATCCATCACATTTAGAGCATGGCTCTGACCAAAACCAAGGAAGTTTTATACGAGGTAATGCGCATATAGATGAACATTCACGGGCGCAAGCGGGCTGCATACAACCATGTTTCCTAAAGGGGAAACTGCCCTCTCCCAGCCAGCTCAGCGATCCGCGCGGTAGGAGGCATCCTCCAATCCCAGCCCTTCACTGAGACATATCTCAACCGTCCGTCCGTTGCTCGTGTGCTAGGGCTTTCGATGAAAAACTGACACCTATCCTTCCCACAGTTTTAGAAAACCGGATGGCGGGATTGCATCCGAGCCTTCTGATCCAATCCGACGGTCCTGAGGGTGCTGAAATCCCTACAAAAGAAAGAGAAACGCCCTATTACCACCATTCCTGCGGCAACCCGAGAAAACAACTGTTTCCGTTCTACCTTCAAACCCACTGACCTTATCACCTCCAACCTTCGAAGAAGCTCATCTATAAGCTTCGTAGGGTCCATACGAACCATCTGAAAGAAGCAGATTAAAGGAAGAAGCTCTCATTTGCAAAACACCATTAATGGTTGTCTTCTTCTCCACCGAGAAACAGGAGGTTGCTGTTGGTTTTAACCTTCATCCGGCCTCGTCCAGGCCTAGTGGGATAGGTCTAAAAAGAAAAGAAGAAAATAGAAGAAGGAAGAAGTAGGTGCGTGGGTGCGGTCCGCCGCACTGCCTCAGCCCAACCGAGTCGCTGGACATGCGCACGGGTTGCTGCCGACCTCAGATTGAGTTGGGGGTTGCTGTTCGACCTCCCGCTGCACCAGCTCGAGTCGGGATGACTCACTCCAGGCATTTCTAGAAGTAGACAATAGAAAGGAAGAAGAAAATAGAGTAGAGAGAGAGAGGAGGTGGGTGCAGCCGTTGCACCACTTCATGCTACTCGCTGGTGCGAGTTGGTGTCCGGGTTTCGGCCCAGCGATCTCGCTGAGGTGAGGAAATGAGAAAGAAAAAAAGGGAGATAGGAAGATAAGAAAAGAAAAGGGCAGAGAGGAGACAAAGAGGGTGAGATGGGGCTGAGTTATGGGCTAACTCGTTGCCGAGTCAACTGGGTCGAGTTCGGCCTGAGTAGGCCTGTTTCAGTTGAGTTGTGCTGGTTCACTCTAGCAACCTTGTTGGACACGTGGGTCTATGTAGGGGCAAAAGTAGAAGAGAGAAGAAGAAGAAAGGAAAAGATAGGAAAGCGAGTAGAGGAGGAAAGAGAGAGTCTGGGTCTGAGCTATGGGCTGACTCGCTGAGTCAGCTGGGATGAGTTGACCAGGGGATTGGTCTAGGTCTAGCTGGGTTCTAGTAGGAAGAGAGGGAAGAAGAAAGCAGAAAAAGAAAAGATAGGGAAGAAGAAGAAAAAGAGAGAGAGGAAAGATGAGAAACTTGAAGAAGGGCCGAGTTCAGCTGGGCTAGATAATTCTTGGGCCTGGTCCAGGCCTTACTGAGGTTGAGTTGGGTCGACTCAGCTGAGTCGAGTCACGGAGCGGGTCTATGGCTCGAATGGAGGATGAGTTGAACTACCAAGTCAATCTATGTGAGTAAACTTCCTCTCCCTAAGTAAGCTCCATGATTTATCATCTTCATTAGCATTACTACAATTATTGCAATATGTTTAACCACTAGTAGGATAACTTTGCTAATAATAAATTACAAAAGCTTGATATTAACAATTATCGTTATTAATGCTATTCTTATTTTGTCATTGATTATAATGTTAGTATTGTTAGTATATATAAGTGGACAATTATTGATTATTTTACTTCATTCTAATATTATTACAATTAATTATATAAGTTAGATTTCAAACCCTAAACCTAGATAGAGTGCTATGTCTGGATCTAGTTATGGAAGCTCGTAATTCATGGTAGACCATAATACTTACTATCATGACTAGACTCACTGTGGATAGCCTAGGGCTATTAGCATTAGAAGCTATTTGTCATTGTCCTTTTAGGATTAGTATAATACTCGTTAACATAATTATTAAGTATTAATCCCTATTATAGTATCATTAGTAAATATTCTATTATTATTACTTGAATTATTTGAGAGATTATTAATAACCATAAGAATATTAGGTAATGTCGGTACATTTGAACATGAACTCACGAACCATCGTTAATATTGCTGAATTAATACTCCTATTATACCTAATAATTAATCCATTGTACCATAATAATAATAATAATATTATTAATATTAATATTAATATTAATAATAATCTTGGATTCAAATCCTAGGATCTAAGCATTTAACTAAACCCTGGGATGGAAGCCTAATTCTATATTAAAACCCTAAGATAAGTAAATTCAAAACCCTAGACCATGATCTTAAACCTAGGTAGTACATAGAACGTGGATCTAATGGTACGAGTTCATGAATTGTGTTAGGATTCAATTCTAAAGGCGCAAGCGCTTTACAACACTAGTAGGCGATTCCAAGTATAAGGTGATGATTCTTCCCCTTGAGCTTTCCATCTTCTCATTAGCTTAAATTATAGTTTTTATTAAAAATTATAATTGATATCTCTCTCTTATAATCACATGTGTTAGCTGGTGGAAATCGAATTGCTATATTGCCTGCTTAATGTTCATCCTGTATATTTATTCATGCTTGTGGATTATTTGTGTATTGCTTATGGACTTTAAACTGGTACATTAGTGGAAAACCCACACCTATAAATGTACACCCATACTTAGGATGTAACCCAACTGGTTGTGATTAAAATGAACCTTCGACTTAGTGGTTATTGAGTGGTGGTCTAAATGGATCATTAATGTGGGCCTAACCATCCAGGGTTGTTGTGTCTAATAATTTTCAAGGATGGTCTTTTATCGCATGGTTTTGATACTCGCCCTATGTGGCTTTGTTCTGGTATTTTCCCTATATGGCTTCGATGTTTTATACCGTGCAACCATGCGATGGTAAGCCCCATATACTGTAAAATGATTGGCCACTAGTCGACGGGTTTCCATTAAACATCCTAAGATGGTAGCCTCATGAGCTGGGGATGGTGGTAATGGGACACTATGCCTGAGCTGTCGGCCTACGCTGGGCCATGTGCTCCCCGTAGTGACCTTTGAGCTTATCTAAATTTGTTGATTGTAAATGGACTAATAATGACTTAGCTAATCATGCATGCATGGCATACTACGACGGCTTTGATCATTATGCCCATACGATTACGCTGCGTGTTGCGCTAATGACCAGCCGATCGATTTATGATGATAACTTGGATCACTCATGCCTATACGATTACGTCGCATGTTGCGCTGATGACCAGCCACATCCTTGGGTGACGACCCTATTGCTTGTCTGGATGTTTTTCCTGGGGCACCAACTGTCCGGATGATTTACTCGGGTCGATGATTGCATTCATGCATCCATGCACCTAATAAGTCTGCATTTACTCTGTTTTGGTTGTTTGGATATTTTATACTATCTCTTACCTAATATGGCGGTGTGTAATCTTGAGGGGAATTCACACTGAGTTGGCCACTCATCAACCAAATATACAACCGTACAGGTGACTTTAGTGATATGTATGTTCAGACTTGATGAGGAGCAGGGTATGATCGCTAGGGATGCATGACTAGATTTACCTGGAGGAGCTGCGTGATCTTGCGGCTTATATTTATATGCTTTCCGCTATTCTTCATGTATTAAATTCTTGTAAATCTTGTACTTGTTAAATTCAGAAACATTGGTTTGTATAAGTCATTATGGGCAGCTTCTTGTAAATTTGAATGATAATGAAATTTTCCTTTATGTCGATTTGTCCACACTATACTCATTTGCTTACCCTGATGAAGGAAAAAAAATGTACACTCGAATTTGACCATCCCTTAAAGCTAACACTCAGGTTTTTGGGACACGGGTCATATACTCGGGTCTTGAAATTTTGCGGTGTTACACAAAAATACCGTAATGCCCTGAATTTCGAGGGTCGAGCAAAGCTCTACTCCCGAGATTCAAAACATCACTTATGCAGTATGGATGATGATGTTCATATTTCGTCCATATTAATGAGTTAGGCATGAGTGAGATTATATTAAAACTGCATAGCATACTCCGGATGTAATTAAATTAGGCAAGCGAAAGTCTGAAACTGTAACGCCCTGAAATTCGGGGGTCGAGCATAACTCAGCTCCCGAGTTCCAAAACATTACTTATGCAACATATTCAATGATGGATGTATGTTGTCTGTATTAGTGCATAAAACATGGAATAGATTAGGCCAAATAGCAAATATAATTCAGGGATAAGTGAAGAAAGAAAGCGGAAGACTTATAGAAATATATGTGTACAAGTGCAAATCCCTGAAGTACATATACATACCAGGTCGTAATGAAAGTGTTATTATCAAAATTACAAGTATCAAGTTACATCATTTAATTCCCAAAAATAATCCCAGAATCCCGTGCATCAGAACAAGGCTCGCTAGAACCCGTCTGAAAACTGCATATAAGAGAAAGCAGCCTCATCATCATCTATCTCCCGCTCTGCCTCAGAAGTTGCATCAACATCTGCAACATCAGAACCTAAGACAAAGTCTGGTGGCTGTTTAACACCGCCCCAGAACGTGGGAGTGAGTGATCAACTCAGTGGAACAATAAAGCACAAGTTAACATGTTATCAGTTCAATCAAGCAGTAATGATAAAGCAGAATAAGTAAATAAGTCCTAAGTACTCTTGTTAATGCAAGGATGTATGCAAAATGATGCGTGCCTTCACGCGTACACCCTCAGCGTCTTCATCTTACGTTACGCATGACACCACCTCAAAGTGCGCCACATCTACAAAGCACATGTAAATGCGGTGCATGAATATGATTACTAAGTCGTTATTAGTCCTTTTCATACAGCAGGATTGGGAAGCTAAAGTACCTTCCTCATATCACCATCCAAACAGTGATCCATTCTAGGGTCGTCAGTCCTAGACATCTCATACGATCATATAGTTTCAGGTCGTAGCAAAGGGCTCGTCACCAATCAATGCACGCCTATCATACCTTCGTTACTACACCAAGGTTCGTCACCTCAATGTGGTATCCAGGCATGCTCGAGGTCACTACAAAGGGCTCGTCACCAATCAATGTAGGCTGACAGCACGAATATAGTGTCCCATACCACCATAATCGGCTCACGAGTTTAATTGCTCACTGGTCACTACGGGGAGGCTCGTCACCCCAGCGTAGGCCGACAGCTCGACCACGGTGTCCCATACCACCATGTCCGGCTCATGAGTCTTTGCGGATCAAGGGACTAAGGTTAATAGGATTTCATTGGTAAGTTTGGTTTTGGTACCCTAGATTCAATCAGTAGCGTCCATACATGGTGAACATACATCGGATAATCGGGTTACTTGACGAACTCGACTAGCATGAGCCCACGTTAAATTGAACGACATAGAATGCGCAAGCACTCCGCGTGGCCAAACCACTACCGACAACTCTAATACGACTCAGGTTCGTCTAATCACGTCCTTTGTGGCGAAAGCAATCTCAGCCACAACCTTAAGGCAGATTACCTATTTCCTGGACTATTCATAGTCCCAAACACATTACCCTATAACAGATATTCGTATTAAATGTAGAATAGTAATGGAACAACAACTTCAATCATGTGGTACTTAAGCATTTGAAGAATATCACTTTAACATAAAATGTAAGCATAAGTAAGACTTGAATTTAAATAACAAGGAATGTAACTAACATGAAGGAAATCATACACATCAATAGGAGTGTTGAGAATCACTTCTCAATGCCCGCAAATAGTGTAATAAGTTACACTCTAGATCATTCAGACATTTCTATAAACACTTAGAATACATTAAACAACACACATGACGTATGTTGAAATACAAGCTTTTGGACAATTCCTTTTACCAAGGAGTTATCACACATACATCCAGCATACATACATGACAAATAAGCATGGCAAACACAAGTGCATATTTTATACGCATACGGCACTTTATACATACACGTAAAATACACAAATCTCAATATAACACATGCAGATCAGGAACGCAACATAAACACAACATTTGGCATGTGAAATCTCATCCATAACAAGAATAAATCATTAACTGGCATTGAAAGCCTTGAAAACCATAACCTATACACTTAAAGTCCGCACCTTAAGCCAGAAAAGAACACCGACGAGTTGTCTTCGTCAACGGCGATAGAATACCCTAAAGCAAGAATAGAAATGAGATACAACAACACCAAGACTATTCTAAGCTCTAACACAGATTAGGGTTAGGTTAACTTACCCAAAGATGAACTCAGAATCGTCAGAATAACGATTCAAAGTGAAGGTTCAAGGATGTAGAAGAACAGGAAAGAATCTAAGATGATTCACCAACTTCTCTCTCACTTTCTCTCTCTTTTCCACTCTCTTTCCAAGCTAGGGTTAGAGAAAATTCGTATGGAAAAGAGAGCTAGGGTTTAAGGACTATAAATAGGCCTCAAATTGATGAAAATAACCCCAGGGACAAGGTATACTTAGGTTATAACTAAAGCAAGCCTCTCTCGATCCAACGAAGCACTTCCGGTGGGCCTATAACACGAAAGGTCGGACTTAAGCTCACTGACCATAGATCTAGGTCAAGTTGAGTTTTCGTACCGACCGGCTCTTCAGATCAGCTGTGGCGGACTACACTCAATTCAACGGTCATAGAATCTCGATCAGGTCCACAAGCACAAGGATATGCCTGGGCCACCTTCCCTGATCAGAGGGTGAAATTGGGTCAGAATCCAACGGTCAGATAACTTAAAATCATCGCGCAAGCGGCACGACTCAGATTTCATAAAATCTTAATAAATTTCCAACCGTTCTCACACTCTTCACTCCAAACTCAATCAAATCGACCCAGAACATCTTCTGGACTTGATTTTCAAGGTGATGGTCAAGCCCAACATGGTGACCGCAACAACCTAAGATCATCGCTATCGGACTTTCGACGTGCGGTCCAGGTCCGATCCAGAACTTCCAAAAATTCCCCAGAACAACTGGATTTAGCGATGGATCCCAGATTTCAGAGTAACATAGCACTAACTAATCTACAAGTTTTGAGTCATACAGATCCAATTTAAAGTGATTGATGCGAATTTCACAAGCAATCGAGTATAGCGCTAATTACCCCAAAAACAACTACTTAGGGAAAGATAAGCACAAAATTTTCCAGGGTCATTACAGAAACACATATATATATATATATTTAAACACGTGTGTGTTTCACAAACTTCTAGAGTATGAGTATGTAACCAGGTTTAATATATACATGAATTGTTTCAAAATGAACAAAATATGGAAAAGTAAAGTGTCCAACTAAGCCAAAAATCTCAGTGGTCCCTGCGCATC
Organism: Magnolia sinica; assembly: GCF_029962835.1. Classification (NCBI taxonomy): domain Eukaryota; kingdom Viridiplantae; phylum Streptophyta; class Magnoliopsida; order Magnoliales; family Magnoliaceae; genus Magnolia; species Magnolia sinica. Next base: position 65,249,015 of record NC_080578.1, read on the forward strand.
GGCACAAGGTCTACATCGATTTGCCTGAGAGCTGAAAGTAGGAGAATTCCTCCTCCTCATCCATAAAGTCCTGCTCCATTGCATAGACTTCATCGGCACCTGAATCTAAACCAGAGACTCGTTGGTGTTTTAAAACACCATCCTAGAGTGGGAGTGAGTGGCCAACTCAGTGGTACTATAAGGCAAAAGTTAACATGTTATCAAGTCAATCAAGCAGTAATGATAAGGCAATCATAACAATCACTTCCTAACTACTCTTTTTATTGTAGGAATGGAGGTGAAAGTAATGATGTATGCCCTCGCATCGAAGCTCCCTTACAAGCGACTCTGACAACTTATTTCGCATATGACAACACTTCCTCAAAATGGTGTAACTTCATCGCTTTTAACGCACATCCTAACTAATGCAATGCAATGCATGGTTGTGTTAGCCAATACTTAATTAAGCCTATTCATATAGTAGGTTTAGGAAGCTAGGGTACCTCCCTTGATATCATTGACTTGAACCGAAGGATCCATCTAGGTTCGTCACTCCGAGTTAAGCACATACGATAGGCAAGTTGTAGGGTCATCACTCCTAATGAAAAGCAATTAATAGGCAAGTTCAAAAGTTTATACTTGCGGTCACTACGGGGAGGCTCGTCACCTCAGCATAGACCAACAGCACGAACATGGTGTCCCATACCACTATGCTCGACTCACGAGTCTTAGTTGCTCACTAGTCATTACGGGGAGGCTTGTCACCCTACCATATGCCAACAACTCGTACATAGTGTCTCATACCACCATGCCCGGCTCATGACTCTTAGCGAATCGTGGTACCATGGTTAAAGTGGGCCTTTACATTGGTGAGGGGTACCATAGATTCAAGCAGTAGTGTCCATACATGGTAAACACACAATAGGCCAATCGGTTTATTAGGCAAATTCAATTGGTATAGGCACACGCTGACTTAATCAACATAAAGACCATAAGTACTCCTCGTGGCCTAACCACTATCGACAATTGTCATACGACCCGGATTCATCGAGTATACCCAATGTGGCGAGACTAATTCGACCACCCAAATAGGGACTGTTACCGATTGCCTGGGCTATGTTGTAACCCCAATCTTACTCAGATGCAACAAATAAACACATGTGATAATCATTTCAGCATTTAACAAACAATCCAAGTGAATTCCTCATTTAAGCATTTCATCAAACACATTAATCATGTTACCAAGCACTTGCATTTTATCAATAATTTGTGTAGAGGCAAATATGATTACATGAAAGAAACTATACATATGCAAAGGCAATTAAGAATCCTATCTTAATACTCGTAATAAATACAAATCATTAACAATTTCTCGTTCAGACAATTCATCAAACACTTAAACTATACTTCACCAAATATATAGACTATGCTAGTAACAACATATATTTTAGCAATCCCTTACACAGAGAGGTCATCATGCATATGACAATGAAGAATCCTAGATCAGTAATCATGGCAAACACAATTCATGTTTAAATGTTCATTCAAATATTTCAACAAACACATGGGATGCATCTTTTGCTTAACATAGTTGATACATGTATATTATACAGAAATCGGCATATTTAAGATATTACGGCAGCCATCAAGTTAGACATAAATCATTAGTTGTCATGAAAGCCTTGATAACCACAACATAAGCATTTATAGTCCGCACCTTTCGTCGGGATGCTCGATTCAGACTCGGTCCAAACTCTACATTTTCGAAAACAGAATGTCAAGCACCTAAATGAAAAAATAGGTTAGCTAGTTTAACAAACAATCAACCTGGATCTCTACAATGACATTAGGGTTAGGTTTTCTTACCTAAAATTATAACCGAAAGAGATTCGGTAGCGCAGCGGGGAGGCGATTTGGTGCATGGAATCGTAGGAGAGGATTCCTGCAACGATCTCCCAAGATCACCATTCTCTCTTTCCTCTTTTCTCTTCTTTGCTCTCCTCTCTCCCTTAAGGTTTGATGAAATTCGTATATGAGAGATGTGGGGTGAAATAAGGGCTATTTATAAGCCCAAAAGTGATGTAAAGGGCCTAAGGGCCACTATACACATAGTTTATACCCCTTGGGCAACTGTTTTTTTGATGAACAGGGCTCATAGGGAGGCCCACGACCCACCTACATCATAGGGCATGCTCTATGACAATGGATCTATGCTAGGACATGATTTTGGTGCGATCGGATAAGCCAATCGACTGTGGAGAACCTACGTCAGATCAACGGTCATACTTACTCAATCAGGGCCATAGTTATATGGATATATGCAGAGAAATTTTCTTTCCCCATGGGTGAAGTTTGGTCAGAAACTGACGGTCTAAAATCCTCAATTTTGTGTAAGAGTCAACGACCCAATTCACTTAAGTTTTGGTTCATTTTCTAAAGGTCTTCACGTTTCTCACACACTTTACTCATGGCTCATGTTGTACATTTCTGAACACTATCTGGGCTTGATTCATGCGATGGTTGTCAAGCCCAGTAGGACGGACATAGTTCTATCGTTTGACGGTCATTGAACCCTCGACATGCGGTCTAGGTCCGATAAGGGGTTTCAATGTACACCCGAGAGCGACAAGCTCTCGGGATTTCTCAATGCCTTTGAGTGATAATGAATCAGTGGTGTTAATGGTTTTAGGCCTTCTCATTTGTGAAAATGGTGGCCCGAGCTTAATCCACTGATTATTTAGTTTAGTACTTAACTAATTTTCACCTAACTTATTCGACAGGATGCGGTCCTTGGGTAGTTCTGCCTGAGGTGGTACTCAAGTCCTTGTACAGATTTTCCTAAGACGTTACAATCTACCCCCCTTAAAGAAAAATTTCATCCCTGAAATTAGTACCTTTTCGTACTCCTCGAGGATTTGTGGGTAATTCTTATGGACTTTAGCTTCCATTTCCCAAGTAGCCTCCTCCTCGATGTGGTGTGTCCATAGCACTTTTACGAGTGGGATAACCTTGCTACACAACACTTGTTCCTTCCTATCTAGAACACGAGTTGATCGCAATACATAGGTAGCATCTTCTCTTAGCTGCACTTGCTCCCACTTGATAATATGGGTAGGGTCAGGAACATATTTCTTCAGTATTGATATATGAAATACGTTGTGTATGCCTGCGAGTGGTGTGGGCAAGGTGAAACGGTATGCTACCACACCCACTCGGTCTAAAATATGGAACGGAATAAAGAATCTTGGCGTGAGTTTCTCCTTCCTACCAAAATGAAGTACCCCTTTCATTGGGAAAACTTTAAGGAATACATGGTCCCCAACTTCGAATTCTAATCATCTCCGTCTCGTATCAGCAAAACTCTTGTCTACTATAGGGTGTAAGGAGTTAATGCCTGATAATATCGATCCTTTTTTATGTTGCCTGAACCAAGTATGGGCCAACCAAGCTCTTCTTGCCAACTTTCACCCAACAATGCGGAGCTCAACATGGGCGTCCATACAATGCTTTGTAAGGAGTCATGCCAATGCTTGCTTGGAAGCTATTGTTATAAGCTAACTCAGCATAAGAGAGACAATCATCCCGACTGTCCTTGAAGTCAAGTATGCACGCTTTAACATGTCCTCAAGTATTTGATTTACCCGCTTCGTCTGCCCATTGGTCTGAGGGTGGAATACGGTATTGAATTTCAGTTTCACTCCCATTGCTTCTTAGATTCGAGTCCAGAAAATAGACATGAATCATGTGTCTCGGTCCAACACAATCTCTATAGGAACCCCATATAGTCGTACTATCTCCATGATATACAGCTTGCCTAGATCATCCGCCGAATTAGAAATTCTAATCGGGAGGAAATGGGCTGATTTCTTTAATCGGTCCACAATCACCCAAATGGAGTCATGCCCCTTTCTCGTCTTTGGTAATCGAGAAATGAAATCCATAGATATGAAATCCCACTTCCACTCCGCTATGGGCATGGACTGAAGTAAACCAGGGGGTCAGCGGTGCTCAGCCTTAACTTACTGGAAAATAAGGCATCGAGACACAAAATCTGCTATTTGGGCCTTCATGTTGTCCCACTAGTACGAATGCTTCACGTCTCTATACGTTTTCGTATTACCTAGATGCATTGTCCACTTTGAATTGTGTGCGGCCTCTAGAACTTCTCTCCTCAAGTCGTGGAGGTTCGGGACGCATAGGCAACCACGATACCTCAAACCTCTATCTAAGCTAATCCTCCATTCTGATTCTTCATTGTCGCTAGCACGCTCTCTTAGCTTCACTAACAATTCATCTTCTTTTTGAGCCACAATGATTCAGTCATCAATAAGTGGTTGCATGAGGAAGTGTGCGATGCTCTCGAATGGCTCCTCCATTGTCAGCTTCTGTTCAAAATCTCACACAAACTCTACCATATTCTAATCTTCTATCATCAGTGGGGCTGCAAACTCTATAGTTTTGTTGTGGCTTAATGCATCAGCCACAAGGTTGGCCTTGCCAGGATGGTAGGAGACTTCAAACTTAAAGTCTTTCAAAGTCTCCATCCAATGACATTGCCTCATATTCAGGTCCCTCTGTGTAAAGACGTATTTCAGGCTCTTGTGGTCATAAAAGAGATCGAACTCTTCTCCATAGAGGTAATGTCTCCAAAGCTTCAATACGAAAATAACTGCCACCAACTCCAGGTCATGAGTGGGGTATTTTTGTTCTTGTTTCCCCAACTGTTGTGAGGCAGAGGTGATCACCCTATCCTTCTACATAAGTACACACCCCAAACCGACTCGAGAGGCGTCGGTGTAAATAGTATATTTGACCCCTTGCTCTAGCAGTACTAGCATGGGCGCAGACGTTAACTTATCCTTTAATTCTTGAAAGGCTGCCTCTACTTTCTCATTCCAAGCAAACTTAAGATCTTTTCGAGTAAGTTGAGGCAACGGTCGGGCTATCTTTGAGAAATCTTTAATGAATCGGTGATAATAATCGGCAAGCCCGAAGAAACTCCTCACTTCTATAACTGAGTTGGGCTGCTCCCAGTCTTCTACCGCGATCACCTTGGCAAGGTCCACAATTATTCCTTCCTTAGAAATCACGTGTCCTAAGAACTTGACTTCTTCCTAAGAGAAGTCGCATTTTCGGTACTATGCAAACAACTGACTCTGCCTAAGAGTATCAAAGACTGCTCGCCGGTATTCTTCATGATCTTCTGACTCTTTGAGTATATCAAAATGTCGTCTATGAATATGATGACGAATCGGTAAAGATACGGCCGAAATACCTGGTTCATGAGATATATAAATATGGCTGGTGCATTTGTAAGTTCAAACGACATCACAAGGAATTCGTAATGTAAGACCCGTGTCCTAATCCGTACTGTTCCGTTGGCTTCCGCGGTCCTTCCGGTCAAATTCTGGCAACCTTCGCACCGTATTCGGTGTTTGCGCACGATCCTAAGCCAGGTCCCGCGCACCGACGTCGGCTTGATCTGAAAGTTGTATCATAGCGACCGCGTCGTCGCCGCGGTTCCAACGCCGTGACTTGCGCACCGAACCGATACCCAGGTACGAAGATGCCGATCAGCGTTTATTCCGAAGAAACACCGCGCGTTGCGGATTTCGAGGGAATCTCTACACAATTAGTCCCACTAATTAACCATAAATGCAACCATACCTCAAGGTACTACACCCATTCCCTCTTTTTCCAAAAGTCCACCATTCTTTCCACCTCACCACTCCTCTTTTCCAAATTTCAACAACAACCATACACCTTTACATTTTTTCAACCCAACCCATCACTCCATCACCTCACCTCACCCCTCCATATCTTCTCTCTCTCTCATTTCTCATATCTCTCCCAAGCAACTCAACCCCCCCCTCACGTCCAAGCTTTCTCTCCCTCTCAAGTGTGGTCCACCTTCCATCTTCCATCTACACCCTCTCATCTCTCATCCCCACCATCAAAAGTCCATCAACCTCCATTAAAAGTGAAGGTAAGGAGCTAAGGAGTCCAAGGGAGCAAGGAGAAGGAAGATAAGGTGGGTGATTTGCCATTATTTTAAACTTTAGGGCCCATTTGTCGGTGGGACCCATTTGGATGTATGTGATTCAATCAAGAGGGCCCATAGTGGCGGGGTTCCTCTATCCCACCGTATATCCCTCTTTCTATCTCTCTCTCTTCCTTTGTAATGGTGTGGATCCCACCAATATGTGCTACATCTAACCGTCCATCTACATTAGACGGTGTGACCCATCCTATTGTAGGTGATGATCCACACCATCCACCGTTTAGGTGGGCCAAATGCTTTATATATATAAATATATGTTATATTTTATATAATATATATATAATATAATATATATATTATATGTATAAATGTTGGTGGGCCACATCTACGTGGGACCCACCCCAAAAATATATATATTCGGATGTCGTCCAGCGTCCAGGGACGCTGGACGTTGGCAAGAAAAGTGTTAATGGCATGGGTGCTTACTAAAAAAAAATAATAATAATAATATAATGGGGGGCCTCTCATGCAAGCCCTACCTTGATGTGTAGACAGAATCCAAGCCGTCCATCCTCCTCCTCAGACCATTTTAGATGTTAAACTGAAGAATGAGGCTGATCCCATTTTCTGGCGGGCCATACCATGGGAATTAGTGGTATTACCCTTAAAATCCACCGTGACCCTTCCATTTGCCGAAAATAGGGCGAATATTGGACTCCTTGGGTCGGTCTTGGACCAAGGAATCCAATGGCTGGTGTGGATCTTACTGAAGCGGGCCCCGCCTAGGAAAAACTGCAAAAAAAATCAATTTTCAAAAAAAAAAAAAAAACACAACAAACGAAGCAGCAGCGCTGCTGCTGCTCACGGCCCCAGTTGTGGACCCCACCTTGGTTCCTTTTGACCATCAGCACCGTGCATTTGATGGGTCCCCTCAGTCTACACGTCCACCCCGAAAATTAGCCTTATACGGAACTCAGGTGGGCCATACCATTTAAAATCATGTGAAGACGTGCCAAAACATATAAAATCACTTGGTGGGGCCTACCTGAGTTTTGGATGTTGCTGAAACTCGGTATGTATCGTCAGTCAGATGTAATCCCAACACTTTGGGAGGCCGAGGTGGGTGGATCACATCTCGGTGGGCCCAAAACAAATATATATATATATATATATATAATTTAAAGCTCCCTTAAGACACTAAGCAGATTAGGTTCATCCCTTACCACGGCCCCACCTTGATGCATATCTCCCATCCAAACCGTACATTTGATGGGTCCCCACATTTCATCCGTCCATGCCAAAATTCAGCTGTATATGGAACTCCGGTGGGCCACATCATTTAAAATCATGTGAAGTCATGCCTAAAATATATAAAATCGTTGGTGGGGCCTACCTGAAATTTGGATGCGACTAAAACTTGGTCTGTACCCTCAGTCAAGTGGGACCCACATAATGAGTGGACTGGATTTGGGGACCCCCTCCCAGTGGACCCCCTGTCTATGAGAATATAATAATAGTTATTATAATAATAAATATATATATATACATTTATAAACATGCATTACCGTGGGCTTCCCTGGCTGTGTACACAGCTCCCCAGTCCAGTGGGCCCTACCCCAGGACCATAAGACCCTTTGAACGGTTAGGTGACAAATAAATATTAAAATGGGCCCTACCTTGGTCCACGTAATTTTATGAACAGTTGGGGTAGAAAATAAACATTGTGTTGGACCTTAGTTGGGTGGAAATGAGCATTTTGGTGGGCCCCACTTAGGTAAGTATTGTAAACCGCACCCTCTATTAGTGTGGGCTCCATCATAATGTATGTGTTTCATCCAACAGCCCAACTATTTTGGAGATAATTTAAGGCCCATTATGGAGGCCCATCTTCATGCATTAGTGGTCGTTGTTGAGGCCCACCTTGATTTGTATTAGGCCCATTATGGAGGCCCATCTTCATGCATTAGTGGTCGTTGTTGAGGCCCACCTTGATTTGTAATGTATGTGTTTCATCCCACTGTCCAACTATTGTGGAGATAATTTAAGGTCCATTATGGAGGCCCATCTTCATGCATTAGTGGTCCTTGTTGAGGCCCACCTTGATTTGTGTTAGGCCCATATTATGAGGCCCATTGAGGCCCACCTTGATATAGATATGGGGCTCATGTTATGTAGCCCATTTGATGTATTTGGGTCCTTGGGTCAAGGCCCAATTAGATGTATAAAAGGCCCATTACAATGTGTACTTCATGGAAGGCCATTCCTTGGGAGCGATGTTGGTTTGACGTCCACATTGATAATGTTGGTTAAATGTCCGCATTATAGCTCTCCCTAAGACCCACTGATAGGCCCAAACTTGTGGTAAGTAGGCCGTCTAGGCCCATCTCCATTATACCTAGGACCCATCTCTTATTACATGTTTAGTATAGATGCATGATTCATGATCATTCGCACCATATGTATGCCTGATGTGAGGAATGACCGATCATAGCATAAACCTTTGGATAGACTGTTATGGGCTCCCCGATAGGCGGAGTTGCCTCATATAAGTGCATGGTATATACTGTTGCTGCATGACCGATAGTATGATTCATGCACTTGCATTTGTGTGATTGTAGTTCTTGTATGCCCTAGCGACATCGGGCCGTGGCCTCACAGACACATCGTGGATGGCGGATTGGATACTGAAATATTTGGTTCTAGCATACGGCACCATAGATGTCCCTGAGTGAAAATCCCTAAACCCGATGGTACCAGAGGATGACTCCAATGTCGAGACCGAGTGGATATATGAGCGCACGAGGGCCGAATACCAGGAGGCCGCGTCTCCCACTGTGTCGTGGTCGGTTGGAAAGGGGTGTGGCCTTACTCGCCCGAGGGTAAGGGAAGCTAGGCTGAGTTTGACCAGCTCGTGAATGGGTTCGCTATCGACGTGCCGGATAGGTATTGGCAGACTATTGGCCAGGCGGATAATGAGGTTTCTTACGCTCACTTGGACTGTGCGGCTAGGAGAGCGACAGTGCCATTTGGAGTGTATTGAACCCCGGTGATTATCCAGAATGAGAACTGTACTGATACATGTTGAAGATTGGCATGCTTGAGTTGCATCTTGCATCGCATGGCTGTGTTATGGCCGATAACATTCATATCTTGCACCGCATAGCCTTGGTACGGCTGATTGCATTCATGTGCTCATCACCATGATTCTGCATCACTCTGACCTTGCATTTTGAGTATGTTTATATTACGCACACACTTACACCACCCTCTAAGCTTTCTATAAGCTTATGCACGATTGATGCGTGCAGGTTACACCAGGACGCAGCCGTAGCATAGTAGCAGCTTCTGGAGTTTTGTTTCTTTTGTTGCATTGTATTTTCCCTTTTTGCCGCATTGTACTCAAAAGTTTTTGATCATAGTGGATTTTGTGGTGGTGTTCTTGTGGTTATTGTTTGTGGGTTATGCTTTTGTTATGCTCATTATGAATCAGACTGATGATTTGAAATCCTCCTTGTAGTATCCCAGGATCGGAACCTGGTGAATGGGTGCCGGGATCCGAAAATGGGGTTCTACGGAGGCTGTCAGCGCCGGATTCGGCGATCGGGAATTTTGTGAGCCCGGTTTCCGAGTTCGGGGCATGACACGTAATGCCCAAAGCTAGTCCTGAAAGCTGTTTTCTGCACCTCTTCATTCCTAACGCACAACTGATGATACCCGGATTGTAAGTCCATCTTAGAGAAATACTGCGCCCCCTTTAACTGGTCAAATAGGTCATCTATCCTGGGCAGATGATACTTTTTCTTTACCGTGAGGTGATTTAGCCTGTGATAGTCTATACACAACTGCAGCGATCCATCCTTCTTTCTCACAAACAACGCAGGTGCTCCCTAAGGAGATACGCTCGGCCGTATAAAACCCGAGTCTAATAAATCATCAAGCTACTTCCTCAATTCCTCCATCTCACACGACGGCATGCGGTATGTCGACAAGGAGATAGGTGTTTGCCTGGTACAAGGTAGATGGTAAAGTCGATCTCGAGCTGAGGAGGTAGTCCGGGGATTGTTCTGAACACGTTCATGAAATCTTGGACTACTGGCGTGTCCCCAAGTGACGAACCATCACAATTTTCTAATAGGGAAGCGTAACAATGAATGTGGTAGGGACAACTGACCTGAACTGGGAAGGTGAAGGTCGTGCTCTTGGGCCCATGGGCTATCACCAATCTGGTTTCACAGTCAATCTTTGCCTTCATTTCGGTGAGCCAATGCATGTCGAGGATGATGTCGTAATGATATATCTTGATTACAATCAAGTCAATGTACACCACTTTGCTCGCTAAGTTTATCGAGCAATGCTTACAAAGCTTAGTGGCGTCTGTGAAGGTCCCTACTACGGTGATGACTCTCACCCCGACCATAGGGGTAGTGTTCAACCCTAATCGCTTGACTGTAGAGCATGCTATCATTGAAACAGTGGACCTGGTGTCCACTAATAGAAATATTAGTGTACCTTGGATGTGGGTGGTGACTTCAAAGGCTCGCGGTACTACAACTGCTAATTCAGATGCTTCGACTATGATTGCATGTCGCCAGCTTGCTGCAAGCTGTTAGGCGGTGCTATAATAGGTCGTTGAGGTGGCGTATTTCGAGATACAGGAGGTCAGCTGAATGGTTGTGCCAGTGCTAATAATCATAGAGGTGGAGCCGAAATAGCATATGGTGGCTGGCGGTTGACCCTCTAAGGCGGCGTGTAGCCGTTGTCCTTCATCTTGGTAAAACAAAAGGGGTCAGTATGGCCCGCTTTGTTACAATAAGTACACCAAAGATCAGTTCACCTCTGCTGAGCCGACGGAGCCATTGGTCTGGGAGGCGAGTTCATATGTGGCCTCTTGCTGAGAATCGATCGGTTCTGTAATTCAGGCCTAGGCCTTAGGCCCATTGACAAGCGTGTTCGGGACACCCTTTCACCATCCTGGTCAGCTTGCAGGGACATGCTCACTAGTTCAGCATAATTGGGGATGCTAGCGCAACACATCTTGGTGCGGATATCAGCTCGCAACCCTTCTGAAAATTATTGCATTCTCATCAGATCGTCTGCCAAAATCAAAGGAGCATATCTAGCCAGCTCCATGAAATAGTTCTCATATTCTGTTACTGTCATTCCCCCTGTTGGAGGCAGAGGAATTTGCCCTCCTTTACATTACCATAAGTAAGGGGGAAATACTTCTCATGGAAGCGTACCTTAAATTCATCCCATGTCCATGCAAATCCTATGGAATGGTTCGAAGGACACTGTCCCACCACATGCTAGCTTCCTTCTCAAACATATATGTGACTAGCTCAACCTATTCCACCTCGGTACAATGTAACGGCCTCAACATCTTAAAAATATGATCCAACCAGTACTCGGCCTCCTTGGGTCTATGAGTGCCCGCAAAAGTGGGAGGACGTAGGCACTGAAAGTGCTCGAACAGGCCACTTGTAGTCATAGTCACAGTAGGATGTACGGGTGGCATCGGCGGGGCCACATTCATATTTTGTGCGATGGCCCCCGCTATAGTTGCTAGAACTTGTTGTTGTTGCTGCATTAGGAGCATCATCTGCTCTAACCTATCAGGGGGAGAGGCTGCATGAGGCATGTGTGGCATCGACGAAGACGCACAGTTCTGACCCAGGACCGGTGGTGCACTCGGCCCATTTCTGGGGACAGTGGCCGGTTAAGAATTAGGCAACGTCTCGTTACTCAGACCCAAACTAAGGTCTGTTTGACTACCACTCGAGTGAGGGGCCCTGTCAATCATTCCGCCAAGTGGGAGATGTGTCATGTTCCGAGTAGTTTTAGGAGGCATTCCCTATATACAACATAGGGTACAACATTTATAGGATTAGGATACATCATCCACTCTTTCCAAACATTCTACACATTTCTAAACAAAAGAAGCTTCATGCATTTCATTTAACAAAATTTATCACAATTACATATGATGTGGTATTACATGCACTATGACATGGTATGCATGAAAACTAACTAACAAAAGGCTTCAGTACTTACTAACGTAGCGTCCAAACTAAGTCTATCCAAGGCTATTACAAAAAGTAAGGAAAACAACTACAAATATACTGCTAGTCCTCCGATTCTGGCGAAGGCGAAGGCGCTCCCTTATCCTGCTACAACATGGGAGGGCCTTCATGGTGCGGGACACTTCTTAAACTTTTGCTTCAATTGGGCCTGGTTCTCCTCGAACTTATGCTTTAAGTAGGCTTGATTTTCCTCAATCTCGGTCATGCGGGCATCTAAGGTGGCCTGTTCATGGTGGTCATCACGAGCGGTAGGAGGTCCCCCGTCTGAGCCCTGGATCTCCTCTTCTTCCTCCTATCCGTCTTCTTTGCTGCCTTCCTCTTCTTCACTACCTTCCTCTTCTCCACTACCTTCATCTTCTTCGGTCTCTTCTTCCATCTCATCCTCGAATTCTTCAATTCTGGCTTGGCATTGCCTAGGGCCTATTTTCATATTGTTGAGTGAAGTCTTTTTGATGAAATGGACAGGCCCAAGGTTGTCCATGTGAAGCCTGAATCCGAAGTTGCGGGCGATCTTGCAGATGAGTCGGCCGAATGGGAGGGAGGCGTCCCCTTGAGTAGATTGTGCAGTATTAATTATCTGAGTTAGGATGAGAGTAGGCAGGCACACTTTTTCTCCCTGTCCAACTCGATACAGGGAAGTCCACCATAAATCTAATGCATTTCATGCGGTTGCTCGATCTAGGATACACGTTGTACATGCATATATGGTGGAGTAGGTAGAAATCATCCGTTATACATGTCAATGCGAGACTTCCCTCGCCTCTAATCAATAAGTTGGCCGTAAAGGAAGTAAGTGCAGTTATCTCTCTCCCATCATTAGCGAGATTAGTATCGCTGGCATGCACCACACCACACTCTATTTCCATGATACGGGCCATGACATCCACATCGAACCTGGTTTCAGTTCTCCCCAACGGGATGGTAAACTAGAGAGGCTCAAGAGTTGGATCCCTTATGTGTGCATAGAAGGCTCGTACAGTGCCTTCACTAGCATGTCTTTTTCCTTCAAACATGGGACCCCACCTGTTCTCCAGGAGGAGGTCGATCACTGAATATATCCCAAATAACTTCTCATCCATGTGAGCTTTGAAAACTACCTTGCGATTTTGGAACTTACCGAGTTCCACACCTGCCGGTAAAAACCTCTCTATCGGGATTCGAGGGTCGAGGTCCTGTTTCGACCTTCGCTTGGTCCTTGCACTTGTCTTGGCACTTGCCTTCTTCTTAGAGCGACTTGGATGACTTGGACCGGCCTCATTCAGGGTCGCTCTCTTCTTTCCCATAAGGGAAAGGAGCATTGAAATGGAGAAGATGGCGGTCACGATCTCAAAGAGAGCCATTAAGATGGAAAAAACTTTGAGGATGAAGTGGATTTGAAAGTATGAAGGTTAGGGTTTTGTGCTCAAATGAGTTAGAATAAGGGAGATGTGAAGATGTAAAGGATAGTTTTAGAGAAATAGTGGTGGAGGGGTGTAAGATGTAGAGAAAATGGGAGATTGGAAGTATGGAAATGAAGATTTGAGAGAGAAAGAGGGTTTTTGGAGGGTTAGAAGTGTTTGAGGGTTTAGAAAAGGGTGAAATGAGGGAAAGAATAGTGTTAAGGGTGTTAAAAGGGGGACCCCACATGTGGGAGGGACCCCACTTGGTCAGTTGGTGGTGGCGCGCCATAGATACCATGGCACCACTGCGCCCTACTGGACCTGACGACGGTGCGCTGCCAATCGTGCGACACTGCTGATCCCGTCTGGCTTGGCCTTGGGGAGGTGGCCACCCCTCCTTCCCCCCCCCCCCTCGTGATGTGTTTAGGTCCGTGGGAGCCCCTTGGCCCCACCGAACTTCATGATTTGGGGTCTTAGGTCCATATGTCCATTTTTGTGGTCCAACACGCACATATTCGCACCATTTGGATCCGTTTCAGGTTTCGAATTCATCAACTAACATGCGCAAACCCATTGACTGATGGCCCAGAGGCAACTTAGGTCAATGCACGTGATCTAAGTCCCTCAGGTATACGTTGGGAACTACATTACAATGTTTGGTCCCGCCTGTCGGTGAAACTTTGAGATCCTAATGTGATCTCTAAATTCCATAGACCCCTTCCTAAGTCAGAGTGCGTCAGATTACATTACGTTACCTATAACCCATGTCCAGTTTAATCCAAATCATGCTCTGATACCAACTTGTAATGCCTTAAATTTCGAGGGTCGAGCAAAGCTCTACTCTCGTGATTTAGAACATCACTTATGCAGTATGGATGATGATGTTCAGATTTCCTCCATATTAATGAGTTAGGCATGAGTGAGATTATACTAAAACAACATAGTATACTCCAGATATAATTAAATTAGGTAAGCGAAAGTCTGAAACATATATATTTAAACATGTGGGTGTTTTACAAACTTTCAGAGTATGTGTACGTAACCGGGTTTAATATATACATGAATTATTTCAAAATGAACAAAATATGGAAAAGTAAAGTGTCCAACTAAGCTAGAAATCCCAGTGGCCCCTGCGCATCGACACGAGGTCTACATCGACCCGCCCGAGAGATAAAAGTAGGAGAATTCCTCCTCCTCATCCATAAAGTCCTTCTCCATTGCATAGACTTCATCAGCACCTGCATCTAAACTAAAGTATGGTTAGTGTTTTAAAACACTGTCCCAGAGTGGGAGTGAGTAGCACACTCAGTGGTACTATAAGGCAAAAGTTAACATGTTATAAAGTCAATCAAGCAATAATGATAAGGTACTCATAACAATCACTTCCTAACTACTCTTTTTAATGCAGGAATGGAGTGCAAGTAATGATGTATGCCCTCGCATCAAAGCTCCCTCACAAGCGACTCCGACAACCTATTTCGCATATAACAACACTTCCTCAAAACCATGCAACTTCATCACCTTTAAAGCACATCCTAACTAATGCAATGCGATGCATGGTCGTGTTAGCCAAGTACTTAATTAAGCTTATTCATACAATAGGTTTGGGAAGCTAGGGTACCTCCCTTTATATCATTGACCCGAACCGAAGGATCCATCTAGGTTCGTCACTCCTAGTTAAGTACATACGATAGGCAAGTTGTAGGGTCATTACTCCTAATGAAAAATAGTATGGACACTACTGCTTAAATCTAAGGTTCCCCTCACTAATATAAAGGCCCACTTTAACCATGGTACCACGATCCGCTAAGCCTTATAAGTTAGGCATGGTGGTATGGGACACCGTGTTCGAGCTATCAGCCTACGCTGGGGTGACGAGCCTCCCCATAGTGATTAGTGAGCAACTAAGACTCGTGAGCCGGGCATGGTGGTATGGGACACCGTGTTCGTGCTGTCAGCCTACACTGAGGTGTAAGTTCAAAAGTTTATCTCGCAGTCACCACAGGGAGGCTCATCACCTCAGTGTAGGCCAACAGCACAAACACGGTTTCCCATAACAACATGCTCGG
This sequence comes from Magnolia sinica, assembly GCF_029962835.1. Classification (NCBI taxonomy): domain Eukaryota; kingdom Viridiplantae; phylum Streptophyta; class Magnoliopsida; order Magnoliales; family Magnoliaceae; genus Magnolia; species Magnolia sinica. The sequence goes on from NC_080578.1 coordinate 65,264,523, forward strand.
GTCACGCATCTTAGTTGCTCATTGGTCACTATGGGGAGGCTTGTCACCTCAGCGTAGGCTGACAGCTCGAATACGATGTCCCATACCACCTTGCCCAGCTCATGAGTCTTAGCGGATTGTGGTACCATGGTTAAAGTGGGCCTTTACATTGGTGAGGGGTACCTTAAATTCAAGCAGTAGTGTCCATACATGGTAAACACATAATAGGCCAATCGGTTTATTAGGCAAGTTCGATTGGTATGGGCACACACTGACTTAATCGACATGGACCGCAAAAGCACTCCTCGTGGCCTAACCATTGTCGACAATCATCGTGCAACCCAGATTCATCAAGTATACCCAATGCGGCGAGACTAATTCGGCCACCCGAACAGGGACTACTACCAATTGGCTGGGCTACGTTGTAGCCCCAATCTTACTCTGATGCAGCAAATAAACACATGTGATAATCATTTCAGCATTTAACAAACAATCCAAGTGATTTCCTCATTTGAACATTTCATCAAACACATTGATCATGTTACCAAACACTTGCATTTTATCAATAATTTACGTAGAGGTAAATATGATTACATGAAAGAAACTATACATATGTATAAGGCAATTAAGAATCCTATCTTAATTTTTGTAATAAATACAAATCATCAACAATTTCTCATTTAGACAATTCATCAAACACTTAGACTACACTTCACCAAATATATAGACTAGGCTAGTTACAACATATATTTTACCAATCCCTTACACAGAGAGGTCAGCATGCATATGATAATGATGAATCCTAAATCATTCATCATGACAAGCACAATTCATGTTTAAATGTTCATTCAAACATTTCAACAAACACATGGGATGCATCTTTTGCTCAACACAGTTCATACATGTATATTATACAGAAATCGACATATTTAAGACAATACGACTTATCTAGTTAGACTAAATCATTAGATGACATGAAAGCCTTGATAATTGCAACCTAAACATTTATAGTCCGCACCTTTCATTGGGATGCTCGATTCAGACTTGGTCCAAACTCTACGTTTCCAAAAACGGAACATCGGGCACCTAAATGACGAAATAGGTTAGATAGTTTGACGAACAATCAACCTAAATCTCTACAACGATATTAGGGTTAGATTTTCTTACCCAAAATTATAACCAAAAGAGATTCGGTAGCGCAACGGGGATGCGATTTAGTGTGTGGAATCATGGGAGAGGATTCCTGCAACGATCTCCTAAGATCACCCTTCTCTCTTTACTCTTTTCTCTTCTTTTCTCTCCTCTCTCCCTTAGGGTTTAATGAAATTCGTATATGAGAGAGGTGGGGTGAAAATAAGAGTTATTTATAAGCCCAAAAGTGATGTAAATGGCCCCAGGGCCACTATACACATAGTTTATACCCCTTGGGCAACTTTTTTTTAAGAACAGGGCTCATAGGGAGCCCATGGCCCACCTACGTTATAGGGCATGCTCTATGACAATGGATCTATGGTAGAATATGATTTTGGTGTGATAGGATAAGCCGATCGACCGTGGAGAGCCTATGTCAAATAAATGGTCATACTTACTCAATCGGGGCCACAGTTATACGGATATGTGTAGGGAAATTTTCTTTCCCCATAGGTGAAGTTTGGTCAGAAACTAACGATTTAAAATCCTCAATTTCACGTAAGAGTGAACCACCCAATTCACTTAAGTTTTGGTTCATTTTCTAAAGGTATTCGCATTTCTCACACACTTTACTCATGGCTCATATTGTACGTTTCTAGATACATCTGGGCTTGATTCTCACGATAGTTGTCAAGCCCAGTAGGACAGATATAATCTTATAGTTTTGCGATCATCGGACCCTCGACGTGCGGTCTAGTTTCGATATGGGGTTTCAATGTACTCCTGAGAGCAACAGGCTCTCGAAATTTCTCCCAGGTTTTTAAGTGACGTTGAGTCAATGGTATTAATGGTTTTAGGCCTTCTCATTTGTGAAAATGGTGGCCTGAGCTTAATCCAATGATTATTTAGTTTAGTGCTTAACTAATTTCCACTTAACTTATTCGACAAGATGCGGTCCTTGGGTAGTCGGCCTGAGGGGGTACTCGGGTCCTTGTATGAATTTTTTTGAGATGTTATAAACACAATCTAAACCTATAAAGCACCCATCAATTTCACTTCTTCTTGGATCCTTGATCTGCCAAGCTCTTAAGCTTCCTCTTTGATGGAGGATAATGAAGGTTAAAGGGTTGGATGATGAGATCTTGGGGTAGTAAGTGGGCCACACACTTGGCTCACCTTCTCCCTTGGAATGCTTGGACGTCCTCTCCTTGGGAATTGCTTGGAATGGAGTGAGAAATGAGAGAGAGAGGAGTAGTGTGTGAGGGATATGACATGGAAAACATGGGTCTCATTGACTTTTAGGATGAGAGGAATGGGCTAACCATGGGTTTCGTTGACTAGTTGGTGGGGGAGGTATGGGTGAGTGATGGGTTGTACTTGACTTGTGATTGATTGATTGATGGGATGGATGGGATAGAGATTCTCTCAGAATCCGCAATGCATGACGTTTCTTCAAAATATATGCGGGCCCACATCTCCTGGCCTGGGTATCGCATCGGTGCGCAAGTCACGGTATTGGAACGTCGGCGATGGCGCAGTCACTAGGGTACAAGTCTTGAGTTGAGTTGACTCAGATCTATGGCATGTGACTTAGGGTCACGCACAAATGCCGACTACAGCTCGCGAGTCACCGAAATTCGATAGGGAGGATGTCGGAAGTCTAAGGAACGGTATGGACTAAGATACGGGCCTTATATGATGACTCTTAGTGGGAACATCCTCCCCTTCATCTCTAAGATAGAATACTTTATCATTTGAATACTAATTATAGTTTTATGTTTTGTATAGAAGGGAAGAAGATAAAATTGTAACTTACAACCAATGGCAAACTCAATGAAGAAAGTGAATTTCTATTTCACCGTGACTGGGTTCACAATGGAATACACAGCGGACCAATCATCGGATCATAAGGTCCAATCTCCCGCATGTAAGGATAATAAATCTCCAATGATGGCAGGAGTTATAACTACTTCACCCACAGTGCCAGAAAGTGATCAAGATTGGGTCGTTGTCATGTCTTGAAGAACAAGAGCCCGAAACACAGCAACCACCAGAGTGAATGCATTTTCAAGGAGAGTCAGGGGACCAGTAATGCGAAATACGTTAAGAAACAACCCCGAACTCGCTCCTCCGGCTCTGTACCTAGGGAGATCTCTTCCCTCCTTGACGGCTCAAGACTTTTAAGCATTGCCTGTGGCAAAAACTCGATTGACAAGGAAAGAAAGGGTAAATCCCTGATGTATGATTCAATTTTTGCTTCATCTCAAAATACACCCCAGCAAAGAACACCTCAGTCAGTTGAATTTCGTAAAAGTACAGAAAGTCTAAATGACGCCCCTCTCCTAATGAGTCTTATCATGTTTGAAAATTCTACTCCTACGACTGTCTCCTCAGATAATGTTGAAGCCACTGTATGCATGGCAGGAATCGATCAAGGATCTCAGCCAACAACCGAAGACCACATTCTCGAAATGGCCAAAGCATAAAGAAATCTCATGGAAGAATGTAAAAGTCTTCGAGAAGCTCTAGCCACTTTTGCACATAATGTGGCTCGGATTGTAACCCCTCCAGTGATGGCCGCCATGAATGAGTAAGAACAACAACTAGAAGGTTCTCAGCCACCGAGAGTGTGGTCACTTGGGTCTTCTCATGCAGTAAAAGCAATAACCCATGAGGAAATAAGACAGGTGGTCGCAGAAGCTATTTGAGCATAAAGAGAATGGGAGAATGCTGGAAGATTCAGATACCGAACTCCATATCCGAGAGAGTTGGAGGATATTCCCTTTCCAGTCAATTTCAAACATCCTGATTTTCAAAAGTTCAATGGAGATGAATTGCCAGAGGAACATCTCATACACTTCATCACAAGCATGGGGAATTTTTCTACAGTTCCAAAATATTGCCTATGGCTGTTTGGGTCTTCTCTGACTGGTAAAGCATTTAGATGGTACTCCAACCTAATAGCAGGATCGATGCAAACTTGGGAACAGATGCATGACACATTCATATCCAACTTCTTCTCATCAAAGCGTGACGTCAGTGTTATGGAATTAGCTTCTACAGGAAAGAGAGAATGAACCCATAGAGAAATTCATTGACAGGTGGAAGACTTTGGGGGCTTCATGCAGACTGTTACTAGAAGAGAAGGATCAAGTAAGCATGTGCTTGAATTCCATGGAGCCGGGAATTACTTTTGGACTCGCAACTGCTAACATAAAAACTTTCCGAGAATTAGCGACAAAAGCGCATGCTTTGGAATTGATGGCTAGAAAGATACCAGCATTTCAAACCGGAGCAGATAAAAGAGGATTGAATAGATGGTTAGTAAATACTATTACCCAAGAAAGAAGGAAAAATACTTTCTATAACAAGTAAGAGACAAGAAAGAGAGAAGGCTCAGATTGGTATCAAGGTTGAGTAAATGATAAGCGAACTCGGTCGAATGATTATCATAAGGAGTATGATTTCGAAAAAGAAGATGTCATACTAATGATGGAACAACTGTTGGCTGCAGGAACCATTCAATTACCTCATCCAAGATGTCTAGAAGAAGTCAAAATGAATAAAGACAAGAGATATTGTTGCTATCATCATTATATTGGGCATCTGACAAATAATTATTTGACGTTAAAAGATATGTTGCAGAGAATGGTAAAACAAGGTGAAATAGTAATGGAAAAAGATTAGAAGCGAGATAGGAAAGCAATTGTGAATGCCACATTTATAGAGAATTCGTTGAAAACTTTGAAAGGTAAAAGAAAGGTTGTTGCAATAAGACAATGACCGACAGCAATGGATTCACTCAGGAATTCTTGTTTGATTCACAATTCATGGAATTATCCTCCGAAGAAATTAGTCATTGTTTAGCCTCCATTCACCAAAGAGAGGATGAGCCGGTTGGAGAATTCATTAATCGATGGAGTGTCCTGGGGGCATCATGCATACAATTGGTGAAAGAAGAAAAAGAACAAGTTAAATTATGCTTGGAATGTATAAAACCAAGTGTCGTATTAAGTCTTGAGGGTCTAAACATACAGACATTTCAAGAACTGATTAAAGAGGCTTGCAGTTTAGAGAGGATTATTGCAAGGGTGGCTGACTTTTATATAAGCTAGTTAATTCTAAACCTCAGGAGAAATACAACTAATGTGATTAAGGAAAAAAGAAGAAGCAAAGAATCGACAGAATGAGTAGGGAAGTTCAAATACAAGAAATATGAATAAAGACGAGACCAAGAAAATTATAAAAAAAAAAGAATTTTCGCAGCCCAAGGCTTGTAAAGAATATTCACTTGAAAAGGATGATATGCTCCCTATGCTGAACAAAGTGTTAGCAGCCGAAAAGATCATATTACCATGGCTAAAACATCTAAGAGAAATGAAGAAAATGAGTGAAGGTGATTATTGTTACTATCACCGTTGCCTTGGACATCGAACGAAAAATTATTTTAGCCTGAAGAACAAGTTGCAAAAAAATGATTAATAAAAGGCGAAATTGTCATAAGGAAAGTGTATGAAATAAAAGGAGAGATAAGAGTGCACAAGCCTGATTAGTTCAAGAATGGGGGCAATTCTAATCTTAGGCAAACAGTATGAGGTGATGTAATGTCAGTATATTTGTTAAAGGGCGCGACATTGTGATTTTGATTACAAATATTCCAAGAGCAATGCTTCCTAATCAAAAGGGAGCATGACAAGTAGAAGGATGAAAGGGCTTCAAAAGACAAAGTCATGTACTCCTCTTCATGTGAATGAATAAAAGGCGCAAATCTTCAAGTAAAGTTTCTCAAATGTATCAGAAGTGTTAATGATCATTGCCAAAGCATTGATGATTGCTACTAAGTATTGACGATTGTCGCCGACATTGATGATATCACCAAAATTGCCAAGCGTCGATGATTATCGCCAAAATTAGCAACTATCGTTGTCATCATCAATCGCTCGTACAAGATTATCTTATCGAAATTGCTATCATCGTCAAGCTGATACACTATTTTTAAATATAACATGAGTATTAACAAAACATTATCAATAGTGACAAAATATCAATTATTGATTCACCAATTCGAGCAGTGGAATAAATTATATAGCCAACCACATATAAATTTGATGACAACGATGGCAGCTTATCATTTAAGGCAGCCTAGCCAAGCCCTTATGGCCAACTACGCATAAGACCTACCATCATCGACACTATATATCTGTTATGCAGGCAATAGTGTGGAGCCAGTGGCGCTAGTGGCCCTAAAAAGCTCGTATAGGCTACATCACATGCATACCCATGCGGGTAGCGGACGGAGCCAATGACTAAAAGTCCCTAATGGCTAGTCACACGTGAGTCCAATGCTACATGTAGAGCTTCCAACAGCATCACGGGAAAGGATAAAAATTCCCTCCCGTGAATGGGTCCAACCTTGCAGGTGAAGAAAAAGCAGGCTGCAATGTGTGCTCTGTGGCTTTGACCATAGATAGGCCAACCATGCGTAAGACCCCCAGATTCCTGGTTTGATTCCAGTAGTAACTCATGAGGAAGGATTTTTTAACCTACTCATTAATGGACTGGCGGCCTTGGATTTGGTACCCAAAAGGTAGCATTTGTGCCCCTCGTGAACTCTAAAGAGTTACTATGGCCAGCCTTCATAAATTATGATTTGGAAATTTATGAAGAGATAAATATCTCAAAATATCATGATGCCTTCATTAATATATGCTAAAAATTAAAAGAAGCTACATGTGATTAAAAAACTAAACAAATAATAAACAAAACAAATTCTTTAACAATTCATCTGTAACCCCCAATACTCCCAAATATTTCTGCAAATCTCCCTTCAACTGAACTTCAGCTGCGATATGTATTGATCTTGATTCAAGAATAATCATTGCTTGACCTAGAATTCCAACTAATTTTCTTTCCAAAGATGTAATTATCTCTTCATTTTTTATTAATTTAGATTTTTCAGTATCGGCGGATTGAATACTGATTCGCATCTTCTCTTATATCTCCTTCATAGTTGATTCTTTTATATGATCTTTCAACTCCAGTTGTAAGATTTCCTCCTTTAGGCTAGTAATGCGACTTTGAATAATCGTTCTTCTGTTATCACAAGCCTTCAACTTTTCCTTAAGAGTTAATTGCTCTTGGTTGAATTTGGAAATGACAGAAGTGATAAGGGAAACCTTCTCTTTGGAAGAAGCTAGATGTTTTCCATATTCTAATATCTCTAGGGCGATGGTGACATTTTCTGCTAATGCCAAAGAGATTATTGAATCGCAAATTTTGAGAAGAGAATCGCGTAGGACAGAAATATTAATCTTTGCCATTCTTGCAGTACTATCCAAGATTTCAATAACAACATCCAGATCCGACCACTGATCAGGATCTTTAAAAATATGAACTATTACTGATATAAAATTTCTCATCAAAATCAATTTACATGCAAGAACCTTTTTGAAAGATAATAAATTAGACACAGTGGCTACAAAATCGGAGGTTGCTGTACCGCTGCAAGGAGGAGTTCCTATAAGAGAAAAAGGAAAGGAAATTAGAATAACGCTAAGGGATATATAAATATTGATAGAGCAAATGATAGATATACCTATTGCAGAAATATAAACAGTAGGGGTCGAATTTCCTTAACAGAAGAAGGGCCAGCTCCCAACAAATAACAAAAGGAAGGTGCTCTAGCCTCCGTGCTGAAATCCTTAGTAGTTGGAGTTGGAAGATCAGTGGTCTCTACTGGGAAGATGATCCCATAAGCCACTACCTTTGATGCAACTAAAGGAGTCAAAGAGATTCTTGTTGGGGATGACAGTGCAATGGGAAGAAGATCTTTAGTGGGGTATCACCAGTTCTAGTATCAACAACATGAGTACCTAGAATAAAAATGACAGCAATGAGAAAATAATAATAATAACCATTGTAAATAAAAAGTGAAAAGATAAAATCACAAGAAATTTCTTACTCGGTGAATATCCATATTCTCCATAATCTAATGGTTCATCATCTTCCACCTCTATTGTTGCTGGGGTCTTTGTAGGAATACTACTGTCAGGAGGAACTTCAGCAGTGGATGGAGGATGTTCTTCTCTAGTAGAAATGCCTTTAACGACAACATCATCTTCGTCATCAATGTTAACCTCTCCTTCCTTAAAATCATCATCTTCATCATCTTCTTCGGTGTTATATTTAGCAGAAGAAGTACCTTCAGACGAAAAAGATGAGTTTTCTTCCTCTAATTCTTCTTCTTCTATGTCTTCGATTACAACCTGTTTCCCTTTTGAAGGGGAAATTTTACTGCTTCCTGGTCGGAGATCCTTATCAATTGGGATTGGAGAGGCCGAGGCAACAGTTCCTTCTTGAGGTGAATGAGGAGAAGACTGAGAACGCGTTCGGGACCTCATCATGGGAGAATATGGACTAGGGTGAACGGGTCAAGAAGAAGGAGTACGTGTCGGATTATCTTGAGATGCAGCAACATTTTCTTGAGTAAGAGAAGGAATTTTTGCCACCTCTTCAACTAACCTATCAGAACGATCCCGAGGGACTTTTTTCAAAGTCAATAACAACCCCATGCATGAACTATCCATCCTTCTAGGGTGTTAACGGGTTTTCGATTGCGAATTGGATCATCCATGAATATCTTCCTGCAGAGGTGACCAGGAAAGGGGGCATGGCTCATCTCTGGCATAAAGCCTACTCCTTCTTCAAATTTACGACCTTTAAGCTTCGGCAGTGAAATCCAGATTGGCTCAGTCATCGGTAAGCATTTATTAACAAGATATGATTGATGCACCCACCACCTCATGTGACCATATGAAGCGCGAGTAATGTGATTACTACCCGGAATTATAAAAGTAGATTTAACTCGACCACCCAATAGCTGCTTTCATATCATCGCCCAGTTATATAGGCCAGTTCCGTAGCTGCGCATTCTCCTTGTTACTAACCTGCAGTCCTCTAGAATGGTTTGGTTAAAACCAAACTAGCGAGCAAACCAACTTGGATAGTAAGGTTCTCTTCAAAACTCTACTCCCTCTCTTAATGGGAGGCTGTAGGATCGAATCGAAAGGAAAAATGCTCGCTCTCCTGAAGTAAGTGATTCGGTGTCTACCTTATCTGTATTCTTTATGTAGCAATACAGGAAAAACTGGAAAAAATCAATTTTATCAGTGTCCAAGATGGTGTTGACAACCCAATCATATGATCTTCTAGTGATAGTCCTCTTTTGAAAGAACCATAGTGGGAGATGTGAAGGGTGAACATATGCCTTCTTCAGAGCATCAAAAGTCCAGGAAAGTAAACACCTAGCCAGCCCATGATATAGTATCAGGGAGTATAAATGGAAGAAGCACCGACAGCAGTATTCTTTACATTAGACGCTATCTCTCCGAGAGCCTTATAAATCGAGCACAGTACTGGAGGGGTAAGAGAATGTTTGTGGCCTTCTACCATGGCACCAACAACAACAAAAACTGTAGGGTAGATCCATTTTGAACTTGGAAGAACCACCACGCTCAACCAATAAACGAGGAAAGCTGCAAGTTCTCCATCGAGGCTATATTCTGGACGCCTATTATCTTCTCGCGGAGATTGGTCAGCTCTCGTGAATGACAACCACTGAATCTAAGAAAAGGGAGAGAAAGAGAACACATAGTGAGAAGTATGAAAATAAAGATGCAATGAAAATGATTGGTTGACAAAGAAGAAGATTATGAAGGGCCCTAGTAAAATGGGTAAGCCATTGAAGTAGTGAGATCTTGTGAATGTTGGGAAACTTAGACATCTCTTTAAAGAGTACTATCATTATTTCTGAAATTGAGGCCACTCGACCGGGTGAAGAGATGAATGCCAATTCTTCATTCGTGGGTACAAATTCATCGTAGAATTTTTTGGTCAGTGGAAGACCAGCAATTCGATAAAGATCCTAAAGGCTAATTCTCAACTCGCCTACTGGAAGATGGAAGGAGTTGGTTGTGGGACACTAATAATTAAGGAAGCCTTTCAAGACGGAGGTCTCCCTATAGAAATGTTGAGAAGTGACCTCTATTACAATATATAGGTCAATCTTGATCAACAATTTGGAATGCTTGGCCAAAATTACTGTCGCCCAGTTAGAGTAGTAGTCATAAGATGTCAAGAGGCCTCTAGTTCTGAACTCTTCGTTGCCTCAAAGTGATTTACGATCCCTGAAATGCTGTTGGAGTGTTTCATAGAAATGGGTCAGAAATAGGGTGTGAGGATTATGAGAGGGAGTAGGGAAGATCATCGGATGGACGTTGCCAATTTGTTATCTTAGCTTCTTTGCTAGCAAGACCCCTTCCAAGATTCTTGGTTCCCTTGATGACCAGGATTCTATGTAGGCTAATTTTTCCCCGTTCATTCGGTTTAAAGGCTCGCAATTCAGAATAGACTGGTGATGGTGAAGACTTAGAGGGATTATCATCATACTCTGTTTATGAGGGTTATCAAATTTCATAACACCCTCAATGACTCAGACTCCTTCCCAAGAGTTCTGGAGTCTCTTCTTCTTGTGCTCTTTAATTTTCTCCTGAAATTCCTCAGCCTTTTTACGATGATGTTTCTTCGATTTAGATAGAGGAGGGGTGTCCTCTCTGATGGGTGGCTTCTAACTCATTATCGGCAAATGAGTTGTGGTATTCAGCCACTCTTCCCAGTCGAAGTCATGGCGGTGTTTCGGTGGACGTTCGATCTCGCCTAGTGCTATTGCCCTATGGATGGGAGAGGGTAGTGAAGAGATTCTGTTTGAGAAATTGAAGGTGAGGAGTACAGGTTCCTTGATATAGGAAGGACGCCTAATAGTGGTTTTGAAGAGTTTGCTTGGTGGTTAATTAGGAGAAGAAGACGGTTTAGCAACATGAGAAGGCGAAGGGTTTGGCAAATCCTGGTGGGAAGGTTGTGTAGTGGGAGGTTCAACAAGGCGGTAAGTTCTTTTGGTGTGGGCCATACTGAGAAGAAGATTGGTATCAGGATTGTTTTGGAAGCAAAGGGTTTAAAAAAGTTAAGTTCTGAAGAGGGTCTGAAAAAAAGCTATTCGTGGAGATTCTGTAAAGGGTCCTTTGCGCGGGTGCGTGCAAACAAAATTAGTTGTGTGGAGCAGCGCAACATCCAGAAGTCTTGCGCAAACAAAAAGTCTGTTATGCGGGTTCGCGCAAACGAGAACGGTTGGACAAGGTAATAGTGGACAAGCAGAGCTTCGCTAGGAAAATGAGAGTGGGAAATAAGGAAAAGGCTTCTGATATTTATAGGGAGTGTGGCCCGAGTGCGGTACTCGAGCGCCTTTTACGCGAGTGCATGTAAACGATTGCAGGAAAGGAAGGATAAGTGATTGATCTTGATTCTTTGATTCTGGGGAACAAAGAAAGGATCAAAGGGGCATCTGTTGAGACATAAAAAATGAAGATAGAAAATATCAAAAAGCTGCAAATTAGAAGAAATATGTGAGCAAAGATGAAGTAGAGTGAAACTTCATATGATTGTGCACGTCTGCACAAATCATATCGGTTACGCTGGACCGCACAAATGACCATATTGGTTGCGGAATCATGCACAAAGGGTTGTATGGGCTGCTTTGCATGAATGGTTGGATCTAAAGAAAGGTGGGCACCATGGCACAGAGATCGAGGGTTCGCACGTGTGGAGGTCTATAAATACCCCACTCCCCTCTCATTTGGGGGGTTGATGATTTTGAAGAAAATCAGAGCTCCGAAGAAGAAGAGAAGACTGAAGCTATTAGAAGATAGGAGAAAGGGTTTGTGTCGAGCCGCGCAACAGTGTTGTTGTCCGGCCAGTAATGATCAAGGGCTGATATGCTGCTGAAATTGTCAATCTTGGTTTTCGCAATCTTCAGTTCTCCTTTTGCACAAGGATATGAGCTCAAGAAAGAGAGATCAGATGATCGAATCTGCACAATGTTCCTCTTAATGAGATGATCGAATTAAAAGCCGAAATGCTACCAGATTTGATATGTAGATTCAATATTCGAACTCTTTCCATTTCTGTATTTTAAGTAATCTATCTTAGAATTGAGGGAATCAAAGGACGTAAATGAACTCAATACGAATAAATATGATGATTGTTCTAAATACACTCTCTCTGTTATGCTTGAATAAGATATACTCCCAAATCAAATGCATTTGTTTCTTCTCGAAATAGAGCCCCCAAGCTGCAAAGGGCTAAGAAGTCACTGACTGATACAAGTCGTCAGTAGGTACATGTAAGACATCGATGTACTCGATGGAACAAATTTCTACTAGCCTGATGAGCCCCGCATTCCCCTGAATGTGCTTCTCGCAATATTTGATTCGTCTCTTTCGTATCCAAGCATCTCAACAACACCTCGTTATAGGACCTTTTGTAAAGATCTTTGTTACACATAATAAATTTCTTTGCCCTTTGCTTTATTTGCAGCTTTTACACTAGATCCTCCGGCAAAATATCATATTTGAAATAATACACAAAAGGTTGACGCCAGTCATTAATTGAAATCTCCAGACATGACACGACAATGCTTCAGAGACTTCAACATCTTCAGCAGGTGGCAAAAACCTTCTTTCTTCGATTGTTACTTGAAGAGATCTTCGATTAGGACAAGCCAAAGCCACAGCCAAGCTAGCTAAGGCATCTGCCCTTGCATTCTCTGATCTCGGTATATGCCTAATTTCAACATCCTGAAATTACTCCAACAATTGTTGCGCTTGATGATAATACGGGAGGAGCTCTTGCTTTCTAATTTCGAATTCTGCAGTAAGTTGGTTTATCACTAGCTTAGAATCGTCAAAATTCGTTGCATTTTTATCTTCATTTCCAGGGCTATTTCCATTCCTATAATGAGAGCTTGATATTCGACTTCGTTATTAGTGCATGTCACGCCTAATGTAAAGGAATATGGCAGTAAGTTACCTTGCGGACTGATAAATATCACTCCGGCACCTGTTCCTGAAGTTCTAAAAGTGCCGTCGAAGTACATTTGCCACAAATCAGGCAATTCTGTCATCATTACCTGCTCGTCTGGAAAATCATCATTGATCATTTCGTTATCTGTACAGGGTGGACTGCCAAGAAATCTGCCACTGCTTGTCCCTTTACTACTTTCACCGGTTCATAAGTGATCATGTATTCTGACAATAAAAGCATCTATTTAGCCAATCTCCAGGCTAGCATTGGTCTTGTCATCAAGAACTTTAGGAGATCCGCTCTAGAGATCAAATTATATCATGGGAGAGACAGTAACGCCTTAATTTCTGTACTACGAAGATTAAAGCTAAGCACACTTTCTTGATGGGGGAATAGTTGCATTCAGTTCCTATTAGAGTTCTAATTAGATAATACAGAGCAATCTCCTTCCCTTGCTCATTTGTTTACGCTAATAAGGCTCCCTATGAATTTTCTGCTATAAAAATATAAAGGATGAGGGGTCTACCTTTCACAGTGTCGCTAGTACTGGGGGCTGTTTTAGCAATTCTTTGATCAAATCAAATGCATTTTAACACAATTGGTCCCATACGAATTCCGCCCCTTTCTTCATTAAATGGGAAAACGACCGACATCTTCCTACAAGATTAGAGATAAAGCGACAAATATATGCCAACTTTCCTACAAACTCTTCAACTCTTTTAGTGTTTTTGGAGGCGACATTTCTTGAATAACTCTGATCTTTCCCGGATCAACTTCAATTCCCCTGTGCCTGACAATAAAACTGAGGAACTTTCCTAACGAAACACTGAACGCACATTTAGACGGATTCTTCCTCAGTTGCGTCTTTATAAGCCGATGAAATACTGAAACCAGATGTTCACAACGTTCATCATGGTCATTTGACCTGACCATTAAATCATCCACGTAACATTCGACATGGTTGTGCATAATGTCTTAGAATATATTCTGCATTGCCCTCTGATATGTCGCGTTAGTATTCTTGAGACCAAATGGCATAACCTTGTAATAGTAAATTCCCAGTGACATTCTGAATGTCGTAGCTTCCTCATCTTCTGGGGCTATTCTTATTTGGTTGTACCCAGCATAACCATCCATAAAGGACATAACGGCGTACTTAATCGTACTATCAATTAGCAGCTTAGTAATTGGCAGTGGTAAATCATCCTTCGGACATGCTTCATTTAAGTCTCTAAAGTCAACACGTACTCTAATTTGTCCGCTTTTCGTCTTTAATGGGACAATGTTTGATATCCACTTAGGATACATGACTTCTCTGATAAACCCAACTTTAATTAGCTTATTCACTTCTTCTTTTATCAAGGGAATCAGATCCGGGTGGAATTGTCTCTACACTTGTTTAATCGATCTCTTGTCTTTAGAAATATTTAATCGATGCATCGCCAATAATGGTTCCAGGCCTAACATTTCTACAAATGCCCAATGTCATCCCCCAAACTTAGAAACTAGGCTCACAAAATTTCTGATCGCCGAATTAGGTGTCGACAACCTCCGTAGTACCTCATTCTCAGCTTCCAGTGTCCATACGCCATAATCCGATCCAGGGATCCTACAATGAGGATTTTCTAATGTACATTTATCTCATAAGAAGCATAACCACAAGTTTACCCAAATCACAAAAGCAACATCATCATCACATATCCACTAATATAAACAGTTAAATACAGTGCTAAAAGGGAAATACATATCAAAAATTAAAGCTCCAGAAGACTGCCGCACGCTCCAAGCTCAATGCTATTGCGACCTATCGCCACCTACACACATCTATCGTGCATAAGCTTATAGAAAGCTTAGAGCGTGGTGTAAGTATGTGCTTAAGGTAAGTGCCAAGTATGCAATATTAGAGCAATATGGAGACATAACGGTAAGTCCATAAATACCATCAGCCATATCCAGGCTGTGCGATGCAAAAACATAATAAGTCAATATCATATACTGAGGATGCAACACAATATGCAAATCCTGACGAGTCCACGAGTACCGTCAACCTTATCTAGGCCATATAAATGCAAAAACATAGTAACACAAAATGCCATATGTTGCGGATGTAATGCAATATGCGGTGCAAATGAACTGACCAATCTGGAGTGTGAAGTCAGGATGATAGTATGTAATATCGCAAGCTATGGGGTCCATCATAAGGGACTTCTATCCAAACTAGTCCCATACCTAAATTTGGATAGATAGACTCAATGTGGTAAACTCCTGATCTCAGGTTGGTCGCGCGTCCTAACTGAAATCCTGGCCATTACGAAGGTTCATAACAATTAGTTGCGTACCCCCAACCTGAGTAGATAGTGAATGAATAAATGAATGAGTAAAATGCTGAGTATACAACTCCTTCTTAATAAGTCCACATAGCAGTATAACTCATCTCCAAGATATCATCGGGGTCTAGTACACTTCACACTGACTGCTGCCTCCCTAGCCGAACAGCCCAGCGAGTGGAAGAGATCTCACTATCCGCTTGACTAATAGTCTACCAATACCTACCTGGCTCGTCGATAGCGGACCCATTTATGAGCTAGTCAAACTCAGCCTAGCTTACAGCCCCCTCACTCAGGTGGATAAGGTCACACCTCCTTCCAACCAACCATGACACAGTGAGAGATGCCGCCTACTGGTATTTGGCACCCAAGCACTCATGTATCCACTTGGTCTACACGTTGGAGTCTCCTCCGGTACCAGAGGATTTTGGGACTCTCACCCAAGGACATCCTATGTGCCCACAGTGCTAAAACCAAATATTTTCGGTATCCCATCTGGTCATCCATGATGAACCTGTGAAGGCCATAACCCTGATATCGCTAAGACGTCAAGTGATCACGTCATACAAATACGATATGCATGAGTCATACCATCCAATCATGCATCAAACCTGTGTGTACTGCGTGATCATGTGGGACAACTCCATCTATTAGGGAGTCTCATGAACAACCTACCCTATGGCATATGCAATGGTCAACTACATCTCATAACAAACATGCAGATGATGATTATGGGCGTATCATGATATTATGCTGTCACATACTTATAATCGGTATCGATAACCAGTACCGATAATCAACATCAATAATTAGCCTCGATAATCGACATCGATGATCAGCATAGGCCTTGATAATCGGCACCGATAATCAGTATCGATAATCGGCACTGATACAAGATCGATAATCGGCACCAATAATCAACATCGATAATTGGCCTGACAAAGGGTCTAAGGGAAGGTCACAATGTGGACATTTAACCATCATTGTCCATCAATGTGGACATTCAATCAACATTGCTTCCAAGGAGTGGCCCTCATAGGGCCAAACATATAGTGGGCCCATGGCCTCACATAACGGTGTAATATACATGACATCGGGCCGCTCACACGGGCTTAATACACATCACAATGGGCCACATCACATGGGCTTTAAATACGTCATGATGGGCCACACCACCTAGGCCACGAATACATCACAATGAACTACATCCATGGGCCTCAAATACGTCACAATGGGCCTCACCAAATGGGCCTCTCATACATCATAATGGGCCTCATCATAAGGGCCATATATATACATCACATTGGGCCTCATCAAAGGCCACAAATATATCACAATGGGCCTCAACAAATGGGCCACAAGAACATCGTAATGGGCCTTACCAAATGGGCCATAAATATATCACATTGGGCCTCATCAAAGGCCACAAACATATCACCATGGGCTACAAGAACATCACAATGGGCCTTACCAAATGGGCAGTAAATATATCACATTGGGCCTCACTCATGGCCACATAAACATCACATTGGGCCTCACCACATGGGTCATATAAACATCAAGTGGGCCGCATCACATGGGCCTCATATACAACACATCGGGCCTTATGGTTGGGCTACAAATACATCAAGGTGGGCCTCATGGATGGGCCACAAATATATCAAGGTGGGCCTCATGGATAGGCCACAAATACATCACGGGGTGGCTCATGCCGCACCATCTAGATCGACTGTGTGCATACACAGCACATACCTTGGGACGGCCCATGCAGCACCGTCCATATAGACGGTGTACATATACAACACATACATCATAGAGGGGCCCACAGAACTGCTGGCTGCAAGGTAGCACGGCTGCTGCTGGGGCCCACTATCCAGATGGACAGTTGGGATATAATAGATACATCATTCTGGACCCACAGAACTTACTATCATAAATACAACAGATATATAGCTGGTATGGAGACCCACCATCCATCAAATGGACGACTTGGATATAAAATAGATGGACAGTGTGGGTATAGAACATACATCATGGTGTGGCCCACCGTCCCACCATCTGGATAGTGTGGGCCATCACAAACATCACGGTGGGCTCCATCCAAATGGACAGACGGTGTGGATGGAATCCACGCATCAAGTGGGTTCCATGGAACTTGGTGACGTCAGCAATATGCTGGTGTGAAGCGTACACCAGCCAATCAGGTTTCCCATGGGTGGGTCCTACATAGGGCCCACCATTATATGTATATTATTATAATATTTTTATTTATATATATATATATATATTTTAAAGGCAGCATCTAGGCCCTAGACAGCCTGGATAATACATCATGGTGGGGTCCACAACCACGTCCAATGATTGGACGGTGCGGATACTACAGATATATTAAGAGAGGGCCCACGGAACTTGCAACGTCAATACAACAGCCAAGCTGCTGACCGTCCATCAGATGGACGGTCCAGATATTACACATGCCTCATGATCAGACCCACCGTCTAGTTGATGGAAGTTGTGGATCTGAAGCATATACATTTTGGTGGGCTTCCACCGTCAGTGGATGGGAAGGATGCAACACATACATCTGGTGGGTCCACATGTGTACTGGATAGTCCAGCAAGATGGGCCCTACAGGGAGATGGCATGGACGAAACATATACAATAGGTGGGGTCCACGTACACGTGGCCCACTTGATGGATCAAGTAGATATTTGTATTTTCCTAACATCCAGGCCTATTAGACGGCCTAGATAAAACACATATTATGGTGGTCCCATGATCTGACGGTGGAGATCAAATCCATACGTCATGGTGGGGCCCATGGCTTGTATGGCGTGGATCGTGGGCCACACCCATCACAAGAGAGAGAGAGAGAGACAATGAGATAGAGCGACCCCAGCACTATGGGCCCCTCTTTGCTTACAACCACATACATAAAAATGGGTCCCATCACAAATGGGCCTTACATCAAATATCAAGATCTAAGGCTATTAACACCCACCGTTTGCGCTTCTTCTAGGCTCCAAGGACTCCTTAACTCTTAGGCTTTCCCTTTGTTAGAGGATGATGAGATTTGAAGGGTTGGATGGTGACGATCTTGGGGTAGGATGTGGGCCATACTTGGCTCCTCTCATGGACAGTTCCTCTCCTTGAGAATTGCTTGAATGGAGTGAGAAAATGAGAGAGAGAGAGAGAGAGAGAGAGAGAAAGGTGATGTAAGAGTGAGTGATGAGTGATGGGTGAGTGTAAGAAATGGATGGGTGGAGAGAGAGAGAGAGAGAGAGAGTTGACTTTGGGAATGGGAGAAGGATGGGTTGCTTGTACTTGACTTATACTTGTGATAAGATGTGTACTTAATTAATTGATGTGATGGGTTGTAGAGATTCTCTCAGAATTCACAATGCACGGCATTTTCTTTGAAATAAACGCGGGCCTACAACTCCTGTCCTAGGTATCACATCAGCCCGCAAGACGTGGTGTTAGACCCGCGGTGACAGCGCGGTTGCAAGGGTACAAGTTTTGGGTCGTGCTGACTCTAATATATGGGATGCGACTTAGGGTCACGCGTAAATGCAGATTATAGGTCACGTGTTACGAAATTCGACAGTGAGGACCGCAAAAGTCTATGGAACGGTACGGCTTAGGATATGGGTCTTACAACTCTCCCCTCCTAATTAAAATTTTGTCCTCGAAATTTAAACTATAACACAACCAATATAGAGCTCACCAAGGGAGTGTAACACCCCGTACCTCTAGTACACAGGTGTTACCTTATCTTAAAACCTGCATCAGCCAAGCCTAAAATATTAGGCGACTTAAACTTTTGACATGTACAGGATGGGACTTCCAGTTAACAACGAGGCCATCTGTCAGAGTCAATCAGTGCCAAGCTTAACCCAACACCAGATAATGAGGTAAGACTAAATGAATGCCTCAAGTTGAAATTATAAATCAATCTATCTAAGTCATGTTAGGGGCAAGGCATCCACTAACGACCCTTGGGGGTTAAGTAGCAACCAACCAAACTATTGTTGCACTACAAAGCCCCATTTAACCATTGAAACCCATCCTTAGATCGATCCAGCCATCGGATTAGTGTATATTGGGCCAAATAGGGCCTGAAATGCGTGATGTGGCCCACCTGGGCCTTGACCCCGCTTGAATCCAAGCCAGGACCGCTGCATGGGGACCCAAAGATGAGTGGACAGGCTGAATTTATCACAAACATCATAATGGACCCCACACGGTGCAGTGTGCACCCCATACGCATATGCACGACGTGCACTAGAACTATGGGCTCGGTCAAAGTGGCCTTGACCGAGCTCCTCTTGAAAAATCAGAAAATGGCATTTTCTCCTGCCGTTTTTAAATTCAAACTGATGATCTTCGAACCTCAAAGTAGCCCATCATGGCAACTTCCGAGCCATCTGATCCGTTCAAAATTTCCATGGGACCCATATGATCAAAATCGTATAGGCTTTCGGGCCCTTGTAAATGGATGAAAGAAATGGGTCGCAACCGTCCGTTGTGCTACACGTGGCGGATATCTGCTAGGTGGGACCCATCTGGGATTGCTTGGACAACTCACGATCGGCTCGATCGTGCTATCCCAACCGTCCAACTTCCAAGGAGAGGCATGCTCTCTCTATTCCAGAAATGGTTGGGCAAGGCCTGTGCTAGGAAAGGCAAAAAGGAAAATTCCTACTTAGAGAAACTGCTACTGGTGAGATTTCAGCCATCCATGAGACCACATGGCCTCATCCCTGCCCTTGGTTCTGGCGAAACAAGATGAAGACGAGAGTGCAAGTTATCTCACGAGAATGGGAGATTCTTGTGAGATGTGTTGAAACTGATGTTTGGGACTCGAGAAGTGGGCCCCACACTGATCTTGGGCCCATCTGGACCAACCAGACGGACCGGATCATGGCCATGCACATCAGATTGTAATCCGCCATTAGAGGCCGGATCATCTTCCCCATTAAAAACCCACACAAAATGACGAGATGGGTCCCACTAAATCAGAAAAAATGCTTTTCTAGTGGGCCTTGGGGCCAGTTTCCCATCCAAGCGAGTGGATGGACCCCATGCACAACTGATCTCAGATCTTAGCTGTGCACAGTGAGGGCATTTCCTAGCCGTTGGTGTCCTCCCTCTCCCTCTATATAAAGAGCCCTGTAGCTCTTGGGATTCGCACTAACAAGAGAGAGAGAGAGAGTAGAGAAGAGAAAGAGAGTGGCCATGAGGAGTGAGCCGATTGGTGTGGACTCAGTTTCCACTGCTCCAACTCAGTCAGTGCAAGGATTGGACCGAGTCAGATCAGTGTAGGATTGCAGCTTCACAAGAAAATAGGACGAAGTGAGGGGAGAGCATTGACAATCCCTAAGTTAGGTAAACCATCTCTGTTCGTAGTTCTGTTAGGCTAAAGAAGGCACTTCTGAGCCGGAGCTAAGCCAATCAATGGCTATGTCTCAGTTAATGAGGACGGGAACCATGCTGGTTGATGTTGCACGACAGACTGATGATAGGCCAAGCAATGACCATGCTCTCAGACTGATATTAAACCAGTAGCACCCGCATTTTGGCCCCGAAACTGGCCTTCTTAATGGCTACTGTATGGGCTGAGAAATAGGTTTTATTCAAACTCAGTGCGGACTGAAACCATGACCAAATGATGGCCGTGCGTCAGGCCAAATGGAGCTCTGTTTTGAGCGGGAAACATGTTTTCAATTAGGCCAAGCAATGGCCGTGACTTTGAGCTGAATCTGGAACAGGTGATGGGTGTATTTTCGGACCAAGACCATGCCAAATGATGGCTGTGTCTCGGGCTGAAACCAGACCAGATAGTAGCCATGGTTGGGCTGCAAATGGGTGGTGAAATCAGCCCTCCAATGGGTGTTGGTTAGGCTGGAAATAAACCTCTGATTGAGCGCGGGTTGGAGCTCTCAGTCAGGCCCTTGATCAACTGCATCAGGCATTGAATAAGCCTTCCACCTATCTGAAAATAGTCCCTTAGTACTGTTGCTTAGGCTGAAATCATCCAGGAATGTGGACTAATATCACACTCAGACAAGGCCAGGATCTGGCATCTATCTGGCCATATAGAAGGTTAGAACCTGGCCATGTATCGGCCAAAATGTGAGTGGAAAACAGGCCTCAACTGGGCCCTGATCTGCATTAAAATCTAGCTTCAAACTCAGCTGCAACAGACCCAAGACAGACCCTTAACAAGGCTCTGTAATGGACTGGGAATAGGCCCAGAATCATGCCAAGATCTGGCCAGGTATGTGGCGGGGAGGCAGACCCTCATCAGGCCACACGACTGATGAAAGCAAAGTCCAATCCAGTCCGAGAATGGGGCCACAGTAAGCCCCTGCATGGGCTTTCAATCCCAACTGAAAATGGTCCTTTGGGAGGCCGTGAACGGAAGGTGAAAACCAGCCTCCATCTGGACTCAGGACGTCTCCCAAATGGGCCTCACCTTCTGTAGCAGTGGGTTCCGACTCGGTGGGCTGCACCCTGCTAGTGGGCCTCACCACAATTCCAGCGGGCCTCACCATGAGAAATGGGTGGACTGCGCCCTGCTGGTGGGCCTCATCCTTGACCAAAGTGGGCCGCCTGGCACCAACAGGTGGGCCGCACCATGTGTGAAACACAGTGGGCCTCACCCTTGAGCCTATACGGTTGTGAGCCGCACCTTGAAATCAAACAAGGTGGGCCGCACCACTTTCAAGCGCTGTGGGCCTCACCACATCTCTGTGGGCCTCACTTCCTGGTGGGCTGATCCACAACAACTATGGGCCGCACCTAGCATAAGGCTCAAGTGTGCTGTAGCACGGCAGGCCCCCACACCAACGCCTAAAGACTGGGTATGTAGCCCGTGTGCTGCCACGCTCTTGCCAAACATGGCCCAGTTTTGGACAGTTGGATGTAGTAGAAGTTGGCCCATTTTACATTTGGGATAGGGGCTCATGTTTGGTGGGCTTGGTCGCCCTTGGTTACAGCCCAAACAAGCTTAATTTAGGGCCTGCCAACCCTCCACCCACCCAGCCTTAGGTATTTTATCTAATGTAAATGAAATTGTACAGGGAGTTACGTGAGCGGTGGAAATTCACTACCTTCTCAAGAAAACTTGCATCTAGAAGCACTCCACGCTTTGTCTGGTGATGATTTTCCTCCCCTTAAGCTTTCCATCCCTAACTAGAACAGAAATAGTAGTTTTGTTAATTTTAATGGTTACTTAGGCTAATGATAAATTGTGGGTGGAAATGGACTATATTCACTTGACCTATCTATTTAACAAAATGATTCCTACGCTTACTATCATTTAGACTCTTGATTATATACTCTGAACTGCCTAGGTGAATAATTCAACCATTCATGTCATGTATCTTATGTTAACTCGGTTAGTTTGTTTTGATAGAAATATATGTATTGTTTCTTATTCCCTATTCATGATAAGATCTATGTTGCTGATATGATGGTGTGACACACCTATTGTTGAAATCTCTCTATGGGGAGTCTTAGCAAAGGAGAGTCCATGCTTAGGGTGTAAATGGACTAGTTGTGATGTGCATAGGCTCCCACCATGGAGGTTTTGGTTGTTGGCATTTGACCATGGGGCTTACCATCCATGTGTGGTTTCACCTAACTGATTTGGGGTGAATTTCACAACCTTTTCGACACCGCTATTTATCGGTCTTTGAACCATTCATGCCGTTATGCTTTAATCGCCCTAATTAGTGATTTCAACCTTTCATTCCCAGTCGGCATTAGTGGTGGCTCCTTTACATTGAATTGATTGACCACATGTTGGTGGGTACTATATACACCCTAAGACGGAAGCCTCATGGGCTGGGGATGGTGGTCATGGGACACTATGCCCGAGCCGTCGGCCTACGCTGGGCCATATGCTCCCTATAGTGACCGTGAGCTCATTTAAATTGACTAGTTGCAATTGGACTAATAATAGATTGGTTAATCATACATGCATAGCACAGACCAATATCTATTGCTGTTGTACGTGACCTATGTAATTGCCCGTCTGGATGTCTTACCCGGGGCACACCAGTATCTAATGTCATCGTACATATTTGCCTGACTAGATGTCTTACCCGGGCAGATGATTGCATTCATGCATGCATGCATTTAACAAGACTGCATATATTGTGTTCTGGATTGTCTGTATGTTTTTATGCTATTCCTTCTTTAGAGCGGCGGTGTGTGATCTTGAGGGGAGATTACACTGAGCTGGCCACTCATTCATCAATGTTCAACCGTATAAAGGACGTAGGTACAGAAGCCAATGAGTATGTGGCAGACTTAAAGGCGGTGGCCATCGATGAGGAGCTATACGACGAAGAGCTGCAACAGGAGGCAGCCGCCTATTTTGGGCTAAACCAGTAGATTAGCCCCTTTGTTTTTATTTCAGTACTTTTAGAATTTGAGAGACTTATGGTTATGTAATTGGCCCCCAGCTGAGTGGGCCTGAATATTGTTCCCATCATTTTGAATCATATTTATGCTGTGTTTTCATTTCCGCTATATTGCACTTTGATTCATCGGTTAATCATTGTTATCATTAGCTAAAGCCTGGGTTTTTGGAGTACGAGTTGAGTACTCGGGTTCTGAAAACTGGGGCATTACAGGGAGGGAAAATCCTATCACTATAGATATAATTAGAACTCAATATACCAACATAATCAAGCACCTAAGAGATGGGGATAACGCCCACGAATCTCAGCCTCTTTCTCCTAAGATGCCTTATCTACACTATGATGACCTCACTGATCCTCGGATCCTGGTTAGAAATGATCGAGACTAGAATACTATACAGCCTAACAATCTCAACAGTAGGGAGCTATATAAGAAAGTTTCTAAGTTATTCGAACTCAGGGATCTAATCATTCTAAGTTCTCAACAATCATAGAGTTTAGGGTAGCTATTAGCAGATATTTGATGTTATCCTCAGGTATTCCCAAGTTATGCTTTGATACCAACTCTGTCACGTCCCAAACTTAGAAACCGAGCTCACAAAATTTTTGATTGCCGAATCCGGTACTGACAGCCTCCGTAGTGCCTCATTATCGGCTTCTAGTGCCCATATGCCAAATTCTGATCTTGGGATCCTACAAGAAGGATTTTCCAATGCACATTTATCTCGTAAGAAGCATAACCACAAGTTTACC
This sequence comes from Magnolia sinica, assembly GCF_029962835.1. Classification (NCBI taxonomy): domain Eukaryota; kingdom Viridiplantae; phylum Streptophyta; class Magnoliopsida; order Magnoliales; family Magnoliaceae; genus Magnolia; species Magnolia sinica. Next base: position 65,289,058 of record NC_080578.1, read on the forward strand.
CAAATCACGAAAGCAACATCATCATCACATATCCACTAACATAAACATTTGAATACACTGCTGAAAAGGAAATGCATATCGAAAATTAAAGCTCCAGAAGACGACTCCACGCTCCAAGCTCAACGCTGCTGCAACTTATCGCCACCTGTACTCATCTATCGTGCATAAGCTTATAGAAAGCTTAGAGGGTGGTGTAAGTGTGTGCTCAAGGTAAGTGTCAAGCATGTAATATCAAAGTAATACGAAAACATGCTGGTAAGTCCATAAATATCATCAGCCTTATCAATGATATGCGATGCAAAAACATAATAAACCAATATCATATACTGAGGGTGCAATGCAATATGCAAATCCTGACGAGTCCACAAGTATTGTCAACCTCATCTAGGCTATATAAATGTAGAAACATAGTAACCCAAAATGCCATATACCGCAGATGTAATGCAATATATGGTGCGAATGAAATGACCAATCTAGAGTATGAAGTCAGGATGATAGTATGTGGTATTATAAGCTATGGGGTCCATCACAAGGGACTTCTATCCAAACCAGTCTCATACCTAAATTTGGATAGATAGACTCAATGTGGTAAACTCCTAATCTCAGGTTGGTCACGCACGCAACCGAAATCCTGGCCATTGTGAAGGTAACAATAATTAGTTGCGCACCACTAGCCCGAGTGGGTAGTGAATGAATGAATGAATGAATGCATAAAATACTAAGTATACAACTCCTCCTCAGTAAGTCCACATATCAAATAGCTCATCTCTAGGATATCACCGGGGTCTAGTATACTCCACACTGGCTGCCACCTCCCTAGCCACACAGTCCAGCGAGTGGAAGAGACTGTAAGTGCCATAGTTTATAGCCCTTTATGTTGTCAAATTTGTGGTGCCAAAGACACTGTTATGAAGCTTGCATCGGTGAAGAACAATGCTCTACTCAAGATCAACTTAGGTTGATAAGCACTGTTCACAAGTCAAGAATCTCAAGAAGCTTTCAAGTTCAACCTTAAGATCTCAAGAAGCTTTCAAGTTCAATCTCAAGATCTCAAAAAGCTCTCAAGTTTAAACGACAGCAAGACTTCAAGCTCCATTACTTTCAAAGGTCACTTGTCTCTAAAGTTTCAATGTCCTTACTTCACTATTGAGGTATGACTAACCTTAGGTTGACCTTTAGAGTAGGCCATTTTGGATACATAATTCATATGTTTTATATAAGTGAGTTTGGTCTGTTCTAAGACCAGTCCTGGACTTTGTTCGACTAGTCCTAGCACTGCTTTGACCTGTCTAAACATTTCCTAGATCAGTCGTAAGTTTGTTACAAAAATTGAAAATTTTCTGTTAGGCTTCGACTAGTCCTGGGGACTGTTCGACCAGTCATAGGAACAATGTCGACTACATCTTCGACTAGTCGTAGACCTACGACTCAAAGAACAGCGTTGAAATTCGGCCACCTACGACCAGTCGAAGGGATCCTACGACCAGTCGAAGGAGACTTACGACCAGTTGAAGGAAACCTACGACCAGTTATGAAACTGCCAAATCTTATCGCGCCCGAATTTTCAAATATTTGTTGGTTCTATGACCAGTCGTAGAGTCCTTAGACCAGTCGAAGACGTGATTTGCTCACCTATAAATAGAGCACGAATCTCAGAATAAAATAAGCAATTCAAGTTAATTTAATTCGGTCTTCTGAAAGATAAGTCGGTGCTCCATTTAAGCTAAGTGTGCATATTTAATATTCTCTTTCTTTAGCTTTATTAATTGATTTTGTTTCTTGCATTCCAATCTAATCTGAAAAGAAGAATTGTTGTTTTCCTTTTTCTGAAATCAAAATTAATTAGAGCTAACCCTTTTGTTTTAATTTAAAATCTATTAGAACCTAAAACTATTATAAAGTGAGTATTGGACATTAAACTTTGACATTCAAATCTCTACTCCGACTTGGTTCTTCTGGGCTGCTACAACGAAGGAGAAAATCAGGTATTTTTTAATTTGTGTAATTTACATTGTTTGGTTTTATTTGAGGTTAAGCCAGAAAAATCTCAAAGTTGTTGGTTATCTGAGGAGAGCCAGAAAACTTAGAAGTGAGGGCTTTTGAATTGTGTAAACCCTTTGAAAAAGACACAATTGTGAAGGTCTTGGGTGAACCTGTGAAAACCTATTTGATAGTGAACGCTAATATCCCCTGTGTGAGGATATTAGGAGTGGAGTAGCATTCTGTGTGGCTGTTGTTTAATAGTTGGTGAACACACAGGTGAACCACTATAATTCTTTGTGTTGTGGATGTGTGATTTATATTTCCTATCTTTTTTCATTCAGAATTGTGGAATGTATGTGTAGATGAGAATGTTATAAATCTTACATTTCAAGCTCAGTGGGGGATGTTGTAATAATTTAGATTTACATTTCAGCATTATATTTTTGCTATCTCTTTATTACATTGAGCTTCAGTTTCTCTATTTGTTCTAGAAATAAGGTTGTCCTACCATAAACTTTGGTTTTTGGTGTAAGGTTGTCCTTAGAACAATTTTGTTTCTATTTCTCTATTTTAGGTTGCCTTCCATTCCTATACTGTGATTGGTGTATAGTGCTATCTATTCTTTATTTCATATTCCGGAGTATTTAAATTTAATTTGGCATAGTCCTATTCACCCCCCCTCTAGGACATATAGCTTGGTCATTTCAGAGACCTTTCTATCCGCCTGACCAGCAGTCTACCAATACCTACCTGACTCGTCAATAACAGACCCATTTATGAGCTGGTCAAACTCAACCTAGCTTACAGCCCCCTCACTCGGGTGGATAAGACCACACCCCCTTCCAACCGACTACGATACAGTGGGAGACGTCACCTACTGGTATTCGACACTCAAGTGCACATGTATCCACTCAGTCTAGACGTTGGAGTCTCCTCCGGTACCAGAGGATTCTGAGACTCTCACCCAAGGACATAATATGTGCCCATAGTGTTAGAACTAAATATTTCTGGTATCTCATCTGGCCATCCACAATGAACCTATGTAGACCACAACCCTAATATTGTTAGGGCGCCAAGTGATCATGTCACACAAATGCAAGATGCATGAGTCATACCATCCAGTCATGCATCAAACCTGCGCGTCTTGAATGATCATGTGGGACAACTTCGTCTATCAGGGAGTCTCATGAACAACTTGCCCTATGACATATGCAATAGTCAACCAAATCTCATAAAAAACATGCAGATGATGCTTATGTGCATGTATCATGTTGCTATTGAAATTGCGGTAATGACCACTTTAGTTGAAGTGGGAGTATGCCAATATATCCTAGAAGGGGGTGAATAGGATTTTTTTAATATTTTTTATTATTTAAAATCCTATCAATATAATCCTAAGAAAATATGAATGTATCAGGATTTCTTCAGAGTAACTCCAATGGCTTCCAAGCTAAATAGAGGATCTAATCATAAAACTAATTGAAGCATAAATAATATGCAAATCATATTTTATGATGGTTGTGACTATGTGTGAGGTGTGATCTCAGATAATCAAATATGAAAGTATTTAAGAAAATCACATAAGTAATGGAAGACAAATATCAATCTCAAACACAGTCATTTTTATAGTGGTTCGACTATTTGTCTACTCCACTTCCGGCGGACGCACTCAACCCTTAAGTGTACCGAATCTCACTAACGAAGGTTTCACAACAGGTTCACCCCAAACCAGAGGTTTTAAATCAGGTTCACCTCTAACCAGTACAACCTACACTTAGGCTAACACGACGTGTCTACACGATTCAGTTTATGCTCCCATGAGTAAGGGTTAACACACAACACTCGACTTTTAGGCCCCACTAGCCAAGGATCCATACAAGGAACCTAACGGAGGTTTCACAATAGGTTCACCTCTAACCAGAGGTTTTAAATAGGTTCACCTCTAACCAGTTTATGCTCTCCACAGAGCAAGGGTCAACACAAAGCACCCCCACATACACTCCTGCCGGAGCCCTCCTATGAGGACTTACAAGGGGTGAGAAACACCTTAGACCCAATCCTAAGAAGGAATGATCACAAGGGTCCTTTGGACTCTAATGACTGACAGATAAGTAGATGAGCCCCATTCAGCATGTTGTTGAAGATCTCCTCCTTTGTTGACGAAGAATCTTTTGCTTCCTTGAACCGCAACTCAAAAGATGTATCAATACATGACGATAGGTTGGGTTAAGGTTATGATGGAATCCTACTCTATTAAATATTTTCCTATAAGGGAGATAGAGTGATTCCAATCATCTTTGCATTCAAGGCATCCCAGCTTAATGATTTGCCATTAAGGTGGTAGCTACAGGATCCTTAAATGCGAAAGTTTATTCCATAATCCACTTTATTGAATGTCAATGATGAGGGTGGATTGGAGGATGAACTTCCATGAGAGAAAAGGATTAGGGTATATGATGTAAGGTTAAACACTCAAAAACACTCTCTATTTTCTTTATCTAACAACCAAGGGCAAGCTCTCATTAAATAGGCAAAAGGTTCCAACGAATATAAAATGGTCACATTTTTGACAGAGTTCGATAGCATCGAGCATATACTCTCGATAGCATCGACTGGCCGCTCGATGACATGAACTCAAATGTCAAACGCTTTTGAGACCTTTTGCCAACTGGTCGAGGAAATTAAACATGCGTCGATGTCATCAGATTTCAAACTCCGATTTCATTAACACGAGATTCGATTCCTCGACATTTGAAAATGTGATAGACTTGCCTTTGAAGATTTTCAAGTAAAAGATATGACCGAGCATCACTCGATATCATCGAAATTTGAATATCGATGATATCGAGGGAAGTGTCGATTCATCAATAATTTCAAGGAATTTACTTATAAGCTTGCTGGACAGATTGTGTCCATATTCGATGAAATCGACTATGCGTCGATATGATTGATATTTGAATATCGATTTTATCGAGTGACCCTTGATTCGAGAAAAATAACTTGAAAAACTTGCTGGATAGATGTGTGTCCTAATCCAATATCATCGAAGAGCTTTTGATATCCTCGATATTTGAATTCCGAGGATATCGAGGAGCTCTTCAATGTATCGAAGATTGCATGATTTGCCTTAGCAGAACTTTGGACACAACAGACCTGATGTCAATTTTATCGAGTCTATTCGATGGACTCGAGATTCAAATTTTAATGATATCGAACCCTCTATCGATACATCGATAATTCTGTCCAGAGATTTTTATGGTTGTTGGACATCTTATGTCCTCATTCCGATAATATCGAGTGAGATTCAAGGACATAGATAACAAGGTTCGATTTTATCGAACCATGTATCGATAAATCAACAAATGTAGAAAACATAAAGATTTTTCTGAAGTTTTGAAAAAGTTTTCGAACCAAAAACCTAAGATGTTCTTTCCAATTTTTAAGGGTTTTAATTACCTAGTGTTTTGGGACATGAGATGTGAGGATAAGATCTACTAGTGGCAAGTTCAGGTACACATCCTGTTGAGACAGTTGCTTCATCAATCTTCCTATGGGGCTCCTTTGTCTAGCTGACTCAATGCTCATGCTAATTGACAAACCAAGGCATTTTCAATCTCTCCCCTTTATCAATTACGTGACAAAACACCAAAACACCCTAGAACACCTTAAATTGTGTGTACATGAACTTTACACAATTTTACAAAGTTATCTAGTTTGCACACACACACACACACACACACACACACACACACATCAGTAGCTACTCCCCCTAACATCAATCTCCCCTTGTCTTCTTATAGTTGCTCCCCCTAACACCTGCACCACCATCCACAAACAAATACACACAATTTTCCTTCGAGGTGGAATTATTCTCTCCCTCTTTGTCAGTTATTGGCAAAGGATAATATAACAAGTGATATTGACTGATGTTAGAGAATATGGGAGAACCAAAATTCAGGGAGCATAAACACAATAGACATAAAAGAACATGTCTTGAAAGCATATCAGTTCAAAGAAAACCTGTGATGACTAATAGTATGAGCATAGACAGCAGGCATCACAGTTGATATAAACCAGATAAAATAGGAAAACAGGGATAAGATTCTCAGATGATACCATCATGCGAGGCAGACCAAATGAAAATGGCAGTAAGATATATGAGATGTAAGTAGCCATAGCCCAAAATATCTAAAATTATATACTGCCCAAGATTGGCAGTGGTATAACATTCATTTGAAAACAACAAAACCATCTAATTTGATTCAAATATGAGCACAGGAAAAAAAAAAGAAACGTTTTGTAGACCCGCAACAACATTGTTCTTCTCAGTTGGCACCTAACGTCCATGAGGCTTGCCATGTGTGAGCAAGTCCACTACTTGCTGGCTTGTTTGCTAGAGGACATCGACTTTTTCTTCAATCGCGGTGAGGCGCCTTTCACAGTTGTAAAGACGTTCCTCCATACCAGCCATCCCGTTAAGTAGGTGACGTTCTAGGTGATGAACCTGGTGATTTATGATAGACTCCGAATTGAGCAGCGGCATCCGATTGGATCCCTAAGGTGTAGGAGGATACGGGGGTTGAGCATGTTGGTCAGTCGACTACATGGGAGGACTATTCTCAGGGAGAGATGAAGTGAGACACAATTGTTGAGCCTCTTTGACTATGTCACTGTTAAACCATGCTTCTGGATGAACGGCGTATGTGGCAGGGAGGCCCACATAATGAGCGAGTTTACATATGAGTGCAGGAAGGGTAGTGTATCCTGATGATCGCCTTGGATTATACGAATGAGCTGCTTGAGAAGAAGAGTTGGAATGCACACTTGGATTTCTTGATACACATCATAAAGAACATTTCGTACAAAGGGAGGAAGGTGATTACCTTTTACATCACATGGATATACATTAGACCCTAGAATGCTATGGAGAATTTTAAATGAGGGTCCAAGATGATTGATGTGAAGCGTATTTTCATCATTCCGGTGGACAGTGGTGCCATGACACAATATGCGGGTTATCTTTCCCCAAACACCCAGACCATTTAGATTCTGATTTATCACTGGGATTTGAGTGACTTCAAGATTTAGAAGTCATGCAAGAGTGATGGGAGTGATGAGTTTTGAGTGATGCACATGATCGATTTGAATACAAGGAGGATCATCACAAATGATATTACACCTATTGAAGAATTCATGAATCAAACCTAGTTGATAACATCCACCAAGATTCAAGATATTCTTCCATCCTATCACTTCTAAGAGGAGATCCATGCTAAAGGGCTCAATGGCACTGTTCAAGACAAGACGTTCAGCTACAGTGGTTGGACTTCTTTCTACCGGAATGAGATGATATTAGCTAGATTCAGGTTGCTTGTTCTTTGATTTTGAAGATTGAGGAAGATACTTTCCTTTGTCTTTGACCATGATTTGTTGGAGAGAGGAGTCCAAAGATAAAAATAGGTGAAGGTAAGAGAGACAACTAGAGAAGAGAAGGGATGTGTGGATTGAAATCGAATGCACGCTTCTTTATTATAGCAGAGTCGTCGATGATATCGATTTCTCATCGATGGCATCGAAATCATGCTCATAATAACATCAAAGACTGTGCTTATGACCGTTGGGAAGATGCAAATATCTAGTGGAAACTGAGGCAGTCCAACCGTTGGGAAGGACCGGTGGTTAGAACATTGCATTCCCGAGACCCTTCGATTGCATCGATGATGAATATCGATATCATCGATATTGAAATTTCAATGATATTGAAACTGTCTAGATATCATGGGAAATGTGAAGATTTTACATTTTTATTCCTAAAGTCAACATGTTTAATTTATGAGGTTTAGATTTATTTTAGACAATTAACCATGAATATCTCAAATTGAAGATTTACCTATGTGGATCATTTTTCCAAAGACATCATCAATGAGTACATACTCCAATTGACTTTTAAAGATCACTGAACCTGTTTGTATCAAGAGGTTTTGTTAGGATATCGACAAGTTGCTTTTCAGTAGATACATAATCCAACATAATAATCCTATCTTCAAAAAATTCCCAGATAAAATGATGATGAATGCCAATATGCTTAGTTCGAGAATGTTGAACAAGATTCTTCGAGATGTTCATAGCACTTGTGTTATCACAAAAAAGACTCATTGTGGGTTGCTCAATCCCATAATCGAACAACATTTGTTTCATCCAAAAAAGTTGTGCACAACAACTACCTGCAGTAATATATTCGGCCTCGACAGTGGACAATGATATTGAATTTTGCTTCTTGCTCTGTCAGGAGACTAGACAATTGCCAATGTAAAAACATCCTCCACTTGTCGATTTTCGATCATCTAAATTTTTAGCCCAATCAGCGTCAGAGTATCTAGCAATGATGGTAGATGTTTTAAACGGATACCACTGCCCGAAAGAGGTAGTTCCTGCTATGTATTTGATAATCTCTTAACTGTCATTAGGTGGGATTCCTTAGGATCTGCCTGATACCGAGCACACACTCCCACACTAAAAGATATATCTGGACGACTGGCTGTGAGATATAGTAGGCTTCCTATCATACTTTGATAGAGATGCTGGTCCACACTTTTACCATTAACATCTTTGGAGAGTTTGAGTGTGGTGTTCATAGGAGTATGATAAGTACGACCAAAATCGAGCCCAAATCTTTTCACCAGGTCATTTACATACTTGGTTTGACAAATGAAGATTCCATCATTTAGCTACTTGACTTGTAATCCTAAAAAGAAGTTTAATCCGTCAACCATACTCATTTCAAATTCTGATTTCATGAGGTCGGAAAAATTGTATGCTGTATCTTCACATGTTGAGCCAAAGACTATATCATTCACATAGATCTGTGCAATAAGCAATGATTCCTTTATTCTTTGAGTAAACAGTGTTTTATCTACACTTCCTCTGCATAATTTATGGTCTAAAAGAAATTTGGTCAATCTTTCATACCAACCACATGGTGCTTGTTTGAGACCATAAAGAGCTTTGTTCAGACGATAAACGTGATGAGGATGCTTAGGATATGAAAATCCCTTAGGTTGTTCTACATAAACTTCTTCAGCAAGATCCTCGTTAAGAAACACACTCTTTATGTCCATTTGAAATAGTTTAAACTTTAATGTACAAGCAACAGACATAAGTATCCTAATAGACTCAAGACGAGCTACAGGAGCAAATGTCTCATCAAAATCAATGCCTTCTATCTGTGAATATCCTTGAGCTACTAGCCTTGCTTTGTTCTTGATCACATTTCCAGATTCATCGGATTTATTCTTGAAAGACCCATTTGGTTCCAATGGCATTAGTGTTGAGTGGTTTGGAAACTAATTGTCATACCTCATTTCTCTAAAATTGCTGAAGTTCTTCTTGCATAGAATTTATCCAGTGTTCATCTTGAAGAGCTTCCACAATATTCTTGGGTTCAATCTTTGAGGTAAAGCAGAAATGACTATAGATATTTTCTATCGGTCGTCAAGTTCTCACACCATCAGTAGGGTCTCCAATAATTTTCTCTCGAGGGTGATCCTTAATGATGGGTATGTTAGATGATGGTTGTGGTTCATTTGATGATGGAGATTTGTTATCTGATTTATCTAGAATGCATGAATCTACATCATCTTCTAATTCATTCACAGGTCTATCTTCTTCATGAGGTTGGTCATCGATTACCATATTGACTGATTCTTGAATAGTGAGAGTCCTTAGATTGTACACTCTATAAGCACGACTATTCAAGGCATACCCTAGAAAGATACCCTCATCACTTTTAGACTCAAATTTTCCTAGGTGATCTCTGTCTCTCAAGATATAACATTTACTTCTAAAAACACGAAAGTATTTCACACTAGGTTGTTTTCTGTACCATAGTTCATATGGAGTTTTGTTCAAACCTACTTTAAGATATACTCTATTTATGATGTAGCAGGCAATATTGACAACTTCTGCCCAGAAAATTTTTGCCATATCTTTTCCATTTAGCATAACTGACCCCATTTCCTACAATACTCAATTTTTCCTTTCAACGACTTTATTTTGTTGTGGGGTTTTTGGGGCTGAGAATTCATGATGAATTCCTTTCCCATCACAATATTTTTCAAATCGCTCATTTTCAAATTCCCCACCATGATCACTTCTGATGCGATTTATGCAATATCCTTTTTCATTTTGAAGTCGTTTTGCCAAAATTAAAAATTCATCAAAGGCATCTGATTTCTCTAAAAGAAATGCGACCTAGGTAAATCTGGTGTAGTCATCTACTACCACCCGGAAGTATCTTTTCTTGCCATGGCTTTCCACTCTGGTTGGGCCAACCAGATCCATATGCAACAGATCCAAAGGTTTTGTTATTGCTATGGTGGTTGTCTTTTTGTGACCTACTTTTATCTGTTTTCCTTTTAAACATTCTCCACAGATAACTTTTTCTTCTTTTCTAATCTTAGGAAGTCCTCTAACTAAATTTTTTGAACTAAGCTTAGCTAAATTCTGGTAGTGAACATGTCCCAACCTTTGGTGCCATAATTTGGATTCACTCTTTGCAGCCATATTACACTTTGTGGATAACACACTCTCACTTGTACTTTCAATAACGTAACAGTTATCACTAGTGCGTAGACCTTTTATGAGAGATTTTCCTGTATGATCTAAGATCCTACACACATCCTTTGAGAAAGTGATCAAATGTTCTTTGTCACAGAATTGGGAGATACTAAGGAGATTGTGTTTCAGACCTTCTACACAAAGAAAATGTTTGATTTTTAGAAGACTTGGTACATCTATCGTTCCTTGTCCTATAATTCTGGCGGAGCTACCATCTCCAAATGTGACTGTTCCTCCATCAAAATTTGAATACTTACAAAAATGAGTTTGATCACTAGTCATATGTTTGGAGCATCCACTGTCAAGGTACCATTTTAAACTATTGCATTGCCAACTTTCATAGCAGTATGGATTACTAGGAAATTGTTTCGATCTGTTACACCCTTTGAGACATTTTTGGTCATGATTCCAACTTCAGTCAAGATCACTCTCTAGGTAGTGAAGCCCGTTAAGAGAGACCCGCTGTGATACCAATTGAAATTGCAGTAATGACCGCTTTAATTGAAGTGAGAATATGCCAATATGTCCTAGAGGGGGGTGAATAAGATTTTTTAATGTTTTATGATTATTTAAAATCCTATCAATCTAATCCTGAGAAAATATGAGTGTATCAGGATTTCTTTAGAGTAACTCCAATGGCTTTTAAGGTAAATAGAGGATCCAATCATAAAACTAATTGAAGGATAAATAAGATGTAAATCATAATTTATGATGGCTGTGACTGTGTGTGAGGTGTGGTCTTAGATAATCAAATATGAAAGTATTTAAGGAAATCATATAAGTAATGAAAGACAAATATCAATCTCCAACATAGTCATTTTTATAGTGGTTCGACTACTTATCTACTCCACTTCCAGAGGATGCACTCAACCCTCAAGTGTACTGGACCTCACTAACGGATTGTGAGACCCGACCCGAGTTTGCTTGTGTGCATGTGGGTGTAAGTATGCATTTTGTCCATCTTTGTCCCGCGGTCCTACCGGTCTAATCCCTATGACCTGTGACCCTTGGATAGTGTTTGCAGTCATCTGTGAGCCCAGTCGTGAAGACCTGACTTAGATCGAGTTAAGACCTATGCCATTTTGACTGCATTGTCGCCGCAGTTCCAACAACGCATCTTGTGCGTCCATCCGATGTGTGGATCATAAGTTGTGTGCATCTCATTTATAGCCTTTGAGCATGATCATGTGGCCCACCTAGTGTGGAGGGCACATTTTTTAAGGTGGCCACCCTCTTTTGTGTAAATTTCAACACACACCACCCATACACTACCTAAACTCCCCATATCCTACACCACCCACCACCTACACACTACCCATCGCTACTCTAGCCTAGCAACATAGTTTATATCACCATAGGCTATGATGATTTTTCTCTTATCTAGGAGAGAGAGTGATTATTACTCTCCCTCTCTCTCTTTACTAGTAAAATTCCATACTCTCCCTCTCATTTCTCTCTACTCTCTTCTCTCTTTCTTTCTCTCTTGCAAAAAAAATAAAAATTCAGCCCCATTTTCCCCCTTTTCCAGCCCCTTCTCCTCCTTTTCCCCCTCAATCCCTCCATTGAAAACCCATCTCAACCCTTCATCTTGCTTCCTTGGATAGTTAGAAGCTTGGAGTGGAGTTTTGATAGAGCTCTTAAGGTGGGTGTGCATGCAATTGTAAATTCAGATTTCTTCCATTTCTTACTTTTTCTTCCCTTTTTTTTAAAGTTGAAGCTTGTGGGGCCCATCAAATGATGGTGGTGACCCCCAAGATTTCATGGATGGGGCTCATAGTCCATCTTACTTGCATGCGTGTTCCATGCAAGGGATCATTCTTCATGGACCCCTACATGGCTTTTCCTTCTTTGATCAGGGATCTTTGGGTCATTTAGACCCTTGATCCTTCGTGGAGATTGAATCTCCACCATAGATCTCAAGTAAAAATCCTATGATCATGTAGATCTTGTATATCTTGTGATAGTGGAATGTGTGTGCATGAGTGATGAGGGGAAGGGCCTCAATGTGGCGGACACCCTTCCTTTGTGGCCGAATCCTTATTTTTCTTTGTTAATAACCTTCTGATCATAAGTGTGTGGCCCACTTTGTGGACCAAAAATATCCAGACCATCCATGGAGGGTGGACGTCCATGACAGTCCACCCTTGGACGTTGGAGCCCCCTAATCCACCTATATGGGGCACATGCAAGGGGTGTTTTGTAATGGGAAGGGTCTGGATATTTGTGGGGCCCGCTAGGATGGTCTATACCATGATTTGCAAGGATTAAATCCCCTTTTAAATAGTGTTTATATTTATTTATTTTCAGTTATATGTTGCAGTCCAGAACTGTCTGAACAGATTTTTGGGTCATCTTAAGGCTAGATTTTTGGGGGTGTTTGGTCCCATGTAATATATGTTTATTAAATTTGTGGACCCCACCTATAAGTATGTCATATTTCAGCCCCAACGGACTCCATATGGTTATCCAAAGGGTGGGCCAAGAGGGGTGGTCAGCCTGATTTTCTGCTGTGCAGTCCAGCAATGTAGACTGTTGTAAAATGAAATTTATAAATTATTTTGATGATGGTGGGCCACCTTTTTGGGTTTTCTCTTATTTTATACATGATGAGGGACCGTGGGCCTCAATTTTCAGAATTTTGGAGGCTCATGACCCACCCATTGGAATGGCCCAAATTCAGCACAATCATATTCCAGCAATACTCCACCCTGTACAGATTGTATCCTTCAAATTAATTAAAATACTTATGTATATCTTAAAATCATAAAAATTTATAGGGAGGTGTTCCACCCATTCTGGGATTCCCCTACCAATTTTTAGGGCCATTGGACCCCTGTGCACACCATGGCGAGGGACGGACTGGCCCACCACATTGGGACGTCCAGGTCAGTCCGATTTTCTGGACAGACTTTTTCATTTAAATTAATTAAAATAATTAGGAATGTCTAAAAATTGTGAAAATTTTTATGAGTGTGGCCCACCAATGGAATTATCACCTTACAAAATTTCAAGCCCAACGGACATTCGATCTGACCGTGGTGCGGCCTGAAAATTTGGGTCAGTTTGGGCCAAATACCCAGACCCATATGGGACGCCCCATGTGGGCTACCTGTTGCACTTTGGTCTAGCAGTGTGGCCCACCTACTCCCTTCTATCGTATGATGTAAACCTATGTGGTGGGGCCCTCTAACTTGATAGCTAGACCACTTGGGCTGATGTCCTAATCAAATGAAACAATTACTAGACTTCAATAGGCTCATAAACCTGTTGGGTTAAAAATCCAGCAACTTATTATAATTATGCTTGGCCTTTGGGCTGAAATTTTGAGGAGTGGGGCCCACCACATTGTGAAGATCTTAGAGGGAATAATTTATACCTTTAGTTCCTTAAATATTGGGCTTATTAAATGCACTTTTGAGGCCCACCACATTTAAATTTAATTGGGTCTATGAATGTAGCTAGTTGTTGAACTCTTTAGGCCCAATTGGGCTAGAACTTTCTAGATAGGCCCATTGAGCTTTTGGGCCATTTTTAACATACTATTGTGTTGGGTTAGTAGGCCGGATTACACAAGTAGATGGGCCCTTGGTTGCCCACCAAATCAACTTTAATACTTGGGCCGGGTTGTAAGCCCAACTTACTTTACTAAGAGCATGACATTTGCCCATGTGGTTTGATTAATGGGCTACCCACTCGGCCACCACATCAGTGGCCTTTATGTTAGGCCCTAACCTTTCCCCTATGGGCCTAAAGTGGTAATATGAGTTGGGCTATGTGTATTTCCCTTGGACCCATGTTTTGGATAGGCTTTGGGCTGCCTTTCTGAAGCCCAACATGAGTGTTTGTGGTATGATTATGGCTGCTCGTTTCTTATTTCTGATGTTGCGTGGGCCTTGGGCCTTGATCCATGATCAATTAGAGATGGGCTACCTCTTGGGGACTAATTATGGTTAGATGTCCACATTGGTGGCCCTAAGGTAGGCCCATGGGCTTCTATGGGTGGTTAAATGCCCACCATAGACCCTTGCTAGGCCCGTTTCATCTATTTAGGCCCATACCATTGTTCTCCTTAGTCTCGTGGGCTACCCCAGGTATATGGGCCCCCACTAGAGGTTGTATTCCTTATGAGGAATTAGTTAAGTACCTAGACCCTTCATGGTTAGGTAGAGAGTTCATTTCACCTCATTGACACCCCTATTCATCTTTATGGCCCACTCCCTTACGCATCATATGCATACTTGGTTGAGGTATGATTGGTCATGGTTGTGCCATTGTGTAGGACATGTTAGTATCTCCTCGAGAGATGGATGCATGGGATTGATGCATGGGTGATTGTGTGATTCATGCATCTGGCATTGCATAGCTTGTGGATATCCGCCCTTACTTCATCAGGGCCTTGCCTCCACAGGGGTATTCGTGGATGGCCATATGTGTGGACACTGAAAATATTAGTTGAGCATACCGGGTACATAGGATGCCCATGGATGAAATTTTCAAAACTTCCATGGTACCAAGGATCTGCTCCAATGCCATGACCGGGTGGAATACATGAGTGCACGAGGGCCTTATACCATTAGGCAGTGAGTCCCACTGTCATGTAGTCAGTTGGATAGGGGTGTGACCTTACCTACCTGGTGTGAGGAGGCATTGCTAGGTTGAGTCTGATCAGCTCGTAAATGGGTCCACTACCTTCAGGCCTTATTGGTGATTGGTTGTCCACAAGCGGGTAGTGAGGTCTCTTACGCTCGTTTGACTGTGCGGGGTCTGCAGAGCGACAGTCATTTAGCAGTGTAATGGACCCCGGTGATTTCCTTATGATTGAAAATGTACTTAACTTTTGGTTTGGATATGAGCATTGGCATTACTTGCATCGCATTAGCATTGGCTGTGTAAGCCCCTTCATGCATTGCCTTGGTATGGCGTCCAGTACTCATTGCATCATATTCATGATAAGCCTTGGTAAGACTAGTGATATTCTCATTGAGCATGTTTTCCTTCTTGCATCTCCTACTACTCTTCTGTGTACCATTGTCACACACTTTCACCACCCTCTAAGTTTTTATAAGCTTATGCACAATTGATGCATGCAAGAGACTCTAGGTAAGTGCTGTAGCAACAGAGCGTGGAGTAGAGTTGAGCAGTGAGGACTCTAGTGTTGTTGATTTCTCTCACTTTTCCTTTTATTCTCATGTATGTCCTTATGGACCTTATGGATGATTGTAAAAGTTCAAATTTATAGTGAATTTTTTGATGTGTGCCTTTGTTATTCTCAGATGTACTTGTTGTGATCTTGGGTATGCTCATATTGAAAATGATTATACTGTTATGAAAATCCTCCTTGTTGGATCCCAGGATCGGAACCTGCCTCAGGAGCCGAGAATGGGGTACTATGGAGGCTGTTACGGCCAGAACCAACCATCGGGTTCCTTGTGATTCTGGTTACCGAGTCTGGGGCATGACAGGAGTTGGTATCAGAGTATAATAAGTAATTCTGGGATGACTCAGGAGAACATCGTAGGTCTGTCAAGAACATGGGACAAGTAGTGTCCCGAGATCCTTCCTTTCGCTCCGTATTGAGCCTGTAATTGTCCTGATTCCTTGCGTCGACATTATTTTGTACATGATGCCGCATGGTTGTTACACTTGTGGGTGTGGCACCCATGGTCGTGGTGCCCGTGGATAAGGCACCCGAGTTACCCATCTTACTCAAGCATATCCTGCTCCCGTTATTGAAGATCTGATTCCTGAGGTCCGGATCCGGCCTGTTCCTCCAGTTGCGCCCATAGCGCCCATACCTTTAGTTGCTCCGGTTCCCCCACCTATTCCCCCTACTGAGACTGTTGTTCCAGTTACTGAGGCTCCTACCCCGTCGGCCGCACCCGTACCTCCGCCTGAGGCGAGTGCCACCCCTGCCTTTCCGACAGTACCTATAGGAGCTGAGCATTTTTAGCAGTTGATGTAGCTTATTGCCACCGCATTACAGACCCATCAGCTAGCTACCACTGAGGTTTCCAGGTAGTCTGATTTACCGCGTGCTAGTGCGATAGCCCAAGAGTTTCGGCAGCATGATCCCTCGAGGTTTAGTGGTGATCCTGACCCTTCTACAGTTGAGGCTTGGCGCACTGAGGTTGCGAGGATTTTTGACACTATACAGTGTCCTGCGGGTCAGAGAGTATTCCTTGCGACCTATCTCCTTAAGGGTGAGGCCCGCCATTGGTGGTCATCTGCATGTAGGATGGTCGGACCTCAGTCTGTGTGGACATGGGAGGAGTTTGTGGTCCATTTCGACCAGAAGTTCTTCCCTAAGCACGTGCAGATCCAGCACGCGAATGAGTTTGAGACCCTAGTGTAGGGTGATATGACCGTATCTCAGTATGAGGCCCGTTTCTTGGCCTTGTCTAGATTTGCTCCTCATCTCACCAGTGATGAGAAGATGAGGGCTTGTCATTTTATGACTGGCTTGCTTCCTGCCTTTCGCAGCCGTGTAGTAGGGCATTGCTTGGAGACGTTTGACCAGGTTATGCATCGGGCACTAGTTTATGAGGAGGACTGAGCTATGACCCAGAGGTCGAGAAAGCATAGTTCCGGTGGAGACCAGAAGAGGAGAGTGCCAGCCAGCAATTCTAGGCAGCACCGTTAGTAGAGATGGAGGGGCAGATCAGGATTTCAGCAGCTTGTGGTTCAGACAGTAGCTTCATCATCATAGTCAGCACTGCCAGCCGCTTCATCTTTCGGCCCCTTTTCTAGTGTATGCTTTAGCTATGGACAGGTCGGGCATCGGAGGCGTGAGTGCCCTCTCCCCATTTAGCAGCAGAGGCCACCTCAGTTACCTCCTCCTCGTCCTCCTCAGCAGCAGTAGAGAGCTCAGCTTCCATGCGCCGCTCCTAGGGCTCCTCCTCAGCAGCAGAGGTAGCCAGGCAGACCTTCTCAGCAGCGACAACAACAGCAAAGACAGCAATAGCCGCAGCACCAGTAGAGGGGATATCCATATGTCCGGTCCCTGGGTCAAGTATGTATCGCAGCCCAGCAGGCACAGACTCAGGACCCTCAGTCTTCCGGGTTGCTTCCCCTACCAAATCAGGGCTGTTTTTATTCTGCGCAGCAGGCGCCAGGACAGGACCCGCAGTCATCGACCGGTGGAGTAGTCGAGGGTATTCTTCTTGTTTCTTCCTTCATTGCTCATGTTTTATTTGATTCTGGTGCCTCCCATTCTTTTGTGGCCGAGTAGTTTTTCCGATTGACCGGTATTCTGTCGGAGGCCGTGTCCGAGGCCTTGGCCATTTTGACTCCCATGGGGAAGTCAGTTGTGTTGACCCATCGCTTTCTTTCTTGGCCGGTGTTGGTGGGTGAGATATTTCTTCCCGCTGACCTATTCGTGACGCCGATGACAGGCTTTGATGTTATTCTGGGTATGGACTGGCTTACAGAGTATGGTGTCGTCTTAGACTGTGCTGCGAGGACAATTACATTTCATATTCTAGGCTTGCCAGTGTTTTAGTTCGTCACTAAGCCTAGAGGAGAGTCGTTATCTAGTTTCTTGGCGTCGGTCGTTGAGAATTCTGTGGAAGAGAGTATTGAGCAGCTGCCAGTTATTTGTGAGTACCTAGATGTGTTTCAGGAGATACCGAGTTTGCCGCCACATCGGCAGGTGGAGTTCCAAATTGATTTGGTGCCCGGTACTGCGCCTATCTCAAAGGCCCCCTACCGAATGGCACCATTGGAGTTGAGGGAACTACAAGAGTAGTTGGATAAACTCTGGGAGTTAAGTTTCATTTGTCCCAATAGTTCACTTTGGGGAGCCCTGGTATTGTTTGTGAAGAAGAAGGATGGTTCGTTGCGGCTTTGTGTGGACAATCGCAAGCTCAACAGAGTCACCATCAAGAACCGATACCCAGTTCCCCGTATTGATGATCTGTTCGATCAGTTGCAGGGTGTGCAGTATTTTTTCAAGATAGACTTGCGTTCTGGTTACCATCAGATTCGGGTCCTAGAGGAGGACATTCCGAAGACGGCTTTCCGGACACGCTATGGTCACTTCGAGTTCCTGGTCATGTCGTTTGGACTGACCAACGTGCCCGCTGTATTCATGCAACTGATGAACAAGGTTTCTCGGTCGTTCCTTGATCAGTTCATAGTGGTATTCATTAATGATATTCTTGTATATTCGAGGACCCGAGAGGACCATGCTGAGCACCTGCGGATTGTGCTTGAGACCATCCGTGCCCACCAGTTGTATGCAAAGCTGGAGAAGTGTGAGTTTTGGCAGGAGGAGATGAAGTTCCTTGGTCATGTGGTGACGAGGGAGGGTGTCGCTATGGACCCCTCGAAGGTTGATGCAATGCGTCAATGGGGCTAGCATACGAACGCGTCCGAGATTCGCAGCTTCCTTAGTCTAGTGGGATATTACCGATGGTTTATCGAGGGCTTCTCCTGTATTGTAGCACCGCTGACCCGATTGACGCGGAAGGGCGTCAAGTTCGTCTGGAGTGACACTTGCGAGAAGGCATTTACGGAGTTGAAGGACTGCCTCACGTCCGCTCCTGTTCTCACTCTTCCTGATGGGAGTAAGGGTTTTGTTATTTTTACTGATGCCTCCAGAGTTGGCTTGGGTGTTGTACTGATGTAGCATGGGAAGCCAGTGGCGTATGCCTCGCACTAGCTCAAGGTCCATGAGCTGAACTACCTCACTCATGATTTGGAGCTCGCAGCAGTCGTTTTCGCACTGAAGGTGTGAAGGTATTATCTATATGGGGTCAGGTTCGAGCTCTTCTTAGATCATAAGAGCTTGAAGTATCTATTTTCGCAGTCTGAGTTGAACCTGCGACAGAGATGATGGATGGAGTTGCTGAAAGATTATGATTTCGACCTTTAGTACCACCTGGGCAGGGCAAACGTGGTGGCAGACGCGCGCAGCCGCCAGCCATGAGGCCTGGTGGCACAGATGATGGTGCGTGAGTGGTAGATGCTCGAGGATGTATCAGAGTTTGACTTTGAGTTCGGTCTGCAGTCTTCCATTGTTCAACTTTCGAGCTTGTCGATTCAACCCTCTTTGGTGGCTAGGGTGATGGTGCGTGAGTGGCAGATTGTTTTCGATGGTGGATTACACTTCAGAGGCCGATTGTGCGTCTTGGAAGTTCCAGAGTTGCGTCGGGATCTGATGACCGAGGCACACCGATCGAGACTTACTATCCACCCGGGCTCCATGAAGATGTATCGTGATATGAGGAGGCAGTACTTCTAGCAGGGGATGAAGCACCAGATTGTGAGTTTTGTGGCTGAGTGTGACACATGCCAGCGTGTCAAAGCCGATCATCAGAGACCCCCTGGTCCCTTGCAGTCGTTGAGCATTCCAGAGTGGAAGTGAGAGCATGTATCGATGGATTTCATCGCAGGTTTGTCAAGGACTTAGCACGGTCACGATACCATCCGGGTTATCGTCGATCGTCTGATGAAGTCGGCTCATTTCATTCCAGTACGTGCTTCCTGGTCTATGGACCGGTTAGCGAGGATATGCATTGAGGAGATAGTGAGACAACACGGCATCCCAGTTTCGATCGTTTCAGACCGAGACTTCAGATTTACGTCTCAGTTTTGGAGGAGTTTTCAACAGGCATTGGGGGTCACTTTGCATCTCAGCACCGCATATCATCCGCAGACGGATGGGCAGACCGAAATGGTCAATCGGATCCTTGAGGATATGCTTAGGGCTTGTGTCATCGACTTCGCGGGTAGTTGGGATGAGCAATATGCCTCGCCGAGTTCGCATACAACAACAACTATCAAGCGACTATCGGCATGGCTCCTTTTGAGGCACTTTGTGGCAGACTTTGCAGATCTCCTAGTTGTTGGACCGAGGTTGGAGAGCGTTGTCTCTTAGGTCTCGATCTTGTGCGGCAGACGTCAGAGGTTATTGATATTATTAGGTAAAGGATGCGCACAGCTCAGAGCCGGCAAAAGAGTTTTGTTGAACGTCGGCGTTGACCCCTCGAGTTCGCAATCAGGGACATGGTATATCTCAAGGTTTCACCTATGAAGGGCGTGGTTCGCTTTGGTGTGAAGGGAAAGCTCACCCCGAGATTTGATGACCCTTTTGAGATTACTGAGCGCGTGGGCGCTGTGGCCTATAGGCTTGCCTTACCTCCTGAGTTGTCCATGATCCACGACGTGTTTCATGTTTTTATGTTGTGAAAATGTGGGTCGGACACTATTCCCGTGATTCATTAGCAGCCACTTGAGGTCCATGAGGATGCTTCCTACATTGAGCAGCTGATTCGTATTCTTGATCAGAAGGAGTAGGTTCTCAGGACCAAGGCCATTCCCTTAGTGAAGGTGCAATGGGGTCATCATTCGGAGGCCGAGGCGTCTTAGAAATGTGAGGCTAAGATTAGAGAGCGTTATCCCCATTTGTTTGAGGACTGATTGCTTGTATTTCCTTCTCTTGAGATTGATGATTGATATATGTATGATGATGTTATGCATTTTGCTGTTCCAGTTTTGTCAATTTCGAGGACAAAATTTCTTTGTTGGTGGGGAGGGTTATGAGACCCGACCCAAGTTCACTTGTGTGCATGTGGGTATAAGTATGCATTCCATCCATCTTAGTCCCGCGGTCCTACCACTCGAATCCCGGTGACCCGTGACCCTTGGATAGTGTTTGCGGTCATCTGCGAGCCCAGTCATGAAGACTCGACTCAGATCGAGTTGAGACCTATGCCATTGTGACTGCATCGTCATCGTGGTTCCAACGACGCGTCTTGTGCGTCCATCCGATGTGTGGATTATAAGTTGTGTGTGTCTCATTTGTAGCCTTTGAGCATGATCATGTGGCCCACCTAGTGTGGAGGGCATATTTTTCAAGGTGGTCACCCTCTTTTGTGCAAATTCTAACACACACTACCCATACACTATCTAAACCCCCCATAACCTACACCACCCACCACCCACACACTACCCATCCCTACTCAAGCATAGCAACATAGTTTATATCACCATAGGCTATAATGATTTTTCTCTTATATAGGAGAGAGAGTGATGATTACTCTCCCTCTCTCTCTTTTCTAGCAAATTTCCATACTCTCCCTCTCATTTCTCTCTACTCTCTTTTCTCTTTCTTTCTCTCTTGTAAAAAAAATTTAGCCCCATTTTCCCTCTTTTCCAGCCCCTTCTCCTCCTTTTTCCCCTCAATCCCTCCATTGAAAACCCATCTCAACCCTTCATCTTGCTTCCTTGGATAGTTAGAAGCTTGGAGTGGAGTTTTGAAAGAACTCTTAAGGTGGGTGTGCATGCAATTACAAATTCAGATTTCTTCCATTTCTTACTTGTTCTTCCTTTTTTTTTGTTTAAAGTTGAAGCTTGTGGGGCCCATCAAATGATGGTGGTGGCCCTCAAGATTTCATGGATGGGGCTCATAACTAATCTCACTTGCATGCATGTTCCATGTAAGGGGTCATTCTTCATGGACCCCTACATGGCTTTTCCTTCTTTGATCAGGGATCTTTGGGTCATTTGGACCCTTGATCCTTGGTGGAGATTGCATCTCGACCATAGATCTCAAGTAGAAATCCTATGATCATATAATCTTGTATATCTTGTGATAGTGGAATGTGTATGCATGAGTGATGAGGGGAAGGGCCTCAATGTGGCGGACACCCTTCCCTTGTGGCTGAATCCTTATTTTCCTTTGTTGATAACCTTCTGATCATGAGTGTGTGGCCCACTTTGTGGACTAAAAATATCCAGACCATCCATGGAGGGTGGACATCCATGACAGTCCACCCTTGGACGTTGGAGCCCCCTAATCCACCTATATGGGGCACATGCAAGGGGTGTTTTGTAATGAGAAGGGTTTGGATGTTTGTGGGGCCCACTAGGGTGGTCCATACCATGATTTTCTGGGATTAAATCCCCTTTTAAATAGTGTTTATATTTATTTATTTTCAATTATATGTTGCTGTCTAGAATTGTCTGGACAGATTTTTGGGTCATCTTAAGGCCATATTTTTGGGCATTTAGAGGGGTGTTTGGTCCCATGTAATATATGTTTCTTAAATTTGTGGACCCCACCTATAAGTATACCAAATTTCAGCCCCAACTGACACCATTTGGTTATCCAAAAGGGTGGGCCAAGAGAGGTGGTCAGCCTGATTTTCTGCTATGCAGTCCAGCAATGTAGACTGTTGTAAACTGAAATTCATAAATTATTCTGATGATAGTGGGCCACCTTTTTGAGTTTCCTCTTATTTTATACATGATGAGGGACCTTGGGCCTCAATTTTCAGAATTTTGGAGGCCCAGGACCTACCCATTGGAATGGCCCAAATTCAGCACAGTCATATTCTAGTAATACTCCACCCTGTTTAGATTGTATCCCTCAAATTAATTAAAATACTTCAGGATTTCATAAAATAATGAAAATTTCCAAGGAGGTGGTCCACCAATTTTGGGACCCACCTACTAATTTTTAGAGCCAATGGACTCCTGTGCACACCGTGGTGAGGGTCGAACTGGCCCACCACGTTGGGACGTCCAGGTCAGTCCGAATTTCTGGACAGAATTTTTCATTTAAATTAATTAAAATACTTAGGAATGTCTAAAAATTTTCAAAATTTTTGAGGTGTGGCACACCAATTTAAGTATCACACTACAAAATTTCAGGCCCAATGGACATTAGAGCTGACCGTGGTGCGGCTTGCAAATTTGGGTCAGTTTGGGCCAAATACTCAGGCCCATATGGGACGCCCCATGTGGGCTACCTTCTGGACTTTGTTCTAGCTGTGTGACCCACCTACTCCCTTGTGTCATATGATGTAACCCTATATGGTGGGGCCCTCTGACTTGATAGTTGGACCCCTTGGGCTGATGTCCTAATCAAATGAAATAATTACTGGACTCCAATAGGCCCATAAACCTGTTAGGTTAAAAATCCAGCAACTTGTTATAATTATGCTTGGCCTTTGGGCTGAAATTTTGAGGAGTGGGACCCACCACATTGTGAAGATCTTAGAGGGAATAATTTATACCTTTGGTTCCTTAAATGTTGGGCTTAATAAATGCACTTTTGAGGCCCACCACAGTTGAATTTAATTGGGTCCATGAATATATATAGTTGTTGAACTCTTTAGGCCCAATTGGGCTGGAACTTTCCAGATAGGCCCATTGAACTCTTGGGCCATTTTTACCATACTATTGTGTTGGGTTAGTAGGCCGGATTACACAAGTAGATGGGCCCTTAGTTGCCCACCAAATCAACTTTAATACTTGGGCCGGGTTGTAGGCCCAACTTACTTGACTAAGAGCATGACATTTGCCCATGTGGTTTGAGCAATGGGCTGCCCACTAGACCACCACAATATATGGTATTAGTGGCCTTTATGTTGGGGCCCTAACCTTTCCCTTATGGGCCCATAGTGGTATATATGGGTTGGGCTATGTGTGTTTCCCTTGGACCCATGTTTTGGATAGGCCTTGGGCCGCCTTTCTGAAGCCCAACATGAGTGTTTGTGGTATGATTATGGCTGCCTGTTTCTTATTTCTGATGTTGCATGGGCCTTGGGCCTTGATCCATGATCAATTAGAGATGGACTACCTCCTAGAGACCAATTGTGGTTAGATGTCCACATTGGTGGCCCTAAGGTAGGCCCATGGGCTTCTATGGGTGGTTAAAGGCCCACCATAGACCCTTATTAGACCCATTTCATCTATTTAGGCCCATACCATTGTTCTCCTTAGTCTCGTGGGCTACCCCAGGTATATGGGCCCCCACTAGAGGTTGTATTCCTTATGAGGAATTGGTTAAGTACCTAAACCCTTCATGGTTAGGTAGAGAGTTCATCTTCACCTCATTGGCACCCCTATTCATCTTCATGGCCCACTCCCATATGCATCATATGCATGCTTGGTTGAGGTATGATTGGCCATGGTTGTGTCATAGTGTAGAACATGTTAGTATCTCCCCGAGAGATAGATGATTGGGATTAATGCATGAGTGATTGTGTGATTCATACATCTGGCATTGCATAGCTTGTGGATATCCGCCCTTACTTCATCAGGGCCTTTCCTCCACAAGGGTATTCATCGATGACCGTATATGTCGACACCGAAAATATTAGTTGAGCATGCTGGGTGCATAGGATGCACATAGGTGAAATTCTCAAAACTTCCATGGTACTAAGGATCTGCTCCAACATTGTAACCGAGTGGAATACATGAGTGCAGGAGGGCCTTATACCATTAGGTCGCGACTCCCACTATCATGTAATCAGTTGGATAGGGGTGTGGCCTTACCTGCCTGGTGTGAGGAGGCATTACTAGGCTGAGTCTAATCAGCTCGTAAATGAGTTTGCTACCTTCAGGCCTTATTGGTGATTGGTTGTCCACAGGCGGGTAGTAAGGTCTCTTACACTCGTTTGACTATGTGGGGTCTGCATAGCGGCGGTCATTCAGCAGTGTAATGGACCCCGGTGATTTCCTAATAGTTAGAAATGTACTTGACTTATGGTTTGGATATGAGTACTGGCATTATTTGCATCGCATTAGCATTAGCTATGTAAGGCCCTTCATACATTACCTTGGTATGGCGTCCAGTACTCATCGCATCGTATTCATGATAAGCCTTAGTAAGACTAGTGATATTCTCATTGAGCATGTTTCCCTTTTTGCATCTCCTACTACTCTTCTGTGCACCATTGTCACACACTTTCACCACCCTCTAAGCTTTTATAAGCTTATGCACGATTGATGCGTGCAGGAGACTCTAGGTAGGCGCCGTAGCACTAGAGCATGGAGTAGAGTTAAGCAGTGTGGACTCCAGTGTTGCTGATTTCTCTTTGTTTTCCTTTTTTTCTTATGTATGTCCTTTGGACCTTATGGATGATTGTAAAAGTTCAAATTTATAGTGGATTTTTTGATGTGTGTCTTTGTTATTCTCAGATGTACTTGCTGTGATCTTAGGTATGCTCGTATCGGAAATGATTATACTATTATGAAAATCCTCCTTGTAGGATCCTAAGATCGGAACCTGCCTCAGGAGTCGAGAATGGGCTACTATGGAGGCTGTTATGGCCAAAACCGGCCATCGGGTTCCTTGTGATTCCGGTTACCGAGTCTGGGGCGTGACACGGATGTTTCACAACAGGTTTACCTCAAACCTGAGGTTTTAAATTAGGCTCACCTCTAACCAGTACAACCTAAATTTAGGCTAACATGACGTGTCTAAACGACACAGTTTATGCTCCCAGGAGCAAGGGTCAACACACAGCACCCGACTTTTAGGCCCCACTGGCTAAGGATCCACACAAGGAACCTAACGAAAGTTTCACAACAGGTTCACCTCTAACCGGAGGTTTTAAACAGGTTCACCTTTAACCAATTTATGCTCTCCACAGAGCAAGGGTCAACACAAAGCACCCTCACATACACTCCCGCCGGAAGCCTCCTATGAGGACTTCCAAGGGGTGAGAAACACCTTAGACCCAATCCTAAGAAGGAATGACCACAAGGGTCCTCTGGACTCTAATGACTTACAAATAAGTAGATGAGCCCCATTCAGCGTGTTGTCAAAGATCTCCTCCTTTGTTGACGAAGAATCTTCTGCTTCCTTGAACCACAACTTAGAAGATGTAATAATACATGGCAACAGGTTGGGTCAAGGTTATAATGGAATCCTACTCTATTAAATATTTTCCTATAAGGGAGATAGAGCGATTCCAACATCTATGCATTCAAGACATCTCAGCTTAATGATTTGCCATTAAGGTGGTAGCTGCAGGATCCTTAAATGTGGAAGTTCATTCCCCAATCCACTTTATTGAATGTCAATGAAGAGGGTGGATTGGAGGATGAACCTCAATGAGAGAAAAGGCTTAGGGTATATGATGTAAGGTTAAACACTCAAAAATACTCTCTATTTTCTTTATCTAACAACTTAGGGCAAGCTCTCATTAAATAGGCAAAAGGTTCCAACGGATATAAAATGATCACATTTTTGACAGAGTTCGATATCATCAAGCATGGTCGACATAATCTAGCATATACTATCGATAGCATCGACTGGCCGCTCGATGACACAAACTTAAATGTCAAACGCTTTTGAGACCTTTTGCCAGCTAGTCGAAGAAATCGAACGTGCGTAGATGTCATCGAATTTTAAACTTTGATTTCATCGACACAAGGTTCAATTCCTCAACATTTAAAAATGTGAGAGACTTGCCTTTGAAGATTTTCAAGTAAAAGATATGATCAAGCATCACTCGATATCATCGGAATTTGAATATCGATGATATCGAGGGAAGTGTTAATTCATCGATAATTTCAAGGAATTTTCCTATAAGCATATTGGACAGATTGTGTCCACATTCGATGAAATCGACCATGCCTCGATATGATTGATATTTGAATATCGATTTTATCGAGTGACTCTTGATCTGAGAAAAACAACTTGAAAAACTTGCTGGATAGAAATGTGTCCTAATCCGATATTATCGAAGAGCTTCCGATATCCTCGAGATTTGAATTTTGAGGATATCAAGGAGCTCTTCGATGTATCAAAATTACATGATTTGCCTTAGCATAACTTTGGACACAACAGACCTGATGTCGATTTTATCCAGTCTATTCGATAGACTCGAGATTCAAATTTCGATAATAGCGAACCCTCTATCTATACATCGATAATTCTATCCAGAGATTTTTGTGGTTGCTAGACATCTTATGTCCTCATTCTGATAATATCGAGTGAGATTCAAGGACATCGATAACAAGGTTCGATTTTATCGAACCATGTATCAATAAATCGACAAAGGTAGAAAACATAAAGATTTTCTTGAAGTTTTGAAAAATTTTTCTAACCAAAAGCTTAAGATGTTCTTTCCAATTTTTAAGGGTTTTAATTACCTAGTGTTTTGGGACATGGGATGTGAGGCTACGATTTACCTGTGGAGAGTTCGGGCACACATCCTGTTGAGACAGTCGCTTGATCAATCTTCCTATGGGGCTCCTCTGTCTAGCTGACTCAACACTCACACTAATTGAAAAACCAGAGCATTTTCAGCTATGCTGTCACATACTCATAATCGGTATCGATAACTGGCACCATGATCAACATTGATAATCGGCCTCAATAATCGGCATCGATGATTAGCATTGGCCTTGTAATCGGCACTGATAATCAGTATCGATAATCGGCACCAATAATCAGCATCGATAATCAGCCTAACAAAGGGCCTATGGGAAGGTCACAATGTGGACATTTAACCATCATTGCCCATCAATGTGGACATTCAACCAACATTACTCCCAAGGAGTGGCCCTCATAGGGCCAAACATATAGTGGGCCCATGGCCTCACATAAGGGGGTAATATTGTAATGACACGAAAAATTTCGTGCCATAGCCCGAGTACTACCTCTATTTTCCTTAAAAGTTATTGGTGGGTTAATTAGCGTTAAACTCGATTGCTTGTGAAATTAGCATCAATCACTTTAAATTTGATCTGCATGACTCAAAACTTGTAGAATCGTTAGCACTATGTTACTCTGAAATTTGAGATTCATCGCTAAATCCAGTTGCTCTTGGGAATTTTTAGAAACTTTGGATTGGACCTGGACCACGCGTCGAAAGTTCGATAGCGATGATCTTAGACTGTTGTGGTCACCATGTTGGACTTGGCCATCACCTCAAAAATCAAGTCCAGATGATGTTCTGGGTCGATTTGATTGAGTCCGGAGTGAAGAGTGTGAGAACGGTGAGAAATTAAATGTGATTTTATGAAATCTGAGTCGTGTCGCTTGCGCGACGATTTTAAGCAATCTGATTGTCGGATTCTGACCCAATTTCACCCTCGGATCAGGGAAGATGGCCCGGGCATGTCATGGTGCTTATGGACCTGATCGAGTTTCGGTGACCGTTGAATTGAGTGTAGTCCGCCACGGCTGATTTGTAAAGCCGATCGGTACGAAAACTCAGCTTAACCTAGATCCATGGTCAGTGAGCTTAAGTCCGACCGCACGCGGAAAAAGGCCCACCGGAAGTGCTCCGTTGGATCAAGAGAAGCCTGATTTGGTTATAACCTAAGTATACCTTGGCCCTGGGGTTATTTTCATCAATGTTAAGCCTATATAAAGACCTTAAAACTCTAGCTCTCTTTTCCAAACGAATTTCCTAACCCTAGCTAAGAAAGAGAGAGGAAAAGAGAGAGAAAGTGAGAGAGAAGTTGGTGAATCATCTTAAGATTCTTTCCTGTTGCTCTACATCCTTAAACCTTCACTTTTGAATCGTTATTCCAGCGATTCTAAGTTCCTTCTTTGGTAAGTTAACCTAACCCTAATCTGTTTAGAGCTTAGAATAGTATATGTGTTGATGTAGCTCATTTCTATTCTTGCCTTAGGTTATCTAGTTGCCGTTGACGAAGACATATCGTTTGAATCAGTTCGGTGCGCTATTTCTAGTTTAAGGTGCGGACTATATTCGTATAGGTTATGGTTTTCAAGGCTTTCAATGTCAGTTAATGGTTTATTCTTGTTGTGGGTGCAATTTCACATGCTAAAGGTTATGTTTATATTGTATTCCTGATATATATGCCTTGTGTAGAGATTTGTGTATTCTATGTATATGTAGAAAGTACCGTATACGTATAAAATATGGACATGTGTTTGCCATGATTATTTGTCGTGTATTTGTGCTAGATGTATGTGTGTCAACTCCTTGGCAAAAGGAATTGTCCAAATGCATGTATTTCAATATACGTCATGCATGTTGAACTATGTATTCTAAGTGTTTGTAGAAATGTCTGAATGGCTTAAAGTGTAACATATTATCCTATTTGCAAGCGTTGAGAAGCGATTCTCAACTCTCCTATTGGTGTATATGATTTCCTATATGTAAGTCACATTCCTTGTTGTTTAACTTCCAGTATTACTTATGTGTAAATTCATGTTAAGTTGATATTCTTCAAATGCTCATATGCTATATGATTTGAATTATTGTTCCATTACTGTTCTAAATGGTATATGAATATCTGTTGTAGTGGAATGTGTTTGGGACTATGAATTAGTCCAGGAAATCGGTAAACAGCCTTGAGTTCGTGGCTGAGGTTGCTTTCGCCACAAAGGACGTGATTTGATGAACCCGAGTCGTATTAGAGTTGTCGGCAGTGGTTTGGCCACGCGGAGTGTTTGCGCACTCTATGTCGTTCAACCTAACGTGCGCTCGTGCTAGTCGAGTTCGTTAAGTAACCCGATTGTCCAATGTATGTTCACCATGTATGGACGCTATTGTATGAATCTAGGGTACCAAACTTACCGATGAAATCCTGTTAACCGTGGTACCTTGATCCGCTAAGACTCATGAGCCAGACATGGTGGTATGGGACACCGTGGTTGAGCTGTCGGCCAACGCTGGGGTGACGAGCCTCCCCGTAGTGACCAGTGAGCAACCAGACTCGTGAGCCGATTATGGTGGTATGGGACACTATATTCGTGCTGTCGGCCTACATTGATTGGTGACAAGCCCTTTGTAGTGACTTCGAGCATACCTAGATACCGCATTAGGGCGACGAGCCTTAGAGTGGTAACGAAGGTATGATAGGCGTGCATTGATTGGTGATGAGCCCTTTGCAACGACCTAAAAACATATGATCGTATGAGATGATCTAGGACTGACAACCCTAGAATGGATCACTGTGTGAAAATTGATATGAGAAAGGTACCTTAGCTTCCCAATCCGGCTGTATGAAAAGGACTAATAACAACTTGTAATCATGTTCATGCACCGCATTGCATGTGCCTGGAAGAGGTGGAGCACTTGAGGTGATGTCATGCGTAACGTAAGATGAAGACGCTGAGGGTGTACAGGTGAGGGCACACATCATTCTACATACATCCTTGCACTAAAAAGAGTAATTAGGACATGTTTGATGGTTCTGCTTTATCATTACTGCTTGATTGAATTGATAACATGTTAACCTTTGCTTTATTGTTCCACTGAGTTGATCACTCACTCCCACATTCTGGGACGGTGTTTAAACACCAACCAGACTCTGTCTTAGATGCAGATATTGATGCGACCCCTGAGGCAGAGCAGGAGTTCGAGGATGATGAGGCCGCATTTTCTTTTATGCAGTTCTCAGGCAGGTTCTTGTGAGCCATGTCCTGATGCGCGGGAATTCTGGGTTTTCTTTTGGGAATAGAAAATGTCATTTAATACTTGTATTTTTGATAGCAACACTTGTAAGTTATGACCTGGCATGTATACGTATTTCAGGGACTTGCACATGTACACTTATGTTTCTTTAAGTCTTCCGCTTGCGTCGTTCACTTATCCCTGAATTATGTTTACAGTTTGGCTTAATCTATTCCATGTTTTGCGTACTCTTACAGCCAACATACATCCATCATCAAATATATTGCATAAGTGATGTTTTGAAACTCAGGAGCTGAGTTATGCTCGACCCCCAAATTTCAGGGCGTTACAAATATACTTCACTTTGGGCCACTCACACAGGCTTAATACACATCACAATGGGGCGCATCACATGGGCCACACCACCTGGGCCACAAATACATCACAATGGACTACATCCATGAGCCTTAAATACATCACAATGGGCCTCGCCAAATGGGCCTCTCATACATCGTAATGGGTCTCATCATAAGGGTCATATATATACATCACATTGGGCCTCATCAATGGCCACAAACATATCACAATGGGCCTCAACAAATGGGCCACAAGAACATCACAATGGGCCTTACCAAATGGGCCGTAAATATATCACATTGGGCCTCACTCATGGCCACATAAACATCACATTGGGACTCATCACATTGGTCATATAAACATCAAGTGGGCCGCATCACATGGGCCTCATATACAACACGTCGGGCCTCATGGGTGGGCTACAAATACATCAAGGTTGGCCTCATGGATGGGCCAAAAATATATCGAGGTAGGCCTCATGGATGGGCCACAAATATATTAAGTTGGGCCTCATGGATGGGCCACAAATACATCACAGTGTGGCCCATCGGCACCGTCTAGATCGACGGTGTGCATACACAACACATACCTTGGGAGGGCCCACGCATCACCATCTAGATAGATGATGTGCGTATATAGCACATACATCACGGAGGGGCCCACATAACTACTGGCAGTAAGGCAGCAAGACTGCTGCTGGGGCCCACCGTCCAGATGGACAATTGGGATGTAACACATACATCATGCTGGACCCATAGAACTTGTTGTCGTAAATACAGCAGATATATAGCTGGTGTGTAGGCCCACCATCCATCAAACGGATGACTTGGATATAAAATAAATGGATGGTGTGGGTATAGAACATACATCATGGCGTGCCCCACCATCCAACCATGTGGACGGTGTGAACCATCACTAACATCATGGTGGGCTCCATCCAAATGGACGGACGGCGTGGATGGAATCCACACATCAAGTGGGTTCCACGGAACTTGGTGACGTCAGCAATATGTTGGTGTGAGGCGTACGCCAGCCAATTAGGTTTCCCATGGGTGGGTGCCACATAGGGCCCACCATCATATGTATACTATTATAATATTTTTATTTATATATTTATTTATTTATTTATTTCTTATGGTAACATCCAGGCCCTAGACGGCTTGGATAATACATCATGGTGGGGTCCACAACCACTTCCAATGACTGGACGGTGTGGATACTACAGATACAATAAGAGAGGGCCCACGAAACTTGCAGCGTCAATACAGCAGCCAAGCTGTTAACCGTCCATCAGATGGATGGTCCAGATATTACACATGCCTCATAATCAGACCCATTGTCCAGATGATGGATGGTGTGGATCTGAAGCATACACATTTTGGTGGGCTTCCAGCGTCGGTGGATGGGAGGGATGCAACGCATACATCTGGTGGGTCCATACGTGTGGCCCACCAACTTCTATCAAGCTGATATTTGCATTTTCTCTCCATCTGGGCCTGTCCAGACTGTCGGGCAGCAAGCCCGTCCGCTAGATAGCCCAGCAAGATGGGCCCTACAGGGAGATGGCATGGATGAAACATATACAATAGGTGGGGTCCACGTACACGTGGCCCACTTGATGGATCAAGTAGATATTTGTATTTTCCAACGTCCAGGCCTGCTGGACGGCCTGAATAAAGCACATATCATGGTGGTCCCATGATCTGGACGATGGAAATCAAATCCATACATCATGGTGGGGCCCACGACTTGTATGGTGTGGATTAAGTGGGCCACACCCATCACAAGAGAGAGAGAGAGAGACAGTGAGATAGAGGGACCCCGACACTATAGGCCCCTCTTTTCTTATAACCACATACGTGAAAATGGGTCCCATCACAAATGGGCCTTATATCAAATATTAAGATCTAAGGCTATCAACACCCACCGTTTGTGCTTCTTCTAGGCTCCAAGGACTCCTTAGCTCATAGGCTTTCCCTTTAATGGAGGATGATGAGATTTGAAGGGTTGGATGGGGAGGATCTAGGGGTAGGGAGTGGGCCACACTTAGCTCTTCTCATGGACGTTTCCTCTCCTTGAGAATTGCTTGAATGGAGTGAGAAAATGAGAGAGAGAGAGAGGTGATGTAAGAGTGAGTAATGGGTGATGGGTGAGTGTAAGAAAGGGATGGGTGGAGAGAGAGAGAGAGAGAGAGAGAGAGAGAGTTGACTTTGGGAATGGAAGAGGGATGGGTTGCTTGTACTTGACTTGCACTTGTGATAGGATGTGTACTTGATTGATTAATGTGATGGGTTGTAGAGATTCTCTTGGAATTCGCATGCGGGGCATTTTCCTCAAAATAAACACGGGCCCACAACTCCTGGCCTGGGTATCGCATCAGCGCGCAAGTCATGGCATTGGAACCGTGGCGACGGTGCGTCGCAAGTGTTCAAGTTTCGGGTCAAGCTGACTCTGATATACGGGATGTGAGTTAGGGTCGCGCGTAAATGTCTATTACGGGTCACAGGTTGCCAGAATTCGACGTGAAGGAATGCGAAAGTCTAATGAACGGTACGGTCTAGGATACGGGTCTTACATCCAAGTAAACACATCTTTGTTTTCTTTTAATAGTTTAATATACTGGTTAGCCTCTTGTTCATGGAGACTGGCACTTATAAATGTATTCTGAGGTTCTTCTTCTGTCCCTAGATTTATTTCCCGTAAGTTGTTGATCGTCGGTTGCCCCCCCCTCCCCCATCTTCTATATGCTTCGGAGCCGCCTAAGGATGCTTGATCATTTCAGCTTGTCCGTTTGACTGATTCAACAATAATCATATTTATTGAAGATTCTCCTCCTAATCCGCAGTGCTTCTCTCGTTTTTCTTCATTGACTCTAATCGGGGTCAAGATGCCTTTTCTACTATTTAACCCAGCTAGTTCTTCACAATCGAAGCCCATATTCTTCATTATCTTTTTACTAGCGGAGCTGTATCTTTCTAGATCTTCAGATGTTAATTTTGTGAAGTTTATCTTTTTATCTATCTTTTCTTCTACCTATGCTTCTGGGACTGCATAAAATTCAATAGGCTCAGGGTTTTTCAAACTATCTTCAACATGGAACCTCTTAGGCATAGCTGGGAATGGTTTTTTCCTTTCTGCATGTGGTAGTGGCATCATATAGTTTGACTGCAAAATTTCTAATTGCTTAGGCGATAATAATGTTAATAGAGGCTGCCCCGATCATCTCAGATGTCTTGGCATGAAATGAAATTTTTGCTTCACATTCTCTTTCTCACATAACTCTATTTTTGTGACCCCATTCTACACTGTGCTTGCTTTGCCTTTTGTTGTTTTATTCTCATTGCTTTCCATTTTATTCCCTGAAGCGAACTCGTCATAATAACCGGCGTCGGTGAAGAAAGACTCCCCTTCTATATAAGGGTTTGCATCGGCATCACCTTATATTGAGTCCCATCTTTACAGTACATGAAGCATTAACGGAGAGTCGATGATATGATGCCATATTGATGCTTCCAGGGTCTTCCCAAGAGGAGATTATATGTCGTTACTATGTTAATGACATGATAAACAACATTTGTCATTAGCTCCCCTATCTCCAATGTTAGTGTGATTTTGTCGAGAGCTCGCTATCCGTCTTGATTAAACCCTTGTATCATCATCCCAATAGGGCGCAAATGAGAACGGCAATATCCCAATTCATTTAGCATCATTAATGGTACACTACACCAAAACAATGAAAAAAGGATGGTTGAAAACCGTCTCAAATGACAATAAAGGACGGTTTTGAACCGTCGCATGGGCCGTCATATTTTGGGGCGTCGTATTACTTAAAGGACGGTCATGAACCGTCATATAACACCTCGACTTTTTAAGACCTGAGTATATGACCCGTGTCCCAAAA
Organism: Magnolia sinica; assembly: GCF_029962835.1. NCBI lineage: Eukaryota > Viridiplantae > Streptophyta > Magnoliopsida > Magnoliales > Magnoliaceae > Magnolia > Magnolia sinica. Next base: position 65,324,029 of record NC_080578.1, read on the forward strand.
ACCCGAGTGTTAGCTTCAAAGGATGGTTAAATTTGAGTGTACATTTTTTTTTCCTTCATCAGAGTAAGCAAATGAGCGTAGTGTGGACAAATGGACATAAATGAAAATTTCATTATCATTCAAATTTACAAGAAGCTGCCCATAATGACTTATACAAACCAATGTCTCTGAATTTAACAAGTACAAGATTTACAAAAATTTAATACATGAAGAATAGCGAAAAGCATATAAATATAAGCCGCAAGATCACGTAGCTCCTCCAGGTAAATACAGCCATGCATCCTTGGCAATCGTACCCTGCTCCTCATCAAGTCTGAACATACATATCACTAAAGCCACCTGTACTACCTATACGGTTGTATATTTGATGGATGAGTGGCCAACTCAGTGTGAATTCCCCTCAAGATTACACACCACCGCATTAGGTAAGAGATAGTATAAAACATCCAGACAACCAAAACAGAGTAAATGCAGTCTTATTAGGTGCATGGATGTATAAATGCAATCATCGACCCGAGTAAATCATCCGGACGGTCGGTACCCCAAGAAAAACATCCAGACAGGCAATGGGGTCGTCACCCAAGGATGTGACTGGTCATCAGCACAACACGCGGCGTAATCGTATGGGCATGAGTGATCCAAGTCAACATCATAAATCGATCGACTGGTCATTAGCGCAACATGCGGCATAATTGTATGGGCATAATGATCCAAGTCGTCGTAGTATGCTATGCGTGCATGATTTGCCAGCCCATTATTAGTCCAATTGCAATCAGCCATTTTAGAATAAGCTCACGGTCACTACAGGGAGCACAGGGCCCAGCGTAGGTCGACAGCTCAGGCATAGTGTCCCATTACCACCATCCCCGGCTCATGAGGCTACCATCTTAGGATGTTTAATGGAAACCCATCGACTAGTGGCCAATCATATTACAGTATATGGGGCTTACCATCGTATGGTTGCACGGTATAAAACATCGAACCCATATAGGAAAAATACTAGAACAAAGCCACATAGGGCGATATCAAACAAGCCACATAGGGCAATTATCAAAATAGGCCTCATAGGGCGAGTATTAAAACCATGCGATAAAAGACCATCCTTGAAAACTATTGGACTCAACAACCCTAGATGGTAGGCCCCACATTAATGATCAATTTAGACCACCACTCAATAACCACTAAGTCGAAGGTCCATTTTAATCACAACCAGTCGGGTTACATCCCAAGTATGAGTGTACATTTATAGGTGGGGGTTTTCCACTAATGTACCAGTTTAAAGTCCATAAGCAATACACAAATAATCCACAAGCATGAACAAATATACAAGATGAACATTAAGAAGGTAATACAACAATTCAATTTCCACCAGCTAACACATGTGATTATAAGAGAGAGATATCGATTATAATTTTTAATAAAAACTATAACTTAAGCTAATGAGAAGATGGAAAACTCAAGGGGAAGAATCATCACCTTATACTTTGAATCACCTTCTAGTGTCGCTAAGACGCCCTTAGAGTCAAATCCTAACATGAATCATAAGATCGTATGGTTAGATCAAAGTTGTACAAACTATCTATGGCCAAGATTATAATCTAAGGTTTGGATCACTTAGGTTTAGGGCTTCACTCTAGAGTCTAGGTCTAGGCTTAGGTCTTGGGATTTGAACCTCTAGCTAATGTATAATTGAAATGTTAATTTAATAGTTATAAGATATTTATTAACATCATTGTTGCGGCTAATGTTAGCTAATGTAGCAATGATAATCTTCATGATGATATTAAATTGTACAAACTGTTACAATGATAATATCCAAACATGATAAATAAAATGCTAATATTTAATAACCGTAAAATTTCTTATTTATTTATAATAACTAATATAGGCATGGATATCATGCTATATAATTACGAATATCATAGTAATACTAATGATAATAAATAAATATCAAGACCTATTATCTATGGTGACAAAATACTAATTGTCTATTAACGCTAACGATACTAGTGTTATAACCAATGATGAAATAAGAGTAGCATTAATAATGAAAATTGTTAATATCAAGTTTCTGTAATAAATATTACTTAGCAAAATTATCCTACTAATGGTTAACCATACCTAATATTGGAAATCCTTACAATAAGAGTGGTAACAACTAGGGTGATCTACTATCAATGAGAGTGTTTAGAAATGATAAGTAGATACTAGTGTCTCATTGATACAGCCCAACGGATGGTGTCATATTTGCTGGCGGGCTCAGATCCAGGCCCATATATGGGACGGATTGAGCCCATGCCTATTTCTACCGTGGAGGGGCATGGAATTTGGCCCAATGTCAACATAATTTGAGGTGGGCCTGCTGAACCAAATGGGGCCCAACAGCAACACAGGCCCGAGGTGGGCTGATTGGACTGATTCTGGCCCACAGAGACCTGCCTCACATGCAGCCCATCATATGTGTGGTGGGGCCCATTGAGATACGTGGTGTGGCCCACTGAGTTTGCCCAGTAGCGGCCCATAGTTGTGGTTAGACCAAGCTCAGATCTCAGCCCAACACAATGTCTGGGCTCGGACCAGATTCCAACTTACCTACATACAATCTCTTGTGGAAAGTGATTGGAGAAGTTGGTGGGAAGAGAAGCAGTGAACAAGGCATGGGGAGTGACATCAGTAGCAGACGTTTGAGACTTTGCTTGGGGTTGGATCTCTCTGCTACTTTCAGTGTAGAAGATGGAAGCTACAATGAAAGCACAGATGTGAAGAGTACTGAGAGGAAATGGAGTCTTCCTTTGCCTCCATCTCTGCATTTTCTATAATCTCTCCCTCTCTTCTCTCTCTTTCAGCTTCTCCTCTTCCATCCTTCCCTGCTGGAATATCCAGCAGGCCTTCCATTCAAACCAGACGACATCTGGATCTGGCCAGACCCGTCCCTGGCTCGGACAAAACCCGGTCAGGTTGGTGCGGCTACCCCACACACGCACCCCCATCACTTTGTTGATTCTTTTCTTTTTTTTTTCCTCTTTATTTCTCTTCTTTCTCCCCCTTGCATCTAGTTTCGATCCAAGGTTGAACCAGTCTTGGAATTGCAACAGCTCAGTGAGCCGAAACGGTGGTCGTGCATGGAGTTTTGGCAAGGAAGATGAAGTGGCTTTAATGCAGCTTTGGATGCGGGCCATCTTCCTATGAAATGATGTTGCTGGAGGGTCTAGACCTCCCAGGTGGAGCTAGTAGGAGCTAGAAAACGAAGCTCAAATGACATTCTCATGGTGGGTTCGGAGATAGAAGGAAACGACAACTCTCTCTCTCTCTCTCTCACTCCCTATTTTTCTTCTCCCTCACTCCTTTCTTTTCTCTCTCTTTCTTCTCCTTCCCTTCTTTCCTTTCTCCTTCCTTTGCTGGAAACCCAGTGAGGCACAAACTGGCCCAACTCGAACCGCGGCTCGGTGTAGCTTTGAATGAGGAAGATGACCGAGCTAAAATGGTGGATTCGTATGTGGAGCTTCTTCCTCCAATCCGCTCCTTTCAGATGATTCCTATGGGTCTTAGAAAGCTTCCAGATAGGCTTTTTTAAAGCTCAAGGAAGGTTAGAGTGGTTGGTTTGAGTTTGGAAGGAAACAACTATTTTTTTTAATGTGGCTGCTAGAAAATGGATGAGGGTAACCTACTGCTCGATCCATCCCATTTTATTTGCTAACCCTAAGATCCCAGCACCATTGGATCAGTAACAAATGGCTTGGATTTGTTCTGACTGAAACCGCTTGTAAATTCGGTGGGTAAGATGGAAACCGTAGTGGTTTTGAAGCCCTAAACCACAACTAGAATGGACGGCCGAGATGTGCCCGGACGGAGGGATAAGATGAGAGGTTTTATCCTCACACGGATCGCCCTCGTGGCAACAGCAGGAGACAGTTTCCGTTTTTGGAAACTGATGTGTTTGTAGGGATGGTTTGCAGTGAAGATAGTGTGTCCATGTGCACAAGAAAATCTATTATGAACGTCGGGTTTTGGTCAGGTGGAGCTCCCTGACACGATGGACGGTTTGGATTAGAGATTCGACTTCATTTGGTGGGCCACCGATCAAAATCTCAAGGACGTCATCCGTCTGTTGCCGACGCTGAAGGAAGGAGAGGAAATTTCTCCTTTGAGAAAGCTCGGTCAAGGCAGTTTTGACTGCCTTTACAGGTACAGTGCACAGCGAGTGCATCCACTGTGGTGCACATGCGATGCGGGTGTGGGGTCCATCGTGATGATTGTGGAAAATCTACTCCGTCCATTCCATTTGGGAGTCCCCAAGCAGGGCCCGGGATCAAAGGTCAGGCCGATGAATGTCTAGGTGGGGCCCACAACTTGATTTGTAGTCCTAATGGTGGTTTCCCGTCAATCTAGTGGTCCGATGATTCCAAAATTGGACGTCAATGGTTAAAAGGTCCTAATGGTCCATTTGTAAATTTTCATCACATATTACTAACCAATACTAATGTTAATATAGACTTCATTACTTTTGTATATTACTTATAATTAAAATAATTAAAATCTCATACACATATATACATATAATTTCTAATATTAACATGCTACTATTTACATGCTATTAATCATGTATTTATTAATATATAATTCCCAATATACAATATCCTATTTAAAATCACATTGTTAAATAATAAATTTTTTTATTCATATATCTAATAATTTTTGGTATACATGTTTATAAAAATATTCAATACTACATTAATATTTATAATTCAATTATATATTGTAAAATTATGTTTAGTAAATATAATATTATTTTCATAATATTTTAAGTACATTAAATATATATATTACTCTTATTATAATATATTTTCATATACTTCTATATGATAAGTAATATATCAAGATACATCTATAATCTTTTGATCCATGTTTGTGTAAAATTTATAATATAATAAATAGATAAGATAATATACTTAGCATATATTATTTGACTACTAGGTGGTTTGATATGTGGATGGGGATCACCTTCGATGGTCAGATTTAAACTAGGATGCACATGAATGTTCACTAAGCTAGGTTTGCATTTATCCTAAATCCCAGTTATACGGTAACACCCGAGTACTGAAAAGTACGGGGTGTTACAATCATCCACATAGACGATGAGAACCATGATGCCCATCGTCTGTAAAGAAGGACGGTCATGGACCGTCAATAAATATAGATGCTAAAGCCACAGTTATGGACCATCTATTACGAAGGAGGTCATGGACTGTCCTTAAAAAGGACTGTTATAAGCAGTCTCTGATAAACCTTAAAAGGATGGTCATGGACCATCCTTAAAAAGGACTGTTATGAGCAGTCTCTAATGAACCTTAAAAGGACGGTTATGGACCGTCTTAGATTTGAATATTTAGAAAATTTGGACGGCCTAAAGCCGTCAGAAAATTTCTTGCATTAAAAATTAAAAAAAAAAAGAAAAAAATTAGCAACAATTTTCTTTGTGTCTTTCATCTAATAAAAGAAATATTCAACCAACAAAACATTATAATTTAGAATCATGAGAATTGCAGAAACTTTATCGCTTTTTTTTTCCAAAAAAGTAGGCACACTTTTTAAAAATAAAACTGATCATTAAAATAAAACTAATGCAAGCAAATAATGCAAAAAAGTGTTTCAGTTCAAGTTAATAGAAACAACAACAAAAATTAAAGTTTTATAAAAAGGGGCATGTGTTAAAGGGATACATCCTTGATTCCCATGCATGAGAGTCCAATGATGATGAGAACAATAATCGCAGCATAAGGGCCCATAAATATGGCAATGTTATCCTGCAAAGGAATAGGATAGTATTAGATGTTAATGCACTTGATCAGATTGCACATAAAGTTCTTAGAGTTACAGTTTAGTAAAGGTTTGCAGTGCCATGCATGGATGATAAGGAAGCTTAAAAGAACTCAAAAACTAAGCCCTTTTCTTTTCCTTTGCAACAGATTATGTACAATCTTATTGAAACTAAGCAATGAATTAAAAGAGAGTTTAAAAAAATATAGAAACAACAATATTCATTTAATGAGATGACTTTCGCGGTCTACAAACTTCTAGTATAATGACATTATAAAATCTAGTAGCATAAAACAAAAGGCCACTTATCTGGTAAAAATTATTATTAGTTGTTTGTAGAAATGTGAGATTAGGCCACTTATAATTATATTAACATGATAAAATGTTGTACGTGAGCAGACACCACAAAATAAACAATCCTATGGAAAAAAACAAATGAAAAGAGAGAACATATGAGAGGTGATCCTTATCTCCTTTGATGGATTCAAACTACATGTGCCCTACCCAAATTCCTATAAGGAGAAGTTATATAGGTCTTGAAATAATGTTGGTGACAAATCCACCTTGTCTATTAATATTATTATATTGTGTTAGGACATGACCCAAAAAATGAGATAAATCCAAATCTCAAATAATCTATGCTATAAGAGATAATGGAAATAGAAATAGATGCATTGTGATGCTTGAGTTCAAGTATGCTTGCCAACAAAGCAAGATTTTCTTGTTTGTTGTCATGTGATAGGGCTACATTATTACATCAGTCGGGTTCTAGTTCGGGATCGGGTTTAGGTTTCGGTTTTCAAGGTTAGGTTTAGTTTAGGGAGTTGAGATTAGGATTAAGTGTAGGTCTAGGTTTAGGGATTTGAGAATACATTTAGGTTTTAGGTTTAGGTTTAGGTTAAGGTTAGGTTATAGGTTATAAGTTTAGGTTATAGGTTATAAGTTAGGGTTTAGGTTATAGGTTTTGGTTTAGGTTAAGGTTATAGGTTTAGGTTTAGGTTAAGGTTTAGGTTTAGGTTATAGATTTAGGTTAAGGTTTAGGTTTAGGTTATAGGTTATAGGTTATAGTATATAGGTTATAGGTTTAGGGAATTGAGAATAGGTTAAGGTTTAGGTTTAGGAAATCGGGTTCGGGTTCGGGATCGGGTTTAGGCTTGCGTTTTCAAGTTTAGGTTTAAGTTTAGGTTAGGGAGTTGAGATTAGGATTAGGTGTAGGTTTAGGTTTAGGGATTTGAGAATACATTTAGGTTTTAGGTTTATATTTAGGTTTAAGGCTTAGGTTTAGGTTATAGGTTTAGGTTTAGGTTAGGTTATAGGTTAAGGTTTAGGGAATTGAGTGTAAGTGCCATAGTTTATAGCCCTTTGTGTTGTCAAATTTGTGATGCTAAAGACATTGTTATGAAGCATGCATCTGTGAAGAACAATGCTCTACTCAAGATCAACTTAGGTTGGCAAGCACTGTTCACAAGTCAAGAATCTCAAGAAGCTTTCATGTTCAACCTCAAGATCTCAAGAAGCTTTCAAGTTCAATCTCAAGATCTCAAAAAGCTCTTAAGTTTAAACGACATCAAGATTTCAAGCTCCATTACTTTCAAAGGTCACTCATCTCTAAAGTTTCAATGTCCTTACTTCACTATTGAGGTATGACTGACCTTAGGTTGACCTTTAGAGTAGGACATTTTGGATACATAATTCATATGTTTTATATAAGTGAGTTTGGTCTGCTTTAAGACTAGTCCTGGACTTTGTTCGACTAGTCCTAGCACTGCTTCGACCTGTCTAAACATTTCCTAGATCAGTCGTAAGTTTGTTACAAAAATCAGAAATTTTCTGTTAGGCTTTGACTAGTCCTGGGGACTGTTCAACCAATCGTAGGAACAGTGTCGACTGCATCTTCGACCAGTCGTAGACCAACGAATCAAGGAACAACGTTGAAATTCAGTCACCTATGATCAGTCGAAGGGATCCTACGACCAGTCGAAGGATACCTACGACTAGTCGAAGGAAACCTACGACCAGTCGTGAAATTGTCAAATCTTATCGCGCCCGAATTTTCAAATATCTGTTGGTTCTACGACCTGTCGTAGAGGTCCTTAGACCAGTCGAAGGCGTGATTTGCTCACCTATAAATAGAGCACAAATCTTAGAATTATAAATGGAAATTAAAGAACTTCAAGCTAAATTAATTCGGCCTTCTGGGAGATAAGTCAGTGCTCCATATAAGCTAAGTGTGCATATTTAATATTCTCTTTCCTTAACTTTTTTAATTGATTTTGTTTCTTGTATTCCAATCTAATCCGAAAAGAGGAATTGTTGTTTTCCTTTTTCTGGAGTCAAAATCAATTAGAGCTAGCCCTTTTGTTTTAATTTAAAATCTATTAGAACCTAGAACTATTATAAAGTGAGTATTGGACATTGAACTTTGACATTCAAATCTCTACTCCGACTTAGTTCTTCTTGGCTGCTACAACGAAGGAGAAAATCAGGTATTTTACAATTTATGTAATTTACATTGTTTGGTTTTATTTGAGGTTAAGCCAGAAAAATCTCAAATTTGTTTGTTATCTGAGGAGAGCTAGAAAACTCAGAAGTAAGGGTTTTTGAATTGTGTAAGCCCTTTGAAAAAGACACAATTGTGAAGGTTTTGGGTGAACCTGTGAAAACCTATTTGATAGTGAACGCTAATATCCCTTAGGTGAGGATATTAGCAGTGGAGTAGCATTCTGTGTGGCTGTTGTTTAACAGTTGGTGAACACACAGGCGAACCACTATAATTCTCTGTGTTGTGGATGTGTGATTTTTATTTCCTATCTTTTATCATTCAGAATTGTGGAATGTATGTGTGGATGTGAATGTTGTAAATTTTACATTTCAAGCACAGTGGGGAATGTTGTAATAATTTAGATTTACATTTCAGCATTATATTTTTGTTATCTCTTTATTACTTTGAGCTTCAGTTTCTTTATTTGTTCTAGTAAGATTGCCCTGCCATTTTTATGGTGTATGGTTGTCCTTAGAACAATCAATATTTTGAGCTAGCATTCAGCAGTGTGAATTGATTTATTTGTTCAGTTCTATCTTTCTATATTTTCGCCATATTTATCTTAAAATTTGGCATAGTCCTATTCACCCACCCACCCCCCCTCTAGGACATATAGCTTGGCCATTTCAAGTGGTATCAAAGCCTAATAGCTCGCTCTTATTGCTTTTTATTTGGATTTAATTCCTGAGCTAACGATCTCAGCTATATAAAAGATGTCAAATTTTGATAGCCTATCAGTCACTAGGCCTCCACCCTTTGATGGCTCCAACTATGCTTATTGGAAAGCCAGGATGAGGATCTTCCTCAAATCCATAGATGAAAGTGTGTGGCTATCCACAATGAATGAATGGACCCCTCCTACCACTGAAGTAACCGGGATTGATGGTTCAAAATCTATGAAAATTACACCATATTTCTCTTAGACCACACTTCAGAAAACTGAGAGTAGTGCAAATGCTAAAGCACTAAATGCAATTACTTGTGCACTATCACCGGATGAATTTAAAAGAATTATATCCTGTGATTCTGCAAAACATGCTTGGGATATATTAGAAATGACACACGAGGGTACTTCAATTGTCAAGAAATCTATGATACAAATCCTCATAACTAAATTTGAGGAAATACGTATGGAAAAAAATGAAATGTTCATGAACTTTTATACCAGAGTAAATGACATTGTAAACTCTATGTGGGATCTAGGTGATAAAATTCCTGAAAGCAAGATATGTGCTAAAATACTATGCTCACTTCCTGAACGGTTCAATTCTAAAGTAACCGTAATCCAGGAACTTCGTGATACCGACAATATGAGGGTTGAGGAATTAGTTGGCTCATTACAGACTTATGAGTTAACCTTTAAAGCTCCAAAAGGTAAATCTATTGCTTTAAAAAATTCTAAAAATGGTTTTCATGAAAATGATTTAAACTCTGATTTAGAAAACTCTAAGGATGATATGGCTCTTTTGGCAAAGAGATTTTATAAAAATTTTAAAAGTAAAAAGAGGGTTGATTTTCAAAAAGCATTTGATAAAAAGAAACTTAAACCTAAAACTAGAAAATCATTAAAAGACAATCAATGTTACAACTACCATGAGTATGGGCATTTGGCTAACAAATGTCCTAATAAGGGCAAGTCAAAAAAGAAAAGTTTAATGGCTACTTGGGATGAGTCCTCTGATTCTGAAGTCTCTTCTGAATCAGAAGATTCTGAAACTGAGTTAGGGTGTGATGTTAAGGCCCTTATGAATCTAGCCAAATTCACTTTTTCAGATAATGATGACTCGATTAATGAAGAAAATCTGAATAGTGAATATGAAAATGAAGATGATCTTCAAGATGCGTACAATGCCCTATACAAAGAAAGTTGTAAAATTGCTGTGAAATTGAAATTTCAAAAAGAGAAATTTTCTAAACTCAAAGAAATTTATGAATCTCTTGTTTTAGAAAAGTCCCATATTTTAGACTATTTTGAAAAGACAAAATGCGATTTAGATTTTAAAACCTCCCAGTTTGAAAATCTTAAATTTGAAAATGAATAACTAAAACATGAAGTCTCTTCTCTCTTGAGTTTAAAGGAAACCTGAAAATATGCCCAAAGTGATCCTAAATTAGAAAAACTCTTATCTGGATCGAGAAAATGTGGTGATCGATCCAGTTTGGGCTATGACAAGAGTGTTCCTCCTAAACCGAAGAATACTTCTCCCACGTTTGTAAAGGGAGAGATCTTAAACTCAAAAGGGAAAGATCAAATATTTTTTAAAAACTTTAAATCTTTTCAAAAACCTAAAAGACATATCAACTATAAAAAGCAAAACCAAAGTGCTTTGGCAGAAAAGATAGTTGATTTACTTAAGGAGCTTCTAAAGTCTAACTCACTGGGTCATACTTATAACTCTTACAATCGAAAGAAGACCTGTTATCCTCCTAAACCCAAAATGGTTATGAAATGGGTTCCAAAGGTCACTTGCTTAGTTGCCCACACCACTTTCAAAGCAACAAGTCATTCTAAGTGGTACTTAGATAGTGGATGCTGCAGGTATATGACAGGTGACAAAGCTTTATTCACCGATCTCAAAGACATGATTGACGGTTCAGTCACATTTGGAGATGGCAACAACTGCAAGATTATGGGCCAAGGTACGGTTCAACTCTATAACCTTCCTTTAATTAAAATTGTGTTATATGTTGAAGGACTGAAACATAATCTTCTAAGTATATCTCAGATTTGTGATAATAACCATAGTGTACGGTTTTCTAATTAAAGCTGTGAGATTCTAAACAATAAGGGTTCAGTAATACTAACTGGACGTAGAATGTTTGAAAACTGCTATATTTTTAGCGAATCCAGCTCATCTAATCAATCATATTACATGGTCCAAACAGACGAGACTGATTTGTGGCACAAACATCTTAGACATGTACACTACCAAAATTTACATAGATTGAGCAAATGGGAACTTATAAGAGGTCTACCCAAACTACAAAAATTAGATAAAATATATGGTGAATGCCAAATTGGTAAAAAAATAAGGAACTCACACAAAAAGGTGAATTTCAATACCACATCAAGACCACTCAAGCTTCTCCATATAGATCTAGTAGGACCTAACAGGACGGAAAGTCGAGGTGGCAAAAGATATATTTTGGTAATAGTAGATGACTTTACCAGATATACATGGGTTGTCTTCTTAAGGGACAAATCAGAAACCCTTGAAGAAATAAAAAAGGTTCTCAAAAGGATTCAAACTGAAAAAGGTTCTCAAGTCAGTAAGTTTCGTAGTGATCATGGATCTGAATTTGAGAATAGCGGTTTTGAGAAGTTCTGTAGTGACTAGGGAATATTACATGAATTCTCAGCACCCAAAACTCCACAATAAAATGGTATAGTTGAAAGGAAAAATAGAGTGCTTCAAGAAATGGCTAATGTCATGTTGAATAGTATGAAGCTCTCTAAGAATCTTTGGGTTGAAGCAGTTAATACAACTTGCTATATTATTAACCGGGTTTACACTAGTAAAGGTAATAATAAAACAGCTTACGAAATGTGGTTCGATAAAAAGCCTACTGTCAAATACTTTCGAGTTTTTGGCAGCAAGTGCTATATTTTATGAGATCATAAACATCTGGGAAAGTTTGATACGAAGAGTGATGAAGGGATCTTTTTAGGATACTCTTTAAACAGTCGAGCTTATAGGGTTCTGAATAAAAGGACCGGTGTGATTCAAGAATCTATCAATGTGGTCATTGATGATCACTTAAACACACCAGTCTCAAATTCAAATAATGATGAAGTACTAGTAATTGATAAATCTGATATTTCATCTAATCAGAGTGATTCTGAACTGAGGACTGTTAAAGATCATCCAACCACATAGATTCTTGGAAACCCTCTCACTGGTGTTCGTGCCCATAAACAACTTGAAGATATATGCAATTACGTATGTTTTACATCCCAGATAGAACCATCTAACGTAAAAGAAGCTCTTGCTGAAGAAAATTGGATTGTTGCGATGCAAGAAGAACTTAACCAATTTGTGAGAAATGATGTTTGGTATCTCGTACCTAGACCTAAAGATAAACACATCATTGGAACCAAATGGATTTTTAAAAATAAGTCTGATGAACTTGGCAATATAATTAGAAACAAGGCTAGACTAGTGGTACAAGGTTACACTCAAATTGAAGGTATTGACTATGATGAAACCTTTGCACCAGTAGCACGTCTTGAATCAATCAGACTCTTTATATCAATTGAGTGTTTTAGAAAGTTTAAGATTTACCAAATGGATGTGAAAAGTGCATTTTTAAATGGCGATCTACATAAGGAAGTTTATGTTGAACAACTAATGGGTTTTGAAGACCCCAAAAATGCTGATCATGTGTATCATCTTAAAAAGGCACTTTAGGGTTTAAAATAAGCTCCTAGGGCATGGTACGAGAAACTAATAAAGTTTCTATTAAGCCATAATTTTCAAATGGGATGTGTTGATAAAACTCTGTTTATTAAAAAACATAAGGATCACATCTTATTAGTACAAATCTATGTTGATGATATCATTTATGGATCTACCTGTACTGACATGACTATTGAGTTTGCAGATTTGATGAAATCTCAGTTTGAAATGAGCTTGGTTGGGAAATTGAATTATTTCCTCAAGTTGCAAGTAAAACAAAAACTTGATGGAATATTCATTTCTCAATTTAAATATGCTATGAACTTGATTAAGAGATTTGGATTTGAGAATGGTAAGAACTTTGATACTCCTATGAGTACAACCTTGAAACTCTCAAAAGATTCTGCAGGTAAAAATGTGGATCCGAAATTATATCGGAGTATGATTGGTAGTCTATTGTATTTAACTGCTAGTAGACCCAATATCACTCTAAGCGTTGGTATTTGGGCTAGATATTAGTCTGAACCTAAAGAGTCGCACTTGACTGTTGTTAAGCAGATTATACGATATGTCGTAAGTACTGTTAATCTCAATCTCTAGTATCCACATGAGACTAGTGTTCAATTAGCTGGGTACTCGGATGCTGACTGGGCTGGTAATCTTGATGATCGAAAATCAACCAGTGGTGGTTGTTTTTATATCAAAAACTATTTAGTTTCTTGGTTTAGTAAGAAACAAAGTTCTATATCACTTTCAACAGCTGAAGATGAATATATCGCAGCTGGTAATGCGTGTACACAGCTTGTTTGGATGAAACGTATGCTAAGTGATTATGGAATTAAACAGGATTCTATGTTATTATATTGTGATAATTCCAGTGCCATAAATATTTCAAAAAATCCAATTCAACATTCTCGTACTAAGCACATTGATATTAGATTTCATTATATTCGGGAATTAGTTGAAGAAAAGGTTATATCTTTGGAATATATCCCTACCGACAATCAACGTACTGACATTTTCACTAAACCGCTTGACAAAAGCAGGTTTAACAAAATGAAATTTGATCTTGGCATGTGCATTTTAAAATGAGTATTTGTGTCTATTTGTATCATAGTGTATATAATTGCTTGATTTGTTTTCAAAATTTTAAATTTAATGCTGGAAATCAGTTTTTTTTCTGGCCGGTACTCGACCAGTCGTGAATCTACACGACCAGTTGTAGATTCTGGAAATGATCCAGATTATGAGCCTTCTTCATTTGATGCACGTCTGAGTGCATTGGAACATAAAGTTGAGAATCTAAATGTTAAGATGGAAAACATGTCTGTTGCCCATGATTTACAGTTCAAATATATCCGCAAATATCTTAGGCGCTTGAACAAAGGCATGCATCAACTTGATCCTTCTGTTCCTGCTCCTTCATCTAGGTCAGATTAGTATTTTTAAGATTATTGGTATATAATAACTTTAGTACTCTTAACTAGTTTTGAGTTTATCACTCTCTTTAACTTAGCTCAGTCTATGAATTATGTGTGTTGCTTATGTTATGTTCTCATATCTTGACTAGTTACCTCTCATATTTCTCATTGATTATTTCTCCTTAGCCATCTGTTCTGTGCTTCCTTTGTCCTATTGTGACAAAAAGGGGGAGTATGGATATGTTATGGATATGTATATGGATATGGATGTTGTCATGAGGAGGGAGTAGCATTGTATTGTATGGTGTTTTATGAGTATGTTACTCAGGGGGAGTATGTGTAGAGGTGTAAGCAGTGGTGTGTAGAGGTGGACTGTATGTTGAATAATATTGATTTATAAGTCTGCAGGATGCCGGTTGATAACAACTGGTGCATGATTCTTTAATCAAATATTCTGTGTTATGTAACATATCTTGAAAGTGTGTTTTGTCACTAATTTGAAAAAGGGGGAGATTGTAAGTGCTATAGTTTATAGCCCTTTGTGTTGTCAAATTTGTGGTGCCAAAGACACTGTTATGAAGCTTGCATCTGTGAAGAACAATGCTCTGCTCAAGATCAACTTTGTGCTGGCAAGCACTATTCACAAGTCAAGAATCTCAAGAAGCTTTCAAGTTCAACCTCAAGATCTCAAGAAGCTTTCAAGTTCAATCTCAAGATCTCAAAAAGCTCTCAAGTTTAAACGACATCAAGACTTCAAGCTCCATTACTTTCGAAGGTCACTCGTCTCTAAAGTTTCAATGTCCTTACTTCACTATTGAGGTATGACTGACCTTAGGTTGACCTTTAGAGTTGGACATTTTGGATACATAATTCATATGTTTTATATAAGTGAGTTTGGTATGTTCTAAGACTAGTCCTAGACTTTGTTCGACTAGTCCTAGCACTGCTTCAACCTGTCTAAACATTTCCTAGATCAGTCGTAAGTTTGTTACAAAAATTAAAAATTTTCTGTTAGGCTTCGACTAGTCCTGGGGACTGTTCGACCAGTCGTAGGAACAGTGTCGACTGCATCTTCGACCAGTCATAGACCTACGACTCAAATAAAAGTGTTGAAATTCAGCCACCTACGACCAGTCGAAGGATACCTACGACCAGTCGAAGGAAACCTACGACCAGTCGTGAAACTATCAAATCTTATCGCGCCCGAATTTTTAAATATCTGTTGGTTTTACGACCTATCGTAGAGATCCTTAGACTAGTTGAAGGCGTGATTTGCTCACCTATAAATAGAGCACGAATCTTAGAATTATAGATGGAAATTAAAGAACTTCAAGCTAAATTAATTCAGCCTTCTGAGAGATAAGTCGGTGCTCCATATAAGCTAAGTGTGCATATTTAATATTCTCTTTCTTTAGCTTTCTTAATTGATTTTGTTTCTTATATTCCAATCTAATCTGAAAAGAGGAATTGTTGCTTTCCTTTTTCTGGAATCAAAATCAATTAGAGCTAGCCCTTTTGTTTTAATTTAAAATCTATTAGAACCTAGAACCATTATAAAGTGAGTATTGGACATTGAACTTTGACATTCAAATCTCTACTCCGACTTGGTTCTTTTAGGCTGCTACAATGAAGGAGAAAATTAGGTATTTTACAATTTATGTAATTTACATTGTTTAGTTTTATTTGAGGTTAAGCAAAAAAAATCTCAAAGTTGTTGATTATCTGAGGAGAGCCAGAAAACTCAGAAGTGAGGGTTTTTGAATTGTGCAAGCCCTTTGAAAAAGACACAATTGTGAAGGTTTTGGGTGAACCTCTGAAAACCTATTTGATAGTGAATGCTAATATCCCCTGTGTGAGGATATTAGCAGTGGAGTAGCATTCTGTGTGACTGTTGTTTAACAGTTGATGAACACACAGGCGAACCACTATAATTCTTTGTGTTGTGGATGTGTGATTTAATTTTCCTATCTTTTATCATTCAGAATTGTGGAATGTATGTGTGGATGTGAATGTTGTAAATTTTACATTTCAAGCATAGTGGGGGAATGTTGTAATAATTTAGATTTACATTTCAACATTATATTTTTGCTATCTCTTTATTACTTTGAGCTTCAGTTTCTCTATTTGTTCTAGTAAGGTTGCCCTTCCATTTTTATGGTGCATGGTTGTCCTTAGAACAATTAATATTTTGAGCTAGCATTCAGCAGTGTGAATTAATTTATTAATTCAGTTCTATCTTTCTATATTTTCGTTGTATTTATCTTAAAATTTGGCATAGTCCTATTCACCCCCCTCTAGGACATATAGCTTGGCCATTTCATTGAGAATAGGTTAAGGTTTAGGTTTAGGAAATCAGGTTCGAGTTCGGGTTTGGGTTTTCAAGTTTAGGTTTAGGTTAAGGAGTTGTGATTAGGAAAGTTATAAGTTATAGTTTTAAGGAATTGAGAATAGGTTAAGGTTTAGGTTTAGGAAATCAGGTTTAGGTTCGAGATCGGGTTTAGGTTTGGGTTTAGGTTATAGGTTATAGGTTATAGGTTTAGGTTATAGGTTATAGGTTATAGGTTATAGGTTTAGGTTATAGGTTAAGGTTTAGGTTTAGGTTTAGGTTATAGGTTTAGGTTATGGTTATAGGTTTAGGTTTGGATTTAGGTAATAGGTTATAGGTTTAGGTTATAGGTTAAAGGTTTAGGTTTATGTTATAGGTTTAGGTTATAGGTTTAGGCTTAAGTTTAAGTTTAGGTTTAGGGATTTGAGAATAGGTTTAGGTTTAGGTTTAGGTTATAGGTTTAGGGATTTGAGAATAGGTTTAGGTTATAAGTTTAGGTTTAGGTTTAGGTTAGGTTATAGGTTATAGGTTTAGGTTATAAGTTTAGGTTATAAGTTTAGGTTTAGGTTTAGGTTAGGTTATAGGTTATAGGTTTAGGTTTAGGTTAGGTTATAGGTTTAGGTTTAGGTTTAGGTTTAGGAATTTGGGTTCATGTTTGGGTTCGGGTTCGGGTTATATGTTTGGGTTAAGGTGTAGGTTTAAGTTAAGTGAATTAGGTTTAGGTTATAGGTTTAGGTTTAGGTTTAGGTTTAGGCTAAGGGTTTAGTTATTCAGATTCGGGTTTGGGATCGGTTTAGGTTTGGGTATTGGAGTTTAGGTTTAGGTTTAGGTTAGGGATTTGAGATTAGGATTAGGTGTAGGTTTAGTTTTAGGGATTTGAGAATACATTTAGGTTATAGGTTTAGGTTTAGGTTTTAGGTTATAGGTTTAAGTTAAGGTTAAGGTTAGGTTATTGGCTATAAGTTTAGGTTATAGGTTATTGGTTAAGGTTTAGGTCCTAGGTTTTGGTTTAGGTTAAGGTTATAGGTTTAGGTTTAGGTTAGGGTTTAGGTTTAGGTTATAGGTTTAGGTTATAGGTTATAGCTTTAGGGAATTGAGAATAGGTTAAGGTTTGGGTTTAGGAAATCAGGTTCGGGTTCAGGATCGGGATTAGGTTTGGGTTTTCAAGTTTAGGTTTGGGTTTTCAAGTTTAGGTTTGGGTTTAGGTTAGGGAGTTAAGATTAGTATTAGGTGTAGGTTTAGGTTTAGGGATTTGGGAATACATTTAGGTTTTAGGTTTAGGTTTAGGATTGAGGATTAGGTTATAGGTTTAGGTTTTAGGTTTTAGGTTTAGGTTATAGGTTTAAGTTTAGGTTTTAGGTTTAGGTTAGGGTTAGGTTATAGGTTATAAGTTTAGGTTATAGCTTATAGGTGAAGGTTTTGGTTATAGGTTTTGGTTTAGATTAAGGTTCTAGGTTTAGGTTATAGGTTTAGGTTAAGGTTTAGGTTTAGGTTATAGGTTATAGTATATAAGTTGTAGCTTTAGGGAATTGAGAATAGGTTAAGGTTTAGGTTTAGGAAATTGGGTTCAGGTTCAGGATCGGGTTTAGGTTTGGGTTTTCAAGTTTAGGTTTAAGTTTAGGTTAGGGAGTTGAATTAGGATTAGGTCTAGGTTTAGGTTTAGGCATTTGAGAATACATTTTGGTTTTAGGTTTAGGTTTAGTTTTTAGGCTTATGTTTAGGTTATAGGTTTAGGTTTAGGTTATAAGTGTAGGTTATAGGTTTAGGTTTAGGTTAGGTTATAGATTAATGTTTAGGGAATTGAGAATAGGTTAAGGTTTAGGTTTAGGAAATCAGGTCCGGGTTCGGGTTTAGGTTTGGGTTTTCAAGTTTAGGTTTAGGTTAAGGAGTTGTGATTAGGATTAGGTGTAGGTTTAGGTTTAGAGATTTGAGAATACATTTAGGTTTTAGGTTTAGGTTAAGGTTATAGGTTTAGGTTTAGGTTTAAGTTATAAGTTATAGCTTTAGGGAATTGAGAATAGGTTAAGGTTTAGGTTTAGGAAATTGGGTTTAGGTTTTGGTTTAGGTTTTAGGTTATAGGTTATAGGTTATAGGTTATAGGTTTAGGTTATAGGTTAAGGCTTAGGTTTAGGTTTAGGTTATAGGTTTATGTTATGGTTATAGGTTTAGGTTTGGGTTTAGATTATAGGTTATAGGTTTATGTTATATGTTATAGGTTTAGGGATTTGGGAATAGGTTTAGGTTATAAGTTTAGGTTTAGTTTAGGTTTAGGTTAGTTTATAGGTTATAGGTTGAGGTTAAGGTTATAGGTTATAGGTTAAGGTTATAGGTTTAGGTTTAGGTTAGGTTATAGATTTAGATTTAGGTTTAGGTTTAGGAATTCGGGTTCAGGTTCAGGTTATATGTTTGGCTTAAGGTGTAGGTTTAAGTTAAGGGAATTAAGTTTAGGTTATAGGTTTAGGTTTAGGTTTAGGTTTAGGCTAAGGGTTTAGGGATTCAGATTTGGGTTCGGGATTGGCTTTAAGTTTGGGTTTTCAAGTTAAGGTTTAGGTTTAGGTTAGGGAGTTGAGATTAGGATTAGGTGTAGGTTTAGGTTTAGGGATTTAAGAATACATTTTGGTTTTAGGTTTAGATTTAGTTTTTAGGTTTAGGTTTAGGTTATTGGTTTAGGTTTAGGTTATAAGTGTAGGTTATAGGTTTAGGTTTAGGTTAGGTTATAGGTTAAGGTTTAGGGAATTGAGAACAGGTTAAGGTTTAGGTTTAGGAAATCAGGTTCGGGTTCGGGTTTAGGTTTGGGTTTTCAAGTTTAGGTTTAGGTTAAGGAGTTGTGATTAGGATTAAGTGTAGGTTTAGGTTTAGGGATTTGAGAATACATTTAGGTTTTAGGTTTAGGTTAAGGTTATAGGTTTAGGTTTAGGTTTAAGTTATAAGTTATAGCTTTAGGGAATTGAGAATATGTTAGGGTTTAGGTTTAGGAAATCGGGTTCGGGTTTGGGATCTGGTTTAGGTTTGGGTTTAGGTTTTACGTTATAGGTTATAGGATATAGGTTTAGGTTATAGGTTAAGGTTTAGGTTATAGGTTTAGTTTATGGTTATAGGTTTAGGTTTGGGTTTAGGTTATAGGTTATAAGTTTATGTTATAGGTTATAGGTTTAGGGATTTGAGAATACGTTTAGGTTTAGGTTTAGGTTATGTTATAGGTTATAGGTTTAGGTTAAGGTTATAGGTTAAAGGTTAAGGTTATAAGTTTAGGTTTAGGTTACGTTATAGGTTTAGATTTAGGTTTAGGTTTAGGAATTCGGGTTCAGGTTCGGGTTCGGGTTATATTCTTGGGTTAAGGTGTAGGTTTAAGTTAGGTGAATTACGTTTTGGTTATAGGTTTAGATTTAAGTTTAGGTTTAGGCTAAGGGTTTAGGGATTCAGATTCGGGTTCGGGATCGGCTTTAGGTTTGGGTTTTCAAGTTTAGGTTTAGGTTTAGGTTAGGGAGTTGAGATTAGGATAAGGTGTAGGCTTAGGTTTAGAGATTTGAGAATACATTTAGGTTTTAGGTTATAGGCTAAGGTTTAGGTTTTATGTTTAGGTTAAGGTTAGGTTATCGGTTATATGTTTAGGTTATATGTTATAGGTTAGGGTTTAGATCATAGTTTTTGGTTTAGGTTAAGTTTATAGGTTTAGGTTTAGGTTAAGGTTAAGGTTTAGGTTATAAGTTATAGCTTTAGGGAATTGAGAATAGGTCAAGGTTTAGGTTTAGGAAATCGGGTTCGGGTTTGGGATCAGGTTTAGGTTTGGGTTTTCATGTTTAGGTTTGGGTTTTCAAGTTTAGGGTTAGGTATAAGGATTTGAGAATACATTTAGGTTTTAGGTTCAGGTTAAGGTTATAGGTTTAGGTTTTAGGAAATCAAGTTCGGGTTATAGGTTTAGTTTATAGGTTTGGGTTTAGGTTATAAGTATAGGTTATAGGTTTAGGTTTAGGTTAGGTTATAGGTTAAGGTTTAGGGAATTGAGTTTAGGTTATAGGTTATAGGTTTAGGTTATAGGTTATGCATTATAGGTTAAGGTTTAGGTTATAGGTTAAAGTTTAGGTTTAGGTTTCAGTTTAGGTTATTGGTTTTGGGATTTGAGAATAGGTTTAGGTTATAAGTATAGGCTTAGGTTAATGTTGTAAGTTATAAGTTTATGTTAATGATGTAGGTTATAGGTTTAGGTTATAGGTTTAGGTTTAGGTTTAGGTTTTGGTTTAGGGATTTGAGAATACATTTATGTTTGAGGTTTAGGTTTAGGTTTTGGTTTAGGGATTTGAGAATACATTTATGTTTGAGGTTTAGGTTTAGGTTTTACATTTAGGTTAAGGTTACAGGTTTTGGTTATAGGTTTAGGTTTAGGTTATAAGTGTAGGTTATAGGTTTAGGTTTAGGTTAGGTTATAGGTTAAGGTTTAGGGAATTGAGAATAGGTTAAGGTTTAGGTTTAGGAAATCAGGTTTGGGTTCAGGTTCGGGTTTAGGTTTGGGTTTTCAAGTTTAGGTTTAGGTTAAGGAGTTGTGATTAGCATTAGGTGTAGGTTTAGGTTTAGGGATTTGAGAATACATTTAGGTTTTAGGTTTAGGTTTAGGTTATAGGTTTAGGTTTAGGTTTAAGTTATAAGTTATAGCTTTAGGGATTTGAGAATAGGTTAAGGTTTAGGTTTAGGATATTGGGTTCGGGTTCGGGATCGGGTTTAGGTTTGGGTTTACGTTATAGGTTATAGGTTATAGGTTTAGGGTATGGCTATAGGTTTAGATTTGGGTTTAGGTTATAGGTTATAGGTTTAAGGATTTGAGAATAGGTTTAGGTTATAGGTTTAGTTTATAGGTTTATGTTTAGGTTTAGGTTTAGGTTTAGGGATTTTAGAACAGGTTTAGGTTTAGTTTTCGGTTATATGTTTAGGGATTTGAGAATAGGTTTAGGTTATAGGTTTAGGTTTAGGTGAAGGTTATAGGTTCAAGGTTAAGGTTATAGGTTTAGGTTTAGGAATTCGGGTTCAGGTTTGGGTTATATGTTTGGGTTAAGGTGTAGGTTTAAGTTAAGTGAATTAGGTTTAGGTTATAGGTTTAGGTTTAGGTTTAAGTTTAGGCTAAGGGTTTAGGGATTCAGATTCGGGTTCGGGATCGAGTTTAGGTTTGGGTTTTCAAGTTTAGGTTTAGGTTTAGGTTAGGGAGTTGAGATTAAGATTAGGTGTAGGTTTAGGTTTAGGGGTTTGAGAATAAATTTAGGTTTCAGGTTTAGCTTTAGGTTTTAGGTTATAGACTAAGGTTTAGTTTTAGGTTTAGGTTATGGTTAGGTTATCGGTTCTAAGTTTAGGTTATAGGTTATAGGTTAATGTTTAGGTCATAGGTTTTGGTTTAGGTTAAGGTTATATGTTTAGGTTTAGGTTTAGGATAAGGTTTAGGTTTAGGTTATAAGCTATAGCTTTAGGGAATTGATAATAAGTTAAGGTTTAGGTTTAAGAAATCAGGTTCGGGTTTATGTTTGGGTTTTCATGTTTAGGTGTGGGTTTTCAAGTTTAGGTTTAGGTTTAAGGATTCGAGAATACATTTAGGTTTAGGTTTTAGGTTTAGGTTAAAGTTATTGGTTTAGGTTTTAGAAAATCAGGTTTGGGTTATAGGTTTAGGTTTAGGTTATAAGTGTAGGTTATAGGTTTAGGTTTAGGTTAGTGTAAGTGCTATAGTTTATAGTTTGTTGTCAAATGTGGTGATGTAAGTGTTAGGGCTTCCTTCGTTCTCGTCTCAACTAACAATGATATATTCCTCAAGCAAGAAAGTACATAGACTCAGAGTTTGTTAGACTCACAAGCTAGCCAAATGCGAGCTGCTCCGGACTGATCGCACATTAGCCGAAAATCGTAGGCCGAACAAAAAAGGAAACTTGACAGTAGAGGCTTGCTGAACTCCTTTGCAAGCCGAACTCAAGCCACTTTCAAAGCCACTTTCATGATTCAAGGGCATCAAGAATTTGTGCCCTATGATCAAGTTCCGAATGTTTCATGTCCATACTTCATGATTGAGGTTTGTTTGACCATAGGATGACCTTAGAAGTAGGTCATTTCGGATACATAAGTCGAATGTTATTTTACATGTGATTGGTACGTTCTTCGACTAGTCTTAGGGCTTCTTCGACTAGTCTAGACTTGCTTCGACCAGTCAAGAATTTCCTGGATCGATCGTAAGTTTGTTACAAATTCGGATAAAAGCTGTTAGCCTTCGACTAGTCACGGAATGCATTCGACCGCAAACGATCGTAGGAGCAGTTTCTGCATCTTGACGATCGTAGAATCTATTCAGACTCGCATGTTTACGACGGATCGAAGGAAACCTACGACGTCGTAGAGAAGGCAGCTGGGATTTTTCAAATATACATTAGATCTTCGACTAGTCGAAGAGCACTCTAGAACAGTAGAACCGATCTTCTCACCTATAAATAGAGCACGAATCTCGGAAGAAATCATCGATTTAATTATAGTATTCAAGCCAATCTTCGTCGAACTTATGAGAATGTTCTCCATCTAAGCTAAGTGTGCTTATTTAATATCTTCTTTCCTTAGCTTTATTTTAATTGATTTTGTTTCTTATATTCCAATCGATTTGATAAAGAGGAATTGTTATTCCCTTTCTTTGGAATCAAAATCAATTAAGGCAAGCCCTATTTGGTTTAATTTAAAATCTATTAGAATTAGAACCATTGTAATCGAGTCTTGGACATTGAACTTGGACATTCAATCATCTACTTTGATTTGGTTCTCTTGCTACAACGAAGGAGATATTCGTATTTTACATATTGTAAATTCCTTTCTATTATTTTGGTTTCTTTCAAGATTTGCGGAAAAATCTTGTTATTTTGGTTATATGAGGAAAGCAGAAAATCTCAGTAAGTGGGGTTTTTAATTGTGTAAGCCCACATAAAGACACAATTGTAAGGGTTTTGGGTGAACTGGGAAAACCTATCTTTAGTGAACGCTAATATCCCTGTGTGAGGATATTAGGAGTGGAGTAGCTTTTTGTGTGGCTGTTGTATAACTTGGTGAACACACAGGCGAACCACTATAAACCCTTGAGTTGTGGTTGATTGTTTTATTCTTCTAATTTTTATTCTTTTTGTGGGATGTATGTATGGTGGTGAATGTTGTAATTATTTCAAGCTTTGTGAGAATGTTGTAATAGCTTAGAATTTACTTTCTGCTATTCCTTTATAAGCTTGATTTTCAATTTCATTTGAAAGTTGTTCCAGCAAGGTTGCCCTGCCATTTTTATGGTGTATGGCTGTCCCTAGAACAATACATTTTTAATTACAAGTTATTTCATTTCAGTTTATATTTAATTTTTGTATTCCTCTTCGATTTGAGACTTGATACAAAGACCTTTCTAGAAATAAGGTTGTCCTACCATAAACTCTGTTTTTGGTGTAAGGTTGTCCTTAGAATAACGTTTGTATCAACCTCTCAAGATCTGAATTTTGAGGTTGTTTTACTTTCCTGCATTGTTATTTAATTTGGCTATCATTTTCTTTATTATTCCGCTGTTATAAGTTTTTATTTGGCATTGTCCTATTCACCCCCCCTCTAGGACATATAGCTTGGCCTTTTCAAGTGGTATCAGAGCCTAATAGCTCTTTTTTTTTTGGATTTAATTCCTGAGCTAACGATTTAAGCTATTTAAGATGTCAAATTTTGATAGCCTTTCAGTCACTAGGCCTCCACCCTTTGATGGCTCCAACTATGCTTATTGGAAAGCCAGAATGAGGATCTTCCTCAAATCAATGGATGAAAATGTGTGGCAAGCCACAGTGACTGAATGGAATCCTCCTATCATGGAAGTTACTGGGGTTGATGGTTCAAAATCTATGAAAACCACACCATATTACCAATGGACCACCCTTGAAAAGTGAGAGTAGTGCAAATGCTAAAGCACTAAATGCAATTACATGCGCACTATAACCGGATGAGTTCAAAAGAATCATTTCCTGTGATACTCCAAAGCAAGCTTTGGATATATTAGAAAATACAAACGATGGTAATACAATTTTCAAAATATCTAAAGTCTAACTCCTCACAACCAGATTTGAAGAAATTCATATGGAGGAAAATGAAATGTTTATGGACTTTCACACTAGATTGAATGACATTGTAAACTCAATGTGGGGTCTTGGTGATAAAATCCCAGAAAGTAAAGTGTGTGCAAAAATACTACGCTCACTTCCTGAACGGTTCAATTCTAAAGTAACCGCGATCCAGGAACTTCGTGATACGGATAATATGAGGGTTGAAGAACTAGTTGGTTCTCTACAAACCTACGAGTTAAACTTTAAAGCTCCTAAAGGTAAATCTATCGCACTAAAATCTTCTAAATGTAATTCAGAAGAAAATTCTGATTCAGAAGATGATATGGCTCTTTTAGCTAAGAAATTTTACAAGATTTTCAAAAGCAAGAAAAGGGTTGATTTTTAAAAATCAAATGATAAAAAGAAGTTTAGACCCAAATCTCAAAAATCTTTGAAAGATAGTCAATGTTACAACTGTCAAGAATATGGGCACTTAGCAAATAGATGTCCTAAAAGGGACAAACCCAAGAAGAAGGGTATGTTGGCTACATGGGATGAATCATCTGATTCTGAAGGTTCTTCTGAATCAGAAGATTCTGAAACTGAGTCGGGCAATGAGGTTAAAGCTCTTATGACTCTAGCCAAATTCACATTTTCAGATAATGACTCTACAAGTGAAGAAAATCTGAATAGTGAATGTGAAAATGAAGATGATCTTCAAGACGCTTACAATGCCCTATATAAGGAAAGTTGTAAAATTGCTGTCAAACTTAAACTTCAAAAAGAAAAGTTTTCTAAACTCAAAAATTGTTTTAATTCACTTGTCTTAGAAAAATCACAAATTTCAGATAGTTTTGAAAAATCAAAATGTGATTTGGAATTCAAAAACTCACTAATTGTTGATTTAAAATCTGAAATTGAGAATCTTAAAACTGAAGTATCTTCTCTTCTGAGTTTAAAGGACACATGGAAATATGCCCAAGGTGATCCAAAGTTAGAAAAACTTTTATCCGGATCAAGAAAATGTGGCGATCGATCCGGGTTGGGGTATGATAAAAATCTACCTCCTAAACAAAAGTATACTCCTCCTATGTTTGTTAAAGGAGAGTCCTCAAACTCAAAAGGGAAAAGTACTTATCAAGATTTTTCTAAAAATTCAAAAACTTTTCAAAAACCTAGAAACAGCCATATCAACTTTAATCAGAATCGAAATCCACTAGCTGAAAAGATAGTTGATTTACTCAAGGAGCTATTAAAATCTAACTCTATAGGTCATTCCTACAAGTATACACAAAAGAAGACCAACTATGTTCCTAAACCCAAAACTGTCATTTATGAAATGGGTTCCTAAAGTCACTGCTTGGTTGCTCACACGCTTTCAAAGCAACAAGTCATTCAAAGTGGTACCTAGGACGGTGGATGCTCCAGGCATATGACGGGTGACAAAGCCTTATTCACCGATCCGAAAGATATGGTGATGGTTCGATCACATTTGGTGATGGGAGCGCAAGATTATAGGCCAAGGTGCGGTTCAACTTTTTAATCTTCCCGTGTTTAAAGATGTTTTATATGTTGAAGGCCTAAAGCATAACTTGCTTAGTATATCACAAATATGTGATAATAACCATAATGTTCGGTTTTCTAATCAAAGTTGTGAAATACTAAACAATAAGGGTTATGTAATATTAACTGGACGTAGAACATCTGAAAATTGCTATATTATTAGTGAATCAGCTCATCTAATCAAACATGTTACATGGTCCATACAGAGACCGATTTATGGCACAAACGTCTTGGACATGTACATTATCGAAATTTATATCGATTGAGCAAACGAGAACTTGTAAGAGGTTTACCCAAACTTGAAATTAGATAAAATATGTGGTGAGTGCCAGGATAGGCAAACAAACAAAGAACTCACACAAAAGGTGAATTCAAATACCACATCAAGACCACTCGAACTTCTCCACATGGATGTCACGCCCTACCAGAATGGAAAGTCGTGGTGGTAAAAGTACATCTTGGTAATAGTTGATGACTTTACCGATTCACTTGGGTAGTCTTCTTAAGGGATAAATCAAACCCTTGAAGAAGTAAGAAAAGTTCTCAAAAGGATTCAAACTGAAAAATCTTCTCAAATCAGTAAAATTCGTAGTGATCATGGATCGGAATTTGAGAATAGCAATACAGACGAGACCGACCAAGGAATATTACATGAATTCTATGCTCCTAAAACTCCACAACAAAATGGAATTGTAGAAAGGAAGAATAGGGTGCTTTAAGACATGGCTAATGTCATGTTGAATAGCATGAAGCTCTCTAAAAATCTTTGGGCTGAAGCAGTCAACACAGCTTGCTATATTATTAACCGAGTCTACACTAGCAAAGATAATAATAAAACGGCTTACGAATTGTGGTTCAATAAAAAGCCTACTGTTAAATACTTTCGAGTTTTTGGCAGTAAGTGCTATATTTTACGTGATCGTGAAAATTTGGGAAAGTTCGATACGAAGAGTGATGAAGGTATTTTTCTAGGATACTCTTTAAACAGTCGAGATTAAAGAGTTCTGAACAAAAGGACTGGTGTGATTCAAGAATTCATTAATGTTGTCATTGATGATCACTTAAACACACCAATCTCTAATTCAGATAATGATGAAGTACTAATCATTGATAAACCCGATACTTCATCGAATCAAACTGATTCTGAGTTAAGGACTGTTAAAGATCATCCAACCACACAAATTCTTGAAAACCCTCTCACCGGTGTTCGTACCCGTAGACAACTTGAGGATATATGTAATTATGTATGTTTTACATCCCAAATTGAACCATCTAACGTAAAAGAAGCTCTGGCTGATGAAAACTGGATTGTTGTGATGCAAGATGAACTCAACCAATTCATAAGAAATGATGTTTGGTATCTCGTACCAAGACCTAAAGATAAACACATCATTGGAACAAAATGGATTTTCAAAAATAAGTCGATGAATGTGGAAATATAATTAGAAATAAGGCTAGACTGGTGGTACAAGGTTATACTCAAATTGAAGGGATTGATTTCGATGAAACCTTTGCACCGAGCACGTCTTGAATCTATCGGACTATTTATATCCATTGCATGTTTTAGAAAGATAAAGATCTATCGGATGGATGTGAAAAGTGCTTTTCTAAATGGCGATTTACATGAAGAAGTCTATGTTGAATAGCCAATGGGATTTGAAGATTCCAAAAATACTGATCATGTATATCGGCTTAAAAGGCACTTTATGGATTAAAACAAGCACCTAGGGCATGGTATGAGAAACTAACAAAATTTCTTTTAACTCATAATTTTCAAATGGGATCGTTGATAAAACTCTGTTTGTTAAGAAACATAATGATCATATCTTAATGGTAGAGATGTAGGTTGCTGAGATCATTTATGGATCAACGTGTACTAACTACTGAGTTTGCAGATTTAATGAAATCACAGTTTGAAATGAGCATGGTTGGGGAATTGACTTATTTCCTTGGATTGCAAGTAAAGCAACAACCTGAAGGAATATTCATTTCTCAATCTAAGTATGCCTTGAATCTAATCAAGAGATTTGGATTTGAGAATGGCAAAAATTTTGATACTCCTATGAGTACTACCCTGAAACTATCAAAAGACTCTAATGGTAAAAATGTTGACTCAAAACTTTATCGGAGTATGATTGGTAGTTTGTTATATTTAACTGCTAGTAGACCTGATATTTCTCTAAGTGTTGGTATTTGCGCAAGATATCAATCTGATCCAAAAGAATCTCACTTGATTGCTGTCAAGCGAATTATTAGATATGTCGCAAGTACTGTAAATCTTGGTCTCTGGTATCCTCATGAAACCAATGTCCAATTAGCTGGGTACTCGGATGCTGACTGGGCTGGTAATCTAGATGATAGAAAATCAACCAGTGGTGGTTGTTTTTTTATTGGAAATTGTCTAGTTTCCTGGTTTAGTAAGAAACAAAATTCTATATCACTTTCAACAGCTGAAGCTGAGTATATTGCAGCTGGTAATGCATGTACACAACTTGTCTGGATGCAACGAATGCTAAGTGATTATGGAATTAAACAGGATTCTATGTTATTACATTGTGATAATTCCAGTGCGATAAATATTTCAAAAAATCCTAGTCAGCATTCTCGTACTAAGCACATTGACATTAGATTTCATTTTATAAGGGATTTAGTAGAAGTTAAATTTATATCTCTAGAATATATTCCTACTGAAGATCAACGAGCTGACATTTTCACAAAACCTCTTGCTAAAAGCCGGTTCAAAAAGATGAAATTTGATCTTGGCATGTGCATTTTAAATTGATAATTAATGCCGTTTTGTATCATATTGGATATATTTGCTAGATTGTATTTCAAGTTTTGTAAAAATTGCAAGAAAATTGAATTTTGGGGGTTTTTATGACCAGTCGTGAGTATACACGACCAGTCGTACTACGACCGGTCGTAGATACCCACGACCGGTCGTGGAGCACGGGTTTCACTTCAAATTGGGGATTTTTCACTTTCTTCCTCATTTCTTCTTTCTTCTCCTTGGAGCCGAACTTCGACTCGTCGAACCCATCCTTCAAGTTCTTCAAGGTTAGTGTTCCAAATCCGTTTTTCTTGCATATTTGTATCAAGATTGCTTCCTTTTCTCTCTTGAAGCTTTCTATCTTGAAAATCATTGAGATTTGGGGTTTGGGTTGTGAAAAATCTATTTTGAGCAAACCCTCTTCTCAATCCTTTGCAACTTCTTTATTCCTTTAATTACTTATTGCAAATGGCTTATAGAGGAAGAAAAACTACTTCACGTGGTCCTTCTTCTTCCTCCAGGATCAACCCCTTTATCTAAACGTCATCTTCTTGTTCCCAATGATGATCCATCATTTGTTAAGGACATTAGATCTCGTAAGGTTATCGTTGAACATCCTGTTGATGTCAATCACATTGCTCCATTTGACATCCTTCCTATGCTTGAAGTTGTAGGTTGGACTAACTTATTGCATTGGGGTGGGCCTGCATACCGGTCCATTGCCCAATCCATGTTTTCATGTATTAGTGCATTTTCACAGGATAATTTAACTTTCCAAATTTCTACTAGAGAAGGGCCATTTGACGTTGATCGTCATTTAATTTCAGCCCTTATGGAAATTCCTGTGAATGATGAGGGTATTCCAATTCATAATTTAACTGATAAACCCTCAATGGCTGAAAAATGTATGCTAACTAAAGACTTGTGCAATATGGATGTTCAATGGACTCAAAAAGGGAATGCGCTCCCCGCAAGGTATTTGTTACCCAAATACAGAATTCTCCACAGAATCTTTGTGTCTAATCTGTATCCTCGTTCGGGTAATAAATCTGACCTGACTTCATTTATGGTTCGTGTTATCCATGCTATCTCAAATGGTACTCAGATTTGTTTGCCTTCCTTAATCTGTCATTTCATTCTTCAGTTTCGCCTCCATCCTGGTCATAGTGACATTCCATTTGCATACTTTATGACTGTATTGGCTACTCATATGTTAGTCGATATGCCTGTTGATGAAGCACCAATCCATCATCTGATCTTCAACAATACAAATATTAATAAGATGAAGTTGGATCTGCTTCCTGAACAAGGTGGTGGTGTTGGTGGTGGTCCTGAAGAAGCTGGTGTTGATATTAATATGGATGATATTTTTGAGGAACTGGATTCTGACTCAGCTAATGATCCAGATTTTGTACCATCTGATGTTGATGCACGTCTGAGTGCATTAGAAGGTAGAGTTGAGGATATAAATGTTAAGTTGGAAAACATGTCTGTTGCTCATGATTTGCAATTCAAGTATATGAGTAAATATCTTAGGCGCTTGAACAAAGGCATGCACCAACTTGATCCTTCTATTCCTGCTCCATCTTCAAGTTCTAATTCTGACTAGTTTTTATGAGACTTTTTGGTCTGTAATAACTTTCTTACTTAGCACTTATTTGCTTGGGTATGAGTTGGATTCTATTTATGTATTATGTTGAATATTTGTTCTTGATGTAATGCTGAATATATGTGATGCTATCTTGAGTATCTCTATGACTCTTTTGCTATACTCTATTTCCTCCTCATGTTTACTCTCATTCCTTTATTTAGTTCTCCTTTGTCATATTGTGACAAAAAGGGGGAGAATGGTTTGTTGTTAATGTGATTGTGAGAGGAGTAGCATTGGTTATGTTACTCAGGGGGAGTGGGGTGTCAAGAAGAATATATGTTTGATCTTGTTTCTTGTTGAATGTTGAAACTGGTTGAATGTTAAATGTTGATTATTGATTTGCATGTATTAACCAGTTGTTATCATTTTTATGGTTATGTGTTTTGTCACTAATTGACAAAGGGGGAGATTGTAAGTACTATAGTTTCTATCCCTGTGTGTTGTCAAATTTGTAGTGCCAAAATTACTGTTATGTTATCTCAAATTTGTGGTGCCAAAATCACTGTTATGTTATATATAACCTGCTTAAGTGAAGCTCTCTCAAGGATCAACATACATGAACAAGCTAAGCTCACATCAAGCAAAGCTCTCAAGTACAAGACTCAAGATCTTGAATGAAAGAACTGCTCACAAGACAAGACTCTTGAATGCAAGAACTGCTCACAAGACTCAAGATGAAAAGAAAAAGAAAGTACAAGGCAAGACTCAAGCTGAAAAGAAAAAGAAAGTACAAGGCAAGACTCAAGCTGAACTCAAGACTCAAGCTGAAACTCAAGCCACTTTCATGATTGAGCTACTTCAAGGTTTAGTCTACATCAAGACTTCAAGGCTCATTCTTCATGGTCTCTTGTTTCAATGTCCATACTTCATGATTGAGGTTTATTTGACCATAGGATGACCTTAGAAGTAGGTCATTTCGGATACATAAGTCGAATGTTATTTTACATGTGATTGATCTGTTCTTCGACTGTCTTAGGTCTGCTTCGACTAGTCTAGACTTGCTTCGACCATCTAAGAAAATCTTCGACCAGTCATAAATTTGTTACAAATTGGATAAAATCTGCTAGCCTTGACTAGTCCGGAATCATTTCGACCGATCGTAGGACAGTGTTTACGCATCTTCGACGATCGTAGAATCTACGACTCGAAGTCCAGCGAACCTTTGCAGGACCTACGACCGATCGAAGGAAACCTACGACAATCGTAGGAGAGCTACGACCAATCGTAGAACGGTCAAAGCAAATTCCGCCGGATTTTTCAAATATCTTAGATCTTCGACTAGTCGAAGAGCACTCTAGACGATCGAAGACCCGATCTTCTCACCTATAAATAGAGCACGAATCTCGGAAGAAATCATCGATTTAATTATAGTATTCAAGCCAATCTTCATCAAACTTCTGAGTAATTCTCTGCTCCATCTAAGCTAAGTGTGCTTATTTAATATCTTCTTTCCTTAGCTTTATTTTAATTGATTTTGTTTCTTATATTCCAATCTGATTTGATAAAGAGGAATTGTTATTCCCTTTCTTTAGAATCAAAATCAATTAAGGCAAGCCCTATTTGGTTTAATTTAAAATCTATTAGAATTAGAACCATTGTAATCGTCTTGGACATTGAACTTGGACATTCAATCATCTACTCGACTTAGTTTACCGGGTGCTACAACGAAGAAGATATTCGTATTTTACATATTGTAAATTCCTTTCTATTATTTTGGTTTCTTTCAAGATTTGCGGAAAAATCTTGTTATTTTGGTTATCCCGAGGAAAGCCAGGAAAACTCGAAGTGGGGTTTTTAATTGTGTAAGCCCACATATAAAGACACAATTGTAAGGGTTTTGGGTGAACTGGGAAAACCTATCTTTAGTGAACTCTAATATCCCTGTGTGAGGATATTAGGAGTGGAGTACCTTTTTGTGTGGCTGTTGTATAACAGGTGGTGAACACACACAGGTAAACCACTATAAACCCTTGTATTGTGGTTGATTGTTTTATTCTTCTAATTTTTATTCTTTTGTGGGATGTATGTATGGTGGTGAATGTTGTAATTATTTCAAGCTTTGTGAGAATGTTGTAATAGCCTAGAATTTACTGTCTGCTATTCCTTTATACGCTTGATTTTCAAGTTCATTTGACAGTTGTTCCAACAAGGTTACCCTGCCATTTTTATGGTGTATGGCTGTCCCTAGAACAATACATTTTTAATTACAAGTTATTTCATTTCAGTTTGTATTTAATTTTTGTATTCCTCTTCGATTTGAGACTTGATACAAAGACCTTTCTAGAAATAAGGTTGTCCTACCATAAACTCTGTTTTTGGTGTAAGGTTGTCCTCAGAATAACGTTTGTATCAACCTCTCAAGATCTGAATTTTGAGGTTGTTTTACTTTCTTGCATTGTTATTTAATTTGGCTATCATTTTCTTTATTATTCATTATAAGTTTTTATTTGGCATTGTCCTATTCACCCACCTCTAGGTTATAGGTTTAGGTTTAGGTTAGGTTATAGGTTAAGGTTTAGAGAATTGAGTTTAGGTTATAGGTTATATGTTTTGGTTATAGGTTATACATTATAGGTTAAGGTTTTGGTTATAGGTTAAGGTTTAGGTTTAGGTTTAGGTTTAGGTTATAGGTTTTGGAATTTGAGAATAGGTTTAGGTTATAAGTATAGGTTTAGGTTAATGTTGTAGGTTATAAGTTTATGTTGATGATGTAGGTTATAGGTTTAGGTTTAGGTTTAGGGATTTGAGAATACATTTAGGTTTTAGGTTTAGGTTTAGGGATTTGAGAATACATTTAGGTTATAGTTTAGGTTTAGGTTATAAGTGTAGGTTATAGGTTTAAGTTTAGGTTTAGGTTAGGTTATAGGTTAAGGTTTAGGGAATTGAGAATAGGTAAAGGTTTAGGTTTAGGAAATCAGGTTCGGGTTTAGGTTTAGGTTAAGGAGTTGAGATTAGGATTAGGTGTAGGTTTAGGTTTAGAAATTTGAGAATACATTTAGGTTTTAGCTTTAGGTTTAGGTTTTAGAGTTCGGTTAAGGTTATAGGTTTAGGTTTAGGTTTAGGTTATAGGTTATAGGTTTAGGGAATTGATAAGAGGTTAAGGTTTAGGTTTAGGAAATCGGGTTCAGGTTAGGGATCAGGTTGAGGTTTGGGTTTAGGTTTTAGGTTATAGGTTATAGGTTTAGGTTATAGGTTAAGGTTTTGGTTTAGGTTTAGATTTAGGTTATAGGTTTAAGTTAAGGTTATATAGGTTTAGGTTTGGGTTTAGGTTATAGGTTATAGGTTTAGGTTTAGGTTTAGGTTATAGGTTTAGGGATTTAAGAATAGGTTTAGGTTATAAGTTATAAGTTTAGGTTTAGTTTAGGTTTAGGAATTCGGGTTTGGGTTCGAGTTCGGTTCAGGTTATATGTTTGGGTTATGGTGTAGGTTTAAGTTAACTGAATTAAGTTTAGGTTAATGGTTTAAGTTTAGGTTTATGTTATAAGTTTAGGTTTAGGCTAAGGGTTTATGGATTCAGATTCAGGTTCGGGATCAGGTTTAGGTTTGGGTTTTCAAGTTTAGGTTTCGGTTTAGATTAGGGAGTTGAGATTAGATTAGGTGTGGGTTTAGGTTTAGGGAATTGAGAATGCATTTAGGATTTAGGTTTAGGTTAAAGTTATAGGTTTAGGTTTAGGTTTAAGTTATAAGTTATAGCTTTAGGGAATTGAGAATAGGTTAAGGTTTAGGTTAAGGATATCGGGTTCGGGTTCGGGATCGGGTTTAGGTTGGGGTTTAGGTTATAGGTTATAGGTTTAGGTTATAGGTTTAGGTTTAGGTTTAGGTTATAGGTTTAGGTTATGGTTATAGGTTTAGGTTTGGGTTTAGGTTATAGGTTATAAGTTTAGGGTTTTGAGAATAGGTTTAGGTTTAGGGATTTGAGAATAGGTTTAAGTTATAGGTTTAGGTTTAGGTTTCGGTTATATGTTTAGCGATTTGAGAATAGGTTTAGGTTATAGGATTAGGTTTAGGTTTAGGTTAGGTTATAGGTTATAGGTTTAGGTGAAGGTTATAGGTTAAAGGTTAAGGTTATAGGTTTAGTGTAACGCCCTGGAAATCGAGGGTCATCCATACACTTGACCCCTGAATTCCCGGGGTCACTTATAATTGGTTTTCATTAATATGCGTTGAAATTCAGTTTAAATGCGCAGCTTGAAATTTCCTGGAACATGAAGCACTAATCCACAAGTTTACTGAAATAAAAGAGATCAAGTATATGTACAAGTCCAAAAGAATATATGATGGGTTGCACAAGTGTTGCCCAACAAAAATCACCAAAACGAATAGTATGCCCAAAAGAATAAAGCTGAGTCCACTACTCAATGATCCAACGTCCCATCTACTGAGCCGATGAAGACCCGCTCATCAACTGGAAGTTGGAGAACTCGTCCTCCTCCTTGAGGCTCGCATCATCGAGCTACTCATACTCAGCATCACCTGCATCTACAGGCGAGTCTGGTTGGTGTTTTAAAACACCGTCCCAGAGTGGGAGTGAGTGATCAACTTAGTGGGTGCTATTAGTCTTAAGCTGTAACAAGCATCAGTTATATTATGAATTTAATGAAAATCAATCATTCATAAACACCTGACTAATCTTATTAATGTGCATGCATGATGGATGATATGATGTATGCCCTCGCCATAACACTCCCTCGAGTGATTCCATCTAACGATCGCGTATGACCAACACTCTCTCAGAGCAACCTCGACTGCTGAGTCACCATCCTAACTAATGTGATGCAATGTGATCGTGTTAGTCGAGTTCTTTGGTAAGTCTATTCATCCAACAGGTTAGGAAATCTGATACACCCCATGTATCAATGCCCTCAACTGGTTGCAATGCCAAGGCCCCTCAACATGTGAGGTCAGGGCACCGCGATCCATGATCCCGTCGGGTTCTCCATCCCCAACTTCAAGCACATGGGGAGTGCAAAGGAAGGGATCGCTCGCTGTCACTACGGGGAGGCGCGTCACCCCAGCGTAGGCCGACAGCTCGGCCACATTGTCCCATTCCACCATGTCCGGGTCACGAGTCGATGGATCAGCTTAAATTGGTTACCAATGGGCTACAATAGTTGTAAGGTGTTCCAGGTTCCAAACATATGTGAGCAAACATAGTTAACAAACATGGTTGGGCAGTGTGTAGACTAGATTGCATGAGTTCAGGCAAGTACGCGACAGATGACATCAGGTATGAGTGACCCATGTAGTCTAACTACTGTCGCCTACATGCACCCGCCCAAATCCATGGGTTTAGCCTCAGGGTAGTCCTACCAACGTGACCGCCTTCGTTCTTCTTATGGTCCTAACCAACCCAAGGGTTTTGAGGGTGATCCATAACATGCCAACTATCAATGTATCAACTAGCATAAATAATACCATATTTTCATATTTCTCAACATACGATTCAAATATTTTAACAAGTAAAGCTAACATTATCATGAATAAAGGTGCATGTGTGTTGTGTGGGTTAGTGAGGAAGTTAAGCACTTCCTACATCTCGTAGACCAAATGCACAAGAGTTAATGAATCATACATGTTACAATGCAACACTATATGAGTACAAGAGATGAACATGTAATCATCCATTATAACCTAAGCATGTGAGAAGCACGAACAACATCATATGAGAACTTAAACAAATATACAATTCCATACAATCCCCAAATAAACGTCCAAACCCTAACTTTACTCTAAATTCTCCAAATACATTATCCAAGCAATCAAAATCATTAGACTAATAGTATAGTTGGTGCTAGGCCACCAAGGATAAGAGTCCGCACTATGGATTGTTGAAGACTTAGAAAATGACCTAGGAACGTTGAACTCGGTGTCGATCGGCCGGAATTCTAAGACAATGTACTTGCATGTTAAAATCCCATATGAATCCACCCTCAACATGAGAGATTTCTAAGAGATGAGAGTTTTACCTACTCAATCGGTGGAGAGGGGCTCTTCCGGTTGTGGGTGAAGGATTTGTTGAGGAAGATGTGAGGAGTTGTAAGAATCGGTCTCCTTTTGGCCCCACTAGAGCTATGACCTACCTTCCCTCTACTTCACTCTCCCTTCCTCTCTTCTTCCTTTCATCTTTCTCTCTTTTCTCTCTTCTCTCATTTCTTTTTCTAGGGAAAAATCGTATGGGGAGAGGGTTGCCTAAAAGAAGCCCTTTTTATAGTGCCAGAGTTGGTGCAAATGGCCCTAAGTATTGGGTTTTTACTATACTAGCCCTATGAGAGAGTTTTTCTAGCCTCTAGGGCCCACTATGGGGCATAGGAGTCGACACCCACTGTTGGATAGTTGGCCCTAACGATGATCTACCCATAGGCATAAACGACCTGTCATTTGGATGCGTCGATCGACGGGCATGATGAGAAGTCTGTTCAACGGTCACCGATGGTCGATTGGGGCCGCGACTATATGGATATGAGTAGAAAAATATTCTTACTCCACGTGTGAAGTTTAGTTGTAAACCGACGGTTTAAAATCCTTAACCTTGCATAAGAGTGGATGACCCAATTCACCTAAGTTCTGGCTCCTTTCTTTAGGGTATTTGCACTTCTCATGCACTCGGCCTTCTTCTTGAGTTGAGCGGTTCTGGGCACCACCTAGGTCCAACCCCCGCGATGGACTTCGAGCCCAGTGGGACGGACATTATTCTATAGTTTTGGA
Source organism: Magnolia sinica (assembly GCF_029962835.1). Lineage (NCBI taxonomy): Eukaryota > Viridiplantae > Streptophyta > Magnoliopsida > Magnoliales > Magnoliaceae > Magnolia > Magnolia sinica. Next base: position 65,361,293 of record NC_080578.1, read on the forward strand.
ACTATTGGTCCACCAACGAGCGGTCTAGATCTTGTTTGGAAAATTGGGGCGTTTCTAGAATGAATTAGGTATTGAGATTTCTCGTGGGTAATGATCAGGATTTGGATTAACTATATTTATAGGGTGGCCTATTTATAACTAGTAGAAGTGGAGATTTGGTCATAATCACTCTAAACTGTCGGTTTTAGGATAAAAGAGTAATGGGGTAAAATTGGTCTATTAACCAAGATCCGGGCCTTGTCTGACTCGGCTTCGATTAAATCTTTAATTTAGATATGATTGTCTTGATTTATTGGCGATGGGTCGGTTAGATTTGGGCCCCCTGTGAGTGAATCATGGGGCTAAACTTGATGTTCAGGTGATCGGGCGGATTCGTTGGCTTCATACGATTGATTAAACGGACTTGTGCGCTTCTTTACTGGTTCCACCCGTGTTTAAACTATCATTGAGTGCTAATAGTCATTAAGTGATATTATAAGTTAATTAATAATAATAAAAATTTCAACGATTTTTGAAAATCCAAAACAGTGAAAATCCAGGATGTTACAATCTACCCCCCTTAAAAATAATTTCATCCCCGAAATTGCCCAAGGGTAATAAGTAAAGATTTTATTATTTCATTTACCTAAGTTTTATTAATTTCGAGTTTATATGCCTGGTAGGGTGCATAATATCTATACTAGTTTGGTTCATTTTTGTTTACCCCCCTTAAAACTTTTTTTTTACCCTGATGGTTTACTACAATTTATTTAATTATCTATTTATTTTTTTAAAAAATATTTGGATTCATTATGACGATTTCCCTCTATCTGGAATAAAAATATTTATTTTCAATGTTAGACCAATACGGAGAGACGGTTGTAGTGAGCTTGAACCCGATACGTCGATCATCTACCTGACCAAGGTTGAAGGCTCATCGCATCCCTTCTTTGTCCTGGTGGATCCTGGTCTTCTTCTCGGTCAAAGTAGTGAGTCCATTGGTAGTCGCCCAAGATTGAGAATTGGGTCAAGCCACGAATGTTTCATGGGTGTATACTTCTATAATTCTGTAGTCCGATCAATCTAAATGGTTAGCCATCATTGAAGAGTTTAAATCTCTTATTTATAAGGTTTTCATTTAGGTCTTGGTCTACGAGAGTCCTCGTTTTAATTTATATCCAAATTAGGGGTTAATAAATCTCTCGATAGGCCTACGGTCAAAGATCATCCTAACAAGTTTTTAAAGGCATAAAATTTTATATGAATTACCATTTCAATCTTATGGCTATTGGGTTAATCGTAGACTACACTTTGGTTTCATAAATTTCAAGAATGAAGGAATAGTCGAGGTTCTAAGGTACATAAGAGGTTTGGAGATGTTGAGTGGGATGAATCTGGAGATGAGTTTAAGAAAATGGATTTGAGGGATGGAAGTTGAGATGTGATTAGGAATGATTTAAAGAAATGATATTGAGAAAATTTTGGAAAGGGTTTGAGAGAATGAGGATTGAGATGGGTTAGAGTGAATAAGAAGATGGTGGATTTGGGGATTGCGTTTTGAGATTGGGAGTGGGAAAGTTTTATCTAGGGTTTAGAAGAGATGGTGGAGGGTAATGAGAGTAGTAGACATAGGTTTTATGGACTCTAAATAGTCCTAAATTGCAAGGGAAATGGGCCCCACTCATGTGTACATTGAAAGGGAGGATGGGACCTATCTTGTAACGTTTTTTATACTTTTAGTGGCTGGATTATTTTTAAACTTTTTAAAATAATTTAATATCAAGTTTTAAGATATCCCACCAAATTTCATATCATTTGGAATTGTAAATAAATTATAAAAATTCTAGAAGTAACCACCATCTAAAACTAACAATGTTCTTGGACAGTTGTCAATTCACTCCAAGTATAACTATATTATAATTTTTATTTTATTTTTATTTTATTTTTATATGAAACTATACTTGCTAAGATTTAATCTTGATTTTGAATCACCTAAATCAGAGTTGTAACGAAGGAAATATGAATTTTTAAAGTTGATCCAAATTTGTAGAAATTTTCGGCACTGGCGACGCCGATCAGGCGCAGTGGCGTCGGCCCCTGGACCGTGGGTGCTGGCAGTGCCGGGGCTGGGAGATTTGGTGCTCGGCCTCTGGACCATGGGCACTGGCAGCATCCGGGTTGGGTGCTGTGGCACCGGGCCTCTTGACGAGTGGGCGCTGGCGGCGCTGGGCCCTTGGAGGGTCGCCTTGCGATGGTCATATCTCACAAACCGGGGTGAGTTATTCGATGTGACATATATGAATTTGGGGTAGGAGAAGCCGATCTATGTAATAAACCTATCTATTTCATGAAATTTCTCCACATTAGAGGCTAAAAATCTAATTTTCCTACATTTTCATGAATTCCAGTAAATTTTTGCTTACCCCTAATTCTCTATCCCCGAATGGGTCGAAACTACAAAGTTCGGTCGGGTATTAGCTCATTGGTTCTAGGATGATAATTTTGACCATCTAATCATTCGATTTTAGCTTTTTTCTAACAATGTATTGAGGAAATTAATGAACAGAGTGATGGCAGGTGAAGATTTTAAGGAGATAGGTTGGAAATAGGAATTTAGACTTAGGCCTGTTTCGCTAGTGGCATTAAGCTATACTAAATGACATTTCAATGCTAATCCCAACTCAAGATTGGGAATGACACGTCTAAAATAAGTGTGAGATGGGATTTAAAATTAATTTTATAGGCTTTGCAAAATGAGCCTTGTGTTGAAAGGTGTAATATGGGATTTCCAAATCCTATGATGATGAATTTCGAAGTGTAATTTGAAAGGAAATCATGGGATTTACCTTTAATTGAATACATTCTAAATAGGGTATTGCAAAACATGGGATACACTCTATCAAGGGACAATACCTTACACATGCATCTATGGTTACTCTTACCATTTCATTCACCCTAATCTCACCTATTTCAGTTGGCCCAACAGTCCCTTAGGGATTAGATGGACTGAAATAGCTAAATTTCCTAGTTAGTCGAATCAAGTCTTGTCGTCAAGTTTCCAAATTCTTGTCTGAGAATGGGCCAAGGCATTATAGGACTCTTGGATCCCATTCTTTAGCGTTACTACTCCCTCTCACTACCAAACCCTAACACTCTAGAAGTCTCACCTTTCGTCTAAGAGCGTCAGCTTAGGGACTGGGGTGGTTCATAGCATTTTCGTATTTTCTATTGTGTTTCCTCTCAAGTCAGCGGACGTGTTAGTGAGTTCATGACCCATGACCCATTTAATTCCAAACTATTGCTCTGATACCATCTTGTAACACCTTGGAAATCAGTGGTCGTGCATACACTCGACTCCTGAATTCTTGGGGTCACTTATAACCGATTTTCGTTAATATGCGCTTAAATCAAGTTTAAATGCGCAGCCTGAAATTTCATGGAACATGAAGCACTAACACACAAGTCTACTGAAATAAAAGAGGTCAAGTATATGTACAAGTCCAAAAGAATATATGATAGGTCACACAAGAGTTGCCCAACAAAAATCATTAAAAATAATAGTATGCTCAAAGGAATAAAGCTGAGTCCACTACTCAGCGATCCAATGTCCCATCTACTGAGCTGATGAAGACCCGCTCATCAACTGGAAGTAAGAGAACTCATCCTCCTCCTCGAGGCTCACGTCATCAGGCTCCTCATACTCAACATCACCTGCATCTACGGGTGAGTCTGGTTGGTGTTTTAAAACACCGTCCCAGAGTGGGAGTGAGTGATCAACTTAGTGGGTGCTATTAATCTTAAGTTGTAATAAGCATCAGTTATATTACGAATTTAATGAAAATCAATCATTCCCAAATACCTGACTAATCTTATTAATGTGCATGCATGACAGATGATATGATGCATGCCCTTGCCACAACACTCCCTCGAGCGACTCCATCTAACGATCGCGTAAGACCAACACTCCCTCAGAGCTACCTCGACTGCCGAGTCGCTATCCTAACTAATGCGATGCAATGTGATCGTGTTAGTCGAGTTCTTCGTTAAGTCTATTCATCCAGCAGGTTGGGGAATCTGATATAGCCAATGTATCAATGCCCTCAACTAGTTGCGATGCCAAGGCCCCTCAACGTACTAAGCCAGGGCACCGCGATCCTTGATCCCATCGGGTTCACCGTCCCTGACTTCAAGCACATGGGGAGTGCTAAGGAAGGGATCGCTCGCGGTCACTACGGGGAGGCGCATCACCCCAGCGTAGGTCGACAGCTTAGCCACAGTGTCCCATTCCACCATGTCCGTCTCATGAGTCGATGGATCAGCTTAAATTGGTTATCAATGGGCTACAACGGTTGTAGAGTGTTCTAGGTTCCATACATATGTGAGCAAACAGGGTTAACAAACATGGTTGGGCAGTGTGTAGACTAGACCGCACGAGTTCAGGCAAGTACGCAATAGACGACATCGGGTACGAGCGACCCATGTAGTCTAACTACTGTAGCCTACACGCACCCGTCCAAATCCATGGGTTTACCCTCAGGGTAGTCTTACCAACGGGACCGCCTTCGTTCTTCTCATGTTCCTGACCAACCCAAGGGTTTTGAGGGTGATCCATAACATGCCAACTATCAATGTATCAACTAGCATAAACAACACTATGTTTTCATACTTCTCAACATACGATTCAAATCTTTTAATAAGCAAAGCTAACATTATCATGAATAAAGGTACATGTGTGTTGTGTGGGTTAGTGAGGAAGTTAAGCACTTTCTACATCTCGTAGACCAAATGCACAAGAGTTAATGAATCACACATGTTACAAAGCAACACCATATGAGAAAATCATATAAGACATGAACATGTAATCATCCATTGTAACCTAGGCATGTGAGAAGCTCGAACAACATCATATGAGAACTTAAACAAACATACAATTCCATACAATCCCCAAACAAACGTCCAAACCCTAGGTTTGCTCTAGATTCTCCAAATACGTCATTCAAGCAATCAAAATCATTAGACTCATAGTATATTTGGTCTAGGCCACCTAAGGATAATAGTCCGCACCTATGGATCATTGAAGACTTGGAAAATGACCTAAGAACACCGAACTCGGTGTCGATCGGCCAGAATCTTAAGATAACGTACTTGCATGTTATAATCCCATGTGAATCCAACCTCAACATGAGGGATTTCTAAGAAATGAGGGTTTTACCTACTCAATCGGTCGAGAGGGGCTCTTCCGATTGTGGGTAAAGGATTTGTTAAGGAAGATGTGAGGAGTTGCAAGAATCGGTCTCATTTTGACCCCACTAGAGCTATGACTTACCTTCCCTCTACTTCACTCTCCCTTCCTCTCTTCTTCCTTTCTTCTTTCTCCCTTTTCTCTCTTCTCTCTTTCCTTTTTCTAGGGCAAAATCGTATGGGGAGAGGGGTGCCCAAAAGAAGCCTCTTTTATAGTGCCAGATTTGGTGCAAATGGCCCCAAGTGTTGTGTTTTTACTATACTAGCCCTGTGGGAGAGTTTTTCTAGCCTCTAGGGCCCACTATGGGTTGTAGGAGTCGACACCCACCGTTGGATAGTTGGCCCTTGCGATGATCTACCCATAGACATAAACAACCTGTCATTTGGATATGTCGATCGACGGGTATGATGAAAAGTCTGTTCAACGGTCACCGATGGTCGATTGGGGCTGCGGCTATACGGATATGAGCAGAAAAATATCCTTAATCCACGTGTGAAGTTTGGTTATAAACTAACAGTTCAAAATGCTCAACCTTGCATAAGAGTGGACGACCCAATTCACTTAAGTTCCAGCTCCTTTCTTTAGGGTATTTGCACTTCTCATGCACTCGTCCTTCTACTCAAGTTAAGTGGTTCTGGGCACCACCCAGGTCCGACCCCCGCAATGGAAGTTGAGCATAGTGAGACGGACATTATTCTATAGTTTTGGAACTAGTAGCCCACCAACGAGCGGTCAAGATCATGTTTGGAAAATTGGGGCGTTTCTGGAATGAATTAGGTATTGCGATTTCTCATGGGCAATGAACAGGGTTTGGATTAACTATATTTATAGGGGGCCTATTTATAACTAGTGGAAGTGGAGATTTGGTCATGATCACTCTAAACTGTCGGTTTTATGCTAAAAGAGTAATGCGCTTTATTTGGTCTATTAGCCAAGATCTGGGCCTTGTCAGACTTGGCTTCGGTTAGATCTTTAATTTAGTTATCATTGTCTTGATTTATTAGCGATTGGTTGGCTAGATTTGGGCCACTTGTGAGTGAATCATGGTGCTAACCTTGATGTTCAGGTGATCGGGTGGATTCGTTGGCTTCATACGACTGATTAAATAGACTTGTGCGGTTCTTTACGGTTTCACCAGTGTTTAAACTATCATTAAGTGCTAATAGTCATTAAGTGATATTATAAGTTAATTAATAATAAAAAAATTTCAAGGATTTTTAGAAATCCAAAACAGTGAAAATCCAGGATGTTACAATCTACCCCCCTTAAAAACAATTTCGTCCCCGAAATTGCCCAAGGGTAATAAGCAAAGATTTTATTATTTCATTTGCCTAAGTTTTATTGATTTCAAGTTTATATGCCTGGTAAGGTGCATACTATCTATACTAGTTTGGCTCATTTTTGTTTACCTCCCTTAAAATATATTTTTTCACCCTGATGGTTTACTACAAATTATTTAACTATCTATTTTTTTTTAAGATTTGGATTCATGACGACGATTTCCCTCTATCTAGAGTAAAAATATTTGTTTTTAATGTTAGACCAATACGGAGAGACGGTTGTAGTGGGCTTGAACCTAATACGTTGATCATCTACCTGACCAGGGTAGAAGGCTCATCGTATCCCTTCTTCGTCCTTGTGGATCCTGGTCTTCTGCTTGGTCAAAGCAGTAAGTCCAATGGTAGTCACCCAGGATTGAGAATTGGGTCAAGCCGCGAATGTTTCACAGGTGTATACTTCCATAATTTCGTAGTCCGATCAATCTAAATGGTTAGCTGTGATTGGAAAGTTTAAATCTCTTATTTATAAGGTTGTCATTTGGGTCTTGGTCTACAAGAGTCCTCGTTTTAATTTATATCCAAATTAAGGGTTAATAAATCCTTGATAGGCCTATGGTCAAAGATAATCCTAACAAGTTTCTAATGGCACAAAATTTTATATGAATTAACGTTTCAATCCTATGGCTAGTGGGTTTATCGCAGACTATACTTTGGTTTCATAAATTTCAAGAATGAAGGAATAGTTGAGGTTCTAAGGTATTCAGGAGGTTTGGAGATGTTGAGTGGGATGAATCTGGAGATGAGTTTAAGAAAATGGATTTAAGGGATGGAAGTTGAGAAGTGATTAGGAATGAGTTGAATAAATGATATTGAGAAAAGTTTGGAAAGGGTTTGAGAGAATGAGGATTGAGATGAGTTAGAGTGAAGAAGAAGATGGTGGGTTTGGGGATAGGGTTTTGAGATTGGGAGTGGGAGAGTTTAATCTAGGGTTTAGAAGGGATGGTGGAGGGTAATGAGAGTAGTAGAGATAGGTTTTATGGATTCTAAATAATCCTAAATTGCAAGGAAAATGGGCCCCACTTGTGTGTACATTGAAAGGGAGGAAGGGACCTATCTTGTAATGTTTTTTATACTTTTAGCAATTACATTATTTTTAAACTTTTTATGATAATTTAAAATTAAGTTATAAGTCATCTCACCAAATTTCATATCATTTGGAGTTGTAAATAAATTATAAAAATTCTAGAAGTAACCACTATCTAAAACTAATGGTGTTTTTGGACAGATGTCAATTCACTCCAAATATAATTATACTATAATTTTATTTTATTTTTGTTTTATGTTTATATTAAAATAGATTTGTTAATTTTCAATATTTATTTTGAATCACCTAAATCAGAATTGTAACAAAGGAAATATGAATTTTTAAAGTTGACCCAAATTTGTAGAAATTTTCAGCGCTGCCGGCGTCGATCGGGCGTTGTGGCGCTGGCCCCTGGACCGTGGGCACTCGCGGCACCAGAGCTAGGTTCTATGGCACTGGGCCTCTGGACCATGGGTGCTAGCGACACCGGGGCTGGGCACTGTGGTGGCGGGCCTCTGGACAATTGGGTGCTGGTGGCGCCGGGCCCTTGGAGGGTCGCCTTGCGACGGTCATATCTCGCAAACCGGGGTGAGTTATTTGACATGCCATATATGAATTTGGGGTAGGAGAAGCAGATCTATACAATAAACCTATATGTTTTACTAAATTCATCCCATTTAGAGGCTAAAAAACTAATTTTTTTACATTTCCAATAATTCCAGTAAATTTTTATTTACCCCTAATTCTCTATCCCCGAATGGGTCTAAACTACTAAGTTCGGTCCGGTATTAGCTCATTGGTTCTAGGACGATGATTTCAACCATCTAATCATTTGATTTCAGCTTGTTCCTAACAATATATTGAGGAAATTAATGAACAAAGTGATGGTAGGTGAAGATTTTAAGGAGATAGGTTGGAAATAGGAATTTAGACTTAGGCCTGTTTGGCTAGTGGCATTAAGCTGTACTAAATGAGATTTCAATGCTAATCCCAACTCAAGATTGGGAATGACATGTCTAGAATAACTGTGGGATGGGATCTAAAATTAATTTCATAGGCTTTGCAAAATGAGCCTTGTGTTGGAAGGTGTAATAGGGGATTTCCAAATCCTATGATGATGAATTTTCAAGTGTATTTTGAAAGGAAATCCTGGGATTTACCTTTAATTGAATACATTATAAACAGGGTATTGTAAAACATGGGATACACTCTATCAAGGGACAATACCCTACACATGCATCTATGGTTACTCTAACTATTTCATTCACCCTAATCTCACCTATTTCAGTTGGCCCAACAGTCCCTTAGGGATTAGATGGACTGGAATAGCTAAATTTCCTAGTTAGTCGAATCGAGTCTTACCATCAAGTTTCCAAATTCTTGTCCGAGAACGGGCCAAGGCATTGTAGGACTCTTAGATCCCCTTTTCTAGCATTACTACTCCCTCTTGCTACCGAACCCTAAGACTCTGGAAGTCTCACCTTCCGTCTAAGAGCGTTAGCTCAGGGACTGGGGTGGTTCATAGCATTTTTGTATTTTCTATTGTGTTTCCTCTCAAGTCAGTGGACATGTTAGGGAGTTCATGACTCATGACCCAATTAATTCTAAACTATTGCTCTGATACCATCTTATAACGCCCTGAAAATTAAGGGGCGTGCATACAGTCGACTCCCGAATTCCTGGGGTCACTTATAATCGGTTTTCGTTAATATGCTCTTAAATCAAGTTTAAATGTGCAGCCTGGAATTTCCTAGAACATGAAGCACTAACACACAAGTCTACTGAAATAAAAGAGATCAAGAATATGTATAAGTCCAAAAGAATATATGATGGGTCGCACAAGCGTTGCCCAACAAAAATCACAAAAAAGAATAGTATGCCCAAAAGAATAAAACTGAGTCCACTACTAAGCGATCCAATGTCCCATCTACTGAGCCGATGAAGACCCGCTCATCAACTGGAAGTTGGAGAACTTGTCCTCCTCCTCGAGGCTCGCATCATCGGGCTACTCATACTTAGCATCACCTACATCTACAGGCAAGTTTGGTTGGTGTTTTAAAACACCGTCCCAGAGTGGGAGTGAGTGATCAACTTAGTGGGTGCTATTAGTCTTAAGCTGTAACAAGCATCAGTTATAATAAGAATTTAATGAAAATCAATCATTCCCAAACACCTAACTAATCTTATTAATGTGCATGCATGACGGATGATATGATGCATGCCCTCACCACAACACTCCCTCGAGCGACTCCATCTAATGATCGCGTATGACCAACACTCCCTCAGAGTGACCTCGACTACCGAGTGTCATCCTAACTAATGCGATGCAATGTGATCGTGTTAGCCGAGTTCTTCATTAAGTCCATTCATCCGCAGGTTGGGGAATCTGATACACTCCATGTATCAATGCCCTCAACTGGTTGTGATGCCAAGGCCCCTCAACGTGCGAGGCCAGGGCACCGGGATGCTTGATCTCATCGGGTTCTCCATCCCCGACTTCAAGCACATGGAGAGTACTAAGGAAGGGATCGCTCGCGGTCACTATGGGGAGGCGTGTCACCCCAGCGTAGGCCGATAGCTCAGCCACAATGTCCCATTCCACCATGTCTGACTCACGAGTCGGTGGATCATCTTAAATTGGTTATCAATGGGCTACAACGGTTGTAGGGTGTTTCAGGTTCCATACATATGTGAGCAAATAGGGTTAACAAACATGGTTGGGCAGTGTGTAGACTAGACCGCACAAGTTCAGGCAAGTATGCGACAGACGACATCGGGTATGAGTGACCCATGTAGTCTAACTACTGTCGCCTACACACACCCGCCCAAATCCATGGGTTTACCCTCAGGGTAGTCCTACCAACGGGACTGCCTTCGTTCTTCTCATGTTCCTGACCACCCTAAGGGTTTTAAGGGTGATCCATAACATGCTAACTATCAATGTATCAACTAGCACAAACAACACCATGTTTTCATACTTCTCAACATACGATTCAAATCTTTTAACAAGCAAAGCTAACATTATCATGAACAAAGGTGCATGTGTGTTGTGTGGGTTAGTGAGGAAGTTAAGTACTTCCTTCATCTCGTAGACCAAATGCACAAGAGTTAATGAATCATTTATGTTACAAAGCAACAATATATGAGAAAATCATACAAGACATGAACATGTAATCATCCATTGTAACCTAAGCATGTGAGAAGCACGAACAACATCATATGAGAACTTAAACAAACATACAATTCCATACAATCCCCAAACAAACGTCCAAACCTTAGGTTTTCTTTAGATTCTCTAAATACATAATCCAAGCAATCAAAATCATTAGACTCATAGTATAGTTGGTGCTAGGCCACCTAAGGATAATAGTCCGCACCTATGGATCGTTGAAGACTTAGAAAATGAACTAGGAACACCGAACTCGGTGTCAATCGGCCGGAATCCTAAGATAATGTACTTGAATGTTAGAATCCCATGTGAATCCGCCCTCAACATGAGGGATTTCTAAGAGATGAGGGTTTTACCTACTCAATTGGTGGAGAGGGGCTCTTCCGGTTGTGGGTGAAGGATTTGTTGAGTAAGATATGAGGAGTTGCAAAATAGGTCTCCTTTTGGCTCCACTAAAGCTATGACCTACCTTCCCTCTACTTCACTCTCCCTTCCTCTCTTCTTCCTTTCTTCCTTCTCCCTTTTCTCTTCTCTCTTTCCTTTTTCTTAGGCAAAATCGTATGGGGAGAGGGGTGCCCAAAAGAAGCCCCTTTTATAGTGCCAGATTTGGTGCAAATGGCCCCAAGTCTAAGACCTGTATCATAGTCTGTACTATTCCGTAGATTCCCGCGATCCTCCCTGTCGAATTTCGGCGACCTGCGACCTATAATCGGTATTTGCACGTGATCCTGAGTTATATCCCGTATGTTAAAGTTGGCTCAACTCGAGACTTGTACCAGTGCGACCGCGCCGTCGCCGCGGTTCCGATGCCGTGTCTCGCCTGCCGAGGCGATACCCGGGCCAGGAGATGTGGGCCCACATTCAGTTCAAGGAAAACGCCGTGCGTTGCAAATCACAAGAGAATCCATCACATCAACTGTCAAGTACACTCCCATCACTCACCATCACTCACACCCATCCCCAAGTACAACCACTCTCCCCAAAAGTCAACATTTTCTTACAAGAAAGTACCTACTTACATCACTCACCATTACTTCTCTCCCATCATCTCTCTCTCTCATCTCTCTCTCTCATTTCTCCTAAGCTCCATGGGGGCAACTCACGTCCATGGCTTCCATGGGAGAGATTAGTGTGGCCCACCTTCCTATCACCCAATCCCAACCTCTAAAATTGATCACAACCGTTGAATCTGGTTCCCTTGAAGCTCTACAACGCGTTGGTGGAAGAATGAGAAGAAGATCCTAAGGTGGGTGATTTATGATTTAATTTTTGATTATTTGAGGGCCCACTTGTGATGAGACCCATGTGATGTATGTGTTGTAAACTAGAGGGACCCATAGTAGCGGGGTCCCTCATCACGCGTCTCTCTCACTCTCCTTCTTTTTGATGGCCCACCTTGATGTCTGTTGATCCACACCGTCCAAATGGACGTTGGAAGAGGGTTGACTGAAGTTCCTCCACCAACTGTTGTTGTCCCCTGACGACAACAAGCTTTGTGGGGCCAACCATGATGAATGGGCCTTGCCTGCACCGTCCATTAGGTCTGGACGGTGGGTACCTACCATTTGATGTGTTATATTCTAAACCGTCCATCCATTTGGACGTGGACCCCATCATGGCAACATGTGGGGCCCACCTTGTATGATGTGTTGCATCCACCCGGCCTAGATATACTGGACGGTGGATGTAGAATGGCTGGTGTACTGCGCAGCTACATAGCTGCTGTACTGCACGTCAGTAAGTCCCTGACGTCAGCAAGTTAGGTGGCCCCACCAAGATGTATGTGTTGTACCAGAACCGTCCATCCATCCATTTCTGTGGGGCCATCATGCTGTATATGTTACATTCATAACCGTCCATTTGTTCTGGACGTAGTTCACCCACACGTGTGATACGTGTGGTGGGTGGGACCCACCTCATACCTGTATGCCACATCTGGGCCGTCCATTTGATTGGACAGTCAGCAGCCTACAACTGCTGACCTGACGCAGCAATGGCCGTAGGGCCGCCCTGATGTATGTATTGTATACATACTGTCCATTCATTTTCCTATAACATGGGACCACCCACACGTGTGACACGTGTGGGGTGGGACCCCTTGATGCATGCGTTAAATCCACACCGTTCGTTTGGGCGGTGGCCAGCGCTGAAGGTGTCAGCGAGTTCCGTGGATCCCAACATGAGGTAGGTGTTATACGTACACCGTCCATCGGTGCTGGATGCACCTGCCATGTGCGTGCCATCCACCACCGTATAGCAAGGGACGGTGGGGCCCTAATATGATGTATGTGCTCTGTCCACGCGTCCAGCATCTGGACGGTGGACCACCTAAGATGCATCTGTTTCATCTCAGTCGTCCATTTGTTTGGATGGTGGTGGGTGAACCCCCCCCCCCCCCATGATTTCTGTATTTTATTAGTGCTTTCCATCAGATTGGGCAGCTGTGGGCCCACCCCACGTGTGCTGCACGTGTGAGGGGTGGGGCCCACCTTGTTTGTGCATATTTCACCACGTCGTTTGTTCATCAGATATGGACCCACCTTGATGAGCGTGTTCTCCATCCCCACCGTCCATTTGATTGGGACAGTGGGATGACACCCTGATGTATGTGCCTTATTCACGCCGTTCATCAGTGGGGCCACCTTGATGGCAGTTGAATCTGGACCATCCAGGCCTTGTATCACCCCACCACGATATATGTGTTTTATCTCCACCATCCAGTTGTTGGACGATGGGTTGTACAGTAATGTTTATGTTATATCAGACTATCTAGGGTCTGGACGTGACACGCATCTGCATGTGTGGTGTATCCACACCATTAGTGTGTTGGATTCAAATATCTGGTGGGCCACCCCTCCTGATGTATATGTTGTATTGCCACCGTCCAGATTGCTAGATGGTGGAGTTCCACCTGCCGAATGTTGTGGGTCCTGCCCTGATAAATGGTGGACCCTTCATGATATATTATATAATTTAATATTATATTATGGTGGGTCCCCCGTGGGGCCCACCTGATGAGGAATGGTTTGGCTGGTGGGTCTCACACCAGCTATACAGTTTCTTTAATTGGTGATAGATAGTTCTGTGGACCACCTAAATGTATTCGAATCCAAACCGTCCGGCAATGGGTCCCAATGCAGGACGTCAGCAAGTTCTGTGGCCACACCTTGATGTATTTATTATATATTCATTCCGCCATCTGTCTAGATCAGTGAGGCCCACAGGATATATATGTTATATCCACACCATCCAGATTGTGTTGGACAGTGCTGGACAATCTTTGGACAGTGCTGATCATCATTAGTGGGCTATGTGCCCCATGGGATGATAGTGTACAATGATACACATGTTACTCTTTCAACTATTCAAATAATTTTAGATGTGATCCAAGCTCATGAGAGGCCCATTGGTGCGGCCCATTGATGTAGGTCACTTGATGTGTATGAGGCCCATGAGCAAGGCCCACCTGTTATGTATATGAGGCCCATTGATGCGGCTCACCTAAGGTATTTGAGGCCAGTGGGCGTGGCCCATTGTGATACACTTGAGGCCCTTGTATGAAACCCAATGCGATGTATGTGAGGCCCATGAATGAGGCCCAAGGTGATGTATGTGTGGCCACTACGTTGTGTATGAATCAATTATGTGGACCACTCCTTAGAAGCAATGCTGGTTAGATGGCCACATTGTTGGGCAATGATGGTTTAATGTCCACATTGTGACCTTCCCTTAGGCCTTGTTAGGCCCATCCTCTTTGTGGGTTAACCCAAATAAGTGGGCCCCATTCGCCGTAGACGGATGACTCTATGCTATCGGATTTGATATATCCATGGTTCGGTGCCGATCTTTATACTATAGTTGATCGGCTGATCGTCTATGGACCCCACTTTGTTTATCTATTGATTGACCTATTTGTCGACTCTGATTATCGACCGATCCAATTGTCGTGACCGATTTGCCGATTCTGATTATCGATCGATCCGATTGTCGTGACCGATTTGCTGATTCTAATTATCGATCAATCCGATTGTCGTGACCGATTTGCCGACTCTGATTATCGATCGATCCCAATTGTCATGACCGATTTATATATTCTGATTATCGACCGATCCAATTGTCGTGACTGATTTGCCGATTCTGATTATCGATCGATCCGATTGTTGTGACCGATTTGCCGACTCTGATTATCGATCGATCCCGATTGTCATGACCGATTTATCGATTCTGATTATCACCGATCCGATTGACGTGACCGATTTTCCGATTCTGATTATCAGTCGATCCGATTGTTGTGACCGATTTGCCGACTCTGATTATCGATCGATCCCGATTGTCGTGATCGATTTATCGATTCTGAATATCACCAATCCGATTGACGTGACCGATTTATTGATTCTGATTATCGACCGATCAGATTGTCGTGACCGATTTGCCGATTCTGATAATCGATCGATCCGATTGTTGTGACCGATTTGCCGACTCTAGTTATCGATCGATCTCGATTGTCATAACCGATTTACCAATTCTGATTGTCAATTGTCTCCGATTTGTCGAGGCCAATTGTATAGGTCGATTCCGATTGTTGAGGCCGATTTCGATGGCCGAGGCTGATTGTTGAGACCTATATAAGGCCCATCGTGATGTGTATTAGGCCCTTGTGTGAGGCCATGGGTCCACTATATGTTAGGCTCTATGTGGGCCATTCCTTGGGAGCAATGTTTGTTAAATGTCCACATTGTAGAGGTCGATCGTCGATGCCAGTTATTGATATCGATTATGAGTATTTGACAGCATAGCATCATGATACATGCCCATATGCATCATCTGCATGTTTGTTATGAGATGTGGTTGACCATTGCATATGTCATTGGGTAGGTTGTTATGAGACTCCCTGATAGGCATAGATTGTCTCACCTGAGCGCATGGTATACGTAGGAGTGATGTATGATTGGATTGTATGACTCATGCATCTTGCATTGTAATCACTGTATGCCCTAGCGACATCAGGGTCGTAGCCTCCACAGGTATTTCGTGGATGGTCAGATGGAACACAGGAAATCTGTTCTACATGGGGTGCTATAGATATCCCTGGGTGAAAGTCCCTAAACCCTCATGGTTCCAGAGGTTGCTCCAATGTCTAGACCGAGTGGATGCATGAGCGCATGAGGGTCGTATACCGTTAGGCCGTGTCTCCTACTATGTCGTGGTCGGTTGGAAGGGGGTACGGCCCTACCTGCCCGAGAGGAGGGGGCAATGCTAGGCTGAGTCTAACTAGCTCGAGGAATGGGTCCGCTATCGACGAGCCGGGCCCGATATTGGCAGGCAGATAGTGAGGTCTCTTCCACTCACCTTGTTGCGCGCGATGGGGCGGCAATTTGGTTTGGAGTGTAATAGACCCCAGTGATTTCCCAGAGAAGAACCGTACTGATATGTGGACTTATTGAGTAAGAGTTGCATACTCATGCATTCATTTCATTCACTATCCACTCGGGCTGGTGGTGCGTAATTAATTATTGTGTATCTTCGCATGACAATGATTTCGGTTGGGCGCGCGACTAACCTGAGATCAGGAGTTTACCATATTGGGTCCGACTATCTAAATTTAGGTATGGGACTAGTTTGGATAGAAGCCCTTTGTGATAGACCCCGTAGCTTACGATACTATGTACTACCATCCCGACTTCACATTTCAGCTTGGTCATTTCATTCGCATCGCATATTGTATTGCATCCTCAACACATGGTATTTAGCTTACTGCCTCCACATTGCATAGCTGATCTACATTCCTTCATCAATATATGATATTGATTTATTATATTTTTGCATCACATAGCCTGGATAAGGCTGATAGCATTTATGGGCCTATTAGCATGTCTTTGCATTACTCTGATATCGCATGATTTATGAACTTGCTAGTATTTTAGATATTGTATGATTTATGGGCTTGTTAGTATTTCTGCTTACTCTGATTACTCTGATATTGGTTATTGGGCACTTACCTTGTACACACACTTTCACCACCCACTAAACTTTCTATAAGCTTATGCACGATAGATGCGTGTAGGTGATGTTAGGTTGCAGCAACATTGAGCCTAGAGCGTGCAGCGGTCTTCTGGAGCTTTGATTTATTTTATTTATGTTTTTTCCCTTTCAGTATTGTACTCAAACGATTATATTAGTGGATATGTGATGATGGTGTTGCTTTTGTGATTTGGGTAATCTTGTGGTTATGCTCATTACAAGATAAATGTACGTTGGAAAATCCTCCTTGTAGGATCCCAGGATCGAAATCTGGTGTATATACGCTAGGAACTAAGAATGGGGTACTACGGAGGCTATCAGCACTGGATTCGGCGATCGGAAATTTTGTGAGCCCGATTTTCAAATTTTGGGAGTGACACCAAGTGTTGGTTTTTTACTATACTAGCCCTATGGGAGATTTTTTCTAGCCTCTAGGGCCCACTATGGGGCGTAAGAGTCGACACCCACCGTTGGATAGTTGGCCCTAGTGATGATCTACCCATAGGTATAAACAGCCTGTCATTTGGATGCGTCGATCGACAAGCATGATGAGAAGTCTGTTCAACGGTCACCGATGGTCGATCGGGGCCGTGGCTATACGGATATGAGTAGGAAATATCCTTACTCCACGTGTGAATTTTGGTTGTAAACCGATGGTTCGAAATCCTCAACCTTGCATAACAGTGGATGACCCAATTCACTTAAGTTCTAGCTCCTTTCTTTAGGGTATTTGCACTTCTCATGCACTCGTTCTTCTACTCAAGTTGAGCGGTTCTAGGCACCACCCAGGTCCGACCCCCGCGATGGATGTCGAGCCCAGTGAGACAGACATTATTCTATAGTTTTGGAACTAGTGGTCCACCAACGAGCGATCAAGATCTTGTTTGGAAAATTGGGGCGTTTTTGGAATGAATTAGGCATTGAGATTTCTCGTGAGCAATGATCAGGGTTTGGATTAACTATTTTGATAGGGTGGCCTATTTATAACTAGTGGAAGTGGAGATTTAGTCATGATCACTCTAAACCATCAGTTTTAGGCTAAAAGAGTAATGGGGTTCATTTGGTCTATTAGCCAGGATCTAGGCCTTGTCTGACTCGGCTTCGGTTGGATCTTTAATTTAGTTATGATTGTTTTAATTTATTAGCGATGGTTCAGTTAGATTTGGGCCCCCTATGAGTGAATCATGGGGTTAAACTTGATGTTCAGGAGATCGAGCGGATTCATTGGCTCCATACGGCTGATTAAATGGACTTGTGCGGTTATTTACTGGTTCCACCCGTGTTTAAACTATCATTGAGTGCTAATGGTCATTAAGTGATATTATAAGTTAATTAATAATAAAAAAAATTCAAGGATTTTTGGAAATCCAAAATAGTGAAAATCCAGGATGTTACATTTTGGTTTAGGTATTCGGGTTCAGGTTCGGGTTCAGGTTTGGGTTATATGTTTGAGTTAAGGTGTAGGTTTAAGTTAGGTGAATTAAGTTTAAGTTATAGGTTTAGGTTTAGATTTAAGTTAAAGCTAAGGGTTTAAGAATTCAGATTCGGGTTCGGGATCAGGTTTAGGTTTGGGTTTTCATGTTTAGGTTTATGTTTAAGTTAGGGAGTTGAGATTAGGATTGGGTGTAGGTTTAGGTTTAGGGATTTGAGAATAGATTTAGGTTTTAGGTTTAGGTTTAGGTTTTAGGTTATAGGCTAAGGTTTAGTTTTGGATTTAGGTTATCGGTTATAAGTTTAGGTTATATGTTATAGGTTAATGTTTAGGTCATAGGTTTTGGTTTAGGTTAAGGTTATAGGTTTTGGTTTAGGTTAAGGTTATAGGTTTAGGTTTAGGTTTAGGTTAAGGTTTAGGTTTAGGTTTAGGATAAGGTTTAGGTTTAGGTTATAAGCTATAGCTTTAGGGAATTGATAATAAGTTAAGGTTTAGGTTTAGAAAATCAGGTTCAGGTTCGGGATCGGGTTTATGTTTGGGTTTTCATGTTTAGGTGTCAGTTTTCAAGTTTAGGTTTAGGTTTAAGGATTTGAGAATACATTTAGGTTTAGATTTTAGGTTTAGGTTTAGGTTATAGGTTTAGGTTTTAGGAAATCAGGTTTGGGTTATAGGTTTAGGTTTAGGTTATAAATGTAGGTTATAAGTTTAGGTTTATGTTAGGTTATAGGTTAAGGTTTAGAGAATTGAACTTAGGTTATAGGTTATACGTTATTGGTTAAGGTTTTGGTTATAGGTTAAGGTTTAAGTTTAGGTTTAGGTTTAGGTTATAGGTTTTGGAATTTGAGAATAGGTTTAAGTTATAAGTATAGGTTTAGGTTAATGTTGTAGGTTATAAGTTTATGTTAATGTTGTAGGTTATAGGTTTAGGTTTAGGTTTAGGGATTTGAGAATACATTTAGGTTTTAGGTTTAGGTTTAGGTTTTATGTTTAGGTTAGGGTTACAGGTTTAGGTTATAGGTTTAGGTTTTGGTTGTAACTGTAGGTTATAGGTTTAGGTTTAGGTTTAGGTTAGGTTATAGGTTAAGGTTTAGGGAATTGGGAATAGGTTAAGGTTTATGTTTAGGAAATCGAGTTCGGGTTCGGGTTTGGGTTCAGGTTTAGGTTTGGGTTTTCAAGTTTAGGTTTAGGTTAAGGAGTTGAGATTAAGATTAGGTGTAGGTTTAGGTTTAGGAATTTGAGAATACATTTAGGTTTTAGGTTTAGGTTATAGGTTATAGGTTTAGGGAATTAAGAGTAAGTTAAGGTTTAGGTTTAGGAAATCGGGTTCGGATTAGCAATTGGGTTGAGGTTTGGGTTTAAGTTTTAGGTTAAGGTTTAGGTTTAGGTTTAGATTTAGGTTATAGGTTTAGGTTAAGGTTATCGGTTTAGGTTTGGGTTTAGGTTATAGGTTATAGGTTTAGGTTTAAGTGTAGGTTTAGGTTATAGGTTTAGGGATTTAAGAATATGTTTAGGTTATAGGTTATAGGTTTAGGTTTAGGAATTCGGGTTCGGGTTTGGGTTTGGGTTATATGTTTGGGTTAAGGTGTAGGTTTAAGTTAAGTGAATTAAGTTTAGGTTATAGGTTTAGGTTTAGGTTTATGTTATAGGTTTAGGTTTAGGCTAAGGGTTTAGGGATTCAGATTCGGGTTCGGGATCGGGTTTAGGTTTGGGTTTTCAGGTTTAGGTTTCGGTTTATGTTAGGGAGTTGAGATTAGGATTAGGTGTAGGTTTAGGTCTAGGGATTTGAGAATACATAAACACGGCCTGTCCAAATGGCCAGGCCACTCCAATGTTGTCCATAGGAAATGGACAGCTTCATGATGGTCTTAACAACTGTTCCCACCTTTCAGGGACCCTCGTTCAACATCCGGATAGCTCCGACGCACGTCCGGGTCTGCTCCAACAAATTCGAGCTAATACATAAACACGGCATGTCCAAATGGTCAGGCCACTCCAATGCTGTCCATAGGAAATGGACAATCTGACTTGGAGGATTCTGTTAGCATTGTTGACGGCACCTCGAACCTTGTTGAAATCCAGGTTGCAATCTGTGGCCACTGATGTTATTTGTCTTTTTGTGAAGTTGGCGATTATTTCTGCATCAAACCCGGTTAAAGCAGCCCTAATGATAAAGAACATTTCTCATAGTGAGTTATGTAATCAGGTGGAGGGAATTAGCAATAAGTCATAGATGAAAAGATGATTGCACTAGAAAATAACCTTGAACTTAGCTAACTTACTAAAAGAAAAGAAAGTTATTAATTACAAGTGGATATACAAGTTAAAGTAAAATGTTACAGTTGAAGTGGAGCTTTACAAGATACATTTGATAGCTAAATCTTAAAGCTATTGAGAAAATTATTATGAAAAAGTTTAATCACATAACTAAAATCTTAAGTATATACATTATTATGGCTTTGGTGGCAACAGATTATTGGATACTTCAATATATAGATGGGTGTGGAAAAAAAATCTTAAATGGTAAATTGATGAAGCAATATATATTGATCAACCTATGGAATTTTATGATCATATGAAGCTGAGGCATGCATGCAAACCAAAAAAGGCACTCCATAATCTAAAACAAGCATCTAAAGCTTGGTTACAAAGGTTAGAGAATACTTTCTTCAAGTGATTTTATTTTCCCTTTTACTAATACATGCACTTTTGTGAAGAAATATGTGAATGAAACTTTGTGTTGTTGATATAGATAATTTGATCATCACAAGTGGTAGACCTAACTGTGTTAGAAATGCACTTTTATGAACTAAGTACAGCTAGACAAGCGTCTTGTGTGTTTCCAAACTGTGTTAGATTTAGGACTTCTAAGATCTTACCTTTCTATTCTTAAAAAGGAATTTAACAGGATATACCCAACTACACTAGGAGGAGTTACATGATCCTTAGTCTGAGTTGCAAGTGGGACCTATGTTTAGAAAAAAACTGTTAAACTTGACAGGCACC
Organism: Magnolia sinica; assembly: GCF_029962835.1. Taxonomy (NCBI): domain Eukaryota; kingdom Viridiplantae; phylum Streptophyta; class Magnoliopsida; order Magnoliales; family Magnoliaceae; genus Magnolia; species Magnolia sinica. The sequence goes on from NC_080578.1 coordinate 65,382,503, forward strand.
AACATAGATGTTTTCCTTCTCGATTTAGAAAAAAACTAATGAAACAAAGGAAATGGTGAAGTATCTAGATCTTCAATCAATTTATTAATTATTACAAAAAACAAAATAAAAATTTTCAAGAAAGAAAAGGAAAAAAAAAAAAGGAAAATTCCCTCATAGCTAATAACATTTGTTTCACAAACTCAGGCCCACGTGACCAATGGATTAGCCTATTACTTTGGCTATGACATTGATACAGCAATGCCATTCTGCTGGATGGATTGTAAGGATCAACAGTAGGTACCTTGTGACATTTGAAACTAAATTACCATCGGCCAAAACTAGCCCTTTCCTCCACTTATGCTAACTTGAGAAGTAATGGTGGGAATATGTTAGAAAAAATAAAGAAAAAAACCCACCACACCATGATTGGTAGAGTACAATGTGCCCCACCTAAATAACATGTCTCATCTTCTTGTTGGGAGGCACTAGATGGGGCTAAATAGGGGCACTGGATTTTTTTTAATTTTTATTTTTTGATGCAAGATGTCTCCAAAATCATGCCAAGGGATTAAACATAAGATTCTGATTCAACAAATCTATTCGACATAGTACCTAAAACTAATAGGAAACCATTATTTAAAACATACCATAAATAGATCTATCATCACGCACCTGAGCAAAGGAAAAATTGCAATAAAAGGATTGTTTTTTTTTTTTTAAAGATGAAAAAATAAGAGGATTGTTGAATGCTTGGAACTTCTAATCAGTTGGGTATCCAGCTTTGTGTGGAGTTCTACAATTTGGGAATGGTTGAAACTCCTTAGGGCCACTCAACCTGCGTAAGCAAATAATTAACAAATATCCCCTCCTTAGGGCCACTCAACCTGCGTAAGCAAGTTTTGACAAATATCCCCTCCTTAGGGCCACTCAACCTGCGTAAGCAAGTGTTGACAAATATCCCCTCCTTTGGGCCATTCTGCAAATCTCATATCACACATGCATTTTGTCGAACACATGCTGGGAATGAAAAATGAAAGGAGTAAATAATATAATAGGATATTACTCATAGTCCAAGCTCTCGATGGGGCAAATGTTGGCATCGATCAGTGGAGGTGGCGGCGCTAGTAGAGTAAGGACGGTGGCTGTGGACGAAGTTTGTGGTCACAGGGGCTGCAGCTGGTGGAGGAGCCGAGGTGTTAACGAGGGTAGGATGAAAGGGGTTTCGAAAACCCTAGCACAGGGTGTGATCATAGATCAACGATGAGTTTACAATGAAAGGGGGTTTTGAAAACCCTAGAGAGAGAGGTTGGCAAACAGAGGGGCGGGCGTGCAAGAGAGAGGTTGGGAAACAGAGGCGCGAGTGTGAGAGAGAGGGTTTGGGTTTTGGGAGAGGCGCGTGTGCGAGAGAGAGAGTTTAGGTTTTGGGAGGGGTGGGCGCGCGAGAGAGATTTAAGGATTTGGGTTGTGGGAGATGGGCGCGCACGGGATTGGGTTTTGGGGGGGGGGTGGTGACGGACTTGAGCTTTGGATCTGGTATGGCTATGTGGGCCCCACCATGATGCGTGTCAAACATCTACCCCATCAGTCAGATGCACCATTCCATGGTGGGCCCAGGGATTAAAAATAAAATCAATCTGTGACTTGTGTCGGCCACACCACATACAAAAGTTGAGAGGGGTTACCCTCCATTAAAACATTCATAATTATTTTTTGGGCCCATGGAGATGTGGTTCACAAATCTAGCCCATCCATTATGTGTTGCCACTTGGATGAGGGATCATACCAAGTTTCAGACGCATCCAAATTTCAGGTGGGGCCCCACCAAGTGATTTTATATGTTTTACCCATGTCTTCACATGATTTTAGATGGTATGGCCCACCGGAGATCTGTATACTGCTGATTTTTAGGATATCCCATAATTTAAAGGGGACCCATCAAATGCATGTTGTTGATTTTTGACACACGTCATGGTGGGGCCCACACAGCTCAACCTCATGGGGAGTTCTCATGAGCTCGACGTATAGAACCTTTTCCATATATATATATAATATTTAAAAAATATAAAAACCTGATGTATTTGTTATATCCACACCGTTCATCCATTTTGAGATATCATTTCAAGTCACGAGCAGAAGAATGAGACAGATAAAAATCTGTAGTGGACCCACCACAAAAAACAACGGGAGGGTGATTCCCACCGTTGAAACTATCCTAAGACCCATCGTAATGTTTATTTAAAATCCAACTGGTTCAAAAGTAATTAAAAAAATGGTTTGTGGGGCTATACATCATGGTGGGGCCCACATAGCACCAACCACCAGCCATTAGATGGTCTAGGGGGAGCAGCCAATCTGTTCCCCTTATTTGTGGTGTGGTCCATTTAATCTTTGGATATGATTCATTTTTTAGATAATTCTATAAAATGATCTCAAAAAATGGATGAACGGTGTGTGTTGATCCCAAATTTTCGGAAAATCCAAAACTCAAGTGGACCATGCCACACAAAACAGTGTGGAATAATAATTTCCACCGTTGATACCTTCCTTGGGCCCACAATAATGTTTATTTTCCATCCAACATGTTCATAATATCAAAAAGATATGAATGAAGGGAAAACACAAACATTAGCTTGATCCAAAACTTCTATCAAATGCACGGTGTTGATGTTCGACACACATCGTGATGGGCCCCACAAAACTTACTAACATTGGGTGTCAATAAGTTGGGTCACAATTTTGACTAGAATATTTATCCCATTTTACATGTCTGGTCCATTCACTTTATTTTATTGATCATTACCCTCAATTTGACTAGTTACTCGCCCTGATCATGCTACATATGAGAAAGATATTGGGGAAACAAGATTGATCAACAATTTGAGTGAATTTTGATTTAAACATCTGAAGTTATTACTCTTCAATCTTGACTAATCAGATTGTCCAAAAATGGTTAAAGGTTGTTTATATATCAAAAATATATGAATGAATAAAAAACACAAACATCAGCTTGATCCAAAACTTCTATGGCCTCCAAGAAATTTTAAATGGTAGAGGTTCAATCACACTATTTCCTGTGGTGTGGTCCACTTGAGCTTTGGATATGCTTCCTTTTTGTTCTTTAGACCTCAAATTATCTGTTAAGATGGATGAATGGAGTGGATAAAATAAATAAATAACGGTGGACCCCATAGAGTTTACTCTGGTAAGGGTAACGAGTAATTCACCTAAATGTAGTAGAGAAGGGTTCCCTTAAAACATTTATAATCATATATTGGGCCTGCCTAAATGTGATTCACATATCCAACCCACTCATTTTGTGTGTCCCACTTGGATGAGGGATTAGACCAAGTTTCAACAGCAACTATGTCTGTATTAACTTATAAACAGATTGGATCTCAAATAAACATCGGGGCGGGCCCTAAGAAGGTTTCAATAGTGGGTGTCACTATCCCACTCTTTTCTATGGTGGGTCCACTTGAACTTTGGATCTGCCCCATCAATCAGATGCACCATTCCATGGCGGGCCACGAGCTTAAATATAAAGTCAATCCATGACTTGGGTGGGCCACACCACATACTTAGTTGAGAGGGTTACCCTCCCATTAAAACATTCATAATCATTTATTGGGCCCACCTAGATGTGGTTCATAGATCCAGCCCATTCATTATGTGTGTCCCACTTGGATAAGGAGTCAGAGCAAGTTTCATACACATCCAAATCTCATGTGGGCCCCACCAAATGCTTTTATATGTTTTAGGGATGTCTTCACATAGTTTTATATGCTATGGCCCACCAGAGTCTCATATATGACTGATTTTTAGACTTAAAGTGGACACATCAAATGCATGGTGTTGATGTTCTACACACAACATGGTGGGGCCCACACAGATTAACCTCATGGGAAGTTCCCATGAGGTGACCTTATAGTACCATTTCACTATCTAGGTAACTCCTTCATGGGTGTTACTCTAACCGTGTAGGGCCCACCTTCATGTATTTTATGTATATCGACCCCGTCCATATATTTTTCCATCATATTTTAGCATGTGATTTCAAATCATAAGAACTTAATAATCTTAGGTGGGCCATACCAATCAAAACAATGATGAATAACCATTAAAAAACTTTTGAAGGCCACAAGTTTTGGATCAATTTGATCTTTGTAGTTTACCTTCATCTTGATCTTCTTTACATTATCAACAAGTTGGATTACAAATAAACATTACTAAAACCTTACGATGGGCTCTTTATAATTTTTAATGGCGATGTACTATATTATCATTCTCTTTAGTGGTGTGGTCCACTTAAGATTTAAATCTACATAATTTTTTATACCCGACCCAAAAATGGGTTGGAGAAACATATGGGCAGCAAGGATCTACAACACATCATCAAAATCTCACTTTTGTTATCTAACTTTTCAATTTTTCTTGTCAAAATACAAAACTAGTTTTCTTTTTTTAAAAAAATATATTTTTTTTCAAATTTGTCAATTTTTTCACAATTTTGTTTAATTTTTTAAATTTTCTTTTTCAAAATATCATTTTTTATTGAAATCTTTTTTTTTTTTCAAAATTATCAACATTATTCAAAGTTCTTAATTATTTTTTTTCAAAATCTAGATTTTTTTATAAAATTAACTATTTTTTTTTTCAAAATCTAAATTTTTCTTAAACATTGTTAATTATTTTTATAAAATCAACTATTTTTTTTTTTTTTGAAATTCATAATTTTTTTTTCTCAATTTTTGACCTAGATACATAATACATACATGAACGTGGCCTCCACAGTAACCCCATGTTAAAGCAAGGAAGGGTAAGACGGTTTAGGACTGTTTCTAATGCATATGGTCTTTGACCGTCTCATATGACCCCTTTATGACAGCTAAGGACCGTCTCTAATGCAGACGGTCTTTAACAGTCTCAAATGACCACTATAAGATAGCTAAGGACCATCTCTAATGCAAACGGTCTTTGACAGTCTCAGATTATTAGTAAAAGATAGCCAATGACCGTCTCTAATGCAGACTGTCTTTAACTGTCTCGGATGACTGCCTATACGACAACTAAGGACCGTCTCTAATGCAGACGGTCTTTAACAGTCTCAAATAACCACTATAAGACAGCTAATGGTCGTCTTTAATGCAGATAGTCTCTGACCGACTCAGATGACTGCATATAAGACAATCAAAGACCATCCTTTATTCCAAACGGTCGATAGTCGTCTTTTCTCCGCAGTTAACAATAGATTCTAACCGTCTTAAATGATTTGTGGACGTTCAACATTTTTAAGACAATTTTGCTACATATTAAGGACGGTCAAGAGCCGTCTGAAATTTTAGAGATAGTTTATGGCCGTTTGTAGACCGTCTTTAAACTAAGGAATTTTGCAGACAGTCCACAACCGTCTCAAAATTCATCCTTTTTTTTTCCATTTTTCACGTAGTGGTAGCAAGTTTACCGCGGACCCATTATCCAGCATTATTCGTCTTATCTACTTACCACCAACATGACCCACAACCATCAGCGGTCTATTATGTTCTTTGCCATAAATTAGATCATCATTGAAGAAAGAAATGACTGGCATGCAATTATTTTTCTCTTCATGTTCCATCTCTATGAGCAATGCTTTTCTGACATCATTATTGGATATAGCTTGAATTAGATTGTTTCGAGAATCTGCTGACAGTCGCAACGCATCATACACACTCAATCAGGCTGGTATGCCTTTTAAATGACTCACCACATCATATGTTACCTTCTCAACCTTGTTCTTTCCCTTTTCTCTAATACTGTCATGGCATTCTTCAAATGTTTCTTTTCTTGTTACCTCAATGTTTTGTTTACGGGGACTTTTTATCTTTTTGCCCGAGTGTAATGTGACGACTACGGCTTTGCCTATCCACTTTAGCAAATGACCATTATCCATTTCTCTTACCAGTGGTTTCTTAAATGATTGTTACGCTTGTTGTCAGTTTATTGCTCTTGCATCTGTCAGAGATAAACAATAGAACTTAATCAGCATTTATTCACAAATCTATTCAATCCCGGAGATGAAAGGAAGGATGTTTCCTGCTGAGAGTTACCATTTTGGTGCCTTATAGGATGACAAACAATGATGAAATTCTCTAAGTCATTCTTAAGTTAATATTAAGCAAGATAAAGTGTAAGGCCCATATCCTAATCCGTACCGTTCGTTAGACTCCCGCGTCCTCCCTGTTGAATTTCGGCAACCTAATAACTGTAATCGGCATTTGCGTATGACCCTAAGTCGCATCCTTTAGATCTGAGTTGACTCAACCTAAGACTTATACCATTGCAACAGTGCCGTCACCGTAGTTCTAACGCCGCGCCTTACGCACCAATGCGATACCCAGGGCAAGAGTTGTGGGCCCGCGTTTATTTTGAGGAAAACGCCGCACATTACAAATCACATGAGAATCTCTACCCAATCCACCACATCAATCAATCAATACTAGTCAAGTACACATCCCATCACAATCCATCCCTCTCTTACACAAGCCATCCTCAAAGTAAACCCTCATGTCACTCACACCCATCACTCACACCATCCCTTTCATCCCATCACGACCTCTCTCCCTCTCATTCTCTCCACCATTTCCAAGCAACCAAAGGAGTGGACATCCAAACATTTCCCCAAGGAGAGTCAAGTGTGGCCCACTTCCTACCCCCTAAACTCTCATCTCCACCCTTCAATCTTCATCATCCTCCGTCTAAATTGAAGCCAAGGAGCTTATCATTCCAAGCAACCTAGAAGATTAGCAATCGGTGGGTGATTTTAGGATTAGATATGGTTTTTATTCATGGGATGAGTGGGGCCTACCGGTTGATGGTAGAGATCCCATTTGGACCATAGGTGTGGCCAATGGCCCACGATGATGCATATGTACAATTGATGATGGGGCCATTCTCCATGGACCTCACCATGATGTTTTTTTGATAGCCATCATGTAGAGGGTCATCTAGACCCTTGATTTGTGGTGGGGATGGAATCCCCACCTTAATTTTTCCTTATTTAAGGGCCCACATGTTTTGGGACCCATCTTGATGTATATATTGTAAATGCTTGGAGGGCTCATACTGGTGGAGCCCTCCATCACTCATTTTCCACTCTCTCTCTCTATGTCTTTCCTGATGGATGACCCACTTTGATGAATGAATGTGATCCATTGTAAGACCCGACCCGAGTTCGCATATGTGCATGTGTGTGTGTGTGTGAGTATGCATTTCATTTCTTGTGGTCCCGCGGTCCTATCGGTCGAATTTCGATGACCTGCGACCCTCGGATTGTATTTGCAGTCATCCTTGAGTCCGGTCACGTAGACCCGACTCGGATCGAACCGAGACCTATGCCATCTTGTCCGCTTCGTCGTTGCGGTTCCAATGCCGCGTCTTGTGCGTCCATCCGACGTGTAGATCATAATATGTAGGCTTTTCATTTCTAGCCCTTGATCATGATCATGTGGCCCACCTAGTGTGGAGGGCACATTTTTCAAGATGGCCACCCACTTTTATGCAAATTCCAACACACACCACCCACACACTACCTAAACCCCATCCTCTACACCACCCACTACCCACACACTACCCATCCCTACCCCAAGCCTATGAGTCTATGAGCATTGTTTATATCACCTTATCCTAGGAGATAGAACTCATGATGACTCTCTCTCTCTTTCCATCTCTCTCTCTTAGCAATTTCTCTTCTCTCCCTCTCATTTCTCTGTACTCTCTTCTCTCTCTTCTCCTAACAACACCTTCACATGTCCCCACCTTCTCCTTCTATCCAGCCACTACTCCCTCTAATCCCCTCCCACATAACCTTCGACAATCCATCTCACCCATTGAAACATGTCTCTTAGACCATGAAGAGTAGATTGATGTAACTTTGGAGTAGGATCCATTAAGGTGGGTGCTTCTTCTTCTTTTCTTTCTCCCTTTCCCTTTGCTACATGCATGGAAGCATGTAGGACCCACCAATCCATGGTGGAGGTTCTACATGGCTCCTAGGATGGAGGCTATGGGCCTAGATCTTACTCATTCATTCCATGGTGGGTCATTCTCCATTGGACTCACCATGATGTACTTTCTCTTCATTCTAGTATCTCATAGGCCATTTAGGTCTTTGCATGCATAATTAGGAAAAGGTGTCCCCACCCTCTAACAACTTTTCTTGATGAATAATAGCTTGCATGTAACATATGTACATGTGGATGGCATGGATTGTAGTATGGAATGTTAATTAGTGGCAGGACCTTCCACCAATGGCTGGATCTTTCTCCTTCTCTCTCCCCTTCTCTCCTTCTTCTTCTATTTATTTATGATGTGGTGTGGCCCACTAAGAAGGTCAGCAACATCTCAGATCCATCTGGGAGATGGGACGTCCAAGCCCACCTTGTTGGACGTCCAGGCCCACCATGCATGCATAGGTTGTGTGGCCTCCAAACTTAATTTTTCACGGAGATTTTAATGCACTAATAGATCTGAAATTTTTCTAACCCATCAAGGTGGATCCCACTCGATGGATCAGGGTATTAAACCCTTGGATTTATTTATATGGGCCAAAATATGGACATCATATGTTGCTGTCCATAATTCAGACCCAGTTGAAACATGACTTTTGAGCTAATGTTTGGATCTATTTTTATGCCCTTTTCTCCCAAATTTTCATGGGGATTTTGTAATGCATGGACCTAACTTTGATGTGGAATGGGGCCCACACCATTTCCCCCATGATTGAGACCCATGGGATGGGCCAAAGTGGGCTAACTGTCTAGAAATTTCTGGATAGTTCAGCAACACTATAAGTTGGAAATGAGCATTTTTACCTGAGTTTCTGGAATAAGTGAGCCACCCCAGTGGACCCCACTTGTTGTCCAGATGTAGGGTCACCTTTTTCCCAATTTTTCAAGGGTTTGGGTGGGTCCAAGCCCACCCCATGTGGTCCCAAACATAGGGACAGTCACATTTCCAGCAACAATTTTTTTGCAGTAGATTTCTTTAGGAATACCTATCTGTCCATAAATTGCAGGAGTTAAATAAAATATTTTTACTATCCCAAAAATTCTAAAATTTTTCAGGGGAGTGTCCCACCCATTTTAGGACCTACCCACAAAATTAAAGCCAATGGACCCCATTTGGGCATCCAAAAGGGTAGGCCAACATACTGGACTGCCAAAAATTTCTGCTGTGCAGTCCAGCAGCATAGTCCCATGAAAAATAAAGTTTTAAAAATACTTTCTAAGAATGTGGGCCATATTTCTAGGTCCTAGATTATTTTAGGCTTGATGAGGGACCTTGGTTCCAAATTTTAGGAATTCTGGAGGCCCAGAACTCACCCATTGGATGGCCCAAATTCAGCACAGTTATATTCCACCAATATTCCACCCTAGATAAATTGTATTCCTAAAATTAATTAAAATACTTTCAGGTATCCTAAAATCATGAAACTTTATAAGGAGGTGTTACACCCATGATGGGATCCACCTACCAATTTTTGGTGCTAATGGATTCCTATGAACACCGTGGAAAGGGCCGGACAGGCCCACCATGTTGGGACATCCAGGTCTGTCCGATTTTCTGGATAGACTGTCTTATTTAAATTAATTAAAATACTTTAATTATTCAAAAATTTTGAAATTTTGTGAAAGTGTGACCCACACATGGAAGGACCACCCTAAAAAGTTTCAGGGCCAACGGGCCCCTGTACTGACCATGGTGCAGCCTGCAATTTAAGTCAGTTTTGGGCCAAATACCTAGGCCCGTCGGACCAACTACCATGGGACGCCCCTACCTTGGGCTGTTGTTGGGCTTGTATTCTAGTAACATGGCCCACTTCTAGTGTGTGTTTTGTATTCCCCTCTCATCTAGTGGGACCTACAGTGATGTGTATAGGTCATCAGAAAATAAATACTATAAATCAATTTATTTGCTGGACTCCAACAAACCTAGAAAGCGGGTGGGTTGGAAATTCAGCAATGGGCCCAATGTTGCCGCCCCATAAATGTCTGTTTTAGGGCAGTATGGCCCATTAGATTTGGGGAAGATTTAAGTTAGTTATCTTACAATTTGAATTTTATTTTTGGGCTTAAGTAGTGCATGATTGAAGGCCCATTCCAATTGGATTATTCTCAGGCTAGTCTTCTAGTTAATGGGCCTTATAGCCTTGGTTAGGCTGGAACTTTTGATAGGCCCGTTGGGCCCTAGGGTCCTATATTTACGTCTCCATTGTGATGGGTCTTGTGGGTGAAATACTCAAGTGGTTGGGCCCTTGCTTGCCCATTATAATAAATCCATACTCGGGCCGAGATGTGAGGCCCAACTTACTTGTGTTAAATATAATGATTTCCCATATGTCAGGAAAATGGGCTGTCCAATGGGCCCACCACATTGAGTGAACCCATGATCCTTATGGTTGGGCCCAAACTTCACTTGAGCGCCCACTTCATGGCCTATGATTTGGGCTTGGGGTATGGCCCACTAAACTATACATTGCTTAGACTTTAGATCTCTTATCATATGCATAGCAGGCTACCTTTTTTAGACCCAATTGAGGTTGAATGTCCTCCTTGGTGGCCCTAAGGCAGGCCCATAGAGACCTTTATAGGTGGTTAAAGGCCCACCTTAGGTTGGCTAGGACCATCCCTCTTTAGGGCCATGGCTCTCTCGTAGCATGTGGGTCATCCCAAATTACTGGGCCCCCACTAGAGGATTTCTCTTCTTCTTAGAATACCTATCTACGTGCCTAGACCTTGACCCTCCTTAGGATGGAGGATTCCATAATTTCCACAGGTAGCCCACTTACATTTCATGACCCATATGCATCATCTGTATGAATTAATTGCATTGTGTGGTGGTCATTGAGGGATGGAGTTTCTCCCCTCGTGCACATTGTGTGCCTGCGGCTAGTGCATGATTTGTGTGTGTGACTCATGCATTGTCATTGCATTTCATGATGATACCGCCCTTGCTTCATCAGGGCCTTACCTCCACAGGGATGTTCGTGGATGGCTGTATGTGTGGACACCGAAAATATTATTTGAGCATACCGGGTGCATAGGATGCCTATGAGTGAAATTTCTAAAACTTCCATGGTACTAAGGATCTGCTCCAACGCTATGATCGGGTGAAATATATGAGCGTACAAGGGCCTCATACGGTTAGGCCACGACTCCCTCTGTCATGTAGTAGGTTGGATAGGGGTGTAGCCTTACCTACCTGGTATGAAGCATTGCTAGGCTAATTCTGACCAACTCATAAATGGGTCCGCTACTGTCGGGCCTTACTGGTGATTGGCTGTCTACAGGTGGGTAGTGAGGTCTCTTATGCTCATTTAACTGTGCGAGGTCTGTAGAGCAGTATTCATTCAGTAGTGTATTGGACCCCGGTGATTTTCTTATGATTGGAAATGTACTTGATATGTGGTTTGGATATGAGCATTGGCATTACTTGCATCGCATTAGCATTGGCTGTGTAAGCCCCTTTATACATTGCCTTAGTATGACGTCCAGTACTCATTGCATAGTATCCATGATAAGCCTTGGTAAGGCTAGTGTTATTCTTATTGAGCATGTTCTTTCCTTATACCTCCTGCTATTCTTCTGTGTACCATTGACACACACTTTCACCACCCTTTAAGCTTTTATAAGCTTATGCACGATTGATGCATGTAGGTGATCCTAGACAGGCATCGTAGAGGCAGAGCGTGGAGTAGAGTTAAGCTTGAGGACTCCAGTATTGTCGATTTCTCTCTCTTTTCCTATTATCTAATGTATGTCCTTTTGGGCCTGATGTAAACTTATAAAAGTTTAAATTCTTAGTGGATTTTGTGATGTGTGCCCTTTGTTATTCTCAGATATACTTATTGTGATCTTGGGTATGCTCGTATTGAAATGATTATACTGTTATGGAAATCCTCCTTGTAGGATCCCAAGATCGGAACCTGCCTCAGGAGCCGAGAATGGGGTACTACGAAGGCTGTTGCGGCCAAAACCGGCCATCAGGTTCCTTGTGAGTCCGATTACCGAGTCTGGGGCATGACATCCATGTTGTCCCATTATTGGGACGTTCTCGCTGTATAAAATTGGGACCCACCCTTGCAACCTATTTTCAGGCCAAACTGGATGGAGAGAAAACACAAAGATCAGCTTGATTCAGGTCTGATGGGCCACGTATACATGGGATCCACCTGCTGCACGTCTTATGCTCACTGTCCAGCAGGTCTGAACGGTGGAAAAATATAAATATCACCTTGATTCAAAGCTGGTGGGGCCATATACGTGGACCCCACCCTGATGTATATTACTGACCACCGTCCAGTAGGTCTGGACGATGGGAAAATACAAATATTAGCTTTGTCTGAAGCAAGTGCACCACACGTGTGGACCCACCTGATGTATGCGTTTCATCCATGCCATCCACCGTCCCTGGATGGTGGAGCCTGCTTTAATGTATGTGTTGTATCCACCATCCAACAGCTAGATGGTGGAACACACCTTGATGTATATGTATTATATCCTCACCGTCCAACATTTTTGGATGGTAGGCCCACATGATGGTGTGTTTCACATCCACACCGTCCGACTGTCCATCTCAAGATGTGGACACCACCATGATTTATTTATTTCACACTGTCTAGTCTGCTAGACGGTGGGAGCAACCTTAATGTATGTGTTTTAGTTCCACCGTCCAGCTAGGACAGTGGGCCCACTATGATATGTGTTATATCCTCACCGTCCAGATAGATGGGACGGTGGGACCACCTAGATGAATGGGTTGTATCTCCACCGTCCAGCTGGATGGTGGGACCCACCATGATATATGTGTTTTGTCCTCGCTGTCCATTTGGACGTGGGACTCACCTTGATGTATGTTTAAATCCACGTTGTCTAGCAGCTCGGTCTGGGCACTACGGGACAGCAGGGATTAGTGCCCACCATTGTAACCTCCTGGGCCCCACTATGGTATTTGTGGGAGGCCCAAAAGCAGGCCCACTAGCTGCTGATGTGAGGCCCATGGTTATGGCCCATCGCGATGTATTTGAGGCCCATGAGTGAGGTGCATTGTGATGTGTATGAGGCCTAGGTATGAGGCTCGTTGTGATGTATTTAAGGCCCATAAATGTGGCCCATTGTGATGTATTTAAGGCCCATGAGTGAGGCCCATTGTGATGTGTATGAGGCTCAGGTATAAGGCCCATTGTGATGTATTTGAGGCCCATGGATGTGGCCTATTGTGATGTATTGAGGCCCATAAGTGAGGCCCATTGTGATGTGTACGAGGCCCAGGTATGAGGCCCGTTGTAATGTATTTAAGGCCCATGGATGTGGCCCATTGTGATGTATTTGAATCCCATGGGACGTGGCTCATTGTGACATATTTGAGGCCCATGGGATGTGGCCCATTATGATGTATTTGAGGCCCATGAGATATGGCCCAATGTGATGTACATGAGGCCCATTGTGATGTGTATGAGGCCTATGAGCAAGGCCCAATGTGATGTATGTGATACACATGCGGCCCATCTGTCCTTCTAGATATTTAGAGGGCTAAGGGCCCTGAAGTGATTTCTGACTTCCAATCATGGATCGCACCATAGGGCAATAGTGGTTAAACGTCCACCGTTGTAAACTATCCTAGGGCCTGTTGCCAAGCCCACTTCTTTACCCTAGTGGGCTAATCCAAACCATTGCGTCCTTACTTATATTAGTAATACCTATTTGGCTAACCCAAACCGTTGGGCCCCCATGTGTCAATAGTGTTTTCCACCATGCCCTGTAGTGCTACCCAAACCTTGAAGCCCACCTTGTGTTCACACCAGGCCTTCCATAGGAAGTGTGGCCCATTTAGATACTTGTGCTTACCCAAGTTTAGTGACCATACCTAAGGCCCACTTAGGTGTTGAGCGGGCTACCTAATCTGCTTGGAAGAACACATAGTCCTAAATGTATAGACCCCACCAAGCCACCTTGTGTACTTATTAGGCTCCCCATACTTATTACATGATAGAGAGGGTGAGGAAGCCCACTTATTGTACATAAATTCACCCTCTTAACTCACCTTGTGGTACACCCACTTGACTCGCGCCATGAGACATCTTATCCTTGTATACAGTTACTAGGACCTCGGTGTCACGTATATACCATCCACACCATCCATTTACTTCTTTGGGACAAGTGTGAGGCCTATCCTTGACATTAGTACACCATCATCTCTTGCCGTAGATGGAAGAATATGTGGTACCGAATTTAGTATATCCACTGTGTAAAGCATATCTCGATGTATGGGTTAGATCCGTCGTCCTTCCAGTGGACCCCGTCTTGGGATATATGATATATTAGTGCCTTGGGAGGATAATGTTAGTCTAACATAGGACATACCACATGGACTCCTATAGTTATAGAAGGGGCATGTCATTTAGCTCCTACTCTTTTTATGTGATATACCGGTTAAGGCCGATTATTATTTATATATGATAATCGTGCTAGTGTACATAGTCTAGTACAACACTCTGAGATCAGGCTTAATATTACATCATGATACATGCTCGTATGCATCATTTGTATGCCTATTGTGAGGAATGATTGATCATAGCATTTCCTTTGGGCTGAGTTATTTAGGGGACTTCATAAGAGACAAAGTTGCCCCACATGATCGCGTGGTACGCGTAGGTTTGATGCATGATTAGATAGTATGACTCATGCATCTCGTATTTGTGTGACATGATCATTTGGCGCCCTAGTAACATCAGGGCCATGGCCTTCACATGCATATCATGATGGTCAGATAAGACACCGAAAATGTTGGTTCATGACATAGGGCACGTTAGATGTCCTTGGGTAAAATTCCCTAAACTCCCATGGCCAGGGGATGCTCCAACGTCTAGACCGAGTGGATGCATGAGCACTGAGTGCCGAATACCAGGAGGCCGCACTTCCAACTGTGTCCTAGTCGGTTGGAAGGGGGTGTGGCCTTACCCGCCTGAGGGAGTAGGCAATGACTAGGCTGAGTCTGACCCAGCTTGAGGAATGGGTCCGCTATTGACAAGCTGGGTTGATATTGGCAAACGGATAGTGAGGTCTCTTCCACTTACCCAGTTGTGCACTTAATGGGGCGACAAGCTGGCATAGAATGTACTAGACCCGGTGATGATCCCAAAGATGTAAGGTACTGATATGTGGACTTACTAAGCAGGAGTTGCGTACTCAGTATTTGATTGATTCATTCATTCATTCACTATCCGCTCGGGCTAATAGTGCGTAACTAATTTGTTATGTGTACCTTCGCAATGACAAGGATTTCGGTTGGGGCGCGCGACCAACCTGAGATCAAGAGTTTACCATGTTGTGTCTAGCAATCCAAATTTAGATATGGGACTTGTTTAGATAAAAGTCCTTTGTGATGAACCCCACAACTTGTAATACCACGTGCCATCATCTCGACTACACACTCCAGTTTTGTCATCTCTTTTGCATTGCATCCTCTGCATATGACATTTAATTTATGATGTTTTTGCATTGCATAGCTTAGATATGGCTGACAGTATTCATGGACTCGTCAGGATTTGCATATTTCATTGCTTCCTCAGTATATGATATTGTCTTATTGTGTCTTTGCACTGCATAGCCTGGATAAGGCTGATGCTATTTATGGACTTGCTAGTCTTTCTACTTACTCTGATACTGATATGCTTGGAACATGCAATGCACACACATACACCGCCCTTTAAGCTTCTTTTAAGCTTATGCACGACCGTTGCTTGCAGGTGACGTTAGGTCGTAGTAGCATTAAAGCAGGAGCATGGAGGCCAAGCTTTGTGGAGATTTCATTATATATGTGTATTTCCTCCCAGCATTGTAATTAACTGTTTATATTAGTGGATATGTGATGATGATGTTGCTCTTGTGATTTGGGTACACTTATGGTTATGCTCCTTTACAAAAATTTTACAATGAAAATCCTCCTTGTAGGATCCTAGGATCAAAATTTGGCATATGGGCGCTGGGAGCCGAGAATGGGGTATTACGGAGGCTGTCGGCGCCGGATTCAGTGATCGAGATTTTTGTGAGCTCGGTTTCTAAGTTTGGGGCATGACATAAAGATACCCAGTGGAGTCGCCATTTTGTTTCAACCAGAAATGAAAAGCATTTGATTTGGGGAATTATCTCACTCAATAATGATAAAAAGAAAAAAAAAATAAGAGAATAATCATCAAATTTATTCATTCTGAGTTCATTACATCCTTTTGAACCTTTAATTCTGAGATAGAATTTTTAGAAAATACAAAAGTCCAAGTATTGAATAGGCTCAGATATAAATTTTGGTAGCATTCCGACTCATATCAGTCATGTCTCCCAGGGAGATGAGTTGTGCGGGCTTTCTGTGCACTTCGTCCCTCATTGACATGATAAAGGAGTACCTGAATCACTTTGAAACACCTGAAATGACCTAAGGACTTGAGAAAATGTAGCATAGTGTTGTCTCAAAGAGTACCTGCGCAACTCCTCCATGAGTTGCGCAGGCCCACGCAATTCACAAGGAGTGGCACGGCCCAGCCTTCTGCACTCTGCACTCCCTCTCCTTCTCTCCATCTTCAATAACTGTCAAAGGCACTGGTCTTCCGAATATCTGATCTTGCAAATGAGGGGGTAGGAGGTATTTATAGGCTCCCGCATGTGTAAGCCCTCGAATCCAGTGTCGTGGACCCCACTTCACATCACCAACTCAGCATATCTTGCGAAGAGTAGGGCAGCCTAGCGCAACTTTGGTGAGTTGCGCGGACCCGTGCAACTTGGGTCCTGCACAACTTAGGTCCAGCGCAAGTCATCTTGTCTTCACTTCTATGCTCTATTTCTTTCTCTAATTCTTCTTCTTGAAGCTTCTTTCCTTAACCAAATTTTATGCTCCAACAGTCATTTAAAAAATAATTCACATGATTGTTTAATAAGAATCCTATTCACAAAATTTCTAATAACTCAATTCAGTAAAGAGGAAATGGCTTAAGTGGGGCCAACCCTAACAGCAATTCCCATAGTTTCAAGTTGGATGTGAAACATGGAATTGCAAAGAGAGTTTGGTTGTCACTACACTGTCTCACCTCCACTATGGTCAAATTTCTACATATTTCATTGCAATATAGCAAACTTGTTCCCATTCCTGCAAACTCTGGAAAATCAACAACAAGATTATTAAAACACATTCTTTCAAAGGATTCTAAATACATAAAAATAGAAGTAGATGGATAATGGAGACTTTAGAAATAACAAAATTATATTTAGGGTAAAAGACCTAAAAACTACCTATAAGAAGAATATTTAAGTGAAGAAGCAAAGTATGCCGTTATGAATGCGAGTATTAATGATGATATGTATGGTTCCTTGAGAAAATATATTAAGCGGTAAATACAATTATAGGTTGGTACAATGTGCCTCACATGGATTGCTAATGTCCCAATATAGAAAAAGAAAATCTTGGACTAGAACTTGGAATTTCTTATTCTTGCGAATCACATCAACTATGTATCTCATCAGATCAACGGTTTGGATCAACGAACATGACCCAGATCCTATGTCCATATTCCAACATAAACTTTGACAATATGTAGCAAACTCTTCAGGATCCCTTTTTTATTCATACAAAAAGAAATGGGTGGACACTTTGATTTTTCAATGTATCCTCACATCATTGAACATTACTTTCCAAAATAAAATAAAATTATCTTACCTGAGATGTGTTAGTAAAATGTTCAAATGCCCCATTACTAAACTTGCTTTGGTAGAGGTAATGAGAGAATTTCAAATGTACAATTTTTTTTCTATGCTGGAGATGGTAGATAGGCTTCTTCCTCTTCCAACAGGTCACATGTAATTCACAATAAATTTAGTATTTTCTTTCTGTCAGGTCTGCGATTTGTTGGTTTTACAATTTCACTACCTAAATCATCCCATTGAAAAGGAAAATTAGTTATTGAATTCATACCATTTGTTAATTTAGAAGTAATTGGGACCATTGATCTGGTCGACCGACATGTCCGTCTACCAAAGGCCAAATTTTGTAGTGATTGGATGACTCTGGTGCTTGTTTTGAATTAGCCATCAATATTTTCAGTACAGTAATTATCAAGCTACCATAGTTTGATCGCATCATCTTTTTCTAGTTGTGGGTCATATAAAAGAAATCCCTCCATCTAGCCATAATTTGTTTCTGCCTGCAGCTTGCAAGACAAAATAATAAAAATAAATTAATTATATTTCAACAATTTCCTATGATTTGGATAGCATATCCAATGACTTTCAATGGCATAGTAAGAATGTGTTCCTTCTCATACAAGTCAATGGAAGGAGGGGCCCACTTATTATAAGCAAAAGGGTCAATCTTCAATCCAAAAGTTACATGGGGCATATCTCATGACTTTCAATGGCCCACTTACATGAACCGTGGCTTAAAATTTCATAGCCATGTCTCATTTCTGACTCAACAAGTCTCCATTTGCAAAGAATAGAGGTAAGGAAAATGAAGAAGAGAGGGTAGAGATCCGACCTCTAATTGGCCAATCGAATCTATGGTAGGGATTGATTCATGGGAAGATGAAGCTGCAACAACCTAAAACAAGCAAAGAAAGGGAAAAAATAGAACAAAAAAGTTGTAACTATCTATCAATTTTTTTTTTAATAATAATGATGTCTCTTACCATTGCTAGTACATGCCCTAATAAATCAACTCATCAAAGTCACTGCCTATTTTTACACCACTTATACACTCTCGTTGTCCTTCATATACCACCATCAAAACAAGATCATTATAATAGTAGGAAAAAAGAAAAAAATAATGAGAGAGAGATCTTTTATGGGTTTTATTTAAAAGGTTAAGAAAGAAAAATTCATATATGTGTGTATATTTCAAACGGATTGGATTGGATTGGATCCTTATATATGTGTCGAATTTGGTTTTTATTATTTTTTTAGAGTAATCATCATGCAGCAGAATAAGAGAAAGAAGTATCCCAACAATCTTGCTTCACAATCAATTTCAATAAAAACTAGGTTAGATTTTTGAGAAAGTATGATTTACCTTTTTGATTGTGAGCGAGTGTGAGACTTTGATCTATGATTAGATTTACCCGTCGAACAAGATTGAGATATATCCATGCCGCCCATCTCTATCTCTGTTATAATCTCTACGCCTAAACATGAAATCCATTCATAATGATATCTGCAAAAAGGCAATTGAAAACTCAGCTTGTAGCAATTGCACCAGCCTATCCCCAATCTACATAAAAGTGCCAATCTCAGGTAGCACTGGTTTGCTAGTTGTCAAACTTTTGCCCACCAACCATGATAATTGTCAAAAAACCAACATCAAATAGATGGAACAAGGTTATAGTCATGATGATCATGATTTATACATGAGAAACGGGCATCAGTTGGAATTCTAAAGCAAGAAAAAAAAGAAGAAAAAAAGAAGAAATGTCATATACATTCTTAAAATAGATACTTTTTTAATGAATGCATTCATAAGATGAGTTACAAGGCATTACTCTTCAAAAGTTTCAACACCGTGAGTACCACAAATGACAAATTCCAGTAAACTGTTGAAGAATTACCATTGCAGATTATGAAGACATCCTTTTCCAAATTAATTCAAGAATTTTAGGAAATTTCTTGTTCACCAAACCTTTTCCAAATTATTCCTGTTCGCTGCATTCGACAAAAGCCCAACTCTAATTTGCAATACATCTACAAACATTACCTCCTCCAAGAGTTCTTTGTGTCAGTTCTTGTTGCAACTCATGCTGCATTCGACAAAAGCCCAACTCTAATTTGTAATACTAAGAAGGATTTGATTCATAACTCAGAAAATCACAAAGCAACCATATTTTTTTGAATTAAAATTCCTCATTTTGAAGTAACCTTGGATTCAAGCATGTCTTTTAATGAAATTCCTTCAATGCATCATAAAAAATAAGAATAAAAAAAATAAAAAAAAAAAGAAAAAAGAAAAAAGAAAGAATGAAACATAATCTCTGTAGCAATTAGACCTTTAGGATGCCAAACAAATCAAGCATGGTAAAGAGATCTTGAACAAGGTCCGTGAAAGATACTTTTTCTAGTTCAGGAGGCTGTTCGGAAAGTTTGAAGCCTCTGCAATCAGGAGCAATGGTCCGAAATCCAGCATCAGCGACCGCAATCATCTGGTACCTCCACTTGTACCACATCTCAGGGAATCCATGTAAGAAAACCACCACCACAGAACTTGCACTTGAACAAGAACACTAAAAAAGACTACAAAAGCAGAGGAAAATATCCAGACTGCAAAAGGAAAAATAGGGGAAGTTGAGTTCAACACCGCTTCCTATCTCAATGATGTGATACTTGAGTCCTTTTATCTCGACGTGCCTGTGCTATATCGGCTCCATTCTTCAGATTGCGATCGGCGATGAATTGGAGATGGAAGACGAGTACACTCACGAGGAGTTACAGGTAGTGATTGTTATCTTGTAAGGTAGTAATAAGATCATTTCTCATGCAAGTAGTGATTGTTATCTTGTAAGGTAACCAATCTGCAACTAGAAGGAAAATCCAATATGAAAATATTTTTATCACAAAAAAAGTGGGCCAAATATGTACAAGTCACTGGCACAGTAGTTCATGCATCTTTGTGCAACTGACTAATTGAAGAGCTATAGTGGCTGGCCACTTGTTGGAAGAGATTTTGTCCATGGATGGCTATCTGATGTGAGAGTTGTGAAGAATTGTGGATTTAGCTAGCCACTAATGCATAGATTCACCATTAACAATGGACATCATCTGCACTTAGCTAATAAAAAGAAAAAGAAAAGAATTGGACCAGGCCAAGAAAATGTAACAAGATTATACATTCAATGAAGAGAAGGCCATAGAAACAATGGCTAAGACCATTTGCCATAATACCGACCATACGTTTCTTTGAAACATGGGCCCAATTGTGCAAAATAAATTTGAACTCACTGTTGAAACTCCAGTTATGTAGAGTATGATGGAAGCCCTCCTAGGCCTACATTGTAAAGAAATTGCTTCCTATTTTACTTTTCAACTAACATATTACAAGCAGAAAATGCATAGAGTGAAATAAATCAAACATTCAATGAACTGTTTCTACAGATTGAAGTACATAACATATAGTGATATGAGCATATCATACCATACTAAAAAGTCTAAAATGAAAAAAAAAAACCCACATAAATCCTCAAGTTACAATTAGAAAATGTCAACCAAACATCTCATTACCATCCAGTCACTGTTCCACCATTCTTCACTCCATCTAGTCACTTTGCACATACAAGTCATCGAAATCTCTGCTGCTGTGGGGAAAAAATGGAAATCAATTTCTAGTAAAACCTTAAAACTCTATGCTAGAATCTAGTTACTCCAAGCATATACCTAACTTTAAAAACTAATCATGGATGAAACAGGAAGTATAAGTTACCTAGTGTAAATGGTCGAAGTGTCTTGATGCACGTTACAAGTGAGGCCAATGGTTCTAAGATCCAAATATTGATTTGATAGGCTTGGCCATAGCTGGAAGATGCTCTAAAAACCTTCTAGATCAAAGATCCTAATCTGTCAATCAATATCCTATAAAAGACTGTTAGGAAAATAATACATCAATTACCTAGGAAAAAGATGGTAAGGAACACCCAATTAGATTTACTTGGGTCATAGCAAATAGAAAAATTTTAAAATTACATGAATATTACTAGCATGAACCAATTTCATGCTCAAGATGTGAAATAACTATATTCATCAATATGGGCTTGAGAGCATAAATTGGATGCAAACAAATCCAAAAACATTGGCTCCTCACTGAGTTCTCTATATACAACAAAACTACACTATGCAATTGAAGATTATACATTTTACAATGCCTACAATATTATGGGACCAAATAAGTCAAAAACCATATCAAGTTAACAGAAAATAGAGGTTATTACCACATGTATATGGATTCATGACCATCAACATGCAGCCGCACATGCCAATATGGAACATGTGTATGAGACCCTAGCTTTCCATTAGATGCGCCACGCGTAAGAATCAGTCTTTTTGCTCCTTAAGTCTATCGCAATATACAAAAGAAATGGAGGCATATACGACTCATCTAGAACATCCATTTTTTTTCATACACAGTGGTCCACCTACAAAGTAAAACACTTGATTTTTAAGCTAGAAATTCTAAATAAGTATGACCAACTGGACAGAAAGTTATCTTACACCCTTATGCTACATTGGTGGATGTAGTTGCATTTGGTTGGGAAATGCTCCACGCACATATGGGCTTAGGAAACCTCACCCACAACGTATGCCTTGGTCCAATAATCAGGTCAGATACAAATCAAGTAAGCCAATTGTATATGGAAAAAATGGGCAGTGAGCACTTAACATACATGTATGGCACGTTAGATGAGCAGATGTTCTGAATTTTGTGCAAGGGAAACTATATAGTGAAACTGCCTAGCTATACGTCCTAGAGGGGGGGGGGGGGGAATAGGACGATGCCAAATTATAATTATAACATCGGAATAAAATAAAGAGATTGTCAAATAAAATAAATCAATTTACAATGCTGAAATAAAATCAACCTCAATAAACAAGTATTGAGAGGTTGATACGAATTTAGTTCTAAGGACAACCTTACACCATAAAAATCAAGGGTTTATGGCAGGACAACCTTATTTCTAGAACGTCCTTTGTATCAAAAACTCAATCTGAAGAGAAATAAATAAATAGCATGGAATTGAAATAAATTACAAGAATTTAAATCTAAATTATTACAACATTCCACACACTTGCTTGAAATGTAAATTTTACAACATTCACATCCACACATACATCCCACAAACTTGAATGATAAAAGATATAAAACTTAAGCAATAATTCAAACCACAAGACAGAGAATTATAGTGGTTCGCCTGTGTGTACACCAACTATTTCACAACAGCCACACAGAATGCTACTCCACTCCTAATATCCTTACACAGGGGATATTAGTGTTCACTAACAAAATAGGTTTCACAAGTTCACCTAAAACCTTCACAATTGTCTCTTTTTAATTTGGGCTTACACAATCCAAAAACCCACACTTTCTGAGTTTTCTAGCTCTCCTCAGATAACCACACAATGAGATTTTTCTGGCGAATCTCAAACAAAAACCAAAAGAATAGAAATTTTACATAAACGTAAAATACCTTGATTTCTCCTTTTGTAGTAGCCCGGAAGAACCAATCGGAGTAGATGTTCGAATCAACGTTCAATGTCCAATACTCACTTTATAATGGTTCTAAGTTCTAATTGATTTTAAATTAAATCAAATGGGCTAGCTCTATTTGATTTTGATTCCAAGAAGAAGGAATTACAGAATTTCCCCTTTTCAAATCAGATTGGAATGTAGGTCAAAATCAAATAAAAATAAGCTAACAAAAGGAAATATTAATTATGCACAAAGTAGCTTAAAATGAACACTAACTTATCTCAGAGTGGAGCCTTATATTTTCTCAAAATTAATCGATGAAAAACTCTAAAAATCGTGTTCAATTTATAGATGAAAAGATCACGTCTACGACTGGTCTAAGGAGCCCTTTGACTGGTTGTAGGACCAACGGCATTTTGAAATTTTTTAGCGCGATCTTAAAAACCGTTCTACAACTGGTCTTAAGGAGTCTACGACTGGTCGTGGACCACCTACGACCGGTCGTAGCTGACCCAGGACTGGTCGTAGACAACCAGGTTTGGTTGCTGGAGTTTGAGTCGTAGTTCTAGGACTAGTCAAAGGTCGAGTCGTGACCTCCCTACGACCGATCGAACAGTCTCTAAGACTGGTGTGAGTAACCAAAAAATTCTGAAAATCTTCAACAACTTAGGACTGGTTGTGGAATTTCTTGGACTGGTCGAACCAGTGCTAGGACTAGTCGAATAAGGTCCAGGACTAGTCTTAGAACAGACCAATTCATATAAATAGATTCATTTTGAATTATGTATACAAAATGACCTACCCTAAGGTCAATCTAAGGTCTATCATACCTGGGACATGAAGTATGAATATTGAACTTCATCCTTTCAGATGTAGGTTGACCTTTGAACCTTTTGAAGCTTGAGATCTCTATCATGATGTAGCTTGATCTTGAGATCTTTGAAAGCTTGAACTTAAACTTCATCTTGAGTTATACTTGAGTCTTGAAATGTACTCTTCTTATCGATGTAGCTCTGAACATTGATGCATAAAGTACATGACTTTACATTTCTTGAAGCAGAGCACCGTACATGTCTTGAACCATTGTGATGCAGTGTCTTGATCATATATATATCAACATACAAACACAAGACACAGATAAAGGTTTTGGCACAATAAAATTTGACAATCAAAGGAGCATGAGACCATAGCACTTACAATCTCCCCCTTTGTCATATTTGTGAGAAAACATACTCATATAAAAATAATAGAAGCACCACATGCATAATAAAGAATACATCCATCTATACTTACTCCCCCTGAGTAGCAGCACACATATGAAAAATATAATGATTGCTACACATATTAAAGTACTACTCATATCCATAAGCAATCAAACCAAAAGCTTTCAAAAGAGCTTCTAAAAGCCTTCTCCCCCTTTTTGTCACAAAATGACAAAGAAAGAAATAATGTAAAGGATTAAAAGATGGAGTAATAGATGGATTTAATCGACTATATATAAGCAAGTAAAAGTTCACAATCCATTTACCAGTGTAACTAAAAAGTCAGCAAACCTACTAAAGTGCACAATCCAACATAAGTATGAAAGTTAATACAGACCAAGAATTAAAATCACTCAATTAGATCCTGAAGATGGAGTAGGAATGGTAGGATCAAGTTTATGCATCCCCTTATTCAAGCGCCTAAGTTACTTGCGCATATATTTAAACTGAAGATCATGAGCAACATTCATATTCTTTACCTTCTCCTCTAGAGCACGAAGATGAGCATCAAACTCAGATGGCTCATAGTCAGGATTATTTACAGAATCTGAATCAAGTTCATCAAAAATATCATCCATATTCACATCATCAAAAGGAAGATCACTAGCTTCTTCATTCCCAGCTTCAGCTCCTCCACCACCAACATCCACTTGGCTACGAGCCAATTCCAATTTCATCTTGTTAATATTCGAATTGTTAAAAATAAGATGATGGATGAGAACCTCTCTAACAGGCATAGCGACTAGCATGTGATTAGCTAAAACAGTCATGAGATAGGCAAAAGGAATATCACTATGACTTGGATGGAGACGAGACTGATAATGGAATGACATATCAATGAAGGAAGGAAAATTTTAGTACCAAAAATGATATAGTGCAAAACACGGACCATAAAGGTAGATAATTCCGTCTTATTACCAGAACGAGGATATAGATTAGAAATAAAAATCGTGTGAAGTACCCTGTATTTGGGTAACAAGTACCTTGAGGGGAGCGCATTCCCTTTATGAGTCCATTGCACATTCATGTTACGTAAATCTCTGATTAGCATATGCTTTTCAGATTCTGAGGGTTTTTCAGCTAAAGTATGAATAGGAATACCCTCCTCATTAACAGGTATATCCATTAACCCTACAATCAGATGACAATGAACCTTAAATGGACCTTCTCTAGTATCAATTTTAAAAGTTAAATTCTCAAAAGAGAATTTTGAGATACATGCGAACATGGCCTGTGCAATAGATTGGTATGCAAGCCCACCCTAATGTAAAATGTTATCCCATCCTACAGCTTGGAGAAGTGAAAAGATATTAAAAGGAGTAGTGTGTTCAATAGATACTGGTCTCTCAACAATGACACTACGTATACGCAAATCCCGCACATCAGAGGGATCATCTTCGGGAGACCGAAGATGACGCCGAGTGAATGGAGTTGATCTAGAGGACGATGGACCACGAGAAGTTTTCTTTTTCCCTCTAGCATCCATTTCCAAGAATAAACACACGGAAACAAGAAGATTTAATAGATTTAAAATGGGGTTTTGATAGATCAGATTTTTCAAAAGGAAACTCCAAAATTGTAATGAAAGATCAAATAGATTACTCCAAGAGTGAAAATGGAGTACTATTAACAAGAATCTTCAAGAAAAATGCAAAAGAACCACTAAACTCGAAGAACAATGAAGGTGGGTTTGACTGGTCGGGCCTCGGCTCGTTGGAGAGGAAAAAGAAAATGAGGAAGATGAGATTTTCCCTGGATCAAAATAATTCTAAAAATGCTAAAAATTTTCAGAATGTTAAACTTAAAAGCAATCATATCAACTATAGAAATCAGAATCATAACCATTTGGCTGAAAAAATTATGGATCTACTTAAGGAGCTTTTAAAATCTAACTCAGTGGGTAGGACTTATAACAACTGAAAACATAAGAAGACCAACTATGCTCCTAAACCCAAAACTATAATGAAATGGGTTCCTAAGGTTACTTATTTGGTTGCTCACACTGCTTTCAAGGCTTCAAGTCAATCAACATTGTACCTAGATAGTGGATGCTCTAGACATATACAGGTAACAAAGATTTGTTCACCAATCTCAAAGACATGACTGATGGTCCAGTCACATTCGATGATGGTAGAAACTGCAAAATTGTTAGCCAAAGTATGGTTCAACTCTTTAACCTTCTTCTATTTGAGAATTTTTTATATGTAGAAGGTTTAAAACATAATCTATTAAGCATCTCTCAAATATGCGATAATAATCATAGTGTAAAATTTACTAACCAAGGATGTGAAATTTTGAATAAGAATGGTTCGGTAATATTAACTGGTTGCAGAACTTCTGAAAACTACTACATAGTGATTCAAGCTCATCTAAGCTATCGTGTTACATGGTCCAAACTGATGAGACCGAATTATGGCATAAGCGCCTTGGACATGTACACTACTGCAGCTTGTATAAATCGAGCAAAAATAAATTGGTAAGAGGTCTACCCAAAGTAAAGAAAGTGGATAAAATTTGTGGCAAGTGCTAGCTTGGTAAACAAACCAGGAGTGCTCACAAAAAGGTGAACTCCAATGCCACATATAAACCACTCGAACTTCTCCACATGGATCTCATTGGACTAACTAGAACAGAGAGTCGAGGTGGCAAGAAGTATATTTTTGTCATTGTAGATGACTTTGCTAGGTACACTTGGGTAGTCTTCTTTAGAGAGAATTCAGAAACTCTCGACGAAGTAAAAAATGGTACTTAAACGTATCCAAACAAAAAAAGAATCACAAGTCACTAAGATCCGTAGTGATCATGGTTCTGAGTTTGAAAATAGTAGTTTTGAAAAATTTTGCAGTGACCAGGGAATATCACATGAATATTCTGCGCCCAAAACACCACAACAAAATGGTGTAGTAGAAAGAAAAAATAAAGTGCTTCAAGAGATGACTAATGTTATGTTAAAGCTTCCTAAAAATCTTTGGGCTAAAGCCATAAATACTGCTTGTTATATAATTAACCGGGTTTATACCAGAAGATCAAATAGTAAAACTGTTTATGAAATGTGGTTTGATAAGAAGACTTTTGTCAAATACTTTCAAGTTTTTGGCAACAAGTACTACATCTTACGTGACCGAGAAAATCTGAGTAAATTTGACACCAAAAGTGGGAAGGGATATTTTTAGGGTATGCTCTAAATAGTCAAGCATATCGTGTTCTTAACAAGAGGACTGGTGTAATTCAGGAATCCATTAATGTTGTCATAGATGATCATCTGAATGTATCTTTCACGAGTTTAGAAGATGATGAAGTCTCATTAATTGATAAACCAGACTCTTCATCCAGTCGAAATAATGACATTGAACTACGATCAGTTAAAGATCATCCAACTGATCAAATCATTGAAAACACTCTCATTGGTGTGCGTACTCGTAAGCAATTAGAAGATATGTGCAACTACATGTGCTTTACATCTCAGATAGAACTGGCTAACATAAAAGAAGCCCTTACTGAAGAAAACTGGATTGTAGCTATGCAAAAAGAGCTCAATCAGTTTGTTTATAATGATATATGGCATTTGATTCTTAGACCTAATGATAAACATATAATTGGTACCAAGTGGTTCTTTAAAATTAAGTCTGATGATTAGGTAACATTATAAGAAATAAGGCGAAACTAGTTGTACAAGGGTACACTCAGATAAAAGGCATTGATTATGACGAATCCTTTGCCCCAATAGCTCATCTTGAATCTATCAGACTATTCATATCCATTGCTTGTAACAAAAATTTTAAAATCTATCAAATGGATGTCAAGAGTACTTTCTTGAATGGTGATTTGCATGATGAGGTATATGTAGAACAGCCTAAAGTTTTTGAAGGCCCTAAACATTCTAATCATGTTTATCATCTGAAAAAGCACTCTATAGTTTAAAACAAGCTCCCATGGCATGGTACGAGAAGTTGACTAAGTTTCTACTAAGTCATAACTTTGTAATGGGAAGTGTTGATAAGACACTGTTCGTAAAAAAATACAATGATCACATTTTAATAATACATATATATATATATTGATGACATTATCTACGGATCTACTTGTGCTTAGATGTCTGTTGAGTTTGTAGAATTAATGAAGTTGAAGTTTAAAATGAGCATGGTAGGAGAATTAAACTATTTTCTAGGTCTGCAAGTGAAACAGCTTGCTAATGGGATATTTATCTCTCAAACCAAGTATGCTCTAAACTTGGTGAAAAAATTTAGATTTGAGAGCGGTAAGAACTTCGATACTCCTATGAGTATGACACTTAAACTCTCTAAGGATTCAACAAGTAAAAGTGTAAATCCTAAGTTGTATCACAGTATGATAGGTAGTTTATTATATTTAACTGCGAGCTGACCTGATATTGCTTTCAGCGTAGGTATTTGTACTAGATATCAATCTGACCCTAAAGAGTCACACCTGATTGTTGTTAAGCGCATTTTGGGATATGTCCCTAGTTCTGCTAATCTTAGTCTCTGGTATCCACATGATACTAGTGTGCAATTAGCTGGTTATATAGATACTGATTGGGCAGGTAACATTGATGATTGTAAATCGACCAGTGGTAGTTGTTTCTATGTCGGGAACTGTTTGGTTTCTTAGCTAAGTAAGAAACTTAGTTCCATATCACTCTCCACAGCTGAGGCTGAATATATTGTTGCTAGTAATGCATGCACTCAGTTTGTGTGGATGAAGAGAATGCTAAGCGATTATGAATTTGCGTAAGAATCTATGGTTTTATATTGTGACAATTCAAGCGCAATTAATATTTCTAAAAATTCAATTCAGCATTCACGAACCAGGCATATTGACATTAGATATCATTATATTCATGAATTGGTGGAACACAAGATAATTTTATTGGAATACATTCAGACTAAGAATCAACTTGCGGACATATTCACAAAACCACTCGACAAAAATAGGTTTGCAAAATTAAAATTTGATCTTGGTGTGTGCAATAAGAACTGATGATGTGTGCCTATTTGTATCATAATGTATATATTTATTATTTTAAAATTTTAAAAATGTAAATAATATGCAAATTTTCATATTTTTAATGATGCACGACCAATCGAGTACACACTCGACCAGTCGTGGCTTGACCGGTTGAGTATGTACTTGACTAGTCATGAATCTTGGGTTTAGCCTTTTATTTGGGAAAAAAATACATTTTTCTTCATTTGGTTCTTCTTCTTCAACAAGCCCTACCATGACCGGTCGAACCCATCTTCAATTCCTCCAAGGTTAGTGCATCATTTTCAATTTTCTTGTAGATTTGAGTTCTTTGCACTTCCATTTCCTTGTTTGTATTATTTATTTCAAGCTTTATAGTTGTTTTATGGGTTTTCTCGCTAAAAATCTGATTTACTAGAAACCCTTCTTACCTCTTTTGTAATCCTTATCTTCCTTGATTTCTTTGTTGCAATGGAGAGTAGAAATAAGAAGAAAGGATCCCGTGGTCCCTCTTCGTCTCGTTCCACTCTTATCACGGTGCGCCATCTTTGGTCACCTGAGAAAGATCCCGAGTATGTATGGGATATTCGCTTACGCAACGTGATAGTTGAACGGACAGTTAACCCTGATCATTTGGCACCATTTGGTATTATTCCACTCCTTCAATTTGTAGGATAGGATAACATTATACATTGGGGCAGACCAGCATGCCGCTCCATTGTGCAGGCTATGTTTGCTTGCATTAGTGACTATTCTTCTGAGAATCTAACATTTATAATTACGACCAAAGAAGGTCCAATTGAAGTGGGCTGTCACCTTATTTCTAGGTTGATGGATATACCAGTCAATGCTGACGGTGTTCTCATTTATACACTTGTTGCAAAACTATTTGAATCTAAGAAAAGAATGCTCACTAAAGTTTTATACAATATAAAAGCAGAACAGAGTTCTGGGAATGCGCTCGCTTCTAAGTTTATGTTACCCAGATATAGGGTTCTCCATCGGATTTTTATTTCAAATGTCTGCCCCAGATCTAGTAACAAAACCGAGCTTACTACATTCATGGCTCGTATTCTTCATTCGATTATTACTGGTGTTTTTGTTTGTCTTCCATCCCTTATATGTTACATCATTATTCAGTTCCTTCTCCACCCAGGTCATAGCGATATACCTTTTGCCTATCTTATGACTGCACTAGCCACACATGGTCTTGTGGCAATGCCTGTTGGTGAAGCTCCAATTAACCATCTACCATTCAACAATTCAAACATCACCCAAACCAATATGTGAGACATTGGTAAAAACTACAAATCCATCACTCCCAGAGGGAAGAGTGAGGACAGGTGTGGATGTTAGACGATCCTCCAGCTCTACGAATGCCTGCTCACATGCGTCACTCCAAATAAACTCTGCGCCCTTCCAAGTCAACCTGGTCAGTGGAGCTGTAATATGATAGAAGCCCTCGATGAAACGCCGGTAGTAGCCCGCCAAACTAAGAAAATTGCAGATCTTGGACGCGCTCGTGGGCTGGTCCTACTGACGCACTGCATTAACCTTTGAGGGGTTTACTGCGACACCCTCCCTCGTTACCACGTGATCGAGGAACTTCACCTTCTCCTGCCAAAACTCGCACTTCTCCAGCTTTGCATACAGCTGGTAGGCACGGAGGGTCTGCAATGCAATCTCCAGATGCTTCTCGTGCACCTCACGGGTCCTTGAATAGATCAAAATGTCATCGATGAAGACTACAACAAACTGATCGAGATATGGACAGAAGACCTTATTCATCAACTGTATGAAGACCTCGAGTGCATTGGTCAGTCCGAAGGACATGACCTGAAACTCAAAATGACCATAACGCGTCATGAAAGCCGTCTTCGGGATGTCCTCCTCTCGGACCCGAATCTGATCATAACCAGAACACAGGTCAATCTTCAAAAAGAACTGCGCACCCTACATCTGATCAAATAAATAATCAATCCTAGGAAGCGGATACTTGTTTTTGATCGTAACTTTGTTGAGCTCGCAATAATCCAGGCAGAACCTCAATGTGTCATCCTTCTTCTTCACGAAGAGTACCAACGCTCTCCACGGTGAACTTCTTGGATGGATAAAGCCTAACTCATGCAACTCGTCCAACTGCTTCTGCAGTTTCCTCAACTCCAACGGTGCCATACGATATGGGGCCTTCGAAATAGGCGCGGTACCGGGCACGAGATCAATTTGAAACTCAGTGTGTCGGCAAGGCAGTAATCTCGAAATCTCCTAGATCACATTGGGAAAATCGTAAACCACAAGCAACTGGTTGATGTTCACCGCTATGGGCTCCTCTATGACACACGACATTATACAAGACAACGACTCTCCTCTATGACACACGATACAGGGCCTTCGAAATAGGCGTAGTACCGGGCACGAGATCAAACTAAAACTCAGTGTGTCGGCGAGGTGGTAATCTCAAAATCTCCTAGATCACATCAGGAAAATCATAAACCACAAGCAACTGGTTGATGTTCACCGCTATGGGCTCCTCTATGACATACGACATTTTACAAGACAACGACTCTCCTCTGGGCTCGGCAATGAACTAGAACTACGGCAGGCCGGGTATATAGAACGTGACTATCCTCATGGAGCAGTCCAATATGGCATGGTACTCGACAAGCCAATTCATTCCAAGGATGACATCGAACTCGGACATCAGCAATGCAAATAGATCGACAGGCAAAAAATATCCCCTACCAGAACAGGGTAAGATGAGCAAAATCGGCCCAACACTGCAGTCTTTTCCAAGGGAGTCGATACTAATAAATCCCTCACGAGCAGACTCCAACGGTAAACCAGTCGATTGGCAGAAACTCTCAGTCACAAAGGAATGCGATGCACCAGAATCAAACAACACATGTGCAATGCATACGGAGACTAAAAGAATACCCTCGAAGACCCCTCCGGATGACTGCGAGTCCTACTAAGCCACATAGAACCTAGCCTGAGCCAGCTCGGGAGGTGCATGTCCCCTCTGAGCGTGCTGCTTCTGCTGCTGTCGCTAAGGCAGTCAAAACTGTTGCCTCTGCTGCTGCGGCCTCGGAGGCTAGTGCTGATGTTGCTGCTGAGGGGGCCTCGGTGGTAGGGCTACTGTCGCTGCTGCTGTGGGGGTCTCTACTGCTGCTACAGTGGAGGTTGCTGTGAACCTCTCGGTTGCTGCTACTTCTGGGGGTGGGGACACTCCTAGATATGGTGCCCCGTCGCACCACACCCAAAATAGGTGCCGGTGAACTACCTCGGAGGTGGTGCTGACACTCGAAAGGTTGGGCGACCTGTGCACCTCAGTTGTGGTCGAAGCTGCTGGGAGTCACCGGAGGGAGCCTGCCTCTTTCGGTCTTTACTTTGACCGCGATCACTCTGAGTACCGGCCCACTCAGCCTTAAAAATCTGGGCCTTCCATACCACCTCCTCAAAAGTCGGGAGCTCATGCCAATAACATGACTTAAAAGACCGTAACGTAAACCATCCTCAAAGTGCCACGCTCTCCACTATTCATCATTTATTAAGTACGGTGCAAATCTGGACAGTGCTATAAAATGAACTGCATATTGAGCCACCGTCATATCACCTTGCACCAGGGCCTCGAACTCTAACACTTGCTGTCGTCGGATGTGATCAGGAAAATACTGTTGGTCAAACCGATCTACAAAATCCTCCAAGGTCCCCTCAAAATTGGCTCCTACTGCTCTGGTGACTGTTGCCCACCAGTGCTCAGCTTCTCCTTGGAGAAGAAATACAGCTGACCGGACCCGCCACTGGGTCGTACATCCCATCGTATCAAAAAACTTCTCTACATCAGAGCACCACCTCTCGGCTGCTGTCGGGTCTGGCTCTCCCTGAAAACACGAGGGATCAAGATGTCAGAACTCTTGAAGAAGGGCGCTCGCGTGCTTCTGCTCTGCATGGGCTGGTGAAACAATGTGGTGCTTGCCCTGCCCCTAAAGGGCGGCCGTCACAGCCTGCAACATCTGCTGTAACAGGGAGGCACTCACGGGTTCGGTCGAACCCACACCGGTTTCAGGTAGAGGAACGACATCCTCAGGCTGGGGGGTAGGAATCTCTGGTGGTGGAGTGGGGATTATAGGTGGTAGGGCAGGAGTAGTAGGTGATTGATGCCCACCAGTCGCTCAGGTCACTCTCCTGGGTGGCATGTCCTACACGGAAGAACAAAAGCGCCTATCAATCTTGAAAACTTTCGAAGGCACGAACGTTAAGAGTCTGTAACAGAAGATCACTAAGTTATCTGAACTCGGGACTTAATCATTCTAAACTCATAGCAGACATGTGATGTTGTTCTCAGTTATTCCTAAGTTATGCTCTGATACCAACTTCTGTCACGCCCCAAACTCGAAAATCGAGCTCATAAAATTCCCGATCGTCGAATTCGGCGTCGATAGCCTCCATAGTACCCCATTCTCGACTCCTGGCACTTATTTACTAGGTTTCGATCCTCAGATCCTACAAGGAGGATTTCCAACATCAGTTTAATTCGCGATAAGCATAACCAAAGGCATAACCTACAAACAATAACAAAAAACTCCATCACATTTCCACTATAATCAAAATTTATAAGTACAACGCGCATAATGGGAAATACAATGATGATAGACAAAAGCTCCAAGATGATCTTCTATGCGCTCCTGCCTCGGCACTGCTGCGGTCCAACATCACCTGCATGCAACAGTCGTGCATAAGCTTACGGAAAGCTTAGAGGGTAGTGAAAGTGTGTGCACAATGTAATAATACAATTATGCAATATCAGATTAATGCGGAATATGCTGATGAATCCATGAATACTATTGGTCGTATCAAGGCTACATGATGCAAGGCATGAATGATGTCGGCCATACCAAGGCCATGCGATGTGAGATGCAACTCAAGCATACCAATCCTCATCTGAGTCTACATATCAATACAGGTCAACTTTAGAATATCACCGGGGTCTAATACACTCCCAACCGGATTGCCATACCATCGAGCGCAATAAGGTGAGTAGAAGAGACCTCACTATCCACCTGCCAATATTTGGCTCAGCTCGTCGATAGTGGACCGATTACTCGAACTGGTCAAACTCAGCCTAGCTTTACCCCCTCCTCTAGGGCGGGTAAGGCCACACCCCCTTCCAACCGACTACGACACAGTGGAAAGCACGACCTTCTGGTAATTGGCACTCGACGCTCATGCATCTACTCATTCTAGACGTTGGACCAACCTCCTGGTACCAAAAGGGTTTAGAGAATTTTACCCAGGGACATTTATAACACCCCATGTAGAATAATATTTCCAGTGTGTAATCCTGCCAACCACGAGACGCCTGTGGAGGCTACGACCCCGATGTCGCTAGGGCATACAGTAGTCATGTCACATAATACGAGATGCATGAATCACACTATCTAGTCATGCAACAATCCTGTGCGTGTCGCGCGCTCATGTGGGTAACTCCCCTCATCAGGGAGTCCCATAATGGTCTGCCCAATGGCATGTGCTATGATTTATCACTCCTCACATCAAGCATACATATGATGCGTATATGCATGGGTCATGGAGCTATACTAAGTATATTATATGATGATGATGATGATGATGATGTACTCCCCTTTATATCAAGGTTGGGCCTAAGTGGCCTACCCACAATCCTAGGGATCCAGAAAGGGTTCCTTCACCATACATTGCATGACCCACTAGATGCCCTAAGGGGCCCAAATGAGTCCTAAATAGACTCTAAAATCAAAGAAGTAATCCCACTAACAACCAATGGGGGCCAAACATCTTGGGATAGCCCAATGAGAATAGATGGATCATGCAAATGGGGCCCAATCATTAGGGTCAACTCACATAAAGAATGATGTGATTGGGCCTAACAAGGCCTAAGGGAAGGTCACAATGAAGACATCTAACCATCATTGCCCATCAATGTGGACATCTAACCAACATTGCTCCCAAGGAGTGACCTACATAAGGGATTCATACACAACGTAACGGCCACACATACATCATATTGGGCCTTACTCATGGGCCTCACATACATTGCATCATGCTTCATATAAGGGCCTCGAATGTATCACAATGGGCCACGCCCACAGACCTCGAATACATCATAATGGGCCTCGCCCATGGGCCTTGAATACATCAATTGGGCCTCGCCTATGGGCCTTAGATACATCTCAATGGGTCGAGCCCATGGGCCTCAGATACATCACAATGGGCCTCATCCCATGGGCCTCCAACTTATCACAATAGGCCTAATCATCGTAAATGCATCACCATGGGCCTCATACGTGGGCCTCATATGCTACAAGTGGGCCGCACTGCTTGGGCCTCTAATGCATCAAATGGGCCACGTATATGGGCCTAGAATACATCAAATAGGCCATGCGACATGGGCTGAACAATACAAACAGGTGGGCCCCGCACATAGGCTAAAAATACATCATGATGGGCCTCATGGATGGGCCACATCAATGGGCCTCAAGTGGGCTTGGACCACACCAAAAATCATTTCAATAGTTGTAGGTGTAACATGTGTATCACTGTACACTATCAGTCCACGGGGCTCATGGCCCACTAATAATGATCAACACGGTCCAAACATTGCCCAGGTAAATCGGCACCATCCAAACATTTTCCATGTAAATCAGCACCATCCAAACATTGTCCATATAAACCAGCACCATCCAAACCTTGTCCATGTAAATCAGAACTATCCAAACCTTCTCCATGTAAACCAACACCATCCAAACATTATCCAGCACCGTCCAGCACTGTCTGGACGGCGTGGAGGAAATAAATACATCACGTGGGCCGTTATGGTGGATGTGGGACCCACATAACTTGCTGACATTAGTGGGGCAGATGGGTCCCGCCATCAAAACGGATGGACGGCAGGATGAAACACACGCCAGGAGGGCTGTGCATGGCACTGTCTAGATGGACGGTGGAGATGAAACACATGCGTTCTAGTGAGGTCCACGAGGTGTGGCCCACACATGCTATACATATATGTATATATTTATATATTATTATATATTATTATATTATATAATATATATATATATTATATTATATTATATATTATAATACATATATGAAGGACTGAAATATCCAACGTCCAGATGGACGACTGGACACAACACATACATCATGTAGCCCACCGTCCCAGCCCTGCTGGACGGACGACTGAAAAAAAATCACATACATCTGGTGGGCCCCACCCTCACACGTATCACACGTGTGGGGTGGGTCCCGTGCAAATGAATGGATGGTTAGATAAAACACATATCTCATGGTGGGACCTACGACTTGGGCGGTGATAAAACACATATCTCATAGATCTCCTCTTTTTTCTTCCACCAATGCGATTTAGAGCTCCAAGGGATGGATTTTAATGGTTGAGATGGACTTTGGATGGTGGGATTGGGTGGTAAGAAGGTGGGCCACACCAAGCTCTCTTGGAGGTTTGAAAGAGCTTGGATGTGGGATTTTTTTATTTTTATTTTTTATTTTTTATTTTGGGTTGCTTGGAAGAGAATGGAGAAATAAGAGAGAGGAGATGGGATGGAGTGATGAATGGGAGAGAGAGATGGGTTGTGTAAGAGATTTGTTGACTTTTGGGGTTACTTGTGTAAGAGAGGTATGGGTTATGATGGGTTGAGTGATAGGTTGAGTGATGGGTTGACTGATGTGTGTACTTAACATGTACTTGACCATTGATGGGATTGATGGGATATATTGGGTAGAGATTCTCTTGAAATTACAGATGTGTGGCGTTTTCCTCGAACTGAACGCGGGCCCACATCTCTTGGCCTGGGTATTGGCTTGGTGTGTGAGATGCGGTGTTAGAACCGTGGTGACGACGCGGTCGCTAGGGTACAAGTCTCGGGTTGAGTCGACTCAGGTTGACAGGGTGCGACTTAGGGTCGCGCGCAAATACCGATTATAGGTTGCGGGTCGCCAGAATTCGACAGGGAGGATCGTGAAAATCTTCAGAATAGTACGGACTAAGATACAGGTCTTACATAAGGGTTGTGTGAAATTTAAATAAAGTGCGTAGGGATTTCACACATAGACGTAGGGTACATCTTTAAGAAAATTGAACCACTCGTAATATTAATAATGTACATCATTAAATCTTGAAGTAGGACTTTATTTTTTTTTTTCTTTAAGGGGGGTTGATGGTAATGACCCTTGCCCTAGTAGTAAGTCATGAACACTTGCTTACACAAATAAACTTGGTATGGAGAACTAACAGGTGCATACAAACACTGTAAGATAGATTTTTGTCCATATTCATAGGGGAAGTGTTGAATTTTGGGGGCGAAATTCTCTTTAAGGGCGGTAGTTTGTAATGCCCCGTACTTTCCAGTACTCGAGCGTTACCATTAAAACCTAGTTAGTGAATGGAAGTAGCCTGAACCATCCCTCAAGTTGTTCATTAACACTTGGACAAGTTTAGAGGCTAGTCGGGACGTCCACTAACAACTTCGATTCTCGAATCACCAACTTTGGATCTACAACATTCCACGGATTAACCCAACCATTGAATTACAACCCCAACCCTGCTATTGTAGAATTCAATTACTCAAGGCACACCAAGAGGTTCCAAGTAGTCCTAAAGCCTCCAATCACTAATTACATACAATCCGACTAGAGGATCGCAATACCAACCATGGGACCACGGGACATGACAAGCATTCATCAAGCACAAATAAATATACATCAGTAGCTAATGACTTGATCTTTCAGTGCAAGGTAAAATAAATATGTAAATAAAACAATTATCATAATAAGAATATTAATGATAGCCTTGCTAAACGATATTTTAATAATAAGGAAAATATGGTAAATGCCACTTAGACATTCCTAGACATTACTATGATCAGTAATGGAGTCCTAGTACTGAAGTAAGACTCTTTTAGACCTTTGAAAGTAATCCCTATCCACATATTAACTATCCATTTAATTTATTCTCAAAATGGCCCATCACGACTTCAGAGTCACCTACTCTAGGGCTTCAATCACTCGTATAGACCAATCACTAGTTTAGATTAGGAGCCTGTTTAGTCACGAGCTCAACCATCAAATCATTCGTCCTAGTTTTGGGAGTTCGAACAATAAAATCCACAATGTGTCATCGATCACTCCAACACTTAATTTTCCTAATCCAACTAGCGGGTTATAAAATGAACATATATTATCTTATATTGAAACCCAGACTGCTAGATCCTCCAAGTCACGTCACTTAATGTTGAAATCCACTAGACATTAGATAATCCAACCATTTTGATTGTAGTAAAGACCATTAGATTCCTTCTAAGACCAACTAAGAACCACTAGAAACCCTGAGGGTCAGATCTGAAGATGATCTGACCGTCGAATTGATGGGAATCCACCAATATGACCCAAATCAAGTTGTGGGCCCCACCTAAGCTCTAGATCTACCTAATCTTCGACTTAGGGCCCTGCTTGGGAACTTCCAAATGGAATGGATGGTGTTAATTAGCCCAACCACCCTTGTGGGACCCATTCTAGGGCGATGTGTGTGCGTAGCGAATGTGCACTCGAGGTGCACCAGACCTATCAACACGGTCAGACCGTGTTGACAGAAAAATTTCCAAAAAAGAGAGCATTCTCTCTCTTTTCTGCTCCCGCCTTCAGCATCATTTGAAAAGGACCATTGCTAGGATGATTGTGGCCCACCATGATCATCCTCTTGGATAATCCGAACCATCCATCATGTTTGGGGCATGGCCTCGACCAAAATCCAACAGTTTGGCATATTGAAACCCACAGACATACACGTAG
Source organism: Magnolia sinica (assembly GCF_029962835.1). NCBI lineage: Eukaryota > Viridiplantae > Streptophyta > Magnoliopsida > Magnoliales > Magnoliaceae > Magnolia > Magnolia sinica. Next base: position 65,421,820 of record NC_080578.1, read on the forward strand.
TTTTAGCCTCTCCGGAACCAACCCATTGTGATCGAGGTGGGCCACCTTGAGACTATCTGAACTGTCCATCTAGTGCAGACACCTCTTCTGACCAAACTCTAGGCATTTTTACATGTAGTTGCATGCATGTATGGACACAAAGATGGGCGCAAGCTGATTTGTGTGCATGTGGCTATTTTTAAAAAAACTGGAAACCTACTGCTGCCAGGTTGGCAATCTGGTGAATCCCATCTTTCCATTCAATGCAATTTAGGGCTCCCTCAATATCGAAGAGAACTCAGTGGTCGGTTTGGCTCTGACAGCTTCGTACGGGAGTTGTTGCAAAGCAAGGCAAATCCCAACCATTTATTTATAATCCTATATTTTAGGATAGTTAGAGAGACCCCATATAAAAGCTACAAATCAAGCGCATTAGGGTTCCTCACCATTCCTTGCTGTCGGAAGGAGAAAAATAGTCATTTCCTTCTGCCAGCAAACCCACCACCCAAACTCTCCTAAAGCTTTGAAAGAGCTTATTGCCAATGTCTTCTTCCTTGTTCGAACCACACCAGGTCACCATGAGTTGTGGCGGGTTTTGGTCAAATTGGAGCTATCACTGGCCTTCAAAAAGAGCTGAGAGATAGAGAGGACGAAAGACTGAGAGAGAAGAGCGGGTGAGTGCGCTGCTGCACTCCCATTAGAGGCTCGAGTCGGGCCGAGCTGCATCTGGGTCTAGGTGTTGTTGGGCCTGTTTAAATAAGAAAAGAGAGGAAATAGAGAAGGAGGAAGAAAAAGGAAGAAAGAGAGAAGAGAGAAGAAACGACAGTCTATTGCCGCACTACTTGCTGCATCAGGCGACTCGGGTGAACTTCGGACCAAGTTAGGTCTGATCTAGGCCAACAATGGGTCCGGATTGGGCCCGGTTTGAGTGCTGCTGGGGTTCTAGCAGAGAATGAGAGGAAGAAATGAGTGTAGAGAGGTTGTAGTGTTGCACCAGCTAGGATCGGGCCGAGTCGCGGTTGTAACTCAGGTCGAAAGACCGACCAAATGCCGCTGAGTTGGGTCCCGACTAGACCAGGGACCCTGCTGGTGTGCTGGTCTAGGTCGTTAGAAGTGAAAGAAAGAGAAAGGGAGCAGGGAAGGAGAGAAGGGAGGAGACAGTAGAGGGGCAAGGGTGTGGGTAGCTACCAAGTCAGAATGAGTCGACTTGGCCCACACTCTGCCTAGGTTTAGAATAGGAGCAGTCTTGCCACATTTCGACTAGATTCGGGTCCATTCCAGTCGAGCAAGGTTTCGCTATAATAGGAAATCTCAAGTCAGTAAAGCACAACCGAGTTGAGTCAACTCAGTGTTCAAGATGAGACGGGCCGATTTGACTCAGCGAACCAACCAAGTCAATGTAGGTGAGTCAGCACTTTCTTCCTAGACCAAACTCATATTAATGTATTGTTATCATTGTTACTACTATTTTTATTAGGGTTATAAATATTAGATATAATTAGCCAATATTGGATTATTTATGCTCAAACTAGTTATTATAAACAAGATTGTAATTATTAAGTAGTGTTATTTTATTAATTGCTCTTAATATTAGCATTAATAGTATATCATAATATTTATTATCATAATGATTATTGGGGTCATGTTAGTCAATAATCATTATATATCGCTAGTATCAATGACAATTTTTTTGATTATTAATAATATTAGTAATGTGATTAATCGTACATCAATCAGAAATTCAATCCAAAAATTTGAACCTATTATAAACTCTAGGATGAAATCTTAGACATAAGTAGTCTAAACTCTAGGTCAATACCCTAAACATAGATAGTGTGTTAAGTTTGGATCTAATTGTAGAATTTCATAATTCATGGTAGATCGTAGTATCTATTATCATGACTAGATTCATTATGGATAGTTATGACTATTATCATTAAAAAACATTATCGTTTTCCTTATGGGATTAGTATAATTCTTGTTAATATGATTATTAGTATTAGTCCTTATTATATTATTGTTAGTAAAAATTTTATTATTATAACTTACATTATTTAAGAGATTATTAGTCATTATAAGAATAATAGATAATGTCGGTATATTTAAATATGAACTTGTGAACCATCATTATTAATATGTTTACTAATATAAACTATAACACTAATGCTAATAGTTACCTTGTAATTATTAAGATTAAATTGTAACTAATACACTAACTAGAGTTCAAATCATAAAATCTAAGTTTAGGACTAAACTTAAGGATAAAACCCTAATTATACATTAAACCCTAAGCATAATCAATTCAAACCCTAGGTTAAGACCTTAACCCCAAATAGTGTGTAAAGTTGGATCTAATCATACAACTTTGTGATTTATGGTAGGATTTGATTCTAAGGGAACACACCCAGCGATGACGTAGGCGGTTCAAAACATTAGGTGATGATTTCTTCCCCTTAAGCTTTCCATCTCTAAATTAGATCAAGGATAACTTTTAAATTGATCATGAATGATGCCTTAGAACTTGATTAACTATATGATTAGCTTACTTGGGATACCTCATTTCAACACTTGAGGTCTTTGTATCGATCCCTAACGGGGGTGGCAACATGGAGTGTGTGTACTGACAGGGGTGTGTACTAACAAGCTAACCCAAAAAAAAACTTGGATATATGTTTGAGAATTGATTATGAATATCAAATGCATATGTTACACCTTGATTCATTTTATAGTTCTTGAATTGTATTTACATTTGTACTTGAGCTGTACTTTATTAGAATGGTATCCTAGTTCGATACTTGATCTCGATGCCATTTGGATATGTTGTTGTACTGTTTGCAAGACACATATGAATCGAAATCTCTCTAGATATATATATATATATATATAGAGAGAGAGAGAGAAACCTCTATCTATGAAAAAGAGTCCGTACTTAGGGTGTAACGAGACTGGTTGTGCTACGAATAGACCCTTAACATGGAGGTTATATTAGTGGCAATTTAATTTAGGGGACTTACCATCTATAGGATGATTTCACCTACATGACTATGGGATGAACCATTTAATGTTTTATCGTCATTGCTTATTCGTATTTAAATCATACACACCGACCCATTTTGATCGTTGTATTTAGTATCTTCAATATTTCATTCCCACTCAGCATACGATGGTAGTTTTCCATATATTGAGAATTGATTGGCTACATGTTGATGGGTTCTATGAACACCATAAGGTGGTAGCCTCATGAGCCAGGGATGGTGGTATGAGACCTATGCTTGAGCTGTCAGCCTACGCTAGGTGACGAATCCCCCGTAGTGACCTTGAACTTTATTAAACTGACTGATTGTAATTGGACTAATAACGGCTTAGCTAATCATGCATACATGGCATATTGACGATGACGTGGATATTTCTAGATGCTGTAGCACGTGCCTCCGAGTTATTGGGGTATTATTTCGCTAGCTGCCAGACCACTAACTATTGATTTATGTATGTGATGTACGATGAGTAGTCATTATGCGGTACGTGATGTACGCACATGACGTGCTTCGCTAATGGTCAGCCTTTGTATAAGTGACAAGCCCAACTGCCTACTAAATGAGCATCTGCAGGTCAATGATGCATTATGCATCCATGCATATAATAAGACTGCATTTTTGTTATGTTTTATTTGCCTTATTGCTTTCATGCTATACTTGTTTAAGGCGGCAAAGTGTAATCTTAAGGGAAATTCACACTGAGTTGGCCACTCATCTATCAAATATATAACCGTACAGGTAGCACATGTGGTTTAGTTGATATTTAGGTTCAGACTGATGAGGAGTTGGGTATAATTGTCAAGAATATGGTTGTACCTATTGAAGAAGCTGTGTGATCTTGTGACTTTCGTTTATATACTTTTTAATATTGCTCATGTATTAAATTATGTAATTCTTGCAGTTGTTAATATAGAGACATTAGTTTGTATAAGTCATTATGGGCAGCCTCTTGTATATTCTAAATGTAAATGTAAATTTTTCTTTATCTTGATTTATCCATTCTACGCTAAACTTCTAACTCTGAAATATATATATATATATGGATGGATGGAATTTAACTCTCTATAAGTTAACACTCGAGTTTTTTGAAAACAAGTCATATACTCAGGTCCTGAAAACACGGGGCATTACATATTCACCCCCCTCTAAGACTCCTGGACTATTTCATACTTTTACTACAGCGGTCTAAACCGTAATTTTAGTTGCCTGTTGAGGAAGTGTTGGCATATGTGAACGTGGTGTTGGAGTCACTTATGAGGGAGTGCTAGATTGTGAGAGCGTGCATCATCTCATGAAAATATGCACGTGCATTAATAAGAGCATTTAGGAACTAGGTGTTTAAGTTACTTTATCATTACTTGTGCTTGTGGAATTAATAACATGCATAACTTAGAGTTAATGGAGCCACTAAGTTGATCTCTCACACCCACTTTAGAACAGTGTTTTAAAACACCAACTAGACGATATTATTGATGCAAGTACTATCAAGTTCTCAGACGGGTAAGTTTAGAGTGGCTTGCACTGCCGTCGTTGCATTTCAAATGATTGAACCAAACTGAAAATTTTACACTTTAATCATTTTGGGTATGTTTATTATGGCTTGTATAATCCCCATTTTGGGCAATCAACACCATTAAAATTGTATTTTACTCTTAGCCCTATATTCATTGATTGTTGTTATCTCTACCTTGCTTTGGATATGCTAATTTAAATTACGCTACTCTGATTGCTCATGTGTGGAATTGATGTGAATCTGAATGAGGCCACACGTGCATTTTCATTTAGTTAACACCTGGGAACTCGGGACTGGAGTCTATATACTCGGGTGCCAATTTTCAGGGTGTTACACGCTACAGGGGTATATGTTTCATCAAAATCAATGCCCTCTATTTGTGAATATCCTTGCGCTACAAGTCATACCTTATTTCTTACCACATTCCCATATTCATCATATTTGTTCTTAAAGATCCATTTAGTTCTGATGATATTTGTGTTTTATGGTCTGGGAATGAGCTGCCACAGCTCATTTCTTTCAAATTGTTGTAGTTCATCTTGCATAGCTGAAAGAAGATAATTGAGCACCGTATGATTTGTGTAGATGATGATCTTAGATCTGATCAACTAGGACCTAAATTTGTCCAAAGTGAATACTACGGCTAAGAGTTCCTTCTCCATAGTTGAGTAATTCACTTGGGCAGGATTTAGAGTTTTACTTGTGTAATGATTAACGTAGGGCTTCTTTTCTTTTCTCTGGCTTAAAACTGCCCCAAGATCATAGTTAGACGCGTCGCACATAAGTTTAAAAGGAAGGCTCCAGTTGGGAGACTACATGATAGGGGCAGTGGTTAACATGCCCTTGAGCTTAGTAAAAGCTTCCTGACATTGCTCAGTCTACTCATATGGTGCATTCTTTTGAAGTAGATTACATAGAGGACGAGAGAGGTGACTAAAGTCTTTTATGAATCTTCTATAAAACTCGGCGTATCTTAGGAAGGATCGCAAGTCTCGTATGTTCTTGGGTGGAGGTAGGTTAGAGATAAGATCAATTTTAGCCTTATCTACCTCAATTCCCTTAGATGAGATGATGTGTCCAAGGACAATTTCCCTACGAACTATGAAGTGACACTTTTCCCGTATCAAGTTCTTTTCCTCACATCGCTTCAGCGCATTTTTAAAATTTTTCAAACATTCGTTGAAGGATGGACCATAGATCGAGAAGTCATTCATAAAGACCTCTAAATATTGCCCCACCATGGATCACTACTAGTTGGAGAATGTGCATTGACTATAGGAAGTTGAATACCGTCACGAGGAATGACTACTTTCCTTTGCCCTTTATCAATCAAATTTAGGAAAGGCTAGCTGGTCACTCTTATTATTCGGGCTACAATCAGATCGAGATAGCCCTTGAAGATCAGGAAAAGACCACATTTACATGTCCTTACAACACCTTTGCTTACCGAAGGATGCCATTTGGGTTATGTAATGCCCTTGCCAATTTTCAGCGATGCATGTTTAGAGGTCTGCAATCGACCATCCAAGGGCTCCTTTATGTTCAATGAAAGTAGAAATAAGCATACTCTCTTGTTCTTACTCATGGTGGGAAGAAATCGCCACCAGGTATGCCTCATCTTGACCCAAATAGACATATTTCAACTCAGAGGGCAAATGTTTTATGTCAAGCTTCAGTGATTTGAGGTTAGACGGTAGAATCATTACATCAGTTTGGGGTAATTCTTCAAATTGTGGCCTCCACCGATTAACTTCAAATACCGACACAGTATCCAGTTTGGTCCCAATCTCCCTAATCATGTCATTATCAAAATCATGGGAGTGGGCCAGGCATGTCTTTAGAGGGTCAGAGGACAAGGTTATTAGAGTTCTATCCTCCATGAAAGAATCAATCAAGTTAACATCGTGGGCATCATCATCATCCTCTACTTGTTTGCCTGTATTGAAAAAGATATTCAGCTCTAATGTCATATTTCCAAAAGACAAGCTCATGACTCCATTCCTGCAATTAATAATTGCATTTGATGTGGCAAGGAATGGACGACCAAGAATGACGGGAATTTAAGTGCTCATATCCATGATGGGTTGAGTATCCAGGACGATAAAATCTACCGGGTAGTAGAATTTGTCAACCTGGACCAACACATCCTCAATTACCCCTCTCGATACACGAACTGAGCGATCAGCAAGTTGTAATGTGGTTCGGGCGGGTTTCAATTCACCCAAACCTAGCTATTCATAGACCAAGTAAGGAATCAGATTTACGCCCACTCCTAAGTTAAAAAGTGTGTGCTCAATGAGGTAATTCTCAATTACACAAGCAATGGTTGGGCTACTGGGATCTTTGTATTTCAGTGGCACATCTTACTTTAGGATGGAACTCACTTTTTCAGTTAAAAAGATTTTCTTTTAAATATTTTGTTGTCTTTTGGTTGTACACAAGTCTTTCAAAAATTTGGCATATGAAGGTATTTGTTTAGCCGCATTCAGTAAAGGAATATTGACCTTCACTTGTTTCAGCACCTCTAGAATGTCCTGAGAGTTAGAGAGAGGTTTTGGTGCAACTAAGCATTGGGAAAATGGAGCAATTGGTTTGCCTTAAGGTTTTGGTTTTAACTCTTGTGGGGCATGGCTAGATCTATCATTGTTGTCCTCTTCCAGATCCTTAGACTCTTCAGCCCTAACCGGAATGGTTTTGTCAATAGTCTTCCCACTCCTAAGAGTGGTGATACATTTAGCTTGCTCCATCTAATTTGAAGAGCTCGGGTCATTAACTTCATATTGCGGTTTTGGATTGGGAAGAGGTTGAGCTGGAAGGCTCCCTTTATTTCCAATCGCACTTTTAGTCTCAAGTCCTTGTATGACCTTTGTGAGGTCTTAAAAGACTTATAGCATACCCTGATTAAAAACTTCTTGGTTTTGAAGATGCTTTAAAACTGGATCCTCCTGAGGTTTCCCTTGATGTGGAATTTGGTTAGGGAATCCTTGAGGTATAGCAGTTTGTTCGTTTCTTCAACTGAAGTTTGGATGATTTCTCTAACTAGGATTGTACATATTAGATGTGGGCCTATGGAAAGGTCTTTGGTAATTATTCACAGAATTGGATTGCTCATTCAGTACCTCTTGAAAGGCAGGTATTTTTGGACAATTTTCAGTTGTGTGAATGTTGCAATCACAAATATTGCAAACAGTTTCCTTAGCATTATCCTTCTTTAATCCATGGCCTCAAGTTTTCTGGTGAGATTAGCCACTTTAGCATTGATATCATCATCCTCTCTTAGGAGATACATTTTGTCCCTCTCCTTGGATTAAGTCGGCCTAGACATGGTGCTTGATTTTGGGGAGGTGTCCCATGATTGTGTGTTTTTAGCAAGCTTATCAAAGTAGTCCCACACATCATCAAAATTTTTATTCATGAATTCTCCATTACACATTGTCTCGACCAATTAGCGCATGAGAGATGTCAGTCCATCATAGAAAAAGTTTGTGATGCATCACGTTTCAAAACCATGTTGTGGGCATAAACTGACAAGATCCTTAAACCGTTCTCAACATTGGAAGAATGTTTCATCTTCCTTTTGGGCGAAGTTCATGATTGACTTTCTAAGGGTGTTCGTCTTATGGTATGAAAATTTTTTCTTTATGAACTCCCTTGTCATGTCATTCAATCTACCAATAGATCAAGGACGTAGTGAATGTAACCATGTCTTAGCTTTCTCTTTCAAAGAAAAAGGAAAGAGTTTCAGCTTAACAGTGTTATCGGACATGTTTGGAAAGTATAGAGTGGCTATAATCTCGTCAAACTCTTTCAAGTGTAGATACGGATTTTCATATTCAAGCCCATGAAATTTTGAAAGGAGTTGGAGCATCCCTGGCTTGATATCCATGTGTCTCGTATTTTCTGGAAAAAAACATGCATGATGGTGTAATCACCCCCGCCGATTGTAGGTAATCTCGTAAAGTATGAGGCGGGGGTGCTTGATGCACCTCATTCTCATCCTGGACTTCCTCAACCCTAGGTTAAGGTTGGCTTCCTGGTTGATTGACCGGTTAATTGGCAGCCATAACCTCAATTGACTCTAAGGATCTCGAGTGGTGTCTAACCCTGTGATGGATAGATAACCCCTCAACCAATCCTCTTTCACTCAAAAGACGTCGAGTGTTGTCACGAACCCACTTCGACATGAAATACTTTCAGCCCACAATTTCAGATTCTAACCTAAACCTAAAAGAAAGAAGGAAATAGAAATATAGAATTAGAAAGAAGTTACCAAATTGGAGGTTCCTAATTTAAGATCCTGCAAAACAAAACAAAAAACAGAAATCCTAAAATTAGAGGTTTTTAAAAATAGAAAACAAACCTTAATATAGAAATAGAAAGAAAGAAAAATTAGAAAGAGATTACCAAAACAAAAAAGCTAAGTTAGTTTCTAAAATAATTCAGAAAAATCCTAATCCTAAAAAAATATATATATATTTTTAAAAGAAAAATCCTAATCTTAACCTAATTCCAAAACTAATCAATCTCAGAAAAATGCAACCGTTAGTCCTCGACAACAGCGCCAAAAACTTATTCACAACCCCAAGTGTAGGGTCGCGATGTAGTAATAATCTTAGTGAGACCGAGGTCGAATCCACAGGGACTAATCTCGTGAATATTCTGAAAGCAACTAAAAGTAGAACTAGAAAAAGATGTAAAACTAATTCTGAAGTGATTGAGAGAGTAATTGTGATTAAAGTGATTAAAACTAAGGAATTTAAAGGTAGGAACTAGGGTTTCCAAGGATCCACTTGTAAAGATCAGGGAAATCTATTACTTGATTCAAGGACACAACTGAAATCAGAGTCCTATCTTATCCAATTGGAAGATATACTAATTAAAATCAATCTGAACTTTCTTTGACCCAATTTTCAAAAGAGGAGGATTATGATAATTATAGGGATTCCATCACTAAATCATGCCCATGAGACAATGACAAACAACAGGATTTACCAATCCCATAATATCAAAACATGCAAAGAAGATACTTGAAGCTATTACAGATCTACTGTAATTTGAGTCACAACAAACCATTAAAAACTGAAAGTATTCCTTAAAAATCAAACTAAAATCAAAGTTCATCATAAACATGAATCAAAGCAATAAAAATATCCTATCACGCTACAAGTTTCACCTCTTAGCCCTAGGTAAGAGGTTTAGCCAACCATAGACATGATTGAATCTAAAACCCTAGAAGAAAGCATGAAAAACTAAAAAGAAAGAGAAGAAAAATGCTTGGTGATGGCTCTCCACCCTTGTGCTTTGCTCCTCCAAACCCTAAATGATGCCTAGGAGTGCCATGGAGACTCCTATTTATAGTTTTACAGCACCTCATTTCGTACAGACTTGGAAAAATCTAGAAATTGCCTCAAATTTACACAGTTTTGATGCTATCAAAGTGTCTTCGATTTCTCCTTCGATATGTCCTTCGATATTACCGAACAGTCTTCAACATATCGAAGATCGGTCCAGAACTGTCCAACGAGTTTGGCCTGAAATCCTGAATTTCTCAATGCTATCGAAGGGTCTTCGATATGTCCTTCGATACTATCTACAAGTCTTCGATATATCGATGGCCATTCTGATAGTTTTCCAAAACTAGACTTTTCTAGCCTCGGAATCTATTTTCAGGACAATTTTTAGGCTTCCTTTTCTTCACTTTAATTCTTCGATTCTCTTCCTTCATCACTTGGTTTCCTTGGATCGTTGGCATGTGAATTCTTCAATCTTAAACTCTTAAGATCCATCCCTTGACTTGGTGATTCGACCAGAAATGAAAAGCATTTGATTTGGGGAATATCTCGCTTAATATTAACGAAAGATAGAACTAAGAGAATAATCATCAATTTTATTCATTCTGAGTTCATTTACATCCTTTTAGTCCTTTGATTTCAGGATAGAATTTCTTAGAAACACCAAAAATACAAAAGTTAAGAAAATTTGAAATATGAATTTTGGCAGCATTCCGACTTATATTAATCATATCTCTAGGGGAGTTGAGTTGTGCGGGCTTCTTATGCATTCCATCCCTTATTGGCATGATAAAGGAGTGCTTGGATCCCTTTGACACATTTGGAATAGCCTGAGGATATGGAAAATTTCAACATAACAGCTGCCTCAAAGAGTATCCGCCCGACTAATGGGAGTTGCATGGACCGAGGAGTTGCGCGGGGCCTTCAACACTCCACACTTCCTCTCCTTTTTTGTCTCTAATACCTATCAGAGGCATTAGTCTTCTGAACATCTGATGTCCCAAATGAGGGGCTAGGGGAGTATTTATAAGCTCCCGCACGTGTGAGCCCTAAAATCCTGTGCCTTGGACCCCACTTCGCATTCCCAATCCGTTTCTCTAGTGAGAGTTGCGCGGCCCAACATGACTATGGACAAGTTGCATGGACCCGCGCAACTCAGATTTCACACAACATGATTCCTGTGCAACTCGGGTCCCGCACAACTCACATGCCTTTCACTTTTATCCTTTATTTATTTCACCAATTTTCCTCCTTGAAGCTTCTCCCCTTAACCAAATTTTACACCCTAATAGATACCCCTCGATCCAAAACTTGACTTCTCTCTAAGTCAACTTGAAGGATCAACACTCTCTTGCAAAACTTGAGTTGCACGTATCCGCGTAACTCGCTGTCAGCACCACTGGCCTATAAATATCAGCCCGCTTAATCATTCGTCACTTCAAGAATTTTCTATCTCCTGGCGAACCCCTCTTTTGCGCAACAGTTTCGCAACATGCTAAAAACTGTTCTGCGTAACTCGTTTGCGCAAGTCTTCAGCACTTAGTGCTAAAAACTTCTGTGCCGAAACTCTGCCGAAATTTCTAACTTTCCAAACTTCATCTAATTTCTCTCAACTCTTCAACCATGGCCTGTACCAAGAGAACCTATTGTCTTGTAGAAGCGCCAATAGACCAACCTTCTCATGCAAGTCTCCCTGACTCTCCTTAAGCCCCTGGATCCTCGCTAGCTCCTACAGCCCCTGTACCTTCATCTACAACCCAAGTAGCCACTTCTCCCCCTCCATCACATGAAGAGGTACAATGAAAATGAGTCAAAGTAACCAAAAAATAGCCTGCATATATAAAGGAACCAGTCTTGCCTATTCTTGACTTCTCTAGCAGAATCAAAACATTGTCTTAGCCAATTTGTCAGGCGATCATTTCTGGCAAAATAACAGGACCTCTAAAGCAAGGTCAGGAGGTTGACCAGGAAGCCTGACTGAAGTTAATAGCCAATTTGTGCGCCGATATCGTCCGATCCCCGGCAAGAGAAGATACATTGCCACCAACACTTTCATAAAAGAAGTAGAAGAAATCAAAAAAGCAAGAACTCCAAGAGAAGATCCATGAGCATAAGAAGAGGAAACTCCCGAATATTTGGGACACCGTGAAGGCTCAAGAAGGCTCAAGACGGCTATATAAAATTCAACAGCCCTCTCAGGAATGAATTAATAACGATCCCATTGAACATTCGGTGACATCAGTTTATACTTCGAAATGAGCCAATGGATCGAACAACACAACGCCGCATGATGTATACTCCCAATTGGTTGATATGAGAACCCAAAATGTTGGAGGGTATTCTTTCAGAGAGAGGATCAAAGCAACAAATTGGCGAAGTGCATCGAATGTGATTTCTGATTCCTTGCTACAGTCCTCATGCACCGTTTTCTACAGTTTTCCGTGAGACAATACGTCAACGCTTCAGAGAGAGAAGGTCATTATAGGGGACTAAAGAATTCCACACACCCGGCTTTCTAACACCTCGCAAGTATTATACCAATTGGGCCAAGGCCATTCTCACCAAACATTCTACGACACTAATGGAGGTTGGCCTTTATGGGGCAATTGAGGCTACTTCTAAATACTTATGCAAAGATCATATGGTCTATAAGGGGTTCCTTAGTTATTGGTGCCCTACCACGAATTCTTTTCATCTACCTCTAGGTGAAGTCAGCGTCACCCTGTGGGACCTTCATAGAATGGCAGGCCTCCCCATAACAGGTCGCTTCTATGATGAGTATGTTCCCACCAATGAGGAATTCTCACACTTTTCCTCTTCCAAAAGACAAGCGCTGGTATCAAACGCTTTCGTTGAACTCTTTAGGGAGATGTCCAAATTCCCTTATACTAGAAAGATTCCTTGTGTCCTTTGGCTGGCTCATTTCTCTCAAGAGCTACGATACATCCCTATTCCTTACATCATAATTTTACACATTTACTGACATGGTAGTCTCATTCCTACCCTTCTTCCTCTGATAAGTTTAAGAATAGCAATTCAGATGAATTGGAAAATGCTCGTCGCAGGGTAAGGAACCCATCAGAATTCTCATCCAAAGGCGAGTTAGCGACCTTCCTGGCATATTGGCTGAGTGTAGTTGGTTCTAAGTGGGCAGATGCTATTAGACCATCCGTATTTGTCGTTGTAGGAGGATTGACAGAAGGGCGAAAATATTCATTAGCACCTCTCGTACTTTGTTCATTATATCGGGCCTTTAGAGATGCTACTACTCACTGTTAAAATCCATCTGTCGGAGCCAGTTCAGCATTCACCCCATGGCATTACTTTTCAGGATTGCTAGGCGTATACTTCTCATGGACATATGATGATCCGAAAAAATCCTACATACATCCCTCATGACTCCCCTTATGTCACTACCAGTGGAGAATAATGCCAAAACGAATGTACGAATGGGTGATTGATATTATTGAGTCAACAAATGCTATTGACTTCTACCAGTTATCGTTTGCTCAATACATCGTAGATCATGAAGCTGTTGATGATGACAACCTTTCTCCGACGAAACGAGCCTTCTTCATATCAATACGGTCCACCAGCCTACCTCTGCGAGAGGCAGTGAGTTTAAAGGGAGCCATACTACCCCAATCGGTTTGCCCGACAGTCTGGATATGACTAGACTATTCCCAAGCATTCCGAAGAAGTGACTCGCAGCATGCGAAGTTACGGTGTTGGGCCCTACAACTAGGGTTTGATTTGGAGGCAACTACTTACTGCCTGAATCAATTCAAAATTTATTATTCCAGGCTTTGGCTGTTTTCTCCGCACAACTTACCCATGGATGCGATGGTGGGCGCACTAAGCATTTCTCATTCGCCGATGTCTACCAGTAGATTCACCAATATGGATTCTCGCCCCTCGAATCAGAAACGCGATATGATAGAAGGGATAGGCTACACTGTCGAACACGACCACGCTCCTGCCCTCGGCGAAGCTTGCATAAGAATTTCTATGGAGGAGCATATTCATGAAGTCAAACCCGCCAACACTCTTGAAGGTTGGATCACCCATGGGTTTCCATTAACACACTTCAAATCCTAGAAAAAGCCTACAAATAGAGAAAATGCTCTCACGGATACCACCAAAACACCCCATATTCCTGCTTCCATAGACCATGCTCCCACTCCAGAGGCCGTCAGGCCTTTAGAACCTTAAGAGGCGCCTTCATCTATTCCACCACCTCCTCCTTGCAGAGATTCTTCATTGCCCGTGACCAGATCACAGACACGGTTAAGATCTTCGATATCCCCAATGACCACTACCGCAGAAGACCCCGCTTCTACTGGAAAGAAGCAATCAACACGGAAAGGAAAGCAAGTGGTTATTGAAGAATCTTCTCTGGAATCATCATCATCTTCATCATCCATAGAAGGGGAAGACGGAGAATCCTCTTCTGGGAACTCTGCTTCCACTAATCAGGGGTCATCCTCTAGTGACTCAGAAGAAGAGGGTGAGCTGACTGCAGACACAGGGGAGACCGAAGAAAAGGAAATAGCGGAAGAAGGAGAAGTGGAGGTAGAAGTGGACATAGGTAAAGATGATGGAGTTGGCGCATCTACTGAAATCAATGAAGAAATCCCATAAGAAAACATCCTCCCGGACACTGCTACGGGTGCTGTAGAAGAAGAACCCTGGGACTATGGGGAATATGATGATATAACTGGGGCCAACTTGACTTTATCATTTAGCAACAACTATTCTCCTCTCCCACACACGGAACCTTCAAATTCCCCGACCAACGTTGTAGCATCTCCAAAGACTTTTTTGGCTCCCGCAAATGTGGGTCAGGTGGCCCTTCCGACCTCTACTTCTGGCAAGCATTCTGCTAAGAAAATGAGGAAGCCCCTCAGACTTCTTATTAAAACTAGCAGAGCAGCTTGTGGAATAATTTTCCAAACAGAGTCCGCTGATGTCATGACTCCAACTACCGTGGCATCAAGCACTAAGACCAGAGCGCCATCTTACGTCAACATGGTTCCAAATTTACCCGGACCATTCGTTCCCCTAGAATAGAGGCAATCTATAGAAGCAGTAATTCTTGCTTTGGCACCTTCGGTAGCTGCAGGTACACTTTACTTTATTTCCTTACTTTATACTAATTTACTTGCAATCCATACTTTAAGTTATGTATTTTATTTGCGTTTCACAGTCTGCGTTGTCTCTAGTGGCTATGTAAGTTCAAATTCTGTTGCTACTGTGTCGAATATCATATCCTTGGAAAAGATCTCTCCTCCTGCGCTATCCCTATTGCTAAGTTCAGTATCAGCAGTGTAACGCCCTGAAAATCGGGGGTCGAGCATAGGCCCAACTCCTGAGTTCCAACACATCACTTATGCAACATAGATAATGATAATTAAATGTTGTCTGTATTAGTGCATTAAACATGAATAAGATTATAGCAAAAAAAATATCATACTCCAGAGACAAGTGAGTTTTGCAAGCGGAAGACTATAATACATGTATAAGATATATGAACTGTAGTAGGTCACTGAAGTGTGATCATGTTACCAGGTTAAATATATACATGTATACTCCCAAAATGTACAAAATGAATATACATGTGTGCTCCAAAATACAGAATAACAGTGTAAGGGCATCTAGTCAGTGTCCCTGTAGCCCCGGCGATCAGGACACGGCTCACATGAACCCGCCCGATAACTGCATGTAGGAGAGTGCCTCCTCGTCATTCTCGAAGTCTGGCTCTGCCTCGTAGGCATCGCCACCACTTACAGCTAAGACAGAGTCTGGTTGGTGCACACAACACCATCCCAAAACGTGGGAGTGAGTGATCAACTCAGTGAAGCTATAAAGCAAAGGTTAACATGTTATCAATTTAGTCATGCAGTAATGATAAAGCAATACAACAAGCATTCCTAAGTACTCTGGTTAATGCAAGGATGTTATGTATTAATGATGTATGCTCTCTCTTGCACTCCCTCTACGAACTTCATCTCACGGTCGCAATATGCATCCCTTCCGTAGTACTCAACCCTAACACCAAAGGCACATGCATTGCGGTGCATGAACATGATTACCGAATTCTTATTAGACCTTTTCATACAGCAGGATTGGGAAGCTAAGGTACCTCCCTTATATCAATTCCCAAATAATGATCCATTCTAGGGTCGTCAGTCCCAGTAAATCTTATACGAAGTTGTGGTTCTAGGTCACTACAAAGGGCTCGTCACCTGATCAGTGTAGGCCTAGTTTATACTCTAGTTGCTACGGAAATGCTCATCGCCTCAACGCAGTCTCAGATTATGCTCGAGGTCACTACAAAGGACTCGTCACCTGATCAGTGTAGGCCGACAGCTCGAATACAGTGTCCCATACCACCGTATTCGGCTTATGAGGCGATGTTGCTCACTGGTCATTACAGGGAGGCTCGTCGCCCCAGCGTAGGCCAACAGCTCGACCACGGTGTCCCATACCACAATGTCTGGCTCATGAGTCTTAGCGGATCGAGGTACCAAGGTTAACGGGGTTTCCATTGGTGAGTTTGGTACCTTAGGTTCAAGCAGTACCTGTAACGCCCTGAAATTTGGGGGTCGAGCATAACTCAGCTCCGGAGTTCCAAAACATCACTTATGCAACATATTTAATGATGGATGTATGTTGTCTGTAAGAGGACATAAAACATGAAATAGATTAAGCCAAACTGCAAATATAATTCAAGGATAAGTGAAGAACGCAAGCGGAAGACTTAAAGAAATATATGTGTACATGTGCAAATCCTTGAAATACATATGCATACCAGGTCATACTTACAAGTGTTACTATCAAAATTACAAGTATTAAAAGACATCAACTATCCCAAGAGAAATCCCAGAATCCCACGCATCAGAACAAGGCTCACTAGAACCCGCCTGAAAACTGCATAAAAGAAAATGTAGCCTCATCATTCTCGAACTCCGGCTCTGCCTCAGGGGTCGCATCAACATCTGCATCTAAGACAGAGTCTGGGGGGTGTTTAAACACCGTCCCAGAATGTGGGAGTGAGTGATCAACTCAGTGGAACAATAAAGCAAAGGTTAACATGTTATCAATTCAATCAAGCAGTAATGATAAAGCAGAATAATCAAACATGTCCTAAGTACTCTTGTTAGTGCAAGTATGTATGTAGAATGATGCGTGCCACCTCACGCGTACACCCTCAGCGTCTTCATCTTACGTTACGCATGACATCGCCTCAAAGTGCGCCACCTCTTCCAGGCACATGTAAATGCGATGCATAAGCATGATTACCAAGTTGTTATTAGTCCTTTTCATATAGAAGGATTGGGAAGCTAAGGTACCTTCCTCATATCAACGTCCAGAACAGTGATCCATTCTAGGGTCGTCAGTCCTAGATCATCTCATACGATCATATGGTTTTAGGTCACTGCAAAGGGCTCGTCACCAATTAATGCACGCCTATCATACCTTCGTTACTACAATAAGGCTCGTCACCTCAATGCGGTATCCAGGCATGCTCGAGGTCACTACAAAGGGCTCGTCACCAATCAATGTAGGCCGACAGCACGAATATAGTGTCCCATACCACCATAATCGGCTCACGAGTTTGGTTACTCACTGGTCACTACGGGGAGGCTCGTCACCCCAGCGTAGGCCGACAGCTCGACCACGGTGTCCCATACCACCATGTCCGGCTCATGAGTCTTAGCGGATCAAGGTACAATGGTTAACAAGATTTGCAATGGTAAGTTTGGTACCTTAGATTCAAGCAGTAGTGTCCATACATGGTGAACATACATCGGACAATCGGGTTACTTGACGAACTCGACTAGCACGAGCGCACGTTGGGTTGAATGACATAGAGTGCGTAAACACTCCGCGTGGCCAAACCACTGCCGACAACTCTAATATGACTCGGGTTTGTCAAATCACATCCTACGTGGCGAAAGCAACCTCAGCCACGAACTCAAGGCCGATTACCGATTTCCCGGACTATTCATAGTCCCACACACATTCCACTACAATAGATATTCATATCAACAATTTAGAGTAGTAATGGAACAACAACTCAAATCGTGTGGTACGTAATCATTTGAAGAATATCAACTTAACATGGATTTACACATAAGTAATGTTTGAAGTTAAACAACAAAGGTTATGACTTGCATGTAGGAATTCATACACATCGAGAAGAGAGTTGAGAATCACTTCTCAACACCGGCAATTAACTTAATACATTACACTTTAGATCATTAAGACATTTCTACAAACACTTAGAATACATAGTTCAACATACATGACGTGTGTTGAAATACACACATTTGGACAATTCCTTTTGCCAAGGAGTTGTCACACATACATCTAGCACAAATACACGACAGATAATCATGGCAATCACATGTTCATATTTTATACGTATACGGTACTTTATACATATACAAAGAATACACAAATCTCAATATAACACATGCATATCAGGAACGCATAATAAACATAGCATTTGGAATGTAAAATCTCATCCATAACAAGAATAAGCCATTAGCTGGCATTGAAAACCTTGAAAAATATAACCTATAAAATTAAAGTCCACACCTTATACCAGAAATAGAGCACCGAACTGATTCAGACGATTTGTCTTCGTCAATGGCGACAGGATAACCTAAGGCAAGAATAGAAATGAGCTACAATAACACATAGACTCATCTAAGCTCTAAAACATATTATGGTTAGGTTAACTTACCCAAGGATGGACTCAGAATCGTCGGAATAACGATTACAAAGTGATGGTTTAAGGATGAAGAGCGACAGGAAAGAATCTAAGATGATTCACCAACTTCTCTCTCACTTTCTCTCTCTTTTCCTCTCTCTTTATTAGCTAGGGTTAGGAAATTCGTATGGAAAAGAGAGCTAGGGTTTTAAGGTCTATATATAGGCCTAACATTGATGAAAATAACCCCAGGGCCAAGGTATACTTAGGTTATAACCAAAACAGGCCTCTCTCGATCCAACGGAACACTTCCGGTGGGCCTTTTTTCCACGAGAGGTCGGACTTAAGCTCACTGACCATGGATCTAGGTCAGACTGAGTTTTCGTACTGATCGGATCTACAGATCAACCGTGGCGGACCACACTCAATTCAACGGTCACCGAAACTCGATCAGGTCTAAAAGCACAATGACATGCCTGGGCCACCTTTCCTGATCAGAGGGTGAAATTGGGTCAGAATCCAATGGTCAGATTGCTTAAAATCATCGTGCAAGCGACACGACTCAGATTTCATAAAATCATATTTTAATTTTCACCGTTCTCACACTCTACACTCCGGACTCAAATAAATCGACCCAGAACATCATCTGGACTTGATTTTTGAGGTGATGGTCAAGTCCAACATGGTGACCAATACTGCCTAAGATCATCGCTATCAGACTTTCGACGCGCGGTCCAGGTCTGATCCAGAACTTCCAAAAATTCCCAAGAGCAATTGGATTTAGCGATGAATCCCAGATTTCAGAGTAACATAGCGCTAATGATACTACAAGTTTTGAGTCAGGCAGATCAAATTTAAAGTGATTGATGCAAATTTCACAAGCAATTGAGTTTAGCACTAAGTAACCCACAAATAACTTCTAAAGAGAAAGGAGGTAGTACTCGGGTTCAAGCACAAAATTTCCCGGGTCATTACAGTAACATCCATACATGGTGAACATACATCGAGTCAATCGGGTTACTTGACGAGCTCGACTAGTACGAGCATACGTCGAGCCGATTGACATGGGGTGCGTAAGCACTCCGTGTGGCGTAACCACTGTCACAACCCAAGTACGATTCGAATTCATCGAACACGTCCGGTGTGGCGAAACAACCTCAGCCACCAATCCAGAACCTGTTACCGATTGCCTGGACTATACCATAGTCCCAAACACACTCTAAAATAATTTATTTCGTATGTGATAGTCAAGAACAACATGTGATAATCAATCCACATAGATATCTTATTTAAGCATTTTAACAAACACATACTATATATGTCAACATACATAGGCATTTCATCACAAATCACATAATAGCAAGGTAGGTTACATAAGGAAACTATAAGTATAGATAAGGGGGTTGAGAATCCTGTATCAATGCCCTTATATCATACCTTTAAACAAGCATTTACTCATTCAGACAATTTTACAAGCACTTAGACTACCCACTTCAACATACGCAATGTATGTTAGCGATAACGAGTGTTAGGGCGAATCCTTCCACCAAGGAGTTGTCACACCCATAACAGCCATACATTCACGACGAATAATCATGGTAAGCATGAATCCAAATTCCACACTCATTCAATCATACCAACAAACACATGGAATACTTTATATTCAACATAGTTTATATATATGTGTAAAGCGTGGGAAACATTCTGTCCAAGCATATGATAGCATTCAAGTCAGTCCCAAATCATTAATTGACATAGAAAGCCTTGAAAACCGTAACCTAAACATTTATAGTCCGCACCTATCGCCTATAGAGTCGTAACGAACTCAGTTTAAAAGCTAAGTCTTTGTCTACGACACCACAACAACCTATAACATGAAATAGGTTAGCTATTTCATCACTTACACTATTGGAAGCCCTAAAACAAATTGGGGTTAGGTTTACTTACCTAAGAAAGGAATCGGAATCACCGGAATAATAATATAGGAATGGTGGTTAAGCATGTGGAGTGGCAGGATTGAATCCAAGGAAGAAACGCCGACTCTCTCTCTCACTTTCTCTCTCTTTCCTTCTCTTTTCTCTCCTCTCTCTTAGGGTTTTCCAAATTCATATGGAATGAGAGAGGGAGAGGGTTTAAGACCCTTATATAGGCCCAAGATTGATGGAAATGGCCCCAAGGCCAATGTATACTTAGGTTACAGCCAAATTGCGTTTGTTCCGAACCAACGGAGCACTTCTGGAGGCCCCTTTTCTGCATGCGGTCGGACTTAAGCTCCCTAATATTGGATATAGGTCGAGTAAAATTTTTGGTCCGATCGAATTTACAGATCGACCGTGGCGGACTAGTTTCAGTTCAACGGTCACCGATACTCGATCAGGGCCACAAGTGTACTGACATGTGTTGGAAATTTTTCCTAATCCAAGGGTGTAATGAGGTCAGATTCTGACGGTCTGAATCCTTAGATTTAGCCTGCAAGCGAATGACTCAATTCACTTAAGTTTCAGTTCACTTTCTAAAGGTATTCGCGTTTCTCACACACTTCGTTCTGGGCTCAAGTTGTGCGTTTCTGGGTACCGTTAGGACTTGATTTCCGAGGTGGTTGTCAAGTCTAGGAATGCAGTCCTAACCGTATGGTTTCGTAGTAATCAGACTTTTGACGCGCGGTCCAGGTCTGATACGGAGTCTCAAGGTGCTCCCGAGAGCAACTGGGTTTAGAGATTGATCCTAGATTTCATGGTAATGCAGCGCCAATGATTCTGCACGTCTTGAGTCTTACAGATCATATATAAAGTGGGTACTGCTGATTTTACAGGTACTCTAGCGTAGCACTAGCTAATTCTCGTCTAATTCCTAAAGGATTTGGTCCTAAGTGATTTTTGCCTAAGGTGATACTCGGGTCTTTGTATGGATTTTTTCGAGACATTACAATCTATCTCCCTTAAAGAAAAATTTCATCCTCGAAATTAGTACCTTCTTGTACTCCTCGAGAATCTGAGGGTAGTTCTTGTGGACCTCGGCTTCAGTTTCCCAAGTAGCCTCTTCCTCAATGTGATGCGTCGATAATACCTTCACCAGCGGAATAACCTTACGTGCAACACATGCTCCTTCCTACCTAAGATACGCATCGGTCATAGTACATATGTAGCATCCTCACTCAACTGTACCTGCTCCCATCTGATAATGTGGGAAGGATCAGGAATGTATTTCTTTAGCATAGATACATGAAATACGTTGTGCACGCCTACAAGTGGTGTGGGTAAAGAAAGGTGGTACGCTACCACACCCACTCGATCAAGTATCTGAAATGGGCTAATGAATCTCGGCTTAAGCTTTCCCTTCTTCCCAAACTGAAGAACTCCCTTCATGGGGGAAACTTTTAGAAACACATGATCCCCGACCACAAACTCTAACTGCCACTGCCTCGTATCGGCGTAGCTCTTCTGTCTGCTCTGTGCTGCAAGGAGTCGATGCCTGATAATGTTGATCTTCTCTGAGGTCACCTGAACTAACTCTGGGCCAATCAAGCTCTTCTCGCCAACCTCTTCCTAGCAATGCGGTGCCCGACATGGACGCCCATACAAAGCCTCATAGGGAGCCATGCCAATACTCGACTGGAAACTGTTGTTATACACGAACTCTACATAAGGAAGACAATCGTCCTAATTGTTCTTGAAATCCAGCACGTAAGCTCACAGAATATCTTCCAACACCTGATTCACCCGTTCCGTCTGCCGTCAGTGTGTGGGTGGAACGCGGTACTGAACTTCAGTTTCACACCCATCACTTCCTGGATATGAGTCCAGAAGATAGATGTGAATCACGTGTATCGGTCCGACACGATTTCAAAGGAACTCCATGCAGACGTACAATCTCCTTGATGTATAACCTGACCAACTCGTCTGCTTAGTTCAAAACTCTGATAGGGAGGAAATGAGCCAATTTCGTTAACCGGTCCACGATTACCCAAATGGAGTCATGCCCCTTCCTCGTCTTCGGTAGCCCTGATATAAAATCCATAGATGAAATCCCACTTCCATTCAGCTATGGGCATGGGCTGAAGCAGTCCAGGAGGTCGGCGGTGTTCAGCCTTGACCTGCTGGCACATGAGACAATAGGATACATATTCTGCTATGTGGGCCTTCATGTTGTCCCACCAGCATGATCTCTTCATGTCGTGGTACATCTTTGTACTGCCAGGATGTATTGTCATCCTCGAATCATGAGCAACCTCGAGGACTTCCTTCCTCAAGTCAGGAAGATTTGGGACGCATAGGCGGCCATGGTAACGTAAGCCTCCATCTGTACCAACTCTCCACTCGGCGTCCTCATCGTCGCTAGCCTACTCTCGAAGTTGAGACAATCGCCCATCGTTCTTCTGGGCCTCAATGATCCTATCATCAATAAGTGGTCGCACACAAACGAGCGTAACACTCTCAAACACCATCTCCACAGTGAGCTTCTGTTCGAAGTCTTGTACGAACTCTACCATACCCTAGAGTTAGCGGCCGTCATCTTTGCACTGAAGCTGTGGAGACATTACCTCTATGGAGAGGAGTTCGAGCTCTTTTGCGACCACAAGAGCCTTAAGTACATATTCACTCAGAGGGACTTGAATATGAAGTAGCGACGGTGGATGGAAACCTTGAAGGACTTTAAGTTCGAGGTCTCCTACCATCCTGGCAAGGCCAACCTTGTGGCAGACGCGTTGAGCCGCAAGAAGACCATAAAGTTTGCAGCTCCACTAATGTTTCCTTAACTGTCTCGAGGTGTAAGCAATCACTCTGTCCTTCTGCATAAGAGCACAGCCTAGACCACCGTGAGATGCGTTGGTGTGTATAGTATACTTAACCCCTTGCTTTGGGAATACTAGCGCAGGGGCGGACGTTAGCTTGTCCTTCAGCTCCTAAAAAGCTACTTCCACCTTCTCATTCCAGGAGAACTTCAGATCCTTCCGTGTCAACTGAGATAGCAGTCTAGCAATCTTGGAGAAGTCCTTAATAAATTGATGGTAGTACCCTGCTTGACTAAGAAAGCTCCTCACCTTAGTAACCGAACCGGGCTGCTCCCAATCCTGGACCCCGGCTACCGTAGTGAGGTCAACTGCTATCCCTTCCTTGGACACCACATGTCCCAAGAACTTGATTTCTTCTTTCCAGAAATCGCACTTCTTATACTGTGCGAACAACTAATGTTTCTTCAGAGCACCCAAGACTGCTCATAGGTGTTCCTCATGCTCTTCCTGACTCTTAGAGTATATCAGAATGTCATCAATAAACACGATGACGAAGCGGAACAAAAACGACCGAAACACCCTGTTCATCAGATCCATGAACACGGCTGGTGCGTTCGTAAAAACTCATAGTGCCCAAAACTGGTTGTGAAAGCCGTCTTCTGCACATCCTCATCTCTGATGCGCAACTGATGATACCCTGACTGCAAATCGATCTTCGAGAAGTATCGTGCCCCCTTCAACTGATCAAACAAATCATCTATCCTGGGCAAAGGATACTTGTTCTTCAACGTTACCTAGTTCAACCTGCGATAATCAATACATAGTCGCAGTGAACCGTCCTTCTTCTTTACAAACAACACATGTGCTCCCCAAGGAGACACACTGGGTCATATGAAACCCGCATCTAACAGATCATCAATTTGTTTTCTCAACTCCTCCATCTCACACGGAGGCATGCGATAGGTGGGTAGCGAAAAGGGTGTCGCACTAGGCGCCAGGTCGATATTAAAGTCGATCTCGCGCCGAGGTGGTAGTCCAAGTATCGCCCTGAACACGTCCTTAAACTCCAGGACTACAGGCATGTTCCCTAACATTGGCTCATCAACATGCTCTAGTAAGGTAGTGTAACAACCAACATGACAGGGCAAACTGACCTGCAATAGAAAAGTAAAGACCGTGCCCTCGGATCCGTAGGCTGTCACGACCCTGGTCTCGCAATCTATCTCTGCCCTCATCTCGGTGAGCCAATCCATACCAAGGATAACGTCGTAGTGCCATAGCGGGGCGACGATCAGGTCGACATGCACTATCCTGCTACCCAAGTCTAATAAACATGCCTCACACATCCTGGTAACATCCGTCAAGGTCCCTTTAGCGGTGAGGATCCTCACTCCCCTCGTAGGAGTAGTAACCAATCCCAGCCCCTTGACTGCGGCGCATGATATGATCGAAACAGTGGACCCGGTGTAACGCCCTGAAATTCGGGGGTCGAGCATAACTCAGCTCCCGAGTTTCAAAACATCACTTATGCAACATATGCAATGATGGGTGTATGTTGTCTGTAATAGTGCATAAAACATGGAGTAGATTAAGTCAAACTGTAAACATAGTCCAAGGATAGGTGAAAGACGCAAGCGGAAGACTGAAGGAATATATGTGTTTATTTATAAGTCCCTGAGATATGTATGCTCTGCCAGGTCATAATTACAAGTGTTTGTCTCAAAATATAAGTATCAAAATGACATAAACCATTTCAAAATAAACCCTGAATCCCTGTAGATCAGGACACAGCTCACATGAACCCGCCTGAGAACTGCATAGAGGAGAATGCCTCCTCCTCATCCTTATACTCTTGCTATGCCTCTTGGGTCGCATCATCATCTGCATCTAAGACAGAGTCTGGTTGGTGTCAAAACACTGTCCTAGAACGTGGGAGTGAGTGATCAACTCAGTGGAACTATACAATAAAAGTTAACATATTATTAATTCAATCAAGTAGTAATAATAAGGCAATACAATCAAACATGTCCTAATTACTCTGGTTAATGCAAATGATGCATGCCCTCGCCTACACTCCCTCAGCGTCTTCCTCTTACGGTATGCATGACAACCTTCCGCAGTGCTCCACAATGCCAAGGCACATGTAATGCGATACATGAATATGATTACCAAGTTAATATTAGTCCTTTTCATACAACAGGATTGGGAAGCTAAGGTACCTTCCTTTTATCGGTTCCCAAACAGTGATCCATTCTAGGGTCATCAATTCTAGACAGTCTCATACGATATTATGGCTCTAGGTCACTGCAAAGGGCTCATCACCAATCAATGCATGCCTAATCATACCTTAGTTGCTACAATAAGGCTCGTCGCCTCAATGCAGTATCAAGGTATGCTCGAGGTCACTACAAAGGGCTCGTCACCAATTAATGTAGGCCGACAGCACGAATATAGTGTCCCATACCACCATAATCGGCTCACGAGTCTGAAGTGCTCACTGGTCACTATGGGGAGGCTCATCGCCCCAGCGTAGGCCGACATCTCGACCATGGTGTCCCATACCACCATGCCCAGCTCATGAGTCACATCCACCGGGACAATCGGGTTACTTGACAGCATTGGTAAGTTTGGTACCCTAAATTCAAACAGTAGCGTCCATCTCATGAGTCACATCCACCGGGACAATCGGGTTACTTGACAAGCTCGACTAGTATGAGCGCACGTTGAGTTGAATGACATGAAGTGCACGAACACTCCGTGTGGCCAAACCACTGCCAACAACCGTAATATGACTCGGGTTCATCAAACACGTCCTACGTGGCGAAAACAACCTCAGCCACGAACTCAAGCTCGTTACCGATTTCCTGGACTATTTCATAGTCCCAAACACCTTCAATTATAACAGATATTCATACGAGCAATTTAGAACAGTAAAAGGAACAACAATCCCAATCATACAAGCATGTGAGCATTTAATGGATTTCAACTTAACATGAATTCACACCTAAGTAGTGCCTGAATTTAAACAAACAAAGAATGTAAATTGCAAGTAGAAAATCATACACATCAATAAAATAGTTGAGAATCTCTTCTCAACGTCCATAAACAGGATAATATATTACACACTTGATCATTCAGACATTTCTACAAATACTTAAACTACATGTTCCAACATACATGACATATGTTGGTGATAACACACATTGGACAATTCCTTTCACCAAGGAGTTGATACATGTAAAACTAGCACAAACATACGACAATTAATCATGGCAAACACATGCTCGTATTTCATACATATACGATACTTTCTGCCTATACATGGAATACACAAATCTCAATATAGTTCATATATATCAGAAACGCAATATAAACATCGCATTTGGCATGTGAAATTTCACCCACAACAATAATAAACCATCAACCAACTTTGAAAGCCTTGAAAACCATAACCTATACGAATATAGTCTGCACCTTACACCAGACAGTTCTGATTTAGACGATAAGTCTTCGTCAACGGCGACTAGACAACCTAAGGCATGAATTAAATCTGCTACATCAACATTTAGACTATTCTAAGCTCCAAAATAGGTTAAGGTTTGATTGACTTACCCAAGAATGAGATTAGAATCGTCAGAATAACGATTCGAATGCAATGGATTAAGTATGCCGAGTAACAGGAAAGAATGTCAAGATGATTCACCAACTTCTCTCTCACTTTCTCTCTCTTTCTAAGCTAGGGTTTAGAAAATTCGTATGGAGTTTGAGAGTGAGGGTTTAAGGTCTTTATATAGGCCTGAAATTGATGGAAATAGCCCTAGGACCAAGGTATACTTAGGTTATAACCAAATCGGGTCTATTTCGATCCAATGGAGCATTTTTTAAGGTCCTTTTTCTGAGTGTGGTTGGACTTAAGCTCACTAATATTGGATCTTAAGCAAGTTAAATTTTCAGTCCGATCGGGTTTCCAGATCACTCATGGCGAACCAATTTCAATTCAACAGTCACCAAAACTCGATCAGGGCCACAGACACTTTAACATGTGTGGGCCATCTTCCCTGATTTGAGGGTAAATTTAGGTCAGAATCCAACGGTCAGAATGCTTAAAATCAGCGTGTAAGTGACACGACTCAGATTTCTAAAATTCATATTTAATTTCTAAACAATTTCACATTTCTCACACCCTTTACTCCGGACTCAAGCAAATCGTCTCAGGACATCATCTGGACTTGATTTTTGAAGTGATTGTCAAGCCCAACATGGTGATCATAATTGTCTAAGATCATCGCTATCGGACTTTCGACGCGTGGTCTAAGCCCGATACAAAGTTTCTAAGTACTCCCGAGAGTAACTGGATTTATCATTGAATCCAAGATTTCAGGGTAACGTAGCGCTAATGATTCTACAAGTTTTGGGTCTTACAGATCGAATTTAAAGTGATCGGTACTAATTTCACAAGTAATCGAGTTTAGCGCTAGTTAACCCACATTTAACTTCTAAAGGATTGAGGTAATACTCGGGTCTTTGCATGAAATTTTCTGGGATATTACACCCGGTGTCCACCAATAAAAAAGATAGGCGTACCTTAAATCTGTGCCGTGACTTCGAAAGCCACAGGTGCTACGTCTGATGCCTCAGTTGTAAGTGAGTGCACCCGAGCCTGCTATGAATGGTTCAGCTGTGGCGCCATAGGCAGTTGAGGCAGCTTAAAGCGAGGTGCTGACTGTTGAAAGGAGGGGTGTGTAGGTGTTACACGTAGAGGCAGAGCTGAGATAGCCTGAGGCATTGGGCGGTTGATCCTCTGAGGCGGTGAGAATCCGTTGTCCCTCATCCTGGAGAAGCAATTTGTCTCCATGTGGCCTGACCTCTTGTATTAGGTACACCACACATCTGATCACCTCGTTGGGGCTAGAGGAGCCATAAGCTTGGGCGGTGAATCTGCACGCGGCCTCTTACCGAGAAACGGTTTGCTCGGAAGATCCGGTCGCAACCTAGGAGCCATAGGTGCTCGCATACGGGACTGCTTGTCCCCGTCCTGCTCTGCTCGCATAGACATGCTCACTAGCTCAGCATAGCTGGGTATGCTAGTGCAGCACATCTTCAAGCGGATCTTGGGTCGCAGACCCTCAGAAAATCGCCGCGTGCGCATCTGCTCATCGGCCAATATCAATATAGCATATCTGCCCAACTCTGTGAATCTGTTCTCATACTCCGCCACTGTCATCCCTCCCTGTCAAAGGCGAAGGAACACACTCTCCTTATCGTGGCGATAAGTGAGGGGATAATACTTCTCGTGGAAGTGGGTCTCAAAGGCTGCGCACGTGTCCATACATATCCGACCGCAACAGTGCGGAGAATGCTGTCCCACCATAAGCTGGCCTCCTTCTCAAACATGAAGGTAACTAGCTTAACCTGCTCTGCCTCAGTGCAGTGCAGCGGCTTTATCTTAGAGATGCAGTCAAGCCAATACTCAGCCTCCTCGGGTCAGTGAGTACCCGCAAAAGTAGGAAGCCGCAGGTGCCAGAATCGCTCGAACTCGCCGCTAGTACCTGCATTCCTAGCAGGGGGAGCAAATAGAGCAGGCGGAGCCACACTCATGCTCTGAGCAAAGAATCCCCCAAGGGTGGCTAAGAGCTGCTGCTACTACTGCTGTTTCAATTGCTCCATCAATAACATCATCTACGCCAGCCTATCAGTAGGAGGAGCGGCCTGAGGCATGTGCGGCGTCGAAGTAGATGCACGGTTCTGCTCTGGAACCGGTGGTGCAACAGGTGTCAGCTCATTAGTGGAGCCAGTGGCCGACTGAGAATCCAACATAGTGTCGTGAGTCAGGCCCAAACTAGGGTCCGTCTGACTATCGCTTAGGGGAGGAGCCCCGTCAATCGAGTCGCCAGGAGTGTGACGTGCCGTAGTTCATGCGGCCATAGGTGGCATTCCATATATACAACATAGGGTGTAACCCAGGTCAGCTTTAGCATAATCACAACTCGACAACACAACATTCACACACAGCTTAAAGAAACTTCATGCATTCCATTTACCAAAATTGTCACAATACATGAGATGCAGTATTACATGAATCATGGCAAAAAAATGCATGTGAGCTAATTCAAACTAGCTTAAACACTAAAACATATGACTAACCCTGCCATAAGACTAAGCCCAACACTGCTATACATAGCAATAAGGAAAGAAACACACAAAGCAACTAAAAGGACGACCACATGTAGGACTAGTCGTCAGAATCTGGCGATGGTGGAGGTGCACTCTTGTCTTGTACACAACACAGGATGGACCTCAAGGTGCGAGTCACCTTCGTAAATTTTCGTTTCATGAAGGCCTCGTTCTCTTCAACCTTGGTTCGGATCTACGCAATCTCCTGTCGCAGGGAAACTTGGCCCTCCTCGAGTTGAGCCAAGCGGGCTTCCCTTCCAGCCCGATCACTTTCACGCTCTCCCGTAGCAGTAGGAGGAGAGCCCTCATCTGTCCTGGGCCTCCTTTTCCCCTCCTTGCTCTTCTTCTATCTCATTGCCTTCTTCGTTAGTCTCTTCCTCTTCACTCTCCGCCTCATCTTCACTCTCTTCAGTCGGGCTTGACGCTGTCATGGCCCAATCTCCATGTTATAGAGAGTCGTGTCGTTGATGAAGTGGATCGGCACAAGGAGTTCTGAGCCAAGCCTGTAGGTGAATTCACGTGCAAGCTTGCATATGAGTTGGCCAAATGGGAGTGAAATGGACTTCCTAGTAGAGCGCGCAATCTGCACTATCTGTAGCAGCACATACGTAAGCACGCACAGCTTCTCTCCTTGCACAACTTGGTACAAAAAATCTACCATCAGGCGTGTGCACTCGCTGCGATTGCTCCACCTGGGATACACGTTGTACGTGAAGATGTGATGGAGCAGGTGAAAGTCGTCAGTCATTTTGGAAGCTAAGAGGCTATTGTTTGGATTCCAGTGGACCAGGTGGCCACAAAGGAATCGCGTGCGGTGGTCCCTTTCCCGTGCACTTGAAAGATTCTTCTTACTAGCATGGACCTCGCCAAGTGGCATTCCTATGACTCGGACTATCAAGGCAATATTAACTATGAGGTCTCGCCTTCCCACAATAAATTTAAACAGCTAAGGCTCCAGTGTTGGCTCCTTGATATGCGTGTAGAAGGCTCGGACAGTGTTTGCATTTGCACGAGACTTGCCCTCAAACACAGGACCCCACCCGGCCTCAACCAGACTGTCCATCAATAGATATTACCCAAAGAGCTTCTTGTCCATGTGCACTTTGAAAAGGACCCCACGACCCTTAAACCTTCCATGAGACAGCTCCGCCAACAGAGCTCTTTCAATGGGAGCCTGGGGATCGAGATCCCGCTTGGTCCTTATCTCCCGATCGACGCTCGTATCTGCGGGGGCGCTTCTCGGTCTCCTTGAACGAGTAGGGCGACTAGACCTGGCTTTATTCACCGGAGCTCTCTTCTTCCCCATGAGGGAAAAATGTGTGGAAAGTGAAAATATGGCCACCACAAGTTCAAAGAGAGCCATTTGAGTGAGATAACAATGGAGAATAAGATGGGTTGTTGGATTTCAAAATTTTTGAGGCACAAAGTGGTGTTTGTGTGCTCAAAATGAGAGGAAACGAAGGAAGTAGGAGAGGGGTTTTGATACAAACGGTGGAGGGGTGTAAAAAGTGAAGTAATAAGAGAAAATATGGGAATGGAGGGAAGATTTGAGAGGGAAAATGGAGTTTTTAGAGGAAAAGGAAAGCTTGGAGGTGTAAAAGAGGAGAGAGGGGAGCAAATGGGAGTGAAATAGGGGTCTCCATGTGATTCCATGGGCCCCACAGCATCCCACCAGCGTCGGCCCGACCGGCCCGACAGGCCCAATACACCCGACTGGCGAGGGTTCCCCGATCCGGCGATGCCATCGCCGGTCCCTGGACTAACCAGCGATGGCTCGCCCCCTGTGCCAGAAACATGCGAGGTCCACTCTGGGTCCCCGCGATTTGTACAATTTTGGCCCCGAAGTCCATTCAAGTCATTTCGGGTCCTATCTCATGTACATTCACATTTTTCGGGTCGTTTAAGGTTGGAATGGGTTAAATCTTCATGTAAACCCGTCGATTGACGGTCTAAAAGTGATCCGGGGTCATTCTACATGATCATTTAGGCCTATGGGTCCAATTTCGGCGGTCGATTTTGGTAAATTTCACCGATTGGCGAAACTGGGAATCCTATGCCTGTTCCTACATTTTGTCGCTCCCTCCTAAGTCAAAGTATGTCAGTATGCGTCGTGTGACCATAACCCAAGTCCAATTTAATCCAAATCATGCTCTGATACAAACTTGTAACATCCTAAAAATTGGAGGTCGAGCATAGGCCCAACTACCGAGTTCCAACACATCACTTATACAACATAGATAATGATGATTAAATGTTGTCCGTATTAGTGCATTAAACATGAATGGGATTATACCAAAACACCATATCAAACTCCAGAGACAAGTGAGTTTTGCAAGCGGAAGACTGTAATACATGTATAAGATATATGAACTGTAGTAGGTCTCCGAAGTGTGATCATGTTACCAGGTTAAATATATACATGTATACTCCCAAAATGTACAAAATGAATATACATGTGCACTCCAAAATACAGAATAATAGTGTAAGGGCATCTAGTCAGTGTCCCTATAGTCCCGGCGATCAGGACACGGCTCACATGAACCTGCCCGATAACTGCATGTAGGAGAATGCCTCCTCGCCATCCTCGAAGTCTGGCTTTGCCTCGTAGGCATCGCCACCACCTACAGGTAAGACAGAGTCTAGTTGGTGTGCACAACACCGTCCAAGAACGTGGGAGTGAGTGATCAACTCAGTGGAGCTATAAAGTAAAGGTTAACATGTTATCAATTCAGTCAAGCAGTAATGATAAAGCAATACAACAAGCATTCCAAGTACTCTGGTTAATACAAGGATGTTATGTATTAATGATGTATGCCCTCGCCTGCACTCCCTCTGCGAACTTCATCTCACGGTCACAACATGCATCCCTTTCACAGTGCTCAACTCCAACGCCAAAGGCACATGCAATGCAGTGCATGAACATGATTACCGAGTTCTTATTAGACCTTTTCATAAAGCAGGATTGGGAAGTTAAGGTACTTCCCTTATATCAATTCCCAAACAATGATCCATTCTAGGGTCGTCAGTCCAAGTAAATATCATACAAAGTTGCGATTCTAGGTCACTATAAAGGGCTCGTCACCTGATCAGTGTAGGCCTAGTTTATATTCTAGTTGCTACGGAAAGGCTCGTCGCCTCAACGCAGTCTCAGAGTATGCTCGAGGTTACTACAAAGGGCTCGTCACCTGATCAATGTAGGCCGACAGCTCAAATACAGTGTCCCATACCACCTTATTCGGCTCACGAGGCGATGTTGCTCACTGGTCACTATGGGGAGGCTCGTCGCCCCAGCGTAGGCCGACAGCTCGACCACAGTGTCCCATACCATGATGTCTGGCTCATGAGTCTTAGCGGATCGAGGTACCAAGGTTAACGGGGTTTCCACTGGTGAGTTTGGTACCTTAGGTTCAAGTAGTAGCGTCCATACATGGTGAACATACATCGGGTCAATCAGGTTACTTGACGAGCTGGACTAGTACGAGCGTACGTCGAGCCGATCGACATGGGGTGCATAAGAACTTCGTATGGCGTAACCACTGTCGATAACCCAAGTACGACTCGGATTCATCGAACACATCCGGTGTGGCAAAACAACCTCTGCCACCAATCCAGAACCTGTTACCGATTGCCTGGACTATACCATAGTCCCAAACACACTCCAAAACAATTTATTTCGTATGTGATAGTCAAGAACGGCATGTGATAATCAATCCACATAAAGATCTTATTTGAGCATTTTAATAAACACATAGTGTACATGTCAACATACATAGCCATTTCATCACAAATCACATAATAACAAGGTAGGTTACATAAGGAAACCATAAGTATAGATAAGGGGGTTGAGAATCTTGTCTTAATGCCCTTATATCATACCTTTAAACAAGCATTTACTCATTTAGACACTTTTACAAGCAATTAGACTACCCACTTCAACATACGTAACGCATGTTAGCGATAACGAGTGTTAGGGCGAATCCTTCCACCAAGGAGTTGTCACACGCATAACAGCCATACATTCACGACAAATAATCATGGAAAGTATGAATCCAAATTCCATACTTATTCAATCATACCAACAAACACATGGAATACTTTATATTCAACATTGTTCATATATATGTGTAAAGCGAGGGAAACATCGTGTCCAAGCATGTGATAGCATTCAAGTCAGTCATAAATCATTAACTGACATCGAAAGCCTTGAAAACCATAACCTAAACATTTATAGTCCGCACCTATCGCCGGTAGACTCGTAACAAATTCAGTTTAAAAGCTAAGTCTTTGTCTACGGCACCACAACAACCTATAACATGAAATAGGTTAGCTATTTCATCACTTACACTATTGGAAACTCTAAAATAGATTAGAGTTAGGTTTACTTACCTAAGAACGGAATCAAAATCACCGGATTAACGATATAGGAATGGTGGTTAAGCACGTGGAGCGGCGGGATTGAATCCCAGGAAGAAACATCGACTCTCTCTCTCACTTTCTCTCTCTTTCCTTCTCTTTTCTCTCTTCTCTCTCTAAGGGTTTTCCAAATTCGTATGGAATGAGATAGAGAGGGTTTAAGACCCTTATATAGGCCCAACATTGATGGAAATGGCCCAAGGGCCAAGGTATACTTAGGTTTCAGCCAAATAGTATCTGTTCTGAACCAACGGAGCACTTATGGAGGCCCCTTTTCTGCATGTGGTCAGACTTAAGCTCCTTGATATTGGATCTAGGTTGAGTTAAATTTTTGGTCCGATCGGATTTACAGATCGACCGTGGTAGACCAGTTTCAGTTCAACGGTCACCGATACTCAATCAGGGCCACAAGTGTACTGACATGTGTTGGAAATTTTTCCTGATCCGAGGGTGTAATTAGGTCAGATTCCGATGGTCTGAATCCTTAGATTTGGCCTGCAAGCGAACGACTCAATTCACTTAAGTTTCAGTTCACTTTCTAAAGGTATTCGTGTTTCTCACACACTTCGTTCCAGGCTCAAGTTGTGCTTTTATGGGTACTGTTAGGACTTGATTTTCGAGGTGACTGTCAAGTCTAGGATTGCAGTCCTAACCGTATGGTTTCGGAATAATCAAACTTTCGACATGCGGTCCAGGTCCGATACGGAGTCTTAAGGTGCTCCCAAGAGCAACCGGGTTTAGAGATTGATCCTAGATTTCAGGGTAATGCAACGCCAATGATTCTGCATGTCTTAAGTCTTACAGATCATATATAGAGTGGGTAGTGCTAATTTTACAGGTACTCTAGCGTAGCACTAGCTAATTCTCGTCTAATTCCTAAAGGATTTGATCCTGAGTGATTTCTGCCTGAGGTGATATAAGAGTCTTTGTACGGATTTTTTCGAGATGTTACAATCTACCCCCCTTAAAGAAAAATTTTGTCCTCAAAATTTGTACCATCTCGTACTCCTCGAGAATCTGAGGGTAGTTCTTGTGGAACTCGGCTTCAGTTTCCCAAGTAGCTTCTTTCTCAGTGTGATGCGTCCATAATACCTTCACCAGCGGAATAACCTTACTGCGCCACACCTGCTCCTTCTTGCCTAAGATACGCGTCGGTTGCAGAACATATGTAGTGTCCTCACTCAACTGTACCTACTCCCATCTGATAATGTGGGAAGGATCGGGAACGTATTTCTTCGGCATTCATACATGAAATACGTTGTGCACGCCTACAAGTGGTGTGGGCAAAGCAAGGCGGTACACTACCACACCCACTCGATCAAGTATCTGAAATGGGCCAATGAATCTCGGTGTAAGCTTCCCCTTCTCAAACCGAAGAACTCCCTTCATGGGAGAAACTTTCAAAAATACATGATCCCCGACCTCAAACTCTAACTGCCACCGCCCGTATCGACGTAGCTCTTCTGTTTGCTCTGTGCTACCACGAGTTGACGCCTGATAATGTTGATCTTCTTTGAGGTTGCCTGAACTAACTCTGGGCCAATCATGCTCTTCTCGCCAACCTCTACCCAGTAATGTGGCGCCCGACAGAGATGCCCATATAAGGCCTCATAGGGAGCCATGTCAATACTCACCTGGAAACTGTTGTTATACGCGAACTCTACATAAGGAAGATAATCATCCCAACTGTCTTTGAAATCCATCATGCAAGCTCGCAACATATCTTCCAACACCTGATTTACCCGTTCCGTCCGCCCGTCAGTCTGTGGGTGGAACGTGATACTGAACTTCAATTTCACACCCATCACTTCTTGGATACGAGTACAGAAGATAGATGTGAATCGCGTGTATCGATCCGACATGATCTCCAATGGAACTCCATGCAGACGTACAGTCTCCTTGATGTACAACCTGGCCAAATCATCTGCTGAGTTCGAAACTCTGATAGGGAGGAAATGATCAGATTTTGTCAACCGGTCCACGATTACCCATATGGAGTCATGCCCCTTCCTCATCTTCGGTAGCCCTGATATAAAATCTATAGAGATGAAATCCCACTTCTATTCAGCTATGGGCATGGGTTGAAGCAGTCCAGGAGGTCGGCGATGTTCAGCCTTGACCTGTTGGCATGTGACACAACGGGACACATACTCTGTTATGTGGGCCTTCATGTTGTCCCAACAGTATGACCTCTTCTTGTCGCGGTACATCTTCGTACTGCCAGGATGCATTGCCATCCTCGAATCGTGAGCAACCTCGAGGACTTCCTCATGTCAAGAAGATTTGGGACGCATAGGCAGCTACAGTAACATAAGTCTCCATACGTACTAACTCTTCACTCGGCGTCCTCATCATCGCTAGCCTACTCTCGAAGTTCATACAATCGCCTATCGTCCTTCTGGGCCTCAATGATCCTATCATCGATAAGTGGCTGCATACGAACGTGAGCGATGCTCTCAAACGACTCCTCCATAGTGAGCTTCTGCTCAAAGTCTTACACGAACTCTACCATACCCCATTCTGCCACCATCAGCGGAGCCGCAAACTATATAGTCTTTTTGCGGCTCAACGCGTCTGCCATAAGGTTGGCCTTGCCAGGATGGTAGGAGACCTTGAACTTAAAGTCCTTCAAGGTTTCCATCCACCGTCGCTGCCTCATATTCAAGTCCCTCTGAGTGAATATGTACCTAAGGCTCTTGTGGTCACAAAAGAGCTCAAACTCCTCTCCGTAGGGGTAATGTCTCTAGAGCTTCAGTGCAAAGATGACGACCGCTAACTCTAAGTCGTGTGTTGGGTAGTTCTCCTCGTGTTTCCTCAACTGTCTCGAGGCATAAGCAATCACCCTGTCCTTCTGCATAAGAGCACATCCTAGACCAATGCGAGACATGTCAGTGTATATAGTATATTTAACCCCTTGCTCTGACAATACTAGCACAGGGGCGGACATTAGCTTGTCCTTCAGCTCCTTAAAAGCTGCTTCCGCCTTCTCATTCCAGGCGAACTTCAGATCCTTCCGTGTCAACTGAGATAACGGTCTAGCAATCTTGGAGAAGTCCCTAATAAATCGACGGTAGTACCCTGCCAGACTAAGAAAGCTCCTCACCTCAGTAACTGAACCGGACTGCTTCTAGTCCTGGACCCCAGCTACCTTAGCGAGGTCAACTGTTATCCCTTCCTTAGACACCATATGTCCCAGGAACTTGACTTCTTCTTTCCAGAAGTCACACTTCTTGCACTGTGCGAACAACTCTTTCTTCAAAGTACCCAAGACTGCTCGCAGGTGTTCCTCGTGCTCTTCCCGACTCTTAGAGTATATTAGAATGTCATCAATAAACACGATAACGAATCAGAACAGAAACAGCAGAAACACCCTGTTCATCAGATCCATGAACACGGTCGGTGCATTCGTAAGATCGAACGACATCATGAGAAACTCATAGTGCCCAAAACTGGTTGTGAAAGCCGTCTTCTGTATGTCCTCATCCCTGACCCGCAAATGATGATACCCTGACTGCAGATTGATCTTCGAGAAGTATCGTGCCCCCTTCAACTGATCAAACAGATCATCTATCCTGGGCAAAGGATACTTGTTCTTCACCGTTACCTAATTCAACCTGCGATAATCAATACATAGTCGCAATGAACCGTCCTTCTTCTTTACAAACAACACAGGTGCTCCCCAAGGAGACACACTAGGTCATATGAAGCCCGCATCTAACAGATCATCAATCTGTTTTTTCAACTCCTCCATCTCACATGGAGGCATGCAATACGTGGGTAGTGAAATCGGTGTCGCACCGGGCGCTAGGTCGATAGTAAAGTCGATCTCGCACCGAGAAGGTAGTCCAGTTATCGCCCTGAACATGTCCTCAAACTCCAGGACTACAGGCATGTTCCCTAACGTCGGCCCATCAACATGCTCTAGTAAGGTAGCGTAACAATCAACATGATAGGGCTAACTAACCAGCACTGGAAAAGTAAAGACCATGCCCCCTAGTCCGTATGCAGTCACGACCCTAGTCTCGCAATATATCTCTGCCCTCATCTCAGTGAGCCAATCCATACCGAGGATAACGTCGTAGTGCCATAGTGGGATGAGGATCAAGTCGACATGCACTGTCCTGCTACCCAAGTCTAATGAACATGCCTCACACATCCTGGTAACATCCGACGAGGTCCCTATAGCGGTGAGGATCCTCACTCCCCTCGTGGGAGTAGTAACCAATCCCAGCCGCTTGACTGCGGCGCATGATATGATCGAAACAGTGGACCCGATGTCCACCAATAAAAAGACAGGCGTACCTTGAATCTGTGCCGTGACTTCGAAAGCCACAGGTGCTCCGTATGATGCCTTGGATACCTCAGCTGTAAGTGAGTGCACTCGAGCCTGTTGTGAACGGTTCGGCTGTGGCGCCATAGGTCGTTTAGACGGCTAAAGCGAGGTGTCGACGGACGAAAGGAGGGGTGTGCAGGTGTTATCCGTAGAGGTGGAGTGGAGATAGCCTGAGGCATCGAGCGGTTGATCCTCTGAGGCGGTGAGAATCTGCTGTCCCTCATCCTGGATAAATAATTTGTCTTCGTGTGGCCTAGCATCTTGCATTAGGTACACCACACGTCTGATCACCTCATTGGTGCTTGAGGAGCCATAAGCCTGGGTGGTGAATCTGCACGCGGCCACTTACCGAGAAACGGTCTGCTCGGAAGATCCAGTAACAGCCTAGGAGCCATAGGCACTCATATATGAGATTGCCTGTCCCCGTCCTACTCTGCTCGCATAGACATGCTCACTAGCTCAGCATAGCTGGGTATGCTAGTGCAACACATCTTAGAGCAGATCTCGGGTCGCAGACCCTCAGAAAATCACCTCGTGCGCATCAGCTCATCAGACAATATCAACGGGGTGTACCTGCCCGGCTCCATGAATCCGTTCTCATACTCCGCCACTGTCACCCCTCCTTGTCGGAGGTGAAGGAACTCACTCTCCTTCTCGCGGTGATAAGTGAGGGGATAATACTTCTCGTGGAAGTGGGTCTCAAAGGCTGCCCACGTCCATACATATCCGACCGCAACAGTGCGGAGAATGTTGTCCCACTATAAGCTGGCCTCCTTCTTAAACATGAAGGTGACTAGCTCAACCTACTCTGCCTCAGTGGAGTGTAGCGGCTGTAGTATCTTAGAGATGAGGTCAAGCCAATACTCAGCCTCCTCGAGTCGGTGAGTACCCGCAAAAGTAGGAGGCCGCAAGTGCTGGAATCGCTCGAACTGGCTACTAGTACCTGCATTCCCAGCAGGGGGCGCAAATGAAGTAGGCGAAGCCACACTTATGCTCCGAGTAAAGAATCCCCCAAGGGTGGCCAAGAGTTGCTGTTGCTGCATCAATAACATCATCTGCTCCAACCTATCAGTAGGAGGAGCAGCCTGAGGCATGTGCGGCGTCGAAGTAGATGCACGGTTCTGCTCTGAAACCAATGGTGCAACAGGTGTCGACCCATTAGTGGGGCCAGTGGCCGGCTGAGATCCGATATAGTGTCTTTAGTCGGGCCCAAATTAGGGTCCGTCTGACTATCGCTTAGGGGAGGAGCCCCATCAATCGAGTCATCAGGAGTGTGATGTGTCATAGTCCGTGCGGCCTTAGGTACCGTAGTCCGTGCGGTCTTACATGAATGGCCACTATAACTCTTTAGGGTTTGCGACGCTTATCGCGGCCGGGGAGTTCACAAACCGCGATCCATCAGAGGGGCCCAGCGAAGCTACCAGGGCAGTGAACTCAATAGGATTTACGCACAGGGTTGGCCATGGTAACTCTCTAGAGTTCACGGGGTGCACAAGGCTACCGTCAGGTACCAAATCCTAGGCCACCAGTCCATCATGAGGGGTCTCTTACTTCAGAGACTTTCCCTTATGCGTTACTACTAAAATCAAATGAAGGATTTGGGTAGTCATCCTACTTTAGAGACTCACTTTTGCTTCATCTGCAAGGTCAGACCCATTCACGAGGGGGCAATCTCTGGTTGCCCACGTGAAGTTGCCTAAAGCTGTATAGATGGCACAGGTCACTGTCCGCATGGGTGCGCGTGATACTCTTTTCAGGATTTTTAAGGCCACAGGCGATATTGCTACCCGTATAATTCTGCCATATTGCCATCGCCAACAATGGTAAGCCTTATGCGTATTCGGCTTCATAGTGACATTTTTCTCGCTGCATAGGTGATAGATCGTCATTATTATCACGACCCCTTGCATTTGGCTCATTGTGCTGCAGCAAATGATGAATTGGCCCCTCCGGGACAATGAATTGAAATTAATATATCGCGCTTGCTGATAATAGTTAATAAAATCTTATGGTTAAGATGGAATATCAGCTTGGCAATGTTATTAATTTTGATAAATTTAATAATAAAATGGCCTCGCATCAGTATCATAATAATAGTAATGACAGCTTTTGTAATAACTCTGGCGATAATCACTAGCGATAATCATTGGCGATAATCACTATCGATAATCATTGGCGATAATCATTGACAAGTACTTGAAAACTTGCATTTCATTTATGTAGAAAGGGAAATGCATTCTATGATGATTGTTCTTATTACCTATCTTACCCCCTTTTGGTTTTGAAGGTATGATGCTGATACCTTCTGAAACCAAAATTACTGTTACTCCTTAGATTGACTTATCGTCGATAAACCAAATATAGGTGTGTTAGCGAAAAAATGATTTATG
Organism: Magnolia sinica; assembly: GCF_029962835.1. Classification (NCBI taxonomy): domain Eukaryota; kingdom Viridiplantae; phylum Streptophyta; class Magnoliopsida; order Magnoliales; family Magnoliaceae; genus Magnolia; species Magnolia sinica. The sequence goes on from NC_080578.1 coordinate 65,462,399, forward strand.
TTGCAATTCCATACCTTTCACCTCGTTCGTCCCTTTTATCGGGATATTTAAGCTATGATACCCCAGTTTCATCTATTATTGGGCATCTTCAAATGCAGATGCCCCCAAAATTTTCTTTTATTCAATGAACCGTCCGACTGGTTCATTGTTTTGGCAGCCGACAAAAGATAGATCTCCTGAATCAATTTCTCTAGCCAATATTGCTGACAATCATCTTACAAACGTCAAATTCGTTGTTGCCTTCCATTGTTGTTCACCGTCCTTCTTTAGGACTATTTCTCCTTGTCTTATTATTCTTTATAGTATATTTTTCAGTGTGAAGCAGTCTTCTATTTGATGCCTCAAACAACGATGATAACGACAGTAATTCCTTTCTTTTGTTATTGCAGCTTCTTCTAGATATCTTAGTGAGGGCAACCTAATGGTTCCAGCGGCCAATAACTGCTTCATCATTGGCAACACGTCCTCTCTCTCGAATGCATACTCCCTATGTGAGTCATATGGCCGCGGTCGCTTGTCGTTCTTATAGTCCCTTCGTCGGTCTGAGTCTTCTCTTCCTCTCATTTCCCTCTTGTTGCGAAAGGTGTTTTTCTTTTTCTCCTGATCAACAGCATTTACCATTGCCTTATTCGGCCCTCTTCTTTCGGTTTTAGCTTGGAAGGCTGGCATCTTTTTAGTCATTAGCTCCAACGCATGCGCTTTGGTCGCCAGATCTCAAAAAGTCCTTATATTAGCGTTGGTGAGTCCAATTGTTATCCTTGTGTCCATGGAGCTTAGACACATTTTCACTTGCTCCCTCTCTTCAGGTAATTACCAACATGATGCCCCTAAGTTTTTCCACTTGCTGATGAATTTCTCCACACACTCATTTTCCCTTTGTCTTACAGGTGCTAATTCCGCAATGCTAACATCATGGTCCGATGAAAAGAAATTTGACATAAACACATCCTGCATCTATTCTCAGGTCTGTATTGATTCTGGGGCTAGACTGGAATACCACCGGAATGCTTTGCCCGTTAAAGAAGATTTGAATAGTCATAGGCAATATTGGGGAACAGCAGAGAAATTCCCCACAGACATGATGAAATGCATTAAATGTTCATCAGGGGATCCGTCTCCACTAAAATTTTGAAACTCAGGGTGTTTAAAATTAGTAGGGAAAGGTGCATCCCTTGAATATGACATTTGATACCGGAACCTTCCTATACTATCACGTTCCCTTTCCATTCGAACAACTTCTGCTACCACCTGTCATACTTCCTCCTGAGTTATGACTCTTGTCACAGGGACAGATCCATGTGATCCCACTCTAGGTTGTTGAGAACCTTCTGGCTGTTGTTCCCACTCATTCATAGTAGCTATCATTGGGGGTGATACTATCTGGGCTACATTATGTGCGAGGGTAGCCAGGGCTTCCCAAAGATTCCTGCACTAATCCATTAGCGTTTTCTGTGCCTGGGCCATTTCAACTAATCTGTCTTCAGTAGTGGGTGGGGGGTCTTTACTTGTTCCGGCCATGCATACCGTAACTTTTTTATTTCTTGACACGGTGGTCATCGGGGTAGAACAAGAATAGGTCAGTGTGACGGGACTTGTTGGAAAAGGAGTTTTGTTTGATCCTTCCGTGCTTTCATAAGATTCAACTTATTGTGATACAATGCGAGGCGATAGACATTGCAGTGATACATAAACTGGCGAACCCTCCATATGCGACTTACCTTTCTGCTTTTTAGTCCATCAAATACTTGTAACAAGTAAGGCCGGAAATTCTCTGCTCGAGGGCAAAGATGAAGATTTTCCTGGATATATTGTTGGGGGAGCGAGTTTAGGATTTTTCTTTGCCGCATTTCGTGTAACAGGTCCCCTACTTCTTGGCATTGATGGGCTCATCTTGGCTGCAACTCTCGATCTCCGACACGTCACCACTATCCAATCGTTCTCATTTTCTTGTGCTATTGGGGAGACTGTTACAACTCAAACAATAACTGGAAATTTGCTTTTCCTGCTCAATACAGGTTGCTCTTGCTGGGCCCGAGGCTGGTTAGAGCACACTCTACTACAAATCATGTTGGTGTAAAGTAGAAACTCGTCTCTTTTGTTAAGATCACCATATGTTTTTAAATTTAGAGCTTGAATGGGCACATCCCTTGTAATTTTCTCTGTCAGAGAACATATGCGATATTGGTTAGTATTTATTCACAAACATATTCTATCCTGGAGATGAAAGGAAGGATGCTCCCCAGCAGAGTCGCTATTTTGTTTCGACCAGAAACGAAAAGCATTTGATTTGGGGAATATCTCATTTAATATTAACAAAAGATAGAACTAAGAGAATAATCACCAATTTTATTCATTCTGAGTTCATTTACATCCTTTTAGACCTTTGATTATAGGATAAAATCTCTTAGAAATACCAAAAATACAAAAGTTAAGTAAATTCGAAATATGAATTTCAGCAGCATTCCGGCTCATATTGATCATATCTCCAGGGGAGATGAGTTGTGCGGGCTTCCTATTCATTCCGTCCCTTATTGGCATGAGAAAGGAGTGCTTGGATTTCTTTAACACATCTGGAATAGCCTGAGGATCTAGAAAATTTCAACATAGTAGTTGCCTCAAAGAGTATCCACACAACTAATGGGAGTTGCGCTGTAACGTCTCAAAAAAATCCGTACAAAGACCCGAGTATCACCTCAGGCAGAAATCCTTAAAGACCATATACTGTGGAAATTAGACGAAAATTAATTAAGTACTAAACTAAACTAATCGGTGGATTAGCTTGAACCACTATCTATACGAACTACAAGACCCAAAACCATTAAAATCACAAGCTTAACATTACTTAAAAACCTAAAAGAAATCCCAAAACCCAGTTGCTCTCGGGAGCACATTGAAACTCCGTATCGGACTTGGACCGCGCGTCGAAAGTCCGATTACACCAAAACTATAAGGTTATGACCGCTTTACTGGGCTTGACAATCTTCATGGGAATCAAGCCCAAATAGTATCCAGAAACGCACAACTTGAGCCGTGAGCGAAGTGTGTAAGAAACGCGAATATCTTTAGAAAATGAACCAGAACTTAAGTAAATTAGACTGTTCACTTGCGGGCGAAATTAAAGATTTCAGACCGTCAGATTCTGACCCAACTATACCCATGGATCATAGAAATTTCCCTACTCTTATCGGTATACTTATGGCCCTGATCGAGTAACGATGACTGTTGATCTGATACAGGTCATTCACGACTGATCAGTTTGTCAGATTGCACCATAAACACAGTCCTGGCATAGATCCATTGTCAGGGAACTTGCTCCATGACTTAGGTGAGAAATGGACCTTGTTAAGGGCCTCGTTTGTCAAAAACAGGCACCCTTTGGCTATAACCTAAGTATACCATGGCCCTGGGGCCATTGACATCACTTTTGGATCTATTTAAAGACCTTAAACCACCCCTCTTATTCCATACGAATTTCTCTAACCCTAGGAGAGATAACAAAGAAAAGTGGAGAAAAGAGTGAAGAGAAGAAAGTGAGATAGGGAGATCATTGCTGGGATTCTTTTCCACGACTCCACACCTCGATTTACCACCCCACCTCGCTACACGTTCATCTTTGACTATGATTTGGGTAAGAAATCCTAACCCTAATGTCATTTTAGGACTCGAAATAGAGGAATCGATGAAATAACTAACCTATTTCGATGTTTAGGTACCGTTGTTCTGTATACGGGAACGTAGGATTCGAACTGAGTTTGAAACGAGGAATCTGACGGAAGGTCTGGACTATAAACGTTTAGGTTATAGTTTTCAAAGCTTTCAATGTCAACAATGATTTATGTCTGACTTGATTGCTGTCATATGATCTTAGTTACGATGTATTCGATAAACTATACATGTGTGTGAACTATGTGATTATATAATGCATTTCAGGTATTTGTTAAAATGTTTGAATGAAAGTGAAATTATGATTTATGCTTGCCATGACTATTAATCTAGAATACATGTTTGTTGTATGTATGACAACTCCTTTATGAAAGACCTGCCATAATATATGATATAACTAATTTAGTTTATGTATATAGTAATATATAGTCTAAGTGTTTGATAAAATGTCTGAATGAGAAATTGTTTGATAAATCACTTCCAGCAAGGGTGTTGAGATGGGATTCAACTGCCTTATCCATATTTGTAGTTTCCTTCATATAATGTAAATTGCAGCTATGTGATTTATGGATGAAATGCATATGTATAATAACTTGTCCGATGTGTTTAATAAAATGCTCAAATGGGAATTATACTTGAATTATTTGTTAAATATTTTTATGATTAACATATGTGATTACCTCTTGCAGTTGAATATGATTGGGACTACTACGTAGTCCAGGTAATCGGTAACGGTTCCCGATTGAGTGGCCAAACTAGCTTCGCCACATTAGATACGTTCGATGAATCCGAGCCGTATGGTGATTGTCGACAATGGTTAGGCCACACAGAGTACTTATGCGCTCTATGTCGATCAATTCAATGTGTGCTCGTACCAATCACACTTGTCAAATAACCCGATTAGCCTATTGTGTGTTTACCATGTATGGACGTTACTGCTTGAATATAAGGTACCACTTACCAATGTAAAACCCGTTTCAACCATGGTACTAAGATCCGCTAAGATTCATGAGCCGGGCATGGTGGTGTATGGGACACCATGGTCAAGCTGTCGGCCTAAGCTAGGGTGACCAGCCTCCCCGTAGTGACCAGTGAGTAACTCAAACTTGTGAGCCAAATATGTTGGTGTATGGGACATCGTATTCGAGCTATCGGCATACATTTAGGTGATGAGCCTCCCGTAGTGACCTCGAGTCTAAATTAGGCCTACACTGAGGTGATGAGCCTCCCTGTAGCGACCTCGATTGTAAACTCTTGAACTTGCTCATCCACTATTTTCATCAAGGGTGATGCCCTTTAACTTGCCTATCATATGTGATTAACTAGGAATGACGACCATAGATGGATCCTTACTTTGGTAAATGATAAAAAGGGAGATACCTTAGCTTCCCGAATCTATTGTATGAATAAGCCTAATAAATTACTTGGCTAACATGACCATGTACTATGTTGCATGTGCTATGACGAGGAAGCGCACTTATAGGGAGTTTGCCATGTGCAATCGTTAGATGAAGTCGCTGAGGGAGTGCAGGCGAGGGCATGCATCATTATAGCATACCATCCCTGTATTAATAAGAGCACTTAGGATATGATTGTTATACTACTTTATCATTACTGCTTGACTGAATTGATAACATGTTAACCTTTACCTTATAGTACCACTGAGATGATCACTCACTCCCATTCTGGGACGGTGTTTTAAAATACTAACCAGACTCTGATTTAGATGCAGGTTACGACGAGGCTTTCACGATGGAACCAGATTTCATTGACGAGGAGGAGTTCTCCTACGTGCAGCTCTCAAGCGAGTCTATGTAGACCTCACACTTCTTCGATGGGATTACAGGGATATTGGATTAGTTGAACATTTACATTTTGATATTTTGTGTGTTTTGAAATAAAAATATGTTTATATTCAGCCCGACTACATGATCATACTCTGGAGGTTATGAAACCCATACATATACTTAATATAACTATCTCAGTCTTCCGCTTGCTTAATTACATTAACTCTAGAGTATGATATGTCGTTTTAGTGTAATCCCACTCATGTTTAATGCACTAATATGGACAACATTTAAACATCATTATCTATGTTGCGTAAGTGATGTGTTCAGGAGTTGAGCTTTGCTCGACCCCCTGATTTTTAGGGTGTTACAGTTGGTATCAGAGCATGATTTGGATTAAACTGGACTTGGGTTATGGTAACATGACACACTTTGACGCACTTTGACTTAGGTGGCGATGAAAAATGTAGAAATGAACGTAGGATTCCAAGTTTCACCGACGGGCGAGATTGACAGTCGAAATGTAACTCGTACGCATCTGAGATCCTGTGAAATGATCTCGATTCCTTCTTAGGCCGTCAAACGATGGGTTTAAACTATTACCTGGTAAATCCCAAACTTTGAACACGCCAAAATGCATGAATATGTGCGAAATGGACCGAAGAAATGCATTTCACAGACATAGGGGCCCATACCGTAAAATTTGGTGGGACCTAGGGGGTCCCCTGCACCATTTCGGAGCCCCGGGAGGGCGAGGCCACCTGTCTAGGGGACCGCAACGGCACCACCCCGACGGCGGTGCACCAGGTACACCTCCAGCGGGCCTGCGGATCCGGCGGCCTGCCACCCTAACCCACATGTGTAGGGCCTTGCACTCTTGTGGAACCACCCTATTTGGGTCCCCTTTGCCTCCCTTTGTCCATTCCACCCCCATTTCAAGCTTTCAAACCCTCCAAATTCACATTTCCTCTCTCAAATCTCCCTTCCATACACAAAGCTCCTTCTTCTTTTACATTACACACCCGTCCTCCACCATTTTCCTCAAAACCCTTTCTTACAACCCTTTATCTTCCCATTTCCTATCTATTTGAGCACAAAAGCTCTCTTTTGATGCTCATAGCCCTCCAAATTCACAAACCCATCTCACCTTTCAAGCTTTTCCAACACCATGGCTCTTTTTGAGCTAGTTGCTACTATTTTTTCCCTCTCCACACTCCTTTCCCTTATGGGAAAGAAGAAGGCATTCATGGATAAAGCCGGGCCTAGCCACCCAACCTGTTTAAGGAAGAAGACGGGCGCCGAAGCAAACACGAGCACCGAGGGAGAAAGAAGATCAAAACGGGATCTTGACTCACAGATCCCTATCAAGAGATCACTACCGTTGGGCGTCGAATTAGGTAGGTTCCGTAACCGAAGAGTTGTATTCAAGGCTCATGTGGATGAAAGGCTTTTCGGGTTGTACCCAGTGATGGACATGCTCCTGAAAAATGGGTGGGGTCCCATATTTGAGGGGAATGACCATGCTAGTGAAGGAGTAATGCGTGCCTTCTATGATCATATACGGGACCCACTATTGGAGCCACTAATTTTTACTATCCTTTTGGGAAGAGAGCAAGCCATAGTCAATGTTGACATGATAGCTCGTGTCATGGGTATGGAGCGTGGACTTGTACATGCTAGTGAGGCAAACCTTGATAATGAACGAGAAAGAAATTGCCGCACCCATTTCCTCTGCAGCCAACTTGAGTGGTGGAGGCGAGGAAATAGCCTTGCATCGACCAAATTGACAAACGATTTCCTCCTACTCCACCACATATTCACATATAATGTATACCCTAGGTGGAGTAACCGTACGGAATGTACTAGGCTTATGGTGGATTTCTTAAACAGAGATGGTCAGGGAGACAAGCTATGTCTGCCCACATTCGTACTGTCTCAGATTATGGATACTACACGATCTATATAGGGAGATGCCTCACTTCCCTTCAGTCAAGTTATTTGTAAAATTGCCCGCCACTTTAGTTTCAGACTCCATATGGATGACATTGCCCCGATTCACATCATCAGTGATGTTACGCTCAACAATATGGGCATAAGCCCCAAGCAGCGACAAGCAAGGCTTGATGAGTATGGGGATGAGATAGATGAAGAGGAAGAAAGTAGTGAAGAAGAGGAGGAAGATGAAATAGAGGAAGGAAGTGAGAAAGAAGGAAGTGTGGGGGAAGGTAGTGATGAAGAAGGAAGTGTTGAGGAAGAGCAGGAAGAGGAAGAAGTGGATGCCCAAGATGCAGGTAAGGAGCCTCCTACTGCTTCACATGATTACTGCCATGATCGGGCTACCTTAGAAGCCCGCATGGCTCAGATTGAAGAAAACCAGGCCACCTTGAGACAAGAGGTCAAGGAGAATCAGGCCTATTTGAAATAGAAATTCAAGAGGATGTCTCGCACTCTGAAGACCCTCTTGTGCTGTATGTAAGACAAGGTGCTCCTCCACCATCACCAGAGTCGGACGACTAGTCATATGTTGTAGTCATTTTTGGGTTTTCCTTATTCTTGTTTCCTTTTGTAATAGCCTTGGTAGGCTTAGTTGGTTGTTGGTGTGTTTAGTGTTTAAAGCTTTTGTTAGATTAGCTCACATGCATCTTCTGTCATGATCCATGTAAGACTGCATCTCAAGTATTGTGACAATTTTACTTAAATGAAATGCATGAAGCTTCTTTTGATTTAGAATGTGTAGAATGCTTGGAAAATTGAGTGTTGTTATTCAAAATCTTACACATGTTGCACCCTATGTTATATAGGGAATGCCTCTGAAAACCACTTGGAATATGACACGTCTTGCACTTGGTGGATCGATTAACAGGGCACCTCCCCTGAACGATAACCAGACGGACCCCAGTTTGGGCCCAAATTTTGAGGCTATGCCAGATTCTTAGCCGGCCACTAGCCCCATAAATGGGCCAACACCTTTTGCACCACCGGTTTTAGAATAGAACCGTGCGTCTTCATCAATGCCACACATACCACAGTCAGCTCCTCCTCCTGATAGGTTGGATCAGATGATATTTTTGATGCAGCAGTAACAACAGTTTTTTTCCACTATTGTGGCGGTCATTGCTCAGAACGTAAATATGGTCCCGCTTGCACCACCTGTGTAGCCTGCTGGAAACATGAATACCAGCAGTCTATTTGAATGCTTCCAGCATTTCTGACCTCCCACCTTTGCGGGCACTCACAGGCCTGAGGAAGCCGAATACTGACTAGATCGCATCTCTAAGATGCTGAAGCCACTGCACTACACTGAGGCAGAACAAGTTGAGCTGGTCACTTATATGTTCAAGAAGGAGGCTAGTCTATGGTGGGACAACATCCTATGAACAGCTCCCCCAGGGCACGTGTAGACATGGGATGCATTTGAGACCTGCTTCCATGGGAAGTACTTCCCCCTCACTTACCATAATGAAAAGGAGGGTGAGTTTCTTCACCTCTGACCGGGAGGAATGACCGTGTCAGAGTATGAAAATAGGTTTACGGAGCTAGCCAGATACGCTCCTTTGATCCTAGCAGACGAGCCGATGAAGATGCAGTGATTTTTTGATGATCTGTGGCCTGATATCCGCACGAAGATGTGTTGCGCTAGTATTCCCAACTATGCTGAGCTAGTGAACATGTCCCTCCGAGCTGAGCAGGATGGAGACAGACTGTCTCACACACATTTACCAGTGGGCCCAAGGCCTTGACCCGATTTGTCGAATCGACTATTCCTCGGCAAGAGGCCGCGTACGGATTCACCTCCTAGGCTTATGGCTCCACCAATACAGCCTAGGCAATCAGATATATGGTGCACCCACTATAAGAGGATGGGCCATTCAGATACATATTATTTTACTAAGATGAGGCATAATGGTTTCACGCAACCTCAGAAGATCAGTCGTCAGCAACCGCAAGCTATATCAGCTCCACCTCTACGATCGACACCTCCAGTACAGCCATTTTACCGACCACTTGTACCTCGAAATAGGTCACCTCAACGTCCTATGGCAGCGTAACCGAATCGTCCTCAACAGGCATGTGTACATGCACTAGCAGCTGGTGCATTTGAGATGGCAACTGCAGTGCCTTTAGCCTTTGAAGTCATTGCCCACATTCAAGGTATACCTGTATTTTTATTGGTGGACACCGGGTCCACCATCTCGATAGTATCATTCTCTACAGTCAGGCGTTTGGGGTTGAACAGTACCCCTATGATTGGGGTGAGAGTCCTTACTGCAATGGGGACTTTCTCTAACGCTATTAAGTTTTGTAAAGATTGTCCGATAGACTTAGGGAGCAGAACAGTGCGCATTGACCTGATTGTCACCCCGCTGCATCATTACGATGTCATCCTCAGCATGGATTGGCTCACTGAAATGAAGGCAGAGATCGATTGTGATACCAGATTGGTGACAACACATGCACCTGAGGCCATGACCTTTACTTTCCCAGTACAGGTCAGTTGGCCCTAACGTATAAGTTGTTACGCTTCTTTATTAGAGAATGTTGATGGTCCAACACTTGGGGACACCCCTGTAGTCTAAGATTTCACAGACGTATTCAGGATGATACCTGGACTACCTCCTCGGTGCGAGATCGACTTTACTATCGACCTTATGCCTGGTGTAACACCCATTTCTCTATGACATATCGCATGCCTCCATATGAAATGGAGGAGTTGAGGAGACAGATCAATGATCTGTTGGATGCAGGTTTTATACAGCCTAGTGTATCCATCCCCTTGGGGAGCACCGATATTATTTGTAAAGAAGAAAAATGGGTCACTGCGATTGTGTATTGATTACTGCAGGTTAAACTAAGTGACAGTGAAGAACAAGTATCCCTTGCCCATGATAGATGATCTATTCGACCAGGTGAAAGGGGCACAGTATTTCTCAAAGTTTGACTTACAGTCTGGATATCATCAGTTGCACATCAAGGATAAGGATGTGCAGAAAACAACATTCATGACCAGTTTTGGGCACTATGAATTTCTTGTGATGTCGTTCAGACTTACGAATGCATCGACAGTGTTCATAGACCTCATGAATCAGGTGTTTCGGCCGTATCTGTACCGGTTTATCATCTTATTTATAGATGACATTTTGATATACTCCAAGAGCCAAAAAGATCATGAAGAACACCTACGAGCAGTCTTCGATACTCTCAAGAAGAATCAGTTGTTTGTTCAATACCAGAAATGCGACTTCTGGAAGGAAGAAGTCAAGTTTTTAAGACATGTGGTGTCCAAGGAAGGCATTGCCGTGGACCTTGCCAAGGTGGCCACGGTTCAGGACTAGGAGCAGCCTGGTTCGGTTACAAAAGAGAGTAGTTTCCTCATACTTGCTGGCTACTATCGTCACTTTATTAAAGACTTTTCAAGATAGCCAGACCGTTATCACAGCTCACTCAAAAAGATCTTAAGTTCGCTTGGAACGAGAAAGTAGAAGCAGCCTTTCAGGAATTAAAGGACAAGCTGACATCCGCACCAGTGCTAGTATTACCAGAGCAGGAGGTCAAGTGTACTATGTACACCGATGCCTTTTGTGTTGGTTTGGGATGTGTTCTCATGCAGAAGGATAGAGTGATCGCCAATACCTCGCAACAGTTGAGGAAACATAAAGAAAACTACCCCACGCATGACCTAGAATTGGCAGTGGTTATTTTAGCATTAAAGCACTAGAGACATTACCTTTATGGAGAGGAGTTCGAGCTCTTTTGCGACCACAAGAGCCTTAAGTACATCTTCACGTAGAGAGACCTGAATATGAGGCAGCGACGATGGTTGAAAACCTCGAAAGACTTCAAGTTTGAGGTTTCCTACCATCCTGGTAAGGCTAACCTTATGACAGATGTGTTGAGCCATAAGAAGACAATAGAATTTGCAGGTCTACTGATGATAGAATAATGGAACATGGTAGAGTTTGTGCGAGACTTCGAACAAAGGCTTATAGTAGAGGAACCGTTCGAGAGCATCGCACACATCCATGTGCAGCCGCTTATTGATGACCGAATCATTGCGGCACAGAAAGAAGACAAGCTTCTGGTGAAGATGAGAAGGCGAGTAAGTGACAGTGAAGACTCCGAATGAAGGGTTGATTTAGATGGATGTTTGAGATATCGCAGCCGCCTATACGTTCAAAATTTCCATGACTTGAGGAGAGAGGTTCTGGAAGCCACACATAATTCAAGATTTGCAATGCATCCTGTAAGCGCTATGGTTTCAAGCTCCTATATTGTCAAATTTTGTAGTGTCAAAACCTTTTGGAATCTGTGTCTTGTGTAGCTCATCTACATAATGAAGACTGTGCATCTCTCAAGGACAATGGTCTTTAGTTCAAGAACTTCAAAGGCAAGTGTAGTTGAATTCAAGCTTTCAAGCTTCAAGAGTTTAAGATTTCAAAGCTTCGTACAAGTCAAGACAACATTCTTAGATTTTGATACTCAAGTTCAAGCTTCAACGTTAGTCAATTTCAAGCTTCAAGAGACTCATGTTCAAGCTTCATCCTATGACAAGATCTCAAGCTTTGCGAACTTCAAAGAACGATTATCAACTAAAGGAAAAGAAGTTTCAATGTTCATACATCATGTTTAAGGTATGAATGACCCTAGATTGACCATAGGGTAGGTCATTTTGAATATATAATTCAATTGGCTCATTTTATAAGTAAAGAGACTGTTTCTCGGCTAGTCTTGGACTCTGTTCGACTAGTCCTCGCACTGGCTCGACCAGTCCAAGAAATTCCTCGACCAGTCCTAAGATTGTTACAAATTTTCAGAATTTTTTTGTTAGGCCTCGACCAGTCCTGGAACTGCTCGACCGGTCATGTGAACACTGCTCGACTCGTTCTTGACCAGTCCTGCAGCCTCGACTCAAAGTCCAGCAACTAAATCTGGTTCCTCATGACCAGTCGTGGAGGTCTCTCGACTGGTCGTGCAGATCCTACGACCAGTCGTGGAATGACTTTATCTTATCGCGCTCAAAATTTTAAAAATTTGTTGGTCCTACGACCAGTCGTGGTGTCCTCAGGACCAGTCGTGAACACGATTTCTTCACCTATAAATAGAGCACAAATTTCAGAATTTTTTCATTCAATTCAAGCTAAATCAATACGCCACTCTAAGAGATAAGTTAATGATCTTTTTAAGCTATATTGTGCTCATTTAATATTCTCTTTTACTAGCTTTCTTTGCATTTGATTTTGAATTTTCGCATTCCAATTTTATTTGAAAGAGAGAATGAAGTATTCCCATGTCTTGGATTCAAAATCAAATCAAGCTAGCCCAAGGTGCTTCAAATCTAAAATCAATTTAAAACCTAGAACCATTTCATAAGTGAGTTTGGACATTGAACTTCTACGTTGAACTTCTACTCCAACTTAGTTCTTCTGGGCTTCATCATAAAGTGAATATGCAGGTATTTTACATTATTGTAAATTTCTGTATTTTGGTTTCATTGAGATTGTGCTAGAAAAATCTCTCTGTTTTGGTTTGTTTGAAGTGATCCAGAAAACTCAGAGTGTGGGGTTTTTTAATTGTGTAAGCCTACTTGAAAGACACAATTGTGAGGGTTTTAGGTGAACTTGGAAAATTTTATTTTCATAGTGAACGCTAATATCCACTGTGTGAGGATATTAGGAGTGGAGTAGTTGTGTGGCTATTTTTCTAAATAGTTGGTGTACACACAAGCGAACCATTATAATTTCTGGTCTTGTGGATTGATTGTTTATTTCTTTTTGTAGATGATTGTAATTTCTTTTTTGCATTATAGAGAATGTTTGCCTTTCTTTTATGCAAGTGTAGAGAATGTTGTAATAGATTAGATTTCTTTTCTTGCTATTCATTTCTTTATTCCTCTGTATCATTTTGAGTTTTTGATACACAGACCGTTCTTGTAAGGTTGTCTTGTCATAAACCCTAGGTTTTTATGGTGTAAGGTTGTCCTTAGAACAACATTGTATCAACCTCTCAATACTCGTTCATTTGAGGATGTCTTTAAATTCAGCATTGTGGGATTGTCTATTGCTATCTATATTTAATTTATTTAAATTTCACTATTATTTTTTAAATTGACATAGTCCTATTCACACCCCCCCCCCCCCCCCCCTCTAGGACATATAGCTCAGCCTTTTCAAGTGGTATTAGAGCATAATAGCTTATTTTTATTGGTGTTACTTTTTGGATTAATTTCCCTAGCTAATCGATTTGAGCTTTGTAAGATGTCAAATTTTGATAGTCTATCAGTACTAGGCCTCCACCATTTGATGGCTCCAATTATGTCTATTGGAAAGACAGGATGAGAATTTTCTTAAATCCATGGATGAGAGCGTGTGGCAAGCCACAGTGATTAATTGGCACTGAAGTAACTGGCATCAATGGATCCAAAACTATGAGAGTTACCCCTTACTTCTCTTGGACCACTCTTCAGAAAAGTGAGAGTAGTGCTAATGCAAAAGCACTAAATGCAATCACTTGCGCACTATCACCGGATGAATTTAAAAGAATTATATCCTGTGATACTGCAAAGCAAGCCTGAGATATTTTAGAAATGACACATGAGGGAACAACAATTGTCAAGAAATCTAAAGTCCAAATCCTCATAATCAAATTTGAGAAAATACGTATAGTAGAAAGTGAAACTTTCATAGACTTTTATACTAGATTGAATGACATTGTTAACTCTATGTGGGGTCTCGGTGATAAAATCCCAGAAAGTAAAGTTTGCGCAAAGATACTACGATCACTACCTGAACGGTTCAATTCAAAGGTGACTCCGATCCAGGAACTTCGTGATATGGATAATATGAGGGTTGAAGAATTAGGTAGGTCATTGCAGACCTATGAGTTAAACTTTAAAGCTCCTAAAGGTAAATCCATCGCCCTTAAATCTTCTAAATGTATTTCTCAAGAAAATATTAATTTTGATTTAGAAAATTCTGAAGATGATATGACCCTTTTAGCTAATAAGTTTTATAAGACTTTCAAAAGTAAAAAGAGGGTTGATTTTTAAAAATCTAATGATAAGAAAAGATGTAAATCTAAAACTTGAAAATCTTTAAAAGATAGTCAATGTTACAACTGCCATGAATATGGGCATTTAGCGAACAAGTGTCCTAAAAAGGACAAACCTAAAAGAAAGGTATGTTGGCTACTTGGGATGAATCTTCTGGTACTAAAGCCTCTTTTGAATCAGAAGATTCTGAAATCGAGTCGGGTAATGAAGATAAAGCCCTTATGACTCTAGCCAAGTTCACGTTTTCAGATAATGATGATTCGACTAGTGAAGAAAATTTGAATAACGATCATGAAGATCTTCAAGACGCTTACAATGCCCTATATAAGGAAAGTTGTAAAATTGCAGTAAAACTAAAACTTCAGAAAGAAAAGTTTTTGAAACTAAAAGAAAATTTTGATACTCTTGTTTTAGAAAAATCTCACATTTTAGATTGTTTTGAAAAAACTAAATGCGATTTAGATTTCAAATTCTCCCTTATTGAAAATCTAAAATCCAAAAATGAAAAACTAAATCTTGAAGTCTCTTCACTTTTGAGTTTAAAGGATACATGGAGGTATGCCCAAGGTGATCCTAAGTTAGAAAAACTATTATCCGGATCCAGAAAATGTGGCGACCGATCCGGTTTGGGCTACGACAAAAATATTCCTACCAAACATAAGAATACTCCTCTTAAGTTTGTGAAAGGAGAGTCTTCAAACTCAAAAGGGAAAAGTTTGAATCAAAATTATTCTAAAAATGATAAAACATTTTAATCCTTAAAACCTAAAAGCAACCATATCAACTATAAAAAATCAGAATCGTAATCCTTTAGCTGAAAAAATTGTTGATTTACTTAAGAGATCTTAAAATCTAACTTAAAGGGTCGGTCTAATATCAACTACAAACATATGAAGACCAACTATACTCCTAAACCCAAAACTATAATGAAATGGGTTCCTAAGGTTACTTGCTTTGTTGCCCACATGGCTTTCAAAGCTTCAAGTCATTCAAAGTGGTACTTGGACAGTGGATGCTCCAGGCACATGACTGATGATAAAGGTCTGTTCACCGATCTTAAAGACATGATTGACGGTTTAGTCACATTTTATGATGGTAGCAACTGCAGGATTATTGACCAAGGTACGGTTCAACTTTCTAACCTCTCTTTATTTGAGAATGTTTTACATGTAGAAGGTTTAAAACACAACTTATTAAGCATTTCTCAAATATGTGATAAAAATCATATCGTAAAATTTTCTAACCTAGGGTATGAAATTTTAAATAAAAACGGTTTTATAATATTAACTGGTCACAGAACTTCTGAAAACTGCTATATTGTAAGTCAATCTAGCTCATCTAATTTATCGTGTTATATGGTCCATTAATTTATCGTGTTATATGGTCCATACCGATGGGACCGAGTTATGGCATAAACACCTTGGACATGTACACTACCGTAACTTGTAAAGATTGAGCAAAAGAGAGTTAGTAAGAGGCCTACCCAAAACACAAAAAATAGATAAAATATGTGGCGAATGCCAAATTGGCAAGCAAACTACGAGTTCTCACAAAAAAGTGGACTCCAATGCCACATCTAAACCGCTCAAACTCCTCCATATGGATCTTATTGAACTAACTAGAACGGAGAGTCGAGGTGGTAAAAATATATTCTGGTAATCGTTGATGACTTTACCAGATATACTTGGGTAGTCTTCTTAAGAGACAAATCAGAAACTCTTGATGAAGTTAAAAGGGTACTTCAACGTATCCAAACTAAAAAAGAGACTCAAGTCTATACGATTCGTAACGATCATGGATCAGAATTTGAGAATAGCATTTTTGAGAAGTTTTGCAGTGATCAAGGAATATCACATGAACTCTCTGCGCCCAAAACACCACAACAAAATGGTATGGTAGAAAGAAAAAATAGAGTGCTGCAAGAAATGGCAAATGTAATGTTAAACAGTATGAAGCTCCCTAAAAATCTTTGGGCTGAAGCCGTAAATACTGCATGTTATATAATTAACCGTGTTTATACTAGAAAATCAAATGGTAAAATGGCTTATGAAATGGCCTACTGTTAAATACTTTTGAGTTTTTGGTAGCAAGTGCTACATTTTACGTGACTGAAAAAATCTGGGTAAGTTTGACACCAAAAGTGATGAAGGGATATTTTTAGGGTATGCTCTGAATAGTTGAGCATATCGGGTTCTTAATAAGAAGACTGGTGTAATTCAAGAGTCCATTAATGTGGTTATTGACGATCACCTGAATACACCTGTCTCAAGTCCAGATAATGATGAAGTGCTTTTAATTAATAAACCAGACTCTTCATGAAGTCAAAATAACTCTGAACTGAGGACGGTTAAAGATCATCCAACTAATCAAATTCTTAGAAACCCGCTCACTGGTGTATGCACTCGTAGACAACTAGAAGATATGTGTAATTACGTGTGCTTTACATCTCAGATAGAAACAGCTAACGTAAAAGAAGCTCTTACTAACGAAAACTAGATAGCTGCGATGCAAGAAGAGCTTAATCAATTTATTAGAAATGATGTTTGGTACTTAGTTCCTAGACCTAAAGATAAACACATTATCGAAACTAAATGGATTTTCAAAAATAAGTCTGATGAACTTGGTAATATTATTAGAAACAAGGCTAGACTGGTTGTACAAGGGTACACTCAAATTGAAGGTATCAATTATGATGAAAACTTTGCCCTAGTAGCTCGTCTCGAATCAATTAGACTATTTATATCCATTGCTTGCTTTAGAAAGTTCAAAATATACCAAATGGATGTAAAGAGTGCCTTCTTTTATGGCGATTAGTATGAAGAAGTGTATGTTGAACAACCAACGGGTTTTGAAGACCCTAAGAATAGTAATCATGTATACCGTCTAAAAAAGGCTCTCTATGGTTTAAAACAAGCTCCCAAGGCATGGTATGAAAAATTGACTACGTTTTTACTAAGTCATAACTTTATAATGGGAAGTGTTGATAAGACTTTATTTGTAAAAAACATAATGATCACATTTTAATAGTACAAATTTATGTTGATGATATTATTTATGGATCTACTTGTGTTAACATGACTGTTGAGTTTGCAGATCTTATGAAATCTAAGTTCTCTCAAACAAATAGGCTCTGAACTTAGTTAAAAAGTTCGGATTTAAGAATGGAAAAAATTTTGATACTCCTATGAGTATGACTCTAAAACTCTCAAAGGACTCTATAGGTAAGAAAGTGGATCCTAAATTGTATCGCAGTATGATAGGTAGTTTACTGTATTTAACTGCGAGTTGACTTGATATTGCATTTAGCGTAGAGATTTTCTCTAGATATCAATCTGACCATAAAGAGTCACATTTAACTGCTAAGCGGATTATGCGATATGTCGTAAATTCAGCTAATCTAGGTCTTTGGTATCCACATGATACTAGTATTCAATTAGCTGGTTACATTGATGCTGATTAGGCTGGTAATGTTGATGATAGGAAATCAACCAGTGGTGGTTGTTTCTATGTTGGGAACTGTTTAGTTTCTTGGTAGAGTAAGAAATAAAGTTCCGTATCGCTCTCTACCGCTGAGGCTGAATACATTGCAGTAGGCAATGCATGCACTCAGCTTGTATGGATGAAAAGAATGTTAAGCGATTACAGAATTACACAGGATTCTATGGTTTTATATTATGATAATTCCAGTGCAATTAATATATCTAAAAATCCAATCCAGCATTCACGAACCAAGCACATTGACATTAAATATCACTACATTCGTGAGTTAGTGGAAGAAAAGACAATTACTTTGGAATACATTTCAACTGAGACTCAACTTGCTGACATTTTCATGAAATCGCTCGACAAAAGCAGGTTTTCTAAATTAAAATTTAATCTTGGTATGTGTAATTTGAATGGATTATTCATGCATTTCTGTATTATAATTTATATACTTGTTAGTTTGAATGTTTAAATTTCAAAATTTAATGAAAAATGCATATTTTTGACTGTGCACGACCAGTCGAGTACATACTCGACCAGTCGTGGCCCAACCGGTCGAGCATATACACGACCAGTCATGTAGCGTGGGTTTGACCTTTATTTGGGAGGAAAACCCCTTTTTCTTCATTGTGGTTTTCTTCTCCAATGAGTCATCTCACGACCGATCAAACCCATCTCCATAGTTCTTCAAGGTTAGTGCTTTATTTCCATTTTCCTTATAAATTTAAGTTCATATCACTTCTTTTTCATCTTTGGAGTGATTTATTTCTTATTTCATTGAGGTTTTTGGAGTTTTCTTTTCCAAAATCTGATTTTGAGAAAACCCACTCTACTTCTTTTGCAACCTTTTGATTCCTTAATTTCCTATTTACAAATGGAAGGTAGAGGCAAAAAAAAAATTTCTCGTAGTCCTTCAACATCTAGATCATCACCTATCATAAGGTGCCACCTTCAGTCACCTGAAGATGATCCCTCCTATGTGCGGGATTTAAGGTTACGCAATATTATAGTTGAACGACCTGTTCATGTTGAACATCCTGCTCCATTTGAAATCCTTCCTCTTCTCCAATCTGTAAGATGGGCTAACATTCTACATTGGAGTGGGCCGGCATACCGGTTTATTGTATAAGTTATGTATGCATGTATTTCTAATTTTTCAACTAAAAATTTAACTTTTATTATAACAACTCGAGTAGGTCTATTTGAAGTAGACCGACATCTGATTTCTGGCCTAATAAACATACCTGTCAATGATGAAGGTATTCCAATTAGTACTCTAGTAGCTAAACCATCTGAATCAGAAAAACATATGCTTACTAAAGCATTGTGCAATAAAGATGCACAATAGAGTCAAAATGGGCATGTGATTGCTTCAAAGTATTTGTTACCCAGATACAGGGTCCTTCACAGGATATTTATTTCAAATCTTTATCCACGTTCTAGTAAGAAAACCGAACTCACCTCTTTCATGGTTTAGATTTTGCATTCCATCATCTCTGGTACGTCTGTATGTCTTCCTTCTTTAATCTATCATTCCATCATACAATTTCATCTCCATCCTAGATACAGTGATATCCCTTTTGTATATCTTATAACTGTGTTGGCCACCCATATGTTAGTGGCTATGCCTGTTGGAGAGGCTCCTATTCAACACCTAATCTTCAACAACTCAAATATAGACAAGATGAATTTGAGGTTGGCCGCAGGCTAAGTCAATGTAGGTGCTAGTGAAAATGATGTCGCAAATGAAGAAGGAGGTGGTGATTTACCTCTAGATAACATTAACATGGATGATATCTTTGATGAGATCGAATCAGATTCTGAGGCTGATCCTGATTATCAGCCTTCTGATTTTGCTGAGAGGTTAAATACTCTTGAGGAACAGGTGACTCAGATTTGTGTAACCCAGGATTTGCAATTTGCTTATATGCGTAAATATATGAGGCGCATTAATAAGGGTTTACATCAGATTGATCCATCTATTCCAACTCCCTCTTCAGGATCTGATTAGTATTTTCTAATCTTAGTTTATAATAACTTTAATGATACTTAGATTTCTTTTGTCTTGTGAGGTTATACTTAACTTAACTTGGTAGTACTTGGTTGAACTTGGTTAATTATGTTTGAATATGACTTGCTTATGGATTTAATATGTTGACTATCTTGATCATTTATTCCTCAATACTCTTCTTTTTCTTCATTCTTTATATAATTCCACTTCTATTTCTTTATTCCTTTCTTTGTCATATTGTGACAAAAAGGGGGAGAATTTTGGCATGCTTAATATATGGTGATTGTGGTATATTGGTATATGGCATGTGGATTGTGGATTATGGATGAATTGATTGTGAATGATTCTATTTTGGTGAAGGGGAGTTGAGTAAGGGGGAGTATTGTTGGAGGAAACCAGGTTGTAACTGGTTTCTTGGTTTCTTTTTATAATTGGTGGATGATCCTTTATGCGTATAATGTTTATGTTATTGTGGAGAGTGTTTTGTCACAAATTTGACAAAGGGGGAGATTGTAAGTGCTATGGTTTTTAGCTCCTATATTGTCAAATTTCGTAGCGCTAAAACCTCTTGGAATCTGTCTTGTGTAGCTCATCTACACAATGAAGACTGTGCATCCCTTAAGGATAATGGTCTTTAGTTCAAGAACTTCAAAGGCAAGTGTACTTGAATTCAAGCTTTCAAGCTTCAAGAGTTCAAGATTTTCAAAGCTTCGTACAAGTCAAGACAACGTTCTTAGATTTTGATACTCAAGTTCAAGCTTCAACGTTAGTCAATTTCAAGCTTTAAGAGACTCAAGTTCAAGCTTCATCCTATGACAAGATTTTAAGCTTCACGAACTTCAAAGAATGACTATCAACTGAAGGAAAAGAAGTTTCAATGTTCATACATCATGTTTAAGGTATGAATGACCCTAGATTGACCATAAGGTAGGTCATTTTGAATACATAATTCAATTGGCTCATTTTATAAGTGAATAGACTATTTCTTGACTAGTCTTGGACTCTGTTCGACTAATCCTAGCACTGGCTCAACCAGTCCAAGAAATTTCTCGACCAGTCCTAAGTTTGTTACAAATTTTTAGAATTTTTTTGTTAAGCCTCAACCAGTCCTGGAGACTGCTCGATTGGTCGTGTGAACAGTGCTCGACTCATTCTTGACCAGTCCTGTAGCCTCAACTCAAAGTCTAGCAACTAAATCTGGTTCCTCATGACCAATCGTGAAGGTCCCTCGGCCGGTCGTGCAGACCCTACGACCAGTCATGGAACAACTTTATCTTATCGCGCTCAAAATTTTAAAAATCTGTTGGTCCTACGACCAGTCGTGGTGTCCTCAGGACCAGTCGTTAACGCAATTTCTTCACCTATAAATAGAGCACGAATTTCAGAGTTTTTTTATTCAATTCAAGCTAAATTAATATGCCACTCTAAGAGATAAGTTAGTGATCTTTCTAAGCTATATTGTGCTCATTTAATATTCTCTTTTATTAGCTTTCTTTGCATTTGATTTTGAATTTCTACATTCCAATTTAATTTGAAGGAGGGATTGAAGTATTCCCATTTCTA
This sequence comes from Magnolia sinica, assembly GCF_029962835.1. Classification (NCBI taxonomy): domain Eukaryota; kingdom Viridiplantae; phylum Streptophyta; class Magnoliopsida; order Magnoliales; family Magnoliaceae; genus Magnolia; species Magnolia sinica. The sequence continues at coordinate 65,483,952 of NC_080578.1, forward strand.
GAAATCAAAATCAAGTCAAGCTAACCCAAGGTGCTTTAAATCTAAAATCAATTTAGAACCTAGAACCATTTCATAAGTGAGTTTGGACATTGAACTTCTGAGTTGAACTTTTACTCCGATTTAGTTCTTCCGAACTTCATCAAAAAGAGAATATCCAGGTATTTTACATTATTGTAAATTTCTGTATTTTAGTTTCATTGAGATTGTGCTAGAAAAATCTCTCTATTTTGGTTTGTCTAAGGTGATCTAGAAAACTTAGAGTGTGGGGTTTTTGAATTGTGTAAGCCCACATGAAAGACACAATTGTGAGGGTTTTAGGTGAACCTGGAAAAACCTATTTTCATAGTTAACGCTAATATCCACTATGTGAGGATATTAGGAGTGGAGTAGTTGTGTGGCTGTTTTTCTAAATAGTTGGTGTACATACAAGCAAACCACTATAATTTCTAGTCTTGTGGATTAATTTTTTATTTCTTTTGTGGATGATTGTAATTTCCTTTTTACATTGTGGATAATGTTTTAATTTCTTTTCTTGTTATTCATTTCTTTATTCCTCTGTATCAGTTTGAGTTTTTGATACACAGACCATTCTAGTAAGGTTGTCCCGCCATAAACCCTTAGTTTTTATGGTGTAAGGTTGTCCTTAGAACAACATCTGTATCAACCTCTCAATACTCGTTCATTTGAGGTTGTCTTTAAATTCAGCATTGTGGGATTGTCTATTGCTATCTATATTTAATTTATTTAAATTCCACTATTATTTTTTTAATTTAGCATAGTCTTATTCACCCCCCCTCTAGGACATATAGCTCGCCCTTTTCACATCCCGGTAGTACGAAGATGTATCGGGATTTAAAGCGTTCATACTAGTGGGACAACATGAAGGCCCGGATAGTAAATTTTGTATCCCGTTGTGTCACATGCCAGCAGGTCAAGGTCGAGCATCGTCGACCTCGTGGTTTACTTCAGCCCATGCCCATAGCTGAATGAAAATGGGACTTCATATCTATGGATTTCATTTCTAGGTTACCGAAGGCAAGGAAGGGACATGACTCCATTTGGGTAATTGTGGACCGATTGCCGAAGTCGGCTCATTTCCTCCTGATTAGAGTTTCAAACTCAGCAGATGAATTAGTCAAGTGTACATCAAAGAGATCGTACGTCTGTATGGAGTTCCTATGGAGATTGTGTCGGATTGAGACACGCGATTTACATCTATTTTCTGGACTCGAATCTAGGAAGCAATGGGAGTAAAATTAAAGTTCAGTACCACGTTTCACCCATAGACAGATGGACAGACAGAATGAGTAAACCAGATATTAGAAGACATGTTTTGGGCTTGTGTGCTTGATTTCAAGGATAGTTGGGAAGACTGTCTTCCCTATGCAGAGTTCGCTTACAACAGCAGCTTCCAAGCGAGCATTGGCATGGTTCCCTACGAAGCATTGTATGAGCGCCCATGTCGAGCACCACATTACTGGGTAGAAGTTGGTGAGAAGAGCCTGATTGGCCCAGAGTTTGTTCAAGTGACTTCAGAGAAGATTGATATTATTAGATGCCGACTCCTTGCAGCACAGAGTAGACAGAAGAGTTACGCCGATACACGACGGCGGCAGTTGGAATTCGAGGTTAGGGACCATGTGTTTCTAAAGGTTTTTCCCATGAAGGGAGTCCTTCGATTTGGCAAGAAAGGGAGGCTTATACCAAGGTTCATATGCCCATTCCAGATTCTGGATCGAGTGGGTGTGATAGCATATCGTCTCGCCTTGCGCACACCACTCACCGGTGTGCACAACGTACTTCACGTATCGATGCTAAAGAAATACGTTTCTGATCCCACTCACATTATGAAGTGGGAGTAGGTGCAGCTAAGTGAAGATGCTACATACATACTTCGACCAACATGTATCTTGAATAGGAAGGAACAGGTGCTGTGTAGCAAAGTTATCCCTCTTGTGAAAGTATTGTGGATTCACCACACTAAGGAAGAGGCTACTTGGGAAACGGAGGCCGAAGCCCGTAAGAACTACTCTTAGATCCTTAAGGAGTACGAAAAGGTACTAATTTTAGGGATAAAATTTTTCTTTAAGGGAGGTAAATTGTAACATCTCGAAAAAATCCATACAAAGACTCGAGTACCACCTCAGGCAAAAATCCTTAAAGACCGTATACCGTGGAAATTAGACAAAAATTAATTAAGTACTAAACTAAACTAATCGGTGGATTAGCTTGAACAACTTTTTATACGAACTGAAAAACCCAAAACCATTAAAATCACTAACTCAACATTACTTAAAAACCTAGGAGAAATTCCAAAACCCAGTTGCTCTCGAGAGCACATTGAAACTTCGTATCGGACTTGAGCCGTGCGCCGAAAGTCCGATTATCGCGAAACTATAAGGTTATGACCGCCTTACTGGGCCTGACAACCATCGCGAGAATCGAGCCCAAATAGTATCCAGAAATGCACAACTTGAGCCTTGAGTGAAGTATGTGAGAAACGCGAATATCTTTAGAAAATGAACCAGAACTTTAGTGAATTGGACCGTTCACTTGCTGGTGAAATAAAAGACTTCAAACCGTCAAATTCTAACCTAACTACACCCATGGATCAGGGAAATTTCCTTGCTCTTATCGGTATACTTGTGGCCCTGATCGAGTAATAACGACCGTTGATCTGATACAGGTCTTCATGACATATCAATTTGTCAGATCACACCATAAACATAGTCCTGGCATAGATCCATTGTCAGGGAACTTACTCCATAACTTAGGTGAGAATTGGACCTTCCTAAGGGCCCCGTTTGTCAAAAACAGGCACCCTTTGGCTATAACCTAAGTATACCATGGCCCTGGGGCCATTGACATCACTTTTGGGCCTATTTAAAGACCTTAAACCACCCCTCTCTCATTCCATACGAATTTCTATAACCTTAGGAGAGAGAAGAGAGAAAAGAGGAGAAAAGAGTGAGGAGAAGAGAGTGAGATAGGGAGATAGTTGCTGGGATTCTTTCCCACGACTCCATGCCTCGATTTACCACCCCACCTCACTACACATTCGTCTTCAACTACGATTTAGGTAAGAAGTCCTAACCTTAATCTATTTTTATGAATCTAAATAGAGGAATCGATGAAATACTTAACCTATTCCGATGTTTAGGTACCGTTGTTCTGTATACGGGAACGTAGGATTCGAACTAAGTTTGAAACGAGGAATCCAACAGAAGGTGCGGACTATAAACGTTTAGGTTATAGTTTTCAAGGCTTTCAATGTCAGCAATGATTTATGTCTTACTTGATTGTTGCTATATAATCTTAGTTACGATGTATTCGATAAACTATACATGTGTGTGAACTATGTGATTATATAATGCATTTCAAGTATTTGTTGAAATGTTTGTATGAAAGTGAAATTATGATTTATGCTTGCCATAACTATTAATCTAGAATACATGTTTGTTGTATGCATGACAACTCCTTTTTGAAAGGACCTGCCATAATGTATGCTATCACTAATTTAATTTATGTATATAGTATTATGTAGTCTAAGTGTTTGATAAAATGTTTGAATGAGAAATTGTTTGATAAATCGCTTCCAACAAGGGTGTTGAGATGGGATTCTCAACTACCTTATCCATATTTGTAGTTTCCTTCATATAATGTAAATTGCAGCTATATGATTTATGGATGAAATACATATGTATAATAACTTGTCCAATGTGTTTGATAAAATGCTCAAATAGGAATTATGCTTAAATTGTTCATTAAATGTTGTTATGATTAACATATGTGATTACCTCCTGCATTTGAATATGATTGGGACTACTACGCAGTCCAGGCAATCGGTAACGGTTCCCGATTGAGTGGTGGAACTAGTTTCGCCACATTAGATACGTTCAATGAATTTGAGCCGTATGGTGATTGTCGACAGTGGTTAGGCCACATGGAGTGCTTACGAGCTCTATGTCGATCAATTCAACATGCGCTCGTACCAATCGCACTTGTTAAATAACCTGATTGGCCTATTGTGTGTTTATCATGTATGAACGCTACTGCTTGAATCTAAGGCACCACTTACCAATGTAAAACCCATTTCAACCATGGTACTAAGATTTGCTAAGACTCATGAGATGGGCATGGTGGTGTATGGGATACCGTGGTCGAGCTGTCGGCCTACACTGAGGTGACGAGCCTCCCCGTAGCGACCTCGAGTGTAAACTCTTGAACTTGCCTATCCATTGTTGTCATCAGGGGTGATGCCCTACAACTTGCCTATTGTATGTGATTAACTAGGATTGATGACCCTAGATGGATCCTTGCTTGGGTAAATGATAAAAAATGAGGTACCTTAGCTTCTCGAATCTGATGTATAAATAAGCCTAATAAATTACTTGGCTAACATGACCATGCACCGCATTGCATGTGCTTTGGCGAGGAAGCACACTTTTAGAGAATTTGCCATTCGCGATCGTTAGATGAAGTCGCTGAGGGAGTGCATGCGAGGGCATGCATCATTACAGCAAACCATCCCTATATTAATAAGAGTACTTAGGATATGACTGTTGTACTGTTTTATCATTACTGCTTGACTGAATTGATAACATGTTAACCTTTACCTTATAGTACCACTGAGTTGATCACTCACTCCCACTCTGGGATAGTGTTTTAAAACACTAACCAGACTCTGATTTAAATGTAGGTTACGATGAGGCTTTCGCGATGGAGCCAGATTCCATTGACGAGAAGGATGAGTTCTCCTACGTGCAACTCTCAAGCGGGTTTATGTATACCTCGCGCTGCTTTGATGGGATTACAGGGATATTGGATTAATTGAACATTTACATTTTGATATTTTGTATATTTTGAAACAAAAATATGTATATATTCACCCCGCCTACATGATCATACTCTGGAGCTTATGAAACCCGTACATATACTTAATATACCTATCTCAGTCTTCCGCTTGCTTAATTACATTAACTCCAGAGTATGATATGCCGTTTTAGTGTAATCCCACTCATGTTTACTGCACTAATATGGACAACATTTAAACACCATTATCTATGTTGCATAAGTGATGCGTTCGAACTCGGGAGTTGAGCTTTCCTCGACCCCCTAATTTTTAGGTCGTTACAAGCGCGGCCCGCGCCTTCAACACTCCACACTCCCTCTCCTTTTCTCTGTCTTCAATACCTGTCAGATACACTGGTCTTTTGAACATTCGATGCCCCAAATGAGGGGGTAGGGGAGTATTTATAGGCTCCCGTACGTGTGAGCCCTAGAATCCTGTGCCGTGGACCCCACTTCACATTCCCAATCCATTTTTCTCTAGTGAGAGTTGCATAGCCCAATGGACAAGTTGTACGGACTCGCGTAACTCAGATTTCGCGCAACATGATTCCTGCATAACTCGAGTCTCGTGCAACTCACCTGTCTTTCACTTTTATCCTTTATTTCTTTCACTAATTTTCCTCCTTGAAGCTTCTCCCCTTAACCAAATTTTACACACCTAAAGATGGTGATTCTTGAGTATTAAATACACGCTTTTGGCACTTTTTTCAACCTAAGCTTATAAATTCACCTTGCAACACAAACATGAGTAAAATAGAACATTGAGCATTATCATGTTCATTAGACCAAGTTATAAATGAGGGATAATATGCAATATTTGACCCTCAACACGATTCCCCCAATCCTTTGGGAATTTATACATTTTGCTAGCAGTAGACTATGTCATTAAATGGGTCGAAGCGGTCCTACGCCGGAATAATGACCATCAAACGGTCATTAGGTTCTTAAAAGAAAACATCCTTTTCCGATTTGGAATGCCTCGAGCCATTATTAGTGATGGAGGTTGACATTCTTGCAATAAGCCATTTGCGAACTTAATGAAGAAATATGGCATCTCTCATAAAGTGAGCACTCCATACTAGCCACAAAAAATGGGCAAGTTAAGATTTCCAACTGGGAGATTAGACATGTATTGGAGAAAATGGTTAACCCCGATCGTAAGGATTGGTCAATCCGTTTGACTGATTCTTTATGGGCATACCGTATAACTTATAAGACCCCCATTGGAATGTATCCCTTTAGACTTGTCTATGGGAAAGCTTGCCACTTTCCTATGGAATTGCAACATAGAGCTTACTGGGCTATTAAAAACTTGAATTTTAACTTGGACAACGCTGGCTTGCTGCATAAACTTTAGTTGAATGAACTCGAGGAAATCTGGAATGACGCATACGAGAACTCGAGAATTTATAAGGAAAGGATGAAGGTATTCCATGATAGGAACATCTTTCAGAAATCATTCTTGACCAGTCAAAAAGTCCTTTTGAACAATTCTCGGTTACATCCTTTTCCAAGTAAACTCCAATCTTGTTGGATTGGCCCTTTCACTATTATTAATGTTTATCCTCATGGGGCCATTGAGATAAAGAATATGAACAATGGCATGGACATCGTTTAAAGCCATTTGCTGAGAAATTTAATTCAGAGGACATGTCCATACCTCTGATTGATCCTGTTTACCAGGATTGACCTCCTAGTCTAATGGAGGTATAGTTAGGTTTATTGCTTTCATAAGATTTAGGACTAGGATAGTTGCTTTCAATTGTTTGGTCATTATGCTAACCCATCATCGCGTTGAGAACTTTGGAAGAACTGCAGTTTGCCTTCTTCAAGTAATACATTTCCTACAGTTCTCCATTCTTTTCATTGTCTCATTTGTTTTGTACAATTACAACTTTTACATTGAGAACAATATAGGTTTTAGGTTCGGGTGTGGATTAGGTAAACTAATCAGTATTTTCTTAGTTTTGAGCAAAATTTGTGGAAACTTTCAATTTTTTATGATGAAACCTGTTTGGAAATTGATAATTTGTGGATTAAGAATATTTTGAGTATGACAATAAGATAGAAATTGAATTTTGAATTGCTAGAGTTTGATTAACTAAGTAAATGATCACCTAAGGTCTTACACTCAATTGATTAAGAGAAAGTTTGACTATCACGTTAATCTAAATCACAAGACACGTTTAATTTGCTTTCTGTGAATAATGCTAGAATTTATAAGGGTTAGCATGTGCATCATTGAAAGATATTGAGAATTGAGTTTGGAGAATTTTATCCACCTTAAAAAGATGAAAAGAACCAGTTAAAAAATATGGGATCGACAAAAAGGTCATGTATGGTGAAAAGACTGGAAAAGAATGAAAAAGAAGGAAAGAATGAAAAATCTGAAAAAGAATAAAAATGAAAAGATTGAAAGAATACAAGTGACTGTTGATATAAAATTAAAAACTGGAAAAAGAGGGAAAAGGGGATGAGTTCGGAATCAGCACTCGAGTTTTCAATTAATCTGGATATGGTAAACATGGATAACATAATGAAATAATAGTATTCTTATGGGATGTAAAGTGATTTACACTGAGCGCATTGAAAGACTTGATATATGAACTTATGCTCTTAAGTAATTGATAAAGAATCTATTTGAATGGTGGCGTAAGTGATTCGGCTCTAGGTTTTTAACATTTCACTTTCTCGTCTTAATTCTACTAATTCAAACTTGATTGCACAAAAGATTGTTTTCTGAAAAAGGTTTGAACATTGAGAATTAAGGATGACTTCATGCATGTTTTGCTTGGGACTAGCAAAATGCTGGTTGGGGAGTGTGTTGAGTGTCAAATATTGCATATTTTTCCCCATTTATATCTTGGTTTTATGAACATGATACTACTTAATGGTATGTTTTATACATGTTTGTGTTGTAAGGTGAATTTGAGAGCTTGGATTGAAAAGAATGTTAAAAGCTTCGATTTAATGCTCGAGAATCACCAAGGCAAAAGATGGATCTTAAGAGACCAAGAATGAAGAATTTACATGTCAAAGATCCAAGGAAACCAAGTACAAAGGATGGAGAAAAGGTTGGCAAAAGCACAAGTTAAACAGAAGAAAAATCAGACAATTCGATCCAACCTAAGCTAACTTCAGTCCGATCGAAATCGCACAAAACAGTCCAGCAAAAAATAACGACTTTCAGGCTTAATTCAGTCCCACCTAAGTCAACTTCGGTACGACCATAGGCAACTTCGGTCCCACCGAAGCTAATTTTGGTCCCACCTAAGTACTCTGCACATAAACTTCAGATGTGATTTTGGGGCGATCGAAGGCGATTTCGGTGCAACCGAAGGCAACTTTAGTGCGACTGAAATCATGCAAGTTTGTCCAGCAAGAAAGTACGATTTTCAATCTTAATTTTGTCTGACCAAAGCATAACACGGAAAAGTTGCGAACTACATAAATTGAGACGGTTCGATGACGAATTGCTGAAATTCCAAGTCGGTGCGTAAAGTGGAGCTTCACAACTATAAATAGGAGTCCCTAGGACGTTCCTAGGCATCATCTAAGGTTTAAGGAGTGGAGCAAAAGGGTGGAGAACCGCCGCCAAGATTCTTTCTTCTTCTTCCTTAATTTTTTTATGCTTTTCTTAAGAGTTCTTAGTTCAATCATGTCTATGGTTGGCTAAACCTCTTAGATAGGGCTAAGAGGTGAAGCTTGTATCATGATTGGGATGTTTTCTTTGCTTTGATTCATGTTTATTTTGAACTTTATTGAATTCTAGTTGATTTTAAGGAATATTTTCAATTTTCAATGGTTTGTTGTGATTGCAATTACAATTGAGTCTGCGATAGCTTTGAATATCTTCTTTTCCTCTTTAAGATTGTAGGATTGGTAAATCTTGTTGTTCACCATATTCCTTGGGCATGGTAAGGTGACAGAATTCCTTCCAAATCTTCATAATTCTCCTCCTTCGAGACTGGATAATGAGAAGTTCAAAGATTCGATCATCTCTTTCTTCAACTGGATAAGACAAGACTCTGATTCCAGTTGGATCTGTTGAATCAAGTAAGGTAGCATCCCAATTGCTATAAGTAGATCTTTGACACCCTAGTTCCCACTTTCAATTGATAGTTTAAACTATAATATTCATAATTCCTTCCTTATTTCAAATAGTTTACATCTTTCTCTAGTTCTAGTTCTAGTTACTTTCAGAAACGTATAAGATTAGTCCCTGTGGATTCGACCTCAGTCTCACCGAGATTATTACTACATCGCGACCCTACACTTGGGGTTGTGAACATCCCTCCTTACCCATTGATTCCATTGGTGCAGTCCACCTATGATATGGATCACACTCATTTTTGGGATTGTGGGCTAACATGATATATCAAAATGGATGAACAGAGTGGATGAAACATATACATCATGGATGATCCCACGAGTGGGCGCATATATATATATATTTGTTTTGTTCGATTTGGTCACACCATCAAATAGGGCCCGACTTGGATAATTTACTCTGTTCACCACATAGGCCAACTCGAGCGAGGTCAATGGGATCTAATTTGAACTGATTTGGACGAACGAGAACTCGACAGTGGGCCTTGGAAGATTTCAACAGTAGGAGTTGTTTCCCTCAATGTGGCCCACTTGAGACTCAGACCTGTCTCACATTTTGGCCCATGACCTAAAATGATCTGGCTAAGTCGGTGGACAAATCAAATTAAACATATATATAAAGATTAGTCCCACTTGTGAGACCCATGTATGGCCAGGATGGGTTAACTCCCACCATGCATGACTACTTTTAGTATTATTATTATTATTATTATTATTCTTATTCTTATTATTATATAATTCTTTATTTTGGAGACACTATCAAGGCGGGCTCATATGGATGATCTACTCTGTCCACCGTCTTGGCCAGCCCAAACAGAGTCCAATGGGTCCTGACTTGGGATAGTTTGGATGATCAGGGATCCCATAATAGACCTTAGAAGGTTTCAACATAAAGGAATTGTTCCCCTCCGTGTGGTCCACTCGAGACTCGGATCCACCTAATGTTTCGGCCCAATGGTTTAAATGGTCGGGGGAACCATATGGACGGCATGGATGAAACATATACATCAAAGTGGGACCACGAGTGGAAACCCACTTTGCCAGCCCTCGTACAGCTAGCGTCCCTAACGCTTTTACTCGCCAGCCCTTGTGTAATTAAGGTGTGGTCCACCTTAGATTCGTCTCGGCTTCATTTTTGGGCCCAACGGCCAAACTAAGATGGAAGTTCGGATGGACGAAGATGATGAGATATACGCATCATGGTGGGGGCCACAAGCAGGCCACCTGCCTTTGCTGCAGAAGGGGTAGCGCCCCTAGGTAAGCTTTAGTGGTGGGCGTCCTCTTCTCCACCGTTTCCAGTGGCGTGGTGTATCTAAGATCATGATCGCCCTCATTTTTGGGTCCTTACCCTAAAATAATCTGGAGAAACAAATGAACAGTGAAGATGCAAAAAGTACACCAAGATGGGTCCCATGATTGGCCCACCTATTGGCTATAGGAAGCGGCAACTCCTCTGGCCAACTGTTTTCTATGATGTGGGTTACCTAAGGTTTGGATCTTCTTCAGTTTTGACCCCCGACATGAAATGATCTGGAGAAACTGATGGACGTTGTGGATTAGGAATATACACCATGGTGGGACCCATGAGTGGGGCTCCACTGTAACGCCTAAAAGTGGTTTCCCTTATAACATTAGATAGTCCAATGACTTTCCCATCTCCTTTTTTATCCTCTCTCTCTCTCTCTCTCTCTCTCTCTCTCTCTCTCTCTCTCTCTCTCTTTTATTTTATTCAAGTGGTGCCCATGTATAGTCAATCCACTCCATCCATCTACTTAGCCATCTCGGGGTGGGTCCAAGGAGCTTAGATCAAGTTGATCTTTGCATTTTTCCTCCATCCAGATCTAAGCAATCTGATCAACATGTTGAATGACAAATAAATATCATAGTAGGCCACACAAGATGGTCCATGCTGTCAAAGAGTGCGAGGCACGCTCTCTCACAGCGTGGCCCACTTGTGGGTCCCATAGTGGTCCATAATCATTAAAGAAATAAAGAGAGTGGAGGAAGGAAAGAGGAAGGAGATCGACCGTTGGATGGGCCGCCGCCGTTATGGGGCCCTCCACACACAATTATCACATACACCAAGTGGGTCCCACCCTTGTGGGCCCATAAAAAAATGAATAAAAGTAAAGAAAGCGAGAGTTTGTCATCCCTTGCACTCAAAATGATGGATGGACGGTCAGATTAGGCCGGATTGTTGATTGAATGACTCTGATGGTGAAGCTCCTCCCCTAAACTCCTTTAACATTCTCTCAAGCTTTAATCTCCCTTAATTCCTCTCTTAAAACACTTCTTTCTCTCAAGAACTGTAAGTGCTTATACTTAAAGCACATTTTAGTTTGTCAAATTTCGTAGTCTGGTTACGATTGCAAGCTTGATTGAAGACAAGCTATCAACTCGAGCAAGCATTTGCAAAGAAGGCTCAATATCTTAAAGCAAGACTTTCATGATTCAAGGTTCAGAATACTTCATATGAGTCAACCCATAGGTGGTATAAACCTAGTTTGGCCATAGGTTAAGTGTATTTCACTCATGCATATTTAGAATCATATTTTATGTCAAATACACTCTAGTTAGGCTAGCCCGAAGTCCGGTTCAGCCAGCCTAACCTGTTGGGCCAACCCTACAATATTCGGTCAAAAAGACAGATATGAAAAGATCTTTTTACGGTAGGTTCGACTAGCCTAAGGTGGCTTTGGTCAAGTTTCCAGCAATGGAACAAAATCAGATCTTCGACCAGTTAGGCTAGCCGAACCTCCTGCTCGCCCAGCTAAACCTGGTGTTTGGCCAGCCAAACTTGGACTTAGGCCAGTCGAAGTTTTGAAAGATTTTATCCCACGATTTTTAAATTCTGATTGGAACGTAATCTTTGAAGTTCGGCCAACTGAACTGAATCTTGGGCCAGCCGAACTACACAGATCTTTGGCTATAAATAGAGGCTTTCTTTAACTCTTTAAATCATGAAAATTCATAGTCTTATATTACGATGTAAAGAAAGATCCTTCAAGCCTCATTAAGCTATTTGTGTTGTAATTCATATTTTATTATTAGATTATTCTATTCTCCTTCTCAAAGTTAAATTAAACTGTTTTGATAGTGTAATCCATACTCTACTTTGAGAATAAGGAGAATTAAATCTGCAGCAATAGGGTTTTATTCATTTCATTGTAAATCTATTAGATCCCTTTAGATCTTTTTGGGTTGAAATCATACGACTTCATTAATATCTTCTGCATTCAAGCTACAGGTATGAGTTTGACTTGCCAAATCAAAGATAAGTAATGTCTTTTAAATTATTTCAATTTGAGTTTTTCTGAGATAGCCCGAAAATCTCATCGGGTTTGTTTGTGGTGACCCCGTAAAATCACAAAGTAGGTTTGATGGTGATAGCTCGTGACAATCACAATAACTATATAAGGTTGTTAAGGTGACCCTGGAAAATCTTGAAATAGTGAAAGCCAAAATTACGAGGGTAGTAATTTTGGGAGTGGAGTAGGTTGCATTGAGGCACCGAACCACTATAACTCTATTGTGCATTGTGGTGATTGGATTTTATTATTTGTGCTATTGTGCTTTCTTATTCTTTGCATTAGTTTAAGATTTTGATTTCAAAGACATTGTGACATAAGGTTGTCCTAAGTTAATCTTTTAGGTGTAAGGTTGTCCTATGAACTATTTGATATAAAGAATTCAATACTTTACAAAATTGTATTACATTGATTTATTATTCCAAATTATATTGAAATATTTGGCATTGTCTTATTCACCCCTTCCCCTCCTCTAGGACATTTATAGCTCGTCTTTTCAAGTGGTATCAGAGCGGGATTGCTCTTTTTGGGATTAACTTCCTAGAGCTAGATCCAGAGCTATTGGAATGTCAAATTTCGATAGTCTATCCATTTCTAGGCCACCGCCCTTTGATGGCTCAAACTATTCATACTGGAAAGCTAGAATGAGGATTTTTCTTAAATTTATTGATGAAAGTGTGTGGCAAGCCACAATGACCCAATAGGTCCCTCCAATGTTGGAAGTAGTGGGTAAAGATGGAACCAAGTCCATGAAAGTATAAGTTTATAATCTATGGACTTAATGCTAATGCAAAAGTACTTAATGCTATTACTTGTGCTTTATCACCAGACGAATTCAAAAGAATCATCTCGTGTGATATAACAAAACAAGCTTGGGATATACTTGAAATGACACACGAAGGAACTAACATTGTCAAGAAATCTAAGATTCAAATCCTTACAACAAAGTTTGAAGAAATCCATATGGAAGAAAATGAATCATTCATCGATTTCTTCACTAAACTAAATGACATTGTTAATTCCATGTGCGGTCTTGGAGAAAAAGTCCCTGAAAGGTTCAACTATAAAGTTACTGCTATACAGTTCAATTATAAAGTCACTACTATACAAGAATTGAGCGACACTGATACAATGAAGGTAGAGGAATTAGTAGGATCTCTACAAACCTATGAGTTAAATTTCAAAGATCCCAAAAGTAAACCCATAGCCCTAAAATCCTCAAAATCCAAATCAAAAGATTCAGATAATGAAGAAAATGAGGATGACATGGATATGCTTGATAAAAAGTTTTATAAGATTTTTAAAAATAAAAATAGATCTGATTTCCAAAAACCTATTGATAAAAGAAAAAGAAATTGAAAATCTAAATCTAAAGACTCTCAATGTTTCAACTGTTTTGAATATGGGCATCTAGCTGCGAAATGTCCTAAGAAGGATAAATCTAAAAGAAGAGGCATGATCACCACATGGGATGAATCGTCTGAATCTGAATCCGATTCAGAAACTAACGAATCAGATCATGAAATTGAAAATTATCAAAAGGCGTTTATGACCCTAGCTAGACTTACTTCCTTAAATGAAGATGAAACATCTGATTATGAAATGCCAGGAAGTGATGTTGAAAATGAAGAAGATCTTCAAGTAGCATATCATGCCTTATATAAAGAAAGTTGTAAGATTGCAACAAAATTAAAGATTCAAAAGGATAAATTTTCAGATTTAAAATTAGAAGTTGAAAAAACTGTTTTGGAGAAATCACATTTTTCTAATTTTTTTAAGAAAACCAAACTTGAACTCAATCTAAAAAATTCTGAAATTGCAGATCTCAAAACTGAAAATAAAAATTTACTATTAGAAATTACTTCTCTAAAAAATTCTAATGAGACTTAGATATATACCCATGGTGACCTGAGACTTGAAAAGCTATTATCTGCGTCTCGTCGAAGTAACAAAAAATTCGACTTGGGTTATATCAAGAGTCATTCAGAAAAATCTATGCTCCTATATTTATTAAAGGTAAATCTTCTAAATCTAAAAAAGAAACTACAAAGGAAATAAAGAAAAAACCTTGTCAAAAACCTTTTTATCAAAAAACTAAGTCCAACTATCAAAAGAAAAATTATAATCCTTCTCTTGCAGATAAGATAGTGGACTTACTTAAGGAGCTCTTGAAATCCAACTCTAGAACTATGAGAGTAAGTAAGAATAAGAAAAAATATTGCTCTTAAACTAATCATATTATTAGAGATCCTCCTAAACCCAAAACCATATTGAAACGGGTTCCAAAAACTAAGTGTCTTATTATCCACATAGCTTTCAAAGCTAGTAGCCATTCAAGATGGTATCTAGATAGTGGATACTCTAGACATATGATGGGTGATAAGGTGATACTTTTAAACATCAATCACATTGATGGAGGTTCAGTAACATTTAAAGATGGCAATAACTACAAAATCAATGGAAGAGGTAATGTAAAACTTCTCAATCTTCCTGTTTTTAAAGATGTTTTATATGTTGACGGTTTGAAACTCAATTTTCTAAGATATCTCAAATATGTGATAATAATCATAGTGTTAAATTTCCTGATCATGGATATGTAATACTTAATAATCAAGGTCATATAATATTAAATGGTCGAAGAACCTCTGAAAATTGCTATATCATTATGGTCCAAATAGATGAAACTAAATTATGACATCAATGCCTTGGACATGTGAACTTTAGAGATCTATACAAACTTAACAAGAGTGATCATCTTTGAGGCTTACCCAAGTTGAAAAGGATGGAAAAGAAAGTATGTGGTGCCTGTTAAATAGGCAAACAAATTAGGAGTAGTCACAAGAAGGTAAACTCCTTAACCACATCTAGACCCCTCAAATTACTCCATATAGACCTTGTTGGACCAACTCGAATAGAGAGTAGAGGAGGTGAAAAATACTTTCTACTTGTAGTTGATGACTACACTAGATATTCATGGGTAGCCTTCTTAAGAGAAAAGTTGGTGTCTCGACAAGAAACAAATGCATTTGATTTGGGAAGATTATCTTTTTCAATCATAACAGAGGGAAAGTAGAAAGAGAACAATCATCATATTTATTCATATTGAGTTCATTTACATCCTTTGATTTCCCTTGATTCTAAGATAGAATATTCAGAAGAATTGAAAGAGTTTGAATATCAAATCTAAATATCCAATTCGGCAGCATTTCAGCTTGTGATTCGGTCATCTTAATGAGAGGAATACAATGATCTCATGTCTTCCCTCTGGAGAAACCCTAGAAATGCAGAAAAGATTACATTTCGGCAGTATTTTGGCCCGTTTATTGATGCTCGTGTAACCAACAGTGTTTGCAAAGGTCCACGCAACTGTACTATTGGTTATGCGGGTCCACGTAACTGCACTGTTGGTTGCACGGGCCAGCACAACTTGTTTCTCTTCCTTCTTCTCCTGAATACCTTTAAGCTCCTCTTCTTTTTCAAAGACTTGATATTCCTTAAAATCTTCAACCTCTCAAATGAGAGGGGGAGTGGGGTATTTATAAGCCTCCACACATGCGAACCCTCGATCTCTGTGCCATGGGGCCCACTTTCCATCAGATCCAAACTGTCCAAGCCATCTTCCTCATGCACCCTTTGAACAGGTGCGTCCAACCCATAAGGGTGTTTATGCGATCCCATGCAAACACTACCCTTTGCGTGGGTCCGCGCAAAATGTTATGAATCCTCCCTTTTCTTCATATTTCCTTCATACCTCTTCTTCTCATGGTTTCCTTTCTCTTCTGTCCTTCTTTCTTCTTTCTTCCTTGTCTCTATATATTCTCATCTCTTAAAATCCCCTTCTTCATTGTATAATAGAAACTTCATACATTTTTGTGCACCAACAGATGCCCCTTCGATCCTTCTTTGATTGATAAATAAAATTAAATCGAGGATCGATCTTCTTCTGCATAAAAGTCCTTTCCCAAGAAAGACTCTTCATGAACGCAAAGATAATTGCATATCATAGAAGGATCACTTGAACGGAGAACTTCAACAGTCGAGCTCAGACGGAGGATCGTGCGAAAACAAATTGTTATCGAATGAATCATGATCGAAGGAATCAAGCTTGAATGAATTGCGGCTATAGGATGACTAGATGGTCAAGTCCAAACAAAAGACTGAATGACGCGCTTGAACGGAAGACTGAATGATCGTGCTCGAATGGAAGACTTGATAATCGTACTCAAACAGAAGATTGAATGATCATACTTAAATGGAAGACTGAATGATCGTACTCGAACGGAAGATTGAATGATCATAGTCAGAAGTACCGAGTGAATGTTTCAATATGGAAGATAATGCAGCAATAGAAAGCACTCAGTCTTCATAGCAGTGGATCAGACAGAACGTCTTTCCTTTGTTCATGCGATTCTTTTCTTCTTCACCGAAACTTTCCAATGTAACAGCTACGATGATGTTGAGGCATAAAAAATGATGAAGAATTATGAAGGAGAAAAAAAGAATTCGAGGAAGAATGAAGAGAAAAAGATGAAGAAATACAAGTTTTATAGCATTTGAGCGAACCCACGCAAACCCTATTGGTTGCGCGGGGCAACGCAAACCCTTGAGATAGTTGCGCGCACCAACGTAATGGTTGATTCAAACTGATTGAGATGGATGATTAGATCTGATGGAAGGTGAGCCCCATAGCACAAAGATCGAGGGTTCACACGTGTGAAGGCCTATAAATATCCCACTTCCCCTCTCATTTGCATCATGAAGAATTTTGAGGAAGATCAGAGCTCCGAAGAAGAAGAGATTTTGAAGGTATTTAAGGGAAGACAGAAGGAAAATCAGTTGCGCTAGTCCGCGCTAAGCATATCAGTTACACGGTCCCGTGCAAACCATATTGGTTGCGCGAGTATCATCAAAGGACCTAAATGTTGTCGAAATTATTCTCTCCTCAGTTCTAGGATTTTCTCTGGAAGAAAGATATGAGACCATTATGTTCCTCTTGATGAGATGATCGAATCATAAGCCGAAACGCTGCCGGATTTGATATCCAGATCCAGATTCAATACTCAAACTCTTGTAACTTTACATTTTAAGTATTCTAACTTAGAATCAAGGGATCAAAGGATGTAAACAAACTTAATATATATAAATAAATGATGATTGTTTCTTCATACTCTCTTATTGTTATGATTGAATAAGATAAATGTCCCAAATCGAATGCATTTGTTTCTTGTCGAAACAAAATGGTGACTCTACTGGGGAGTTTATCTTATTAATATTAACATTGAGAGAGTAATAGAAACTTTTGTCATAGTTTGGCGTCTTTCCGATGCCAAAATGGCGACTCTCAATGGGAACATCCTCCCCTTCATCTCTAAGATAGAATACTTTATTATCCAGATACTAACTGTAATGTTGGATTTTGTTTGAAGGTAAGAAGATATCGTTACAAGTTACAATCAATGGCCAACTCAGCAAGGAGAGTTAATTTCTATTTTACCGCGACTGGATTCCCAGTGGAATACGTTACGAACCAGCTTTTGGACGATTAGGTCTGATCTCTCGCAAACAAGACTAACAAATCCCAAGTGATGGCCGGAGTTATATCTCTTCGCCTTCAGTACAAGAGGGTGACAGAGACTGGGTTATTGTGACATCTCGAAGAACCAGGGCCTGATATACAGCAGCAACTAGAATGAATTTATCTGCACAAAGATCAGGGGTCCGGTGACGTGAAATGCTATTAGAAAGAACCCTGAACTTGCTCCTCCTACGATATATCCCGGGAGAATTGTTCCTTTATTGACATCGCATGATTTCCCAACTTTGCCTGCTGTAAAAGCTCGATGGACGAAGAAACAAAATGGTAAGGCACTACTCATGAGTTCATCAACTCCTATATCGCTCCAATCCACTGGCAGCAGTGGAAGTACAAAAAAGACCAATGACACTCCCCCTTTTGTAAGTCCCATTGCATCGACGTATTCTCATTCTACCCCGGCTACAGCTTCATCGGGAAATGGAGAAGCTGCCATATGCATGGCCGGAACAAGTCAAGGACCACCGCTGACAATAGAGGACCGTATAACTGAAATGGCACAAGCGCAAAGAATGTTAATGGAAGACTGCAGGAACCTTTGGAAAGCTTTAACAACTCTCTCACATAACGTGGCACAAATGACAGCTCCTCCAGTGATGGGTAACATGAACCGACAAGAACAACAACCTGAAGGTTCTCAGCCGCCTAGAACAGGATCGCTCGGATCCGTTCCCACAACAAGAGTGATAACTCAAGAGGAAGTGCGACAAGTTGTCGAAGAAGCTATCAGAATGGAAAGAGAACACGAGAATGTTGGCCGATTCAGATACCGAACGCCATATCCGAGAGAGGTAGAAGATGTCCCTTTTCAAGCTAACTTCAAGTAGCTGGATTTTCAGAAATTTAATGAGGATGGATCGCTAGAAGAGTGTCTGATGCATTTCATCACTAGTATGAGAAAATTTTCCACATTACCACAATACTACCTTAGGTTGTTTGACTCTTCCTTGACGAGTAAGGTATTTCGATGGTATTCCAGTTTAGCACCGAGAGTGATGCGGACTTGGGAACAAATGCAAAATGCTTTTACGTCAAATTTCTTCTCATCGGAACGTGGCGTCAATATTACATTAGCATCTATGCGACAGAGAGAAGGGGAACCCGTACAGAAGTTCATAGACAGATGGAAGACATTGGGAGCTTCTTGCAGACAGTTACCGAAAGAGAAAGAGTAGGTAAAGATGTTCTTAAATTCTATGGAGACAGGAATCGTATTTGGCCTCACTAGCACTAATATCAAGACCTTCTGCGATTTAGTGACAAAAGCTCATGCCCTGGAATTGATGACCAGGAAAATACTAGTGTTTTACTATAAAACAGTTAAAAGAGGGTCCAACAGGCTGGCTGTAAATGCCGTCGATCATGAAAAGAGAGGTTAAGATATGAGAGAAATGAGGGGAAAGAAAACTGAGCAGAGAGAAGAGTCAAACCGTTCCAGAGGCAGATTTAATGATAAGAGGCCCAGGTCACTTAATTCTCATGAAGGGTTCGCATTTGAAAAGGAAGATATGGTCCCTATGATGAACTAATTGTTGAAAGCTAGTACGATAGAGTTGCCTTCGTCTAAGCGCCCCGAAGATGCCACAAGAACAAGAGAGAGATTTCTGTCATTATCATTGTTTGATAGGCATCGTTGTTTCACATTAAAATGCATAATACAAAGAATGATAAACAGAGATGAGATAATAGTCGAGAAAAAAGAAAGAGATACAAAGGCAATAGTGAACGTACTAACCATCCGGGAAGATACTCATGAAAGACTAAGGGAAGAACACTGTAAAAATAAAGGCAAAGCCACGGTAATCACCCTTTGGTCAGGAAAGCAGGTGACAAGTCCCTCCAAGAAGAAAGTCAAAACAGCAAAGGCAAAAGTTGTCCAGAATCGTCTTTATAGCAATGAAAAGGAAGAGAAGAATGAAGTAGAGAAGGTAACATATGACATTGTGAGTCATTTGAAGGGCATACCGGCTCGGTTAAGTGTCTATGATGCATTAAGATTGTTAGAAGACTCTAGGAAAAAGCTGATCTAAGCCTTGTCCGACAATAGTGTTAGGGAAGCATTACTCATAGAAATGACAAAAAGGGAACACGAAGAGCGAAGAGATTGCATGCTAGTGATTTCCTTCTCTGATGATGATTTGATATGTGATAAAGGACACAATAAGCTGGTAATGATGGTGTGTCATATTCACGGCAAACAAGTCGAGCGAATAATGCTAGATAATGGGTCCGCAGTGAACCTGCTATCATTAACAATGTTGAATAAGTTGGGATACCATCGCTCTAACCTACGCCCTAGTGGAATGATGATACAGGGCTTTAATCAAGATGGGCAGTGCGCACTCGGTAAAATTACAGCGACGTTGGAAATATGAGAGTTGACTACGAACGTTGTCTGCCACGTCATTAACGCAATAACGACGTATAACCTCCTTTTGGGAAGACCGTGATGCATCAGTACGGAATTATTCCTTCCACTCAACGTCAGTGTTTGAAATATTGTAAAGATGGGATGCAGTATAAGGTAATGGCCGATTAAAGGCCGTATACAGAAGCTGAAGCCTTCTTCGCCGATGCTAGCTATTATGATGAATTTGCCAATAGAGAAGAAAGAGAAAATGATGAAAACAATTCCCCAGATAATTATCATATGCAGATGGTAAGAAAAGAGACTGCAATGACAGAATCGTATGAGATGCCGAGTACGAGGAAGAAATTTTACTTCGTACCCAAACATCTGAGATAGTCGGGGCAGCCGCCGTTGACATTGTTATCACCTGAATAGCTAGAGCTCTTATAGTCAAACTACATGGTGCCAGTGCCACATGCCGAAAGAAGCAAGCCATTCCCAGATGTTCCAAAAAGATTTTAGGTCAAATCTAGTGAGAAATACCAAGAAGCGATTGTATTCTATGCCCCTTTGGAAATGATGGTAGAAGAAAGAGCCGATGATGATGCATGCTATGGCAAGTTGACATCCGGAGATTTAGAAAGGTACCACCTAGCTAGCGAGAAAATCATGAAAAATATGGGGTTCGATTATGATGAACCAATTGGCTTAAATTATGGGAAAGGAATTTAGATTCTGGTCGGGGTTAATCAGAAAAGATGAGAAAAGTTTTGAGGACTGGGGACAGAGTCTTCAATAAACATGGTTACAGTCAATCAGGTAAAAGAAATAGGGCCTGAACTGATCAAACATCCCGAGACAGCTCTGAAGCAAATGGAAGACGGGGGGCAGCCAACAACTGATAGTTTGCGAGAAATAAATCTGGGCATGAAAGAAGAGCCACGAAATACATTCATAAGCGCCAGTCTCCTCGAGCAAGAAGCCGAAAAATACGTTCAACTCTTAAGAGAGAACAAGCATGTGTTCGCATGGACATATGCAGAAATGTCAGGTCTAGAACTATCAGTAGCAATGCATCAGTTGAACATTTCCAAAGACAAAAAGCCAATTAAGCAAGCGAAGAGGCGATTTCATCCGAACCTAGTCCCCTTGATAAAAGAAGAGATAAGTAAATTGATAAAGGTCAGGTTTATTAGAGAAGTTGAATATCCTAAATAGATATCGAATATTGTCCCAGTGAAAAAAAAAGGGCAGATCAGAGTATGTGTTGATTTCAGAGATTTAAACGAAGCTTGCCCAAAAGACGATTTTCCGTTGCTAATAACGGAGTTATTAATTGAAAGTACGACGAAATATGTCATCATGTCCTTCATGGATGGTTATGCCATATGTTGATGCAAATATCCGGTTCGTCCTCTTAGACCTTCGTATACCTGCACAGAGAATTTATTGTTATAAAGTTATGCCATTTGGCCTCAAGAATGTCAGAACAATGTATCAGAGGGAAATGCCGAATATTTTTCAAAATATGATGCATAAACATGTCGAATGCTATGTTGACGATTCGGTAGTTAGATCGAGCGACCATGAAGAACATCGTGAGCATCTGGCTTTAGTCTTCTGTCGACTCCGAAAGAAACAACCGAAAATGAACCCGACTAAATGTGCCTTTGAGGTATCGTCAGGAAAATTTCTCGGCTTCGTCATTAGGCATAGAGGGATTGAAATTGATCCAGGAAGAGTCAAGGCCATTCAAGATATGCCGCCTCTGAAAACATTGAAAGAATTGAAAAGCTTGCAAGGTAAATTGGTGTACATTCGTCATTTTATTTCAAATTTAGTAGGAAGATGTCAGCTGTTTTCCCATTTGATGAAGAAGGGAGCAGAGTTTATATGGGACAAGTCCTGCCGGAATGCATTCGATTCGATTAAGGAATTGTTAAAATAGCCTCCAGTGTTAATAGCTCCTGATAAAGGAAAATTGCTTATTTTATACATATCTGTAGCTGAAAATTCATTGGGGGCCTTGTTAGCACAGGTGAATGAACACAGGAAAGAAATAGTGATTTATTATCTGAGTCGAACTCTGATAGGTGCAGAATGCAATTATTCTCCGATTGAGAAGGTATGCTTAGCGTTGATATTTACAGTACAGAAACTGAGGCATTACTGCCTTTCCCATGATATAATTGTAATTTCCTGGGTGGATCCTATAAAATTCTTGATGACAAGGCCGATGCTATCAGGAAGACTGCCTAAATGGATGTTGTTGCTATCACAGTATACGATTATGTATGAGCTGGCAAAAGCAGTTAAGGGGCAGGCGGTGCCAGATTTCTTGGCGGATCATCCCGTGGCAGACAGTGAGGTTGTTAATGATGAGTTTCCCAATGAACAGGTAATGATGGCTGAATCGTCAAACCCGCAACAAATGTACTTTGATGGTGCTTCTCAAACGTCAGGAGTAGGTGCTTGAGTGATATTCATTACTCCTCAGGGTGACTTGTTACCCTATTCTTTTACATTGGGAGCAACATGCACAAATAATGAAGCTGAATACAAAGCTCTTATTATTGGAATGGAGATAGTAGAAGAGATGAAGATAAAGATGCTACAGATCTTTGGAGATTCCAAGTTGATAATCAATCAATTAACGACAGAGTATGAAATAAGGAAGCAAGAACTCTTGCCATATTGTCGGAAAGCACAACAATTGCTGGAGCAATTCTATCATGTTGAAATCAAGCATGTGCCGTGATGCAAAAATACAAGCGCATACGCTTTAGCTAGCTTGACAACTGCTTTATCCTGTCCAAATCGAAGTCCTCTTCAGGTGATGATAGAAGAAAGGAGATTCTTGCCATCTTTGAAAATTATCGATGAGGTTGTTGAGGCACTCATTATATCATGTTTAGAGGTGACGATAGATGATTGGTATCAGCCTTTCATAGATTACCTCAAATACGATATTCTACCAGAAGACCCGGCACAAAATTAGCAAATCAAGCAGAGATCGATCAAATTCATTATGTGTGGGGAAGTATTATACAAGAGATCTTATAATGAAATACTTTTAAGTTGTTTGGACAAATAAGAAGCAAGTCAAATATTACAAGAAGCTCATTCCGGAGAGTGCAGGGCACATCAAGCCGGCCGAAATTTATTCCATCGGGTGCATTGAATGGGGTATTATTGACCGACAATGTTCAAAGATGTTATAGAGTATGCGAAGTGATGCCACGAGTGTCAGATTCACAGAGACGTCATACATGTGCCTCCTGGAGACCTTCATCAATCAGTAGCCTCTTGGCCTTTTGCTGCTTGGGGACTTGATGTCATTGGTCCTATAAATCTGCCTTCGGCTAAAGGAAAACAATATATACTGGCAGCGATGATTATTTCTCCAAGTGGACAGAGGCGATTGCATTACGCAGTGTCAAAAAGAAAGATGTTGTCAATTTCATCCGACATGCAATAATATATTGCCACGGTATACCAAAAAGAATAATCACAGATAATGACACTCCTTTCAAGAATAGGGGTATGGTGAAGTTGTGTTTAAAGTTCAATATTCATCACTCATTTTTGACACCTTACTATCCACCGGCCAATGGATTAGCAGAGGCATTCGATAAGATGATTGTGAAAATACTGAAGAAGACGGTGATAAGAAATAAGCGTGACTGGGATGAGAAGTTGTAAGAGGCTCTATGGGCTTATAGGACTACTCATCAGATGGTAACGAGGGCCACGCCATATTTACTGGTTTACGGTGTAGAGGTTGTCATTCCGATTGAAACACAAGTGCATCACTTAGAGTAGTAGTGCATCAGTAAATTACAGATGATGAGAATGTAAGAATAAGGTTGGCAGAATTTGATTTGCTCGATGAAAAGCAGCTGGCAGCTCAACAACGATTGCAATTATATCAAGCAAGGATTTCCACGGCATTCAATAAGAAAGTCAAGCATCGCTCTTTTAAGAAAGGTGATCTAGTTTTGATGTTGAAAAGGCCAATAGCAGTCACCCGGAAGACCGAGGGCAAGTTCGACCCTAAATGGGATGGGTCATACATCATAATAGAAGTATATTCTAATGGGGTATACAGAGTTATAGATCAAGATGGACGAGGCATTAGTATACCAGTCAATGGTCGCTTCCTCAAGAAATATCGTCCCTGATAGTAGAAATGATTTTAATCTAGAAGATTATCAGAATAGTGCTTCTATATCGAAAGGGGGCAACTATGAAGTGAAATGATGAAACAGCCTCAAAAGGCAAAGCCTTGTATTCTTTCATTCATATATGAATAAAGGGCGAATTCTCAAGCATATCAAGCATATTAAGACTAAGTGCCGATGGTTATCGTCAAAATGATATTATCGTCAACCATCACCAAGTGCCGATGATTATCGACAATTACCAACAATCACTATCACTGTCAAACAAGTCTTATCAGAATTGCTATCATCGCCAAACTGATACGATATTTTAAATAAAACATGGACATTTTCAAAACTACTTCATCAGCGGTGGTGATATATCAATAATTGGTTCATTATTCATGATAGTGGAATAAACCTATATGGTCAACCACATATAAAATTCACGACAGCGATGGTGGTTTATTATATAAGGCAGCCTAGCCAAGTCTACACAACCAACTACGCATAAGACCCACCATTATCGGCAATATACATATATTATTCGGGTAGCAGTGAGAAGCCAGTGGCCTTAAAAAGCCCATATAGGCCATCACATACATACTCATGCAGGCAGCGGATGAAGCCAATGACTAAAAGACCTACAATGGTCAAAAATCCCACAGTGGCTAGTCACGCGTGAGACCAATGCTATATAGCTTCCAACAGCGTCATGGGGAAAGGAAGAAAGTGCCCTCCTATGAATGGGTCCGACCTTGCAAATGAAGAAAAAGTGAGCAGCACTATGCGCTCTTTGGCCATTGTCCATAGATAGGCCAACCATGCATAAGACCCCCCAGATTCCTGGTTTGATTTCAGTAGTTAACGAATGAGGAAGGTTTTTTACGCTACTCATTGATGGACTGACGACCTTAGATTTGGTACCCTAAGGTAGCCTTGTGTGCCACGTGAACTCTAGAGAGTTACTGCGGCCAACCCTGTGGGTAAATCCAACTGAGTTCACGGCCTCAGTAGCTTCACTGGGCCCCTCTGATGGATCACAGTTTGTGAACTCTCTGGTTGTGATAAGTCCAGTGAACTCATGAAAGTTATAGAGACCATTCACGTAAGACCTGACTCCAACTACTTATGAGTCTAAAAAACTATGTTGCCCCACTACTCAAGAGCTCAAACTGTGTGGCTATCTAATTAAACTAAAATCTAGTTCTGCTTATTAAAGCAAGTCATATAGGAAATCCCATATTAACAAGCATGATTAAAAAAAAAGAGAAAACTCTCAGAAGAAATTAGTATCCCAAAACATTGAGATGCATTTATATGTCTTGTAGTTCAAAAGAAAATTACATCTGATCATAAAAGAAAATAGAACAAAGTCTTTATAACTCTTCTGCCATGCCTAGTGCTGCCAAATATTTTTTTAAATCTTCTGTGAGTTGATCCTAAGCTACAACGTGTTTTTATTTAGCCTCAAAGATAATTTTTGCATGATCAGGAACACCGACTAGTTTCCTCTTCAAAGAGGCAATCAGTTCTTCATTTTTAATCAGCTCAGATCGTTCGACATCTGCAGAATGAATATTCGCCTACATCTTCTCCTGGATATTCTTTATATTCAACTCCTCCTGCTGAATTTCCTTATTCATAAGTGTAATCTGATTCTGAATTTTGTTATATTATCGATAGAGGCTTTTGGTTAATCTTGGAGGGATAACTGTTCTTGATCATATCTGGAAATGACATAAGCAATTTGGGAAGCTTTCTCCTTGGAAGATGCCAGCTGTCTTCCATATTCCAGAATCTTCAGAGCAACAACTATGCTTTTTGCTAATTTTAACGCGATAACCGAATCATGAAATTAAGAAAGAATCGCATAAAGGAGAAACATTAAGTTTGGCCATCTTTGCGGCACTATTCAAAACCTCTATAGCAATGTTTAGATCCGACCATTGATCGGGATCTTTAAACATATGGACATCTATCAACATGGAATTCTTCATTAACATTAACTTATATGGTGGGATTTTCTCAAAAGACAATAGATTGTAAACTGTGGCTACAGAATCAGAGCTAGTTGTGCCACTCCGAGGAGGGTTTCCTACAAAATAGTAAAGGGGAGAAGTTATAATAAAGCTGTGAAAGTAAATGATAAAGAATCACAAAATGAAGAAGGAAATAAATTATACCTTCCGCAAGAACTTAAGCAGTGAGATATTGTGTCTCTTTGACAGAAGAAGGACCGAGTTCCCTCATATCTGTAAAAGAAGGGGCTCTAGCTTTGGTGCTAGAATCAATAGTTGCTGGAGTCGGTAAGTCAATGGGTTCCACTGGAAAAATGATCTCACAGGCTACCACCTTCGGTGCTACAAGGGGAACCAAGGAAAATCTCATCAGAGCCGATTGTGCTTCAGGAGGAGTATCGCCTGTTCTGCCATCAGTAGCATAATTACCTAAAAAAATAAAGAAAATAACAATAATGATAAAGTAGTCATAACGAGCGGAAGATTAAATGATAAAATTGCAGGAAAATTTTACCTGGTGAATATCCATATTCACCATAACCCAAAGGTTCCTCATCTTCCTCTTCTATTGTTGGAATTTTTGCAGGAACATCAGCAGTAGAAGGACCTTCAGTTTCGACATTTTGAGGAATCGATGAGGGATGTCCTTCATTAGCAGGAACACCTTTCATAACAACATCAGCATCATCCTCATCATTGATATTAACTTCTCCTTCTTTAAAATCATCATCATCATTATCATCAGCTTCTTCGTCATCTTCTTCAGTGTCATATTCAACAGAAGTAGTATCTTCAGCTGACGAGGATGAGCTTTCTTCCTCTAGTTCTTCTTCCTCTATTTCTTCAATTACAACTTATTTCCCTTTAGAAAGAGAAATTTTGCTGCTGCTTAGATGAAGATCTTCATTAGCTGGGACCAGAGAAGTTGAAGCAGTAATTCCTTCTTAGGGAGGAGGAGCTGGGGAACGCGACTGAGATCTTGTCATTGGAGAAGTTAAAGCAATAATTCCTTCTTAGGGAGAAGAGGATTGGGAACGCGACCGAGATCTTCTCATTAGAGAAGGCGGAGTAGTGCGAGCAGGTTGAGGAGCAGAGGAAGGAGCCAAATCATCTTGACTTGCAATAACATTCTCTTAAGCAGGAGAGGGAACTTCGGTCACATCTTCAACTGCTATATTGACGCGATCTCGGGGAATCTTTTCGAACTTCATGACAACCCCATGGGCTATCCATCCCTTAAGAGTATTGAGTGGTTTTCTCTTGCAAATTGGCTCTTCTAGGGATATCTTTCTACAAATATGACCATGAAAGGGGGCATGACTCTTCTCCGGAATAAAGCCAATTCCTTCTTTAAATTTTCAAGTGAAACCCAAATTGGTTCATCTACATGTCAGAAGTTATTAACCAAGTATGATTGATGAACCCACTATCTCATATAGCCATAAGACGCCCGGGTTACTCAATTACTACCTAGGATCACGAAAGTAGATCTGACAGGACCGCCCAACAACTGCTTCCATATCATCACCCAATTATATGGGTCGGTTCCATAGCTGCGCATTCTCCTTGTCACCAATCCACAGTCTTCAGGAATGCCTTGATCGAAGCCTAATTAATTGGTGAATCAGTTTGGATAGTAAGTTTCTCTTTAGAACTCTACTCTTTCTCTTAGTGGGGGGCTGCAAGATCGAATGGTCAGGTAAAATGCGCTTTCACCGGAGAGAGTGATGCAATATCTACCATGTTTGTATCCTCTGTATATCGATATAGGTAGAATTGGAAATAATCGATAGTATCAGTATCCATGATCTTGTTGATAACCCAGTCGTACGATCTATTGGCCATAACCCTTTTCTAGAAGAACCATAGAGGGATGTGAGAAGGGTGGACATATGCCTTTTCCGGAGCTTCAAAGGTCCATGGAAAATAAATACCCAGCCAACTGATGATGTAATGCCATGGAGTGTATGTTGAAGAAGCATCGATGGCAGGACTCTTTACGTGAGTTGCCACTTCCCCAAGGGCTTTATAGATGGAACACAGGACTGGAGGAGTAAGGGAATGCTTGTGGCCTTCTGCCATTGCGATGGCAACAACAAATACTGTTGGATGAATGGCGTCTACCCATTTGGAGCTAGGAAGAATGACTACACTCAACCAGTATATGATAAATGCTGTCAATTCTCCATAGAGGTTATACTACGCATGCTCTCTTATATTTTCACGGAGGTTCGTTAGTTCCTATGAATGGCAACTGCTGAACCTAAAGAAAGGAAGGAAAAAAAAGGATAAGTGTCGAGAAGTATAAAAAATCAAATGTAATAAGAGATAATTAGTTTGCGAAGGGGGGAATTACTGAAAATCTCTAGTAAAGTGCGCGAGCCATTGTAGGGAGAAATCTGTGAATATTTGGAAATTTGGCCATCTCTTTGAAAAGTTCTGTCGTGGTTTCTGAAATTGAGGTCACCCAGCCTAGTGAAGAGATGAACGCCAATTCTTCGTTGGTAGGCATGAATTCATCATAAAAATTTTCGGTCAGGGGAAGACCAGCGATCCGATGAAGGTCCCAAAGAGTAATACTCATTTTGCTGACAGGAAAATGGAAGGAGTTGGTCGTGGACGACTAGTAATTGAGAAATCCTTTTAATATGGAGGGCTTCTCATAGAAATGTTGTAAGGTAACTTCTATCACATTATATAGATCAATTTTAATCAGGGTCTTCGAATGCTTTGCCAGAATTGCCACTGCCCAGTCGGAATAGTAAGCACGAGAAGTAGGGAGGCCCCTTGTGCTGAATTCTTCTTGGGACCGGAGTGGTTCCCAACCCCTGAAACGTTGCTGGATCGTTTCATAAAAATAAGTAGGAAATAAGGCATGGGGGTTACAGGAGGGATTAAGAAAAATCATCGAGTGGACTTCACCAATTTGTTGCCTTGGTTTCCTTGCTAATAGGATTCCTTCTAGAATTTAAGGTTCTTTTGACACTTAGGATTCTGTATACTCCAGCTTCTCTCAGTCTATATGGTCTGAAGGCTCACAATTGAGTATAGATTGGTGGCGATGGAGACTTAGTGGGATTACAATCATGCCATCTCTGTGAGGGTTATTGAATTTCATGATACCCTCAATTACTCAAATTAACTCCCAAGAGTTTTGCAACATTTTCTTATTGTGTTCCTTAATCTTCTCCTTGAATTACTCAGCTTTATTATGGTGATACTTCTTTGATCTGGAGGGGGGAGGAGTTCTTTCTATGGTTGGTGGTTTCTGGCTCATGGTCGGTAAATGGGTTGTACTCTTCGACCAGTCTTCCCAGTCAAATTCGTGACCATGTTTTGGAGGCTACTCAATATTACCCATTGTTATGGCTCTGTGAATTGGGGAAGGTAGTGTCGCGATGCGGTCAGAAAAGTTGAAGGTCAGAAGAACAGGCTTCTTTATGTAAGAATGGCATTTACTAGTTGTTTTAAAATGTTTCTTCTGTGGTTGTTTGGAAGATGGTGGCAGAGATGGTTCAGCAGCAGGAGAAGACGAAGGGTTTGATAGATCTTGATGAGAAGGCTGTGATGTGGATGGTTTGATGAGGTGTAAGGTTCTCTAGCCATGGTGAACTGAAGAAGGTGAAAGATTAGGACTGTCTTAGGAGGAAATGTTTTAGAAGACAAGCACTAAGGAAAATTTTACTAAGTAGAGGATAGTTGCATGACTCCACTCAAATGAATGCGGTTGCATGGTACAGTGCAGAGTATAAAGGCCTTGCGCAAACGAAAAGTCCATTGCGTGGGTCCGCGCAAAGCAGTGTTGTTGCGAGGGGAATCGTTGAACTAGCAAAGCTTCTATGCAGAAAATGAAAGAGTAAAGAGTAAAGAGTGGGCTCAGTATTTGTAGGCCATGGGACCTGATAACCATACCCGATAACCCCTTTGTGTGGTTGTGCACAAGCGATGTTGGGAGCAATTGGATGATTGATCCTTCTTTATTTTTTAGGAAAAACAAAGAAAGGATCAAGAGGGCATCTATTGAGGCATAAAAAATGATGAAGAATTATGAAGGAGGAAGAAAGAATTGGAGGAAGAATGAAGAGAAAAAGATAAAGAAATGCAACTTTCATAGCATTTGCATGAACCCGTGCAAACCCTATTGGTTGTGCGGGGCCGGGCAAACCCTTGAGCTAGTTGCGCGCACCAGTGTAATGGTTGATTCAAACTAATTGAGATGGATGGTTGGATCTGTTGGAAGGTGGGCCCCATAGCACAAAGATCGAGGGTTTGCACGTGTGGAGGCCTATAAATATCCCACTTCCCCTCTCATTTGCATCGTCAAGAACTCTGAGGAAGATCTGACCTCCGAAGAAGAAGATATTTTGAAGGTATTCAAGGGAAGAAAGAAGGGAAGTCAGTTGCGCTAGTCCATGCAAACCATATCGGTTGCGCGGTCATAGGCAAACCATATTGGTTGCGTGGGTATCATTAAAGGACCTAAATGCTGTCAAAATTATTCTCTCTCCTCAATTCCAGGATTTTCTCCAGAAGAAAGATATGAGACGATTATGTTCCTCTTGATGAGATGATATAATCGCAAGCCGAAACACTGTCGAATTTAATATCTAGATCGAGATTCAATACTCAAACTCTTATAACTTTACATTCTAAGTATTCTTACTTAGAATCAATGGATCAGAGGATGTAAACGAACTTAATATATATAAATAAATGATGATTGTCTCTTCACACTCTCTTACCGTTATGATTGAATAAGATAAATGTCCCAAATCGAATGCATTTGTTTCTTGTCGAAACAAAATGGTGACTCTACTGGGGAGTTTATCTTATTAATATTAACATTGAGAGAGTAATAGAAACTTTTGTCATAGTTTGGGGCTAGGGAATTGTTCTTTAATGCTTCTCCTACTGCAACAATCTCTTCGATTGTCTCCCTTATTCATAGTCTACATAATCCAAAATTTCGAATGGTAATCTTTCCTGCCAAATTTACCAGAAATAGTATCTCAAGATATCATAACTTTCCAATTTGGTTTCATGGAGTATTGATAATTTTGGAATATACTGAAAGCTTTTAGAATAATTGTAAGATTTGTAATATGATAATGATTTAGTCATTTCATCTTTGTGCTTGTCAGCATGATTTGCATTGCATATGTTGCGTTCGTTGCTCATTATATCATGCTCCCAAAGACATTGTCTCAGGTTCTAAGGATCCTTCTTCTGAATCTTTTCTTGTTTGTGTCCCAGGACACTTCTTCATAAGCTGGTGAGAGTATGCTTCCCTTTGGACATTTACTGACTGTGGTAGAGCGTATTCGAACCCTAATCACCCTGATCACCTTCCTCTGCAACATTATCAATTGAGAAAGATGATTTAGAAGTCGAATGGAATGGTTACTAGAAAAACATAAAGCAATGATCTTATCAACTTTTATCAATTCCCTTTCTCTAGTTATCCTGACAACATAGCAGTCGTTGATGATGATTCCATTTCATTTGGTGAACATTCCAATTCGAATTTAATCAGACCGTTTTGAAGACTTGCGATATTGCTACCAGAGCAATGAGAAATTACAACATTGGGCCATATAATTAGGCTCTGACATTGAAGCAGCTCTTGAACGTTCATACCGACTTGCATTTCATAATTTCTGGATATAATTACCCTTTTAGCGTTTCTTATTCTTGGATGCAGTGATGGGTTCATTAGTATTTTAGTGGAATATTGCTATCCAGTAGATCATGCCATCTGGATTCTTCCTCCTTGCTTAAGAGATTCCAGAAAGACCAAGACATTGGCTATTTCGAAGAAGAAAATCATGCCCCCTCTCCAAGCCAACTCTGCATAAAAATTTCTTCTGTGGATAATATTTCTAAAAGAAAACCTGCTGATACTCTCGAGGGATAAATAGCCTTTGGTACGCCTTTGAAGACCACTCGTGAATCTTCAGATTTTTCGGAAGAGAATGATAATTATTTGTAATTTTATTCTCCCCCTCCTTTGCAGATTTTAAGAAATAATATTACTTCGACATCAGAAAGGTAGGGAACAAGAAGGCATTGTTGTCCCCTTCAGAAAGAGAAACATATTATCATTGAAGACTCATCTTCTTCAGATGAATAAATGTATTTTAAAATACTTGGCTTTAGAATAGAGATATCGAATATCTTGATCAATCTCAATGTAACCATAATATGTACCTATTTCAAAAGAAACACATTTTGTATATCGTATATCCATTTATGCTAAATATGAAAACTTCATGATTTTTGTTATCATATCAAGCAGTATCTTTGAGCGCATTTCTAACAGATAGATGATCACGTATTCTTGCAGCATTTTGAATGCAACACATGCTACACATAGTTTAAACTCTTGCATAATAGAGCTAGTGCATTTTGACCGACTTTGACAGACCATACCTAGAATGGACCGGACTAAACTTGACTGGACAAGACATAACTGGACAAGACTTGACTAGACACAACTTTTCACCAGTTTAAGCTCTTAAGTAGTGGAGCAAGTAGTTTCTTAGACTCATGCAAGAGTCGGGTCTTACACGAATGGTCGCTGTAACTCTCTAGAGTTCGGCGGACTTATCGCGGCCGGGGAGTTCACAAATCGCGATCTATCAAAGGGGCCTAATAAAGCTACCAGGGCCGTGAACTCGATGGGATTTATGCACAGGGTTTGCCATAGTAACTCTTTAGAGTTCACGGGGTGCACAAGGCTACCTTAAGGTACCAAATCCAAGGCTGTCAGTCCATCAATGAGGGGTCATCTTGCTTCAGAGACCTGTCCTCATGCGTTACTACTGAAATCAAGCTAGGGATCTGGGGAGTCATCTTGCTTCAGAGAGTCACTTTTTCTTCGCATGCAAGGTCGGATCCATTCACGGGAGGGTATTTTCATCCTTCCCCGTGATGCTGTCGGAAGCTACACAAACGGCATGGATCTTTTGTGACTGCTTCATCAATTGCCTGCATGGGTGCACATGAAGCTCTCTACGAGCTTTTTAGGGCCACAGACTTCACTGCTGCCTAAATAATATATATGTTGCCGATGATGGTAAGTCTTATGCTTAGTTGGCCATATAGGGCTTGGCTAGGTTGCCTTAAATGATAAGTTTCCATCCCTGGCGTCAACTTTATATGTGGTTGGCCATATAGTTTTATTCCACTGCCAAAAATAATGAATCAATAATTGATATTTCGCCATTACTGATAATGTTCTGTCAATATTCTTGTTATATTTAAAATAGTTTATCATCTTGGCGATAATAGAAATTTTGATAAGATAAGCTTGTATGAGCGATTGATGATGACAACAATAGTTGTTAATTTTGGTGATAATCATCAATGCTTAGCGATAGCAATGGCGATGGCGATGGATAATTGTTGGTGCTTGACGATAATATGGTAATAATCATTGACACTTGACGATTTTGGCGATATCATCGACGCTTTACAACAATCATCTTACAACAATCATCAATGCTTAGCAGCATTCATCAATGTGTAGCAGCACTCATCAATGTGTAGCAACAATCATCAATGCTTAGCAACAATCATCAATGCGCAGTAACAATCATCACTGCATAATCTTGATATGTCCGATATGCTTGAGAAGCTTTGCTTGGAAATTTACTTTGCTCGAAAATTTGTGCCTCTTTTTATTCATTCACATGAAGAGGAATACATGAATTTATCTTTTGCAGCCCTTTCATCCTTTCATCTTTCTACTCGTCATGCCTCATTTTGATTAGGAAGTATTGTTCTGATAATCTTCGTAATCAAAATCATGATATTACGATTCTTAACAAATATCCAAGATTAGTATAGCCCTCAGTCTTGAACTAATCAAGCCTGTGTACTCTTATTTCTTCTTTTATTTCATATACTTTCCTTATAGCGATTTCACCTTTATCAATCATCTTCTGTAACTTGTTCTTCAAGCTAAAATAGTTCTTCGTTCGATGTCCGAGGAAACGATGGTAGTAACAATAATCACCTTCACTCATTTTCTTCTTCTCCTTTGGACGTTTTGGCCATGGCAATTTGATCTTTTTGGCTACCAATAATTTGTTCAACATAGGGAGTATATCATCTTCATCAAATGAATACCTCCTACAACCCTTAGGCTGTGCAAATTATTTCTTCATTTTCTTGGTTGTATGTTCATTCATATTTCTTGTATCTGAACTTCCTTGTTCATTCTGTCGATTCTTCGTTTTTCTTTCTTCCTTAGTCATATCAGTTGAATTTCTTCTGAGGTTTGGAACCAACTGGCTTATATAAAAGTCAGACACTTTTGCAATAATCCTTTCTAAACTACAAGCCTCTTCAATCAGATCTTGAAATGTCTATATATTCGAATCCATGAGACTTAACGCAATACTTGGCCTTATGCATTCCAAGCATAACTCAACTTATTATTTTCTTCTTTCACCAATCGCAAGTGTGATGCCCCCAAGATTCTCCATCGATTAATGAATTCTCCGACTGGTTCATCATTTCTTTTGCGAATAGAAGCTAATCCATGACTGACTTCTTTTAAGGATAATTCAACAAATTGTGAATTATAACAAGAATTTCTGAGTGAATCCATTACTGCCGGCCATTCCCTTATCACAACAGCCTTCTCTTTATCTTTCCAGTTCTTTGTCGGATCTCTTGCAAATGACATGTTCACAGTGACTTTCTTATCCTGCCCTTCATTCCTGTTTGTCACTATCTCACCTTGTTTTATCATCCTCTTCAGTATATTTTTTTGTGTAAAACAATCTTCTGTATGATGTCTTAAACAATGATGGTAATGACAATATTTTTCCTCTTTAGTC
This sequence comes from Magnolia sinica, assembly GCF_029962835.1. Taxonomy (NCBI): domain Eukaryota; kingdom Viridiplantae; phylum Streptophyta; class Magnoliopsida; order Magnoliales; family Magnoliaceae; genus Magnolia; species Magnolia sinica. The sequence goes on from NC_080578.1 coordinate 65,519,191, forward strand.
ATTTCGACTTCTTCTGGATATCTCGTTGAAGGTAAGCTGATAGTTTCAGCGGCAAGTAATTGTTCTATCATTGGCAACATATCTTCTTTATCAAATGCGTATTCCCTATAAGAGTCGTATGGTCGTTTATCATTTACTCGATCCTTATATCGATCTAAATCTTCTCTCTTCCTTGTTTCTTGCTTATTGTAAAAATATTCTTTTTCTTTTCTTAATTAATGGTATTTACCATTAATCTATTCGGTTCTCTTCTTTTTGTCTTAATCTGAAAGGCTAGCATTTTCCTGGCCATCAATTCCAATGCGTGCGCTTTTGTTGCAAGATCTTAGAAAGTCTTTATTATATCAGCACTCATGAGTCTGAAAGCAATTCTTGGTTCCATAAAATTCAAACACATGTTCACTTGCTCTTTCTCTTCTGGTAACTGTCCACATGAAGCCCCCAAGGTCTTCCCCCTGTCAATGAATTTCTCCCTGGGCTCATTTTCGCTTTGTCTGATAGAGACCAATTTTGCAATACTAACGTCGCGTTCTAATGAGAAGAAATTGGATATAAATACATCTTGCATCTATTCTCAAGTTCTTATTGACTCGGGCGCCAAACTAGAATACCATCGAAATACTTTGCCTGTTAAAGAAGATCCGAACAACCACAGACAATATTGAGGAATAGTGGAGAAATTCCCCATAGTGGTGATGAAGTGTACGAGATGTTCCTCTGGAGACCCATCTCCTTTAAAATTTTGAAAATCTGGCTGCTTGAAGTTAGCTTGAAATGGAACATCTTCTACCTCTCTTGGATATGGTGTTCTGTATCAGAACCTCCCAGTATGTTCACGCTCTCTGACAATGTCTGCAACCATCTGTTGCATCTCCTCTTGCGTTATTGTCCTAGCAACTGCAGACCCGTGCGATCCTACTCTTTGCAGCAATGAAGCTTCAAGTTGTCGCTCTTGCTCGTTCATAGTGGCCATTACTGGCGGGATTGTTGCTTGAACCACGTTGTGAGCGAGAGTGGTCAAAGCCTCTCGGAGGCTTCAACATTTCACCATCAAGATTCTTTGAGCTTCGGCCATCTCAACCATACATTCATCAACATTTGATGGGGGATCTTGACTAATTCCTGTCATGTTTACAGTGGCCTCTGCTTTGTGATGACACCGTCGTTGGAGTAGAATAGGAATATAGCGATATAACGGGACTGATCGAAAGAAGAGTTTCGTTTGATTTACCTGTGCTTTTGCGAAATTCAGCTGACCGTGAAATTTCTTGTTGAGGCATATCTTGAGGTGAAACAGAAACTGTATTATTCACCAGTGCTTTACCTTTCTCTTTTCTTGTCCATCGAGTCTTCATAACAGGTAGTGCCGGGAAATCTTATGATGTCAAAGAAGGAAGAGATCTCCCTGGATACAAGGCCGAAGGAGTGAGTTCAGGATTATTTTTAGCTATTTTCTGTGTTACTGGTCCCCTGATCTTATGTAGAGATGAGTTTATCTTGGTAGTTACTGTATTTCGGGCCCTTGTTCTTCGAGATGCTATGACAATCCAATTATCATCATTCTCTTGTGCCAATGGCGAAGCAGATATAACTTTGACCATAGCTTCGGGGCTTGTCATTCTTGTTTGTAGTAAGCTGGGCTTTGTGATTTATAGGCTGGTTCGTTGCATATCCTACTACAAACCCTTTCGCTGTGAAGTAGAAGTTCGTCTTCTTCATTATGCTTGCCATTGATTGTAATTTGAAATTTTGTTTTCTTCTGATTCCTTCAAATAAGAATATAAAATCAAAATTAGTATTTAGATAATGAAATATTCTATCTTAGAGTTAAAGGGGAAGATGTTCTCGTTGAGAGTCACCATTTTGGCGTCGAAAAGACACCAAACTACAACAAAAGTTCCCATAACCTTCTCAATGTTATTCTTAAATAAGATAAAGTCCCCAGCAGAGTGGCCATTTTATTTCGACAAGAAACAAATGCATTCAATTTGGGAAGATTATCTTATTCAATCATAACAGAGAGAAAGTAGAAAGAGAACAATCAACATATTTATTCATACTTAGTTCATTTACATCCTTTGATTTCCCTTGATTCTAAGATATAATATTTAGAAGAATTGAAAGAGTTTGAATATCCAATCCGACAGCATTTCGGCTTGTGACATCCTTTGATTTCCCTTGATTCTAAGATAGAATATTCAGAAGAATTGAAAGATTTTGAATATCAAATTTGAATATCCAATCCGGTAGCATTTCAGCTTATGATTTGGTCATCTCATTGGGAGGAAGACAATGATCTCATGTCTTCCCTCCGGAGAAACCCTAGAACTGCAGAAAAGATTACATTTCGGCAGCATTTCTGTCCATTTATTGATGCTCATGCAACCAACAATGTTTGCACGAGTCCATGCAACTGCACTACTGGTTGCGTAGGTCCACACAACTGCGCTGTTGGTTATGCGGGCCAGCACAACTTGCTTCTCTTCCTTCTTCTCCTGAATACCTTCAAGCTCCTCTTCTTTTCCAAAGACCTGATCTTCCTCGGAATCTTCAACCTCTCAAATGAGAGGGGGAATGGGGGTATTTATAGGCCTCCACACGTGCGAACCCTCCACTCTGTGCCATGGGGCCCACTTTCCATTAAATCCAAACCGTCCAAGCCATATTCCTCATGCTCCCTTTGAGCAGGTGCACACAACCCATAAGGTGTTTGTGCGATCCCGCGCAAACACTACCCTTTGCATGGGTCTATGCAAAAAGGTCATGAATCCTCCCTTTTCCTCGTGTTTCCTTCATACCTCTTCTTCTCGTGGTTTCCTTTCTCTTATGTCTTTCTTTCTTTATCTCTGATATCTTCTCATCTCTCAAAATCCCCTTCTTTATTGTATAATAGAAACTTCATACATTTTTGTGCACCAACAGTCGGATGCTTTTGATGAAGTCAAAAAGTTATTTAAACGCATCTAGACGGAAAAAGAACTGCTTGTGAAAAAGATAAGAAGTGATCATGGAATAGAATTTTAAAATAGCAATTTTGAGAAGTTTTGTGATGACCATGGAATATTACATGAATTTTTAGCTCCTAAAACTCCTTAACAAAGTGGTATAGCTGAAAGGAAAAATAGAGTTTTATAAGAAATGGGGACTGTTATGCTTAATAGTAAAAAATTAGCAAAAAATTTATGGGCTGAAGCTGTCAACACTACTTGTTATATTATTAATCGAGTATATGTAAGAGTGGGTTTAAATAAAATGGCTTATAAACTCTGGTCTAACAAAAAACCATCAATAAAATATTTCCATACTTTCAAAAGCAAATGTTTCATTTTACGAGATAGGGAACATCTGGAAAAATTTGAAGCAAAATGTGATGAAGGTATTTTTTTAGGGTACGCTCTAAATAGTAGAGCATATCGTGTCCTAAATAAAAGGACCGGAGTGATACAAGAATCAATAAATATAGTAATTAATGATCAAACTATCATTCCAGCTGATAAACACGATGATGAGGTTATTATATTCAATCAATCAACACCTTCATCAAAACCAGATACAACTGAGAATAGACTAGTCAAAGACCATCCAATTAACCAAATTCTTCATAACCCTCACACTGGTGTTTAAACTAGAAGACAAGTTGAAAACATTTGTAATCATGTATGCTTCACTTCCCAGATAGAACCATCAAATGTAAATGAAGCCTTAGCTGATGAAAATTGGATTTTAGCTACGCAAGATGAACTAAATCAATTTATCAAGAATGATGTTTGGTATCTAGTGCCTAGACCATCTGACAAACATGTGATTTGAACGAAATGGATATTTGAAAATAAATCTTATGAATTTGGGAATATCTTAAGAAACAAAGCTAGATTAGTTGTACAAGGGTACACCCAAATTGAAGGAGTTGACTATGATGAAACTTTTGCTCCAGTCACTCATCTTGAATCCATCAAACTATTTATCTCCATTGCATGTCATAAAAATTTTTAATTTTATCAAATGGATGTTAAAAGTGCTTTCTTAAACGGTGATTTAAATAAAAAAGTTTATGTAGAACAACCTAAAGGTTTTGAAGATCCTAAACTTCCTAACAATGTATACCATCTTAAAAAAACCCTGTATAGATTAAAATAAGCTCCTAGAGCCTGGTATGAAAAATTAACAAAATTTCTTCTCAGTCAAAATTTTAAAATGGGTAGTGTTGATAAAGCCCTATTCATTATAAGAATTAATGAAGAGTTGTTAATTGTTCAAATATATGTAGATGATACTATCTATGGATCAACAAATGCTAACCTTTCTTCTAAGTTTGTAGAGTTTATGAAATCAAAATTTGAGATGAGCATGGTGGGAGAACTGAACTATTTTCTTGGACTTCAAGTGAAACAACTTGAAGAGGGAATTTTCATATCTCAAACCAAGTATACGATAAACCTAATTAAGAAATTTGGGTTTGAGAATGGTAAAACCTTTGCTACTCCCATGGCTACAACACTCAAATTATCTAAAGATGACACAAGTAAAAGCATTGATCCTCATCTTTACCATAGCATGATTGGTAGTCACTTATATTTAACAGCTTGCAGGCCTAATATCTCCGTCAGCATAGGCGTATATGCCAAATATCAATCTAACCCTAAAGAATTTCATCTGTCTGCAGTAAAAAGAATAATTAGATATGTTGCTAGTACTATTAATTTAAGTTCATGGTATCCTTATGATACATCTTTAAAAATTGCTAGTTATATTGATGTTGATTGGGCAAGTAATATGGATGATAGAAAATTCACAAGTGGATGTTTTTACATCGAAAATTGTCTTGTCTCTTGGATGAGCAAGAAGCAAAACTCAATATCATTATCCACTACTGAAGCTGAATATATTGCGACAGGAAATGCATGTACGCAATTAATGTGGATGAAAAGGATGTTAGCAGACTATAGTATTGATCAAGAAACAATGCATTTATATTGTGATAATACTAGTGCAATAAATATATCCAAAAATCCTATTCAACATTCTCGCACTAAACACATTAATATTCGATATCACTATATCAAAGAATTGGTTAAAAGCAAGGTTGTTATACTTGAATATATTAATACCGAAAAATGGCTTGCAGACATTCTAACACACTACTAGAAAAGGGGGCAAAGGCTACGGATAAAAACCGTAGCTAAAGATCTATAGCTATGGTTATCGTCCGTAGCACGACCGTAGTCGTAGGTGCCGTAGCCATAGGTCTAAAAGCTATGAATACGGATTTAATCCGTAGCTATAGATATCAATAGCTATAGATATAATCCGTAGCAATACTTTCTGTAACAAAAAGTACATACAGCTACGGATAATATTTGTAGCTAAAAGTATAACTAGATCCGTAGCTATATGCCAAAGTTAGATATAGCTACAGTTTTAAATATAGGGCTACGGTTAATAGCCATAGCATTTGCTATTTTTTAAAATAAAAGGAAACAATAATGGGGTCTCTTACCATTGCCAGTACATATGCCCTGATAGATCAATTGATATAAAAATTCCAAATTCAACAATAAAAGAAACCAGTGCATGCACAAAAAATATGATTTGGTTTTTCTTTCCTCTTCTCATTAACCATTGTTTAGATAATCAGATCTTACAATCTTGGGGATCTTTGAAGCATCCTTAGTCAAACTTTAAGCATGCATCACACTGATCGCTTGGGTGACTGACCAGAATTACACATATAAAGAATGTTGCACCTCAGTCAGTGTGACATGGGCTAAAACTCATGCTGGTCTGGTGCATTCATACATCTAGTAAATACTTTTTTTTCCTATGCCTAAATTCCAACTCTTGATTACTATTACCATTCCTCAATTCATCACAAAAATTTTAAAGGCACATGAAGAGAATAAAGCATAATTTAATTAAAAAAAGGTCCCTGTACTTTGCATTTCATGAAACAATACAAAAAAACAGTAGTACAATGAAACAAATACCCAAAACAACAATCTATGAATCTAAGAACCCTACCGTAGTTTAACTAAAAGGAACCCTAAAAATCTCGAATTGAGGAAATGTGATCCCGATGGGAGTGTTTTCACTTACCGGTCAGTGATGAAAGAGAAGACGACATCGTTGGGGAGGCCGGAGATGGAGAGCCGATGAACGAAACTGTAGTTGGGCCTTTGAGGTCCTCAGATGATAGTAGTAGAAGCCGGAGGCTCCATTCCTCAATGTCTATATCTTGCCAATAGTAAGGCCCTGAAATTGCTATAGCCCAAGACTTGCAGACCAACAAAGATTTTCAAATATCATGCACCCATATATTGATCTAACAACTTCTATGCCACACTTATAATACTTGCCAATCAAGCTAAGGTGTTAATATCTTAAGCGTATTTTCTATTTCCAGTAGTTTATATTGATAACACAAGGGCAAATTTGAAGTAAAACTTAAAAAAGAAGAAATAATAAGATATATATATATATATATATATATATATATATACACCACTGAAGGGAAATCTCACCAGTGAGTGATTAAGAAGCAAAGTTGTAAGCCACAGGTGAGTTAGCTAGAAGCGCAGCGGTAAGTCATAGCTTTTTAGCAATTTCACTTACCTGTAAATAACTTACACATGAAACTCACTTTCAGGTGATGCATTTACAACTCAAAAAAGTTATAGGCATCCAAACAGATAGTGGGTCAGGCTCAGGTTAGAAATGGCTCATTTAAGTAAATGGGTTGGACTTGGGTTGAACTCTACCTGACTTGAGCCACCCATATTGCTCATCAATGGGTTGAGCTAGATGACCCGAACTGGCTCAGAAGATCTAAGAATATATATCTATGGGTAATAACAATTGCCCCTTCATTATGCTCATTCATAACCGTCCACTATGCACATGGCCTGTTATGACTAGTTTATGATACCATGGTTTTAATGTTGGCATGCATTTTATGAGGAAACCCAAACATATCAAACAAAAATTAAGAAAATCTCCATGATACTGGAAATGCTCTATTTTATGAGGAACCCAAACAGAAATTGTAGTAAGTGCCAAATTCTGTAGTGGAAATCTTTTTTGAGATAACATATCTTTGATTGATGAAACAGCCAAAGAACAACTGTGAGATCCAAATCGATGGGAAGCACACCATCAACAAATTGAAGTAAGAAAATTTCTAAAATTGAAACAAGAGTCTCAAATCTCATTTACCTATTTCTGAAAGCATAGGACATACGAAATATCTACAACGTCAATTTCATCAATTCCTCATTAAATGGAACAAAATTGGGCTTTCCCTGTGTAGTACCAGAATTGTAAGAAATAAATATTTTGCCTCAGTTCACTGATCATATGTTCAAAGTAGGTACATGAAGCAAAAGCAGAATCAGAAACAAGACCTTAATGATATGGTTGTTATGGATCTCCCAGTAAGTATAAGTGACAAGTCTCCATCTGCAATTCTTTGAAAATATGGATCCAAATTTGGATGAGTAGCCAATGGTACACTAGAAATATGAAATAGCTTGTTGTTTGGACACAAATTGCATACTGGCGTTGTCAGTAGCAAGTCGCTACTAGACGGTGCTCTGTGGGCCATTCACTTGTACTTTTCTATCTGAAGATCCAAGGATGCAGGTTATAGAAACATATATAATCAATTAGTTTCTTACTTCAAATGCTACAGAATGTTACACAAAACATAAAATGTAGATTTGAAAGCAATGAATAACTTGAAAGAAAAAATAATAATAATCTGATAGTATAGTTAATGATCTAACATTTTCCTGTTCCTTGGTTAATGTGTGTTCTGCTCCATTGATGAAGTCAATGTACAGCTGCTGTCTTCAACAAGAACAGGGGGGTGAGAACAGGTGGCCAATGGAAATGGTGTACAACCTGTTTCTTTTAAGGAATCCACCTTTAGTTGAAATGATTGGATAGACCATTAATGTCGGACCACGATCAAACAGAAACAAAGAAACAATCCTTGGAATTAAACCTATCTGATCTGCAACAGATGAGATGTCATTGGCCTCCAAATACTCTACCCCTTCCAAATTTTCAGCATCATAACTATTTGCAGTAAAGCTGTCAAGAATCTGAGTCACGGACTGATAGGTAGTTTTACAATGAACTCATTAAAGATGTAGTCTAATGAGAAATTGTGGATGAACTATGCCAATAGAGTTTGGTTAACTTTCCTTTTTTTCTTAGTTTACTTCAAGTGTAGTCCATTATTACTGGATTTACCTGATTGCTTTATGTTCTGAAGTCCTCTATAAACAATCTTGAATCAAGAACCACTATATCATAACTTTCCATCTGGGGATAATATAGGCCCCTCCTTGTAGTATGCAAGGAAAATTGGTGGCAATGGTAAATACCAGCTGTCAAAAGATATCTACCTACAAAGAAACCTTCCAATTATGCCCTACAGAGGTGTCAGGTACGTTCACATTAATGTGGCATTCAGAATCCTTTGGGTTTGGATAACAAGCATCCACGCCAAACAAATATGCTGCTCTTACCTTTAATGAAAGAAAAAGAAGAGGAAAAAGATAAGTTCTAAGTCTTTACCATTTCAAATGGGTGGTTAAGCATTTGTTATTGGCAAAAGATAATAAAAAATAAAACCATAACCTCCTGACTAAAACAAATTGATAATTTATTGCAAACTAATCACTGGTTGCCCTGTTTGTATGATCACCTGATCAGTTCAGATTATTTCACAACAAATCCAAGTTAAGGTTTAGAGAAGAAGCCTATCAAACGAACATCACACATATAGTCACTAAGGAATTGTCATTTTCTCTCTTTTTTCCCATTTTCTTTATTCGAAGCTTGTTAACAAGATAAAGGCTGTTTTGATGCACGGAGTTCTAAATCCAACAGAGTCATATCCAGTTTTTATGTTTTTGTTTCAAGATCAAACATCTAAAAGCTTCATAAAATAAAATTCAACTTTGTCACATATATCAAATGCTTTATGGAATCATTCCAAAGAGTTATTAGGTCCAATTACATCAAGAAATCAACAGCATTCAAGAAAAATTAAAGAGTTCTTGGAATGGGGATTTCCCTACTATAATTCCCTATTTACAATGGATTTGTTGGTGGAATGAATTTCAAGTGAGAATCTTGCTTTAAGAAAATAACAACAATAATAATCAAAATCACAAAGTAGAACGACACTGCTGCCAGTAGAGTAGCCACCACTACCAGTAGAGCAACCGTACACCCTGCAATCTAGAAATTCAAAATTCACAAAGAATTCGCATTTGCAAATTATTTAAAAAAACAAAAAAACCAAACCACTAATAACAAATACACAATCCCAACAAATCAAAAACCCAAATTGTGGAATGGTAGTTTGATTGTTGAGTTCTCAAGGCCTATTGGAATAATGGATTCCAATTGTGAAAGCTGCAATGTATCTCCACCAGAAATCCCGCAGTTTCTACTGTTGGGACTGGATGATATGATACTTGTATTCATCCAATCCTTTGGTCATTTACAAGCATTGGATGGAATTTACATGGAACAAGTGCAATTCCATACCACCTAATCCCATGTCCCATACCAACTAATCCTCCTTAACATGGCACACATACTGCTATTCCAACCATCCAAACTGTGGGGAACACTATGGTGGAGGATTTCTTGAAAATCACACTATTTGGCAATCCTAGCCATCTGATTGGTAGGTGGTTAAAAGAAACACAGTGAGTATTACCAATTTAACGACATACGTCAAATAGTTATTAGCATTTGCTCAACTTACTCCATCCAAGATCGGCTCAGTAGTTTGGCTGGTCTGAATTTTCATACATGTGTATGGTGGAAGAAATCATCATTTTGAGATAGTAGTGAACTATAAAATAGGAGTCTAGCTCCTAGTAGTCACAGTAAGGAATCATAATCACCCTCATATTTGCCAAAAATGTCAGAAAAAAATCAGTCCCGATTACATGAAACGTCGTAGATGAGAGGGGCCTCTGAAAGAATCTGCTAAGTGTAGAGCTGGACAAAAGCCTAGCCAACTTATACAAGATCTAACTTGTAAAAGTCAAAACATAGACTAAAAATAGATAAGTAGGACAGCTAGGACTGCTTAAGTTGCTCAAGAAGCAAATTGAAAACAGATAACTAAGATGCGAGACGCAAGGCTTCATACAATCCCAGGATGGCAAGAGAAGATCAAATTAATGTGTTTCAACAAATTCTAAATATAACAAATCATTGAAAATATTAAAATCAGAAAGGCACTTCCTCTTTTTTAAAGAAGCAAAAGGTACTTTCTTTTTTCTTAACGGAGAAGTACTTTTCTATCAAAAGACTTAAACAATTAAGAATCCTTCATGAATTCATATGTATAGTAGGTCAATTGTTTAAATGTATAATCATACAACTAAAGAATCATTACAGTGCATCCCAGTATTGTCATATAAACATCAATGATGCATGCAAATTAGAATTTAGCAAGTTCTAATGCCAAAGTAGAAAATCCATGAAAGCATACCGGAGACATCCCTGACAACTACTTTGTGACGACAGCAATATCCTGCCGCCACTCATGGTCACACTGCCAGCAGGTGGCATCCCGTACAAGATTTACAGAACCCTGAATAATGCCAGAACAAAATGCATTAAAGGCGAAAGATGTAGCACTGAGAAAACAGATAACACACCTCATGAAAATAAACAAACGTATACCACTCGAGAATAAATAAATCATTTTCCAATTCTAAAAATAAATAAAGAAAAAAAAAACTAATATAAAAAAGGAAGAACTCCATCCAGAGTTACAACATACCCAAAACAAACTCTTCACAGTCCACATGATGAGGTATTCTGACAATTTTAACTGTCCATATTCTTTGAAGTATCATGAATAAGCTATGGTCCCATTATCACATTTCAATGATGCACCTGACCTTCGATTTCTGGAGTCGAGCGTGAGCCACAAGAAATTTCAATCTGTTAAATTCATCTACACATAGTGATGGTAAGGATCATGCATTGAATGTAAAATGCTCACAATTTCACTTATAAAATAGGACCTAGAACATAGATTGTTTTAATCATCAGACCAGCATAGCATGTGGGCCCACCAATGAAAGATTTTCAAATGCAGGTAAAAGCTGTAAATCAATTATAAGCTGCATTTACAGGAAATTTCAGCATCCAAACATGCCCTGTAATCCATTTACCGGCAATTGATTTACGACTTGCAGATTTTACAGCATCTAAGCGCCCCTAAATCAAATCCAAATGCCCAAAAAAATCATCTAACACCAAAACATTAAAACCCAAATAAAAAATGCATAGGAGAATGGGATATTACTTATAGTCCAAGCTCTTGATGGGGCAAATGTTGGTGCCGATCGGTGGAGGTGGCGGCGTTGGTGGAGTGTAGAGGTTGCAACAGTGGATTACAGCAGTGGTGGCTGCGGATGAAGGCTGCGGTAATGGGGGTTGTCTTCATATCTGTGAAATCAACAACAATTACAAACAGGGAACAAACAAATGCCACAAAGTAGCCACTCCTCCAACCCCATTCCAACTATACTTGAGACCAAAATCACTCTCTCAAATCTGGAAGGTGAAATCCCTAATTCTAAAAATTCTCAGATTCCTAAAATCCTAAAATCCCCAATTTGTAAAATTAGAAAAACCCAAATTCAGGGTCCACATTCAAATCTGTAAGCCCTAAAATCCCCAAATCCCTAAATGCGGGTCCACATTCAAATTGGAAATCCACAAATTACTAAATCCCCAAATTCATAAATGAACATTGAGATTGAGAGAGATTGAGAGGGAGAGAGAGAGAGAGAGAGAGAGAGAGAGAGAAATACCTCACCTTTGTGAATCTGATTCAATCGAGCTTCAGAGAGAGAGAGAGACAGAGAGAGAGAGAGAGAGAGAGAAGTGGGGAGAAGATGGAGAGCAAGGAGCGAGAGGAGAAATGTATTTCCTAGTGTGGGCGCGAGAATGAAAAAAAGCAAGCAGGACTTGTTTTTTTATGGGTGTGGACGCGCACTAAAGACGAACGGTCATGCTAGGGGCTCCATGTGGCCCACCATGATGTGTGTCATTTATCTGTGACATCCATTCAATTCAACAATTTTTTTAGGGCTTTCTCCTAAAAAATGAGGCAAATAGAAGGCTCACATGGACTACACCACAAATCAACAAAAGGCACTTAATCTCCATTGTTTTCTATGGTGTGGTCCACTTAAGCTTTCAATTTACCTACTTTTTGGAGCTAATGCATTAACATGAACTGTCAAAATGGATGGACGGCTTAGATTAAACACAAAAATTGTGGTTGGCCCTGTAGAACTTCTAACGGACCATCAATTTGTACCTTTACCATGGTGAGGTCAGAGTATTTAGCTACGGATTAAATCCATATAATATAGCTATGGTTTATATCCGTAGCTAAAATCTACGATAATTCGTAGCCTTTGCTCATTTTTTTGGTAGTGACAAAACCTCTTGATAGTGTCAGATTTTTTAATTTAAAAAAATGATATTGGTTTATGCAGTGTTTCTTAATTAATTAATCTATATTGCAATTTGTTGTTTTACAGTTTTTCCTTAATAAGATAATGTTTATTCATGTCATTTTCTTTATAATTTTTTTAAGTTTTTTTGACTAATACTAAGCTGACCGCTTGGTTCGACTAGCCAAAGACGTGCTCGAGCTGGTTGAACCGTGCGTAAATGGGTTTTATTGGACCTTTTTTTTTTCAAAACCTTCATTTCATTCTCATCTTCTTCTATCAACCTGTGGATTCCTTTGACCAACCCATCACTCTAATGTCCTTGTAAGTGATTATTTTTTAGTTTTCTTCTGCATTTAAGTTCCTTGTTATGCATTATTGTAGATTTCATCACTTTCTTTAATCTAGAATCCTAATTTGTTGGGGGTTTTTTTTATAGAAATCTGATCTAGATCTTTTCCTTCCATTTGTTGGTATTTCTTTTACAAAATATAGTCATTTTCTATCATGGCATCTCGCTCTAAGTGTACTGTGCGAGGCCCTTAAACCGGTTCTTCCTCTCGATCAGCTAATCGGGTTGTCCACTCTATCTGTTTGCTAGAAAATGATCCAGAAAATGTGCAGGATTTTCGTACCCGTAATATTGTCATTGAGCACACCATTAATACAAATCATATTGCCCGATTTGGTCTTGTTGAAATTCTATCCGCGGTAGGATGGGAAAATATTTTTGCGTGGGGTGATGCATCTTATCAGTCTATCGCAAGAGGGTTGTATGCATCTATAAATACTGCGGCTGTAGAATAATTAACATTTTTCATTCAGTTAGTGGAAGACATAATTTCTATTAACCCCTCCATCATATCATTTATCTTAGATATTGATATGGCGGAAGAGAGAATCTCTATTCCACCATTCTTTAAAGATATATACCAAACAGAAAGAGAGTCTCTCACCAAGGAGTTATGTAGTTTTAATGCAACCTGGCATAACCATAACTCGCTCCCCACCTATAATCTTCTTCCAAAATACCATGTCCTGCATCATATTTTCACTTCGAATGTTTATCCTCATGGTGGGAATAAGACAAACCTTACTCCCTATATGATGTGTATCCTTCATTCAGTCGTTTCTAGTATCTGTATCTGTCTTTCATCTTTGATCACTTATCAGACCATCGAGTACTGTCTTCATCCTTGTAATGGCTTTATTCCTTTTGCATATCTCATGACTTGCATTGCATTGCACTATAATGTTCAAATCCCTGTAACTGAAGCACAAGAGTCTGTGCTCCCATTTGGTAATGTTAATCTCAACATGATGCAACTTGAATTAAGGCCTGAGCAGCGAGGAGATCAGGAAGGTGCTCCTGAAGATGTTAATATGAATGATATCTTTGCAGATCTGGAAGAATTTGATGATACCAATGACTTTGACTTCCAACCCTCTCATTTATCAGAGAGGTTGGATAATTTAGAGAAGAAGGTGGATGACCTACATGTTTCTCAAAAACAACAAATGAAGTACATGAAAAAGTACTTTCATTGTTTCAATAGGAGTTTGAGGATTAATGACCCTGACATGGTGACACCATCCTCCTCTAGTTCTGACTAATTCTATTTAAATTCTCTTTGTCTGTAATAACTTGAGATATATTTTTACTCTTGCTGACATACATCTGGATATGATACTATGTTATGCTTACTTTATGCTACTTAATCCTTATGGTATTTGCTCATTTTTCCTATATCCATTGTGCTTCATTGATTGCTTCTTCCTTTGTCAACTTATTGAAAAAAGGGAAAGAAATATATTATATTTTTGTGATATGGATATGAGATCAATCATCATTTCTCTCAAGTTTATGAGCACACACATATTTGCATGCACTCTATGAACTATATTTTTGCAGATACGATTAAGTGCTCAGGGGGAGTGATACAGTTGCATGATCTCAGAGGGAGTAACAAGATAAATAGTATCAACTCAAAAGATTTGTGTTGTTTGAAATGTTGTAATGTGTTATGCTGAGTTTTGTTACTATTTAAGTGAGTTTTGTCACGAAATTGACAAAGGGGGAGATTGTAAGTGCTTATACTTAAAGCACATTTTAGTTTGTCAAATTTTGTAGTTTGTTTACGATCGCAAGCTCAACTAAAGATAAGCTATCAACTCGATCAAGCATTTGGAAAGAAGGCTCAATATCTCAAAACAAGACTTTCAAATTTAAGGTTCAGAACACTTCTTATGAGTCAACCTACAGGTAATATAAACCTTGTTTGGTCCTAGGGTAAGTGTATTTCACTCATGCATATTTAAAATCATATTTTATGTCAAATACACTCTAGTTAGGCCAACCCAAAGTCCGGTATGGCCAACCTAACCTGTTGGGCCAACCCTACAATATTCAGTCAAAAAGACAGATCTGAAAAGATCTTTTTGTGGTATGTTCGGGTAGCCCAACCTGGGGTTCGGCCAGCCTAAGGTGGTTTCGATCAAGTTTCCAGAAATGGAACAAAATTGGATCTTCGACTAGTTAGGCCAGCCGAACCTCCTGCTCGGCCAGCCGAAGTTTTGAAAGATTTATACCACGATTTTCAGATTCTGATTGGAACGTAATCTTTGAAGTTCGGCTAGCTGAACTGAATCTTAGACGAACCGAACTACACAGATCATTGGCTATAAATAGAGGCTTTCTCTTACTCTTTAAACCATGAAAATTCATAGTCTTATATTCTATTATAAAGAAAGATCCTTCAAGCCTCCTTAAGTTATTTGTGTTGTAATTCATATTTTATTATTAGCTTATTCTATTCTCCTTCTCAAAGTTAGATTAAACTGTTTTGATAGAGTAATCCATACTCTACTTTGAAAATAAGGAGAATTGAATCTACAACAATAGGTTTCATTCATTTCATTGTAAATCGATTAGATCCATTTATATCTTTTTGGGGTTGAACTCATACAACGACTACGTCAATATCCCAAGAAGAAGATCGTTGCATTCAAGCTATAGCTATGACTTCAACCCGCCAAATTGAAGATAAGTACTATCTTTTAAATTATTTCAGTTTGGGTTTTTCTGAGATAGCCCGAAAATCTCAGCAGATTTTTTTGTGGTGACCCCGTAAAATCACAAAGTGATTTTGATTGTGATAGCTCATGAAAATTGTAATAACTGTATAAGGTTGTTAAGGTGACCTTGGAAAACCTTGAAATAGTGAAAGCTAAAATTGCGAGGGTATTAATTTTGGAAGTGGAGTAGGTTGTATTGAGGCATCGAACCACTATAACTCTTTTGTGCATTGTGGTGATTGGATTTTCTTATTTGTGCTATTCTGCTTTTCTTATTCTTTGCATTAGTTTGAGATTTTGATTTCAAAGACGTCGTGACATAAGGTTGTCTTACCTAAATCTTTTAGGTGTAAGGTTGTCCTACAAACTATTTGATATCAAGAATTCAATATTTTACAAAATTGTATTACATTGATTTATTATTCTACATTATATCGAAATATTTGGCATTGTCCTATTCACCCCCTAGGACATTCTCTCTCTAATCTCTCTCTAATTTTTTTCTAATCTTTTTTCTTCTAATCTCTTCTCTCTCTCTCATTTGCAGATTTTGGAGAAATGAGAGGGGTTTGGGAGTTTTTATGGTAGAGATTTTTGGGTAGATAGAGAATTATGAAAAGAGGTGTAAGACCCGTGTCCTAGCTCGTACCATTCCGTAGGCTTTCGCGGTCCTCCCGGTCGAATTTCGGTGACCCACGACGCGTAAATAGCAGTGGCGCGTGATCCTGAGTTGTACCCTATATTTTAGAGTCGGTTCGACCCGAGACTTGTACCCTAGCGACCGCGCCATCGCCGCGGTTCCGATGTCGCGTCTCGCGCGCCGAGGTGATACCCAGGACAGAAGATGTGGGCCCGCATTCAGTTCGAGGAAAACACCGCGCTGTTGTAAACCCAAGAGAACATCACATCAAATCCCATCAATCTCATCAATCAATCACACATCACCTCACATGTCAAAGTACAACCCCATCCCCAAGCAACCCCCAAAGTCAACTTTCCCTTACAACAAGTACACCCATCACCTTTCACCCATCCCTCTCCCATCACTTCTCTTTCATTCCCTCTCTCTCTCTCTCTCTCTCTCTCTCTCTCTCTCATTCTCCAAGCAAGAATCGTCTAAGCCTCTCCATGAGAAGCCATGTGTGGCCCACTTCCTACCTCCCATCTCTACCATCCAAAGAACATCTTGACCGTTGAATCTCAACCATCGGAGCTCTAGGATGCGTTGGCGGAAGGAGGTGGAGATCTAAAGGTGGGTGTTTTTCTTATCATTTGATTTTTTGTGATTTGAGGGCCCACATGTGGTGGGACCCATCTTGATCTATGCATTGTATCATGGAGGAGCTCATAGTGGCGGAGCTCCTCCCACCTCATCCGATCTCTCTCTTTTCTCGATCTTTCTCTTGTGATGCATGTGGCCCACTTGATCCATGTCGTGCCGCTATGTGGGACCCAACAGACTTTACAGACCGTCCATAGCATGTGGGGCCTGCTATGAAGAATACATGGCCCACCGTTCAGGCCATGGACGGTGGCACCTTGCCACAGCGTGTGTTTCACCATGCCGCCCACCAGATCTATCTATTATATACCCATGCTGTCCACCCATGGACAGTGGATTCTAGCAGCATGTGGCTGCTGGATAGCTGCCAGCAAGTTCAATGGGCCTCCATCATGAGGTATGTATCATATCTACACCGTCCACCTTGTGGACCTACCCCATGCTGGTGATTCATCTGGGCCGTCCAGCTGATGGACGACCAGCAACTGAATGCTGAGGAGCCGACGTCACAAGCTCTGAGGGCCCCACAGCTGGACATTGCTGTGATAGTGTCAGCCGGTTCCGTGGCCCTGAACATGAGGTACATGTTATATCCTTACCGTCCACCCATTGGACGTTGACCCCACCATGGCAGCGTGTGGGGCCCACCTTGATTTCATGTGTCATGATCCACACCGTCCAAGGTCTGGACGTGGGACCCACATGATGCATGTGTTGTATACACACCGACTATATTGTATGATGTCCCACATTGCATGTGTTACACGTGCAGGTGGTGGGATCCACTGAGGAATGGACTTAAATCCACACAGTTTGTCCAAACGCTGGACTGTTTTAAGCATTGAATATAATGATATAATATTATATTATATATATAACATATCATGTATATTACGTGGTGATGGCCCTACGTGGGACCCATCTCTCTCTCTCTCTATGCACCATCTTCCGTGGATTTCATCCACGTGGCACCACTGAGGAATGGGTTTTATTCAAACCGTCCATTTATGTGGAGTGCACTGTGTTGTATTTGCCATCCATGCCATCTACCGAGCCCGCCCTGATGGATGTGTTTCATCCGCACCGTCAACAGGACGTGCGGCGTCCTTGCTGTGGCCTCTACACCGACCAGCAATGCAGCACGTGTGGCCTCTGCACGTGTTGATTTACATCGCCCATCACCACAATGATGCATATCCAGCAGCTTCAACTGCTGCAGATGACGCCAGCAAGCTCTATTGGGTTGATCATGAGGCATGTGTTAATCTCCACCGTCCATCCATCTTGTTGTCCACCGGAACCCACCGTTATATATATGCCTTATGCATGCCGACCGTCCATCTCTAGACGTGGCCCACCATGATATATGTGTGACGCCTGTACCGTCCAGACCTCTGGACGGTGGGGAGTTTTGATGTACGTGATGTACATCTACATCACCCGTCCATGGGACATGAATCCCACCTGACACGTGTGGCCCGCATCCTCATGGGACCACCGTGATGGATGTGATTTATCCTCACTGTCCACTGTTTGGGATGGTGGGAACCCACTTGATGTATGTTTTTCATCCTGCCCGTCCATCCTTGGACCTGGCCCACATTGATGCACGTGTTCTTCATCAGCATCGTTCATCTGGACGGACTACGCGAGGCGTACCGTGATGTATATGTAATCTACGCCATCTATCTATCAAGTGCACCACACTGCAAAATCAGTGAAAGGTTGAACATCCACCATTGAACTATTTTAAGGGCCACATAAGCTTTGGATTGATATGAAATTTGTTCCTCTTATTTAAGGTCTATGTGACCTTATGAACAGATTGGGTGGAAAATAATGTTATGGTGGGCCCTACTTTGATGATGTGTTGTATTCATACTGTCTGTTCATTTTCATGGACATGTGGTCTGCCTTGATGTATGATCTCATCCACATCGTCCAGGACGTGTGACCCACCTAGTATATGTATTCTATACCCACGTTGTCCATTGCATGTGAGACCCACCCGCTGTACATGTAGGCCCACCTTGTGATGCAATGGGCCCCTTGCTGTGTACGAGGCCCATTAGTGCGGCCCATCGATGTAGCCCACTTGATGTGTATGAGGCCCATGTGCAGGGCCCACCTGCTATGTATATTAGGCCCATGTGTAGGGCCCACCCATTGTGATATGTTAGGGCCCATGGGTTGAGGCCCATTAAGATGTATTTGTTGCCCATTTGGCGAGGCCCACATTGATGTAAACATGGTCCAAGAGAGAAGGCCCACTGTGATGTGTTCGTGACCTTTGGCGAGGCCCGACGTGATGTATATGAGAGACCCATGTGAGGTATTTGAGGCCTAGGTGCAGGGCCCACCTGTTGTGTAATCAAGGCCCGATGTGATGTGTGATTTTTTCGTGATGTATGTAATGATGTTTGTGTGGGCCACCCCTTGAGAGCAATGTTGGTTGAATGTCCACATTGATGGGCAATGGTGGTTGAATGTCCACATTGTGACCTCCCCTTAGGCCTTGCTCGGCCAAGTATCGAGGCCGATTCTAATTTGTCGAGGCCGGTTGTTCGACCGATCCGATTGTCTTGACCGATTTGCCGATTCTGATTATCGATTGATCTGATTGTCGTGACTGATTTGCCGATTCTGATTATCGATTGATCCGATTGTCTTGACCGATTTGCCGATTCTGATTATCGATTGATCCGATTGTCATGACCGATTTGCAGATTCTGATTATTGATTGATCCGGTTGTCGTGACCGATTTACCGATTCTGATTATCGATTGATCCGATTCTCGTGACCGATTTTCCGATTCTGATTATCGATTGATTGATCCGCTTGTCGTGACCGATTTGCCGATTTGGATTATCGATCGATCCTGATTGTCGTGACCGATTTGCCGATTCTGATTACCGATCGATTGATCCGATTCTCGTGACCGATTTGCCGATTCTGATTATCGATCGATTGATCCGCTTGTCGTGACCGATTTGTCGATTTGGATTATCGATCGATCCCGATTGTCGTGACCGATTTGCCGATTCTGATTACCGATCGATTGATCCGATTGTCGTGACCGATTTGCCAATTTTGATTAGCGATCAAGGTTGATTATCGTGACCGATTTACCAATTCTGATTATCGATCGGTTCCGATTGTTGAGGTCGAGTATCAAAGCCGATTCCGATTGTCGAGGTCGATTGTATAGGCCAACCCCGATTGTCGAGGCCGATTCCGAGTGTCGATTCCGATTGTCGAGACCTTTATGATGTATATGCGAACCGTAGTTGAGGCCTAATGTGATGTATTCATGGCCCATGGGCAAGGCCCATTGTAGTGTATCATGGCCTATGGGCAAGGCCATTGTGATATGTATTAGGCCCAAGATGTATGACGCATTTGATGTATTCGTGACCCATGTGTAGGGCCCACATGTCATGTATTTGAAGCCCATGAGCAGGACCCACCTGTTGTGTATATGTGGCTTTTGAGTGAGGCCCATGGTGTTGTATATCTAACCTTTGTGAGGCATGGGTCCACTATATGTGAGGCTTTATGTGGTCCATTCCTTGGGGGTAATGTTGCTTAAATGTCCACATTGTCGAGGCCGATTGTCGGTGCCAGTTATTGATACCGATTATGAGTATGTGACAGCATAACATCATGAAACCTACCCATACGCATCATCTGCATGTTTGTTATGAGGTGTGGTTGATCTTTGCATATGTCATTGAACATGTTGTTATAAGACTCCCTGATAGGCGGATGTTATCTCACATGAGCGTACGGTGTGCGCAAGATTGATGCATGACTGGATTGTATGACTCATGCATCTTGCATTATGATTACTGTATGCCCTAGCGACATCAGGGTCATAACCTACATAGGTATATCGTGGATGGCTAGATGGGACACCGAAAATTTGTTCTACATGGGGTGTTATAGATATCCCTGGGTGAAAGTCCCTAAACCCTCTTGGTTCTAGAGGTTGCTCTAACGTCTAGACCGAGTGGATGCATGAGCGCATGAGGGCCGTATACCATTAGGTCGCGTCTCCCACTATGTCGTGGTCGGTTGGAAGGGGGTGCGGCCTTACCTGCCCGAGAGGAGGGGGCAATGCTAGGCTGAGTCTGACCAGCTCGAGGAATGGGTCCGCTATCGACGAGCCGGGCCCGATATTGGCAGCGGATAGTGAGGTCTCTTCCACTCACCTTGTTGCGCGCGATAGGGCGGCAATCTGGTTTGGAGTGTAATAGACCCCGGTGATGATCCCAGAAAGGAACTGTACTGATATGTTGCATACTTAGCATTTTACCCATTCATTCATTCATTCACTATCAACTTGGGCTGATGGTCTGCAGGTATTTGTTACGTATACCTTCACAATGGCCAGGATTTCGGTTGGGGCGCGCGACTAACCTGAGATCAGGAGTTTACCACATTGGGTCTGACTATCCAATTTAGGTATGGGACTAGTTTGGATAGAAGTCCATTGTGATGGACCCCATAGCCTGTGATACTACGTACTACCATCCCGACTTCACCCTCCAGCATGGTCATTCCATTCGCACCGAATATTACATTACATTCGTGGCATATGACATTTTGGGTTACCTGTGTTTCTGCAATTATATGGTTTAAATTTAGCATCTGATATTTGACTCTTTATAACTCCTCATTTGTATAGTTGATCTATATCGCGTATTCTGATATTGTTCCTCATTTGTATAGTTGATCTATGTCGCGTATTCTGATATTGTTCCTCATTTGTATAGTTGATCTATATCGCGTATTTTGATATTGTTCCTCATTTGTATAGTTGATCTATGTTGCGTATTCTGATATTGTTCCTCATTTGTATAATTGATCTACATCATGTATTCTGATATTGTTCCTCACTTGTATAGTTGATCCGTATTGCGTACTCTGATATTGTTTGACTTATGGACTTGTTAGTATTTTCGCTTACTCTGATAATGTATGATTCATGACATTGCACCTATTTCGACATTGTATGATTATGTCATTGCGTTGAATACTTGGCACTTACCTTGTGCACGCACACCACCCTCTAAGCTTTCTATAAGCTTATGCACGATAGATGCGTGCAGGTGTTATTAGGTTGCAGTAGCGTTGAGCTTGGAGCGTGCAGTTGTCTTCTGAAGCTTTGATTTCGATATATGTATTTCCCTTTCAGCATTGTACTCAAATGATTATATTAGTGGATATGTGATGATGATGTTGCCTTTGTGAATTGGGTAATCTTGTGGTTATGCTTATTATGAGTTAAATGTACAAAAAAAATTCCTCCTTATAGGATCCCAGGATCAAAATCTGGCGTATGGACGCTAGGAGCCGAGAATGGGGTACTATGGAGGCTGTCGGCGCCGGATTCGGTGATCGGGATTCCTGCGAATCCGATTTCTGGGTTTGGGGCGTGATAAGAGGTGTAAAATGGGGAGAAAAAGAATGTTAGGATGATGGCTAAGCATGGGTTGCATAAGGCATAGGCTTGATTTGACAATATTGGGATTTATGCAATAGGGCGTGCCACATAGCATTGGAATCGTAACGCCCGTGCGGTCGCTAGGGTACATGTCTTAGGGTATCGCGGTACTGAAATAGGATCGTGATGAAAACTTGTCGATCTAGTTCATTGGGAATGTGCCCACACTGAAAATGAAGCATACGGTCAGCCTCACAGGATTACGGGTCTTACAACAACCTTATGTGTGCTAAACATATAAGAACTTACAACATCGATACCTCATCTTTCAAGTGGTATCAGAGCGAGGTTAGTCTTTTTGGGATTTGTGGGGCAACTCCGTCTCACAAGGAGTCACATAAATATCTTAGCCCAATGGCATATGCTATAATCAATTATCCCTCATAACAAGCATACCGATGATGTGTATGAGCATATATCATGATGTTATACTAAGCCTGTTCTCAATGTGCCGATCATATCACACAAAATGTGAGATGCATGTGTCATACCATCCGGTCATGCATCAAACCTGCGCGTACTGTGTAATCATGTGGGGGTAACTCCGTCTCACAAGGAGTCCTATAAACATCTCAGCCCAATGGCATATGCCATAATCAATCATCTCTTGTAATAGGCATACCAGTGATGCGTATGAGCATGATCATGATGTTATATTGAACATGTTTTCAGTGTGTTGATCATGTCACACAAAATGAAAGATGCATGAGTCATACCATCCAACCATACATCAAACTTGTGCGAACCGCGCGATCATGTAGGGGCAACTCCGTCTCTCAAGGAGTCTCATAAACATCTCAGCCCAATGGCATATGCTATAATCAATCATCCCTCATAATAGGCATACCAATGATGCGTATGAGCATGTATCATGATGTTATACTAAGCATGTTTTGTCATCATGCATATAAAATATCATCATTACCATGAGGATCATTTTCCCTTCATGATTAACATAAACAATGTCATAAGTACTATAGATAATTACTCATCCATCATCAATGCATATCTTATAATTCACCATCCATTAAATCATACCAATTATTTCAACCAACAACTCACAATCATCATTATCACTTTACCATACATGTATTATCATCTCACCCATCACTAGGTGCGTCTTACCTAATGTGACTTCCACACTGGACTTGAACTACATGCAAGGCATGGGGTCGTATAGGTCAAGTGTGAGTCCCACTTGGTGAACTAATAGGCCGACCCAAGGGCATAAATGTTCAACCACAATGCTTAAAATGGTGTGGATTTAATTCCACAACTAAGTGGCCCCCACACATTCCACCAACTAGAAATAATGCACATTCTCAAACATAAAGGATAACATGCTAACATCTTTCATATCGTATATCATATTGGGCCCACTAGCTAAATGCACAACAAACCAAGAAAAGGCCCAATGATCCAGTTTATGCATTCGAAAACAGGTCTCGCTAAGTGTGGCTCACTTGACTAGAGGTAATGCACATAGCACGCTGCCCAATAGGCAATAGGCCTGCCCAACGGGCTCAAAGAAGTGTGGGTTTCTCATTCCCCAATGATTTCTCTTAATGTTAGGCCCACTTGGGCCTTAGGTTTGCATTATTTATATGGGCCCAATGCCACATATAACTTAAGAGAACATTTAGATAACAAGATCTATCCACTAAATATTTTACAAGTTATACAACACCCATTTACAAAACATGTCAGGTGGACCTCATTACATGAAAGGTAAGGTCCATACAAGATAGCCCATACTAGATGGCCCACTTAAGGTTTTTAAGCCCAAAAATATCTGAAAGTTATTTTTTAGAGTTTAGATGCTACATTAAATGCTTTGGGAAGGTGGTGGACTATACTGACTTGGCCTCACATAAATTTCACGTCAAACGGATTTTTGGTGCAATGTTGGTTTCTAGCCATTTTTAATTCATATTTATGATCATGTGGGACCCACATTTGGTGGAATGAAGGATCCATCTGGTAGCTCTATGTAGGGGCTTTAAAGGGTATAAGGCAATCTCATTGGTTTGGTGTGTATAGTTTACGATGATGTCCAAAATATGGGTACTTGATGGAAATGTGCAGGAAACACGGTGCATAATTAGATTTGGCCCAATCTTGAGTACGTCTCATGATCACAGGGGACCACCTTTCAGTGTCCCATCAGGTACCCTTGTTGTACTATATATGTACTTCAAAAACTATAAGCTGGGACCAACTGTTTGTGCACACGTAGTATTTGGTATAGGGCCAAACATAGGTACTTTAATTTTTTGTACAACCATGCCTGACCACATTTTCCACTCCCTGATCATGTGGGGTCTGATTTAACCCTAGTAAAATATTATTATCTATTCATTGGTATAGGTTAAAGGTTCCAAGTGGTGGCCTACTCATATCTCCAGCGTGGGGTTCACTACAGAGGCCCAAAGTTGGTACAAAACATAAATAATCAGACAATTTTCAACAAAGAGGTCTGTCACAACTTAGGGCCCAATTTCCAAACACTTAGGGATTATTCCTAACAAAAAGGTGGGACATCCCACCTCACTTATATAAAAATTAAACATCCCCCAAAGTGGGACATCCAACCTCACTTATATAAAAATTAAACATCCCCCAAAGTGGGACCCTTAACTATAGAGTCTGGGGCCTACTACAAGGTGTCAAAGAGACCTACAAGCAATACAGTTAAGTACTTAGAAAATTTCAGCAAATATTAAGTGCAGAGTAAATGAAATATATCCAATGGCAAGTGGGACCCACATGCTAGTAAAGCATAGATAAGAGACACACATCAATACACATGGCTGTCTAGATTAAATGAACTAATAAAGCATATAAATCGAAAGTGGCCTCATTACCAAGTGGGTCCATAATAAGAGGATGGATGTTGTGGTTAACATACATACAACATACAAGTGGCACATGAAATGTCTTGATCAAATACCTATGATCAGATTCTATGTTGGAAAATCTGAACCAATGGATGGTTTGGGAATATGTCATTGTTGGAGCACAAAAAAAGAGAGAGAGGAAAGAAGATTGAAGGGATAGAAGATTTAAGGACAAGTGGAGAAACGAAGAAGAAAGAAGAAAATGAAAAGACGTGACAAGTGGTTGCATGAATCACCCAACCAATAATTGGTTGCGCAGGTCGTAGAATGGATTTTATGCACTGAGTTGGTTACGCGGGTCACAAAATGAATTTTATGTACTGAGTTGGTTGCGCGGGTTGCGTAAATGACCTTGTGTATTGCACGGGCTGCGCAATCAAGGTTAGAAATAATCTGTTGAGGATGATTGGGTCTAATGTAGGGTGGGCCCCATGGCACTAAGATTGAGGGTTCGCACGTATGGAGGCGTATAAATACCCCACTCCCCCTCTCATTTGAAGATTGGAAGAATTTTGGAAGAAGGTCAGAGCTCCAGAAGAAGTTGAAGGTGAGGGAGGGGAGTTGCAAAGTGGTTGCACAGCACAACCACGCAACCAATAGTTGGTTGCGCGGGTCGCGCAACCAGCCTGTCATATAGCCAGTAATGAAAAAGGGTCGAAATGCTGCTGAAATTGTCAAGTTCAATCTTCATAGTTTTAAGCTCTCCTTTTGCATAAGGGACAAGCTCAAAGGGGAAGATCATATGATCAAACCCGCATAACCATTCCTCCTAGAGAGATGATCAAAGCATATGTTAAAATGCTGCCGAATTTGATACTCAGATTCGACACTCGAACTTTGTCAATTCTTGTATTTTAAATGATCTATCTTAGAATCAAGGGATATCAGAGGATGTAAATGAATTCAATATTAATAATACAATGATTGTTCTTTATACACTTTCTCTGTTATGTTCGAATAAGATAATTTCTTCAAATCAAATGCATTTGTTTCTTGTTCGAAACAAAATGGCGACTCTGCTAGGGACTTTTATCTTATTTGATAGTAACATTAAGAGTGTTATAGAACTTTCATTGTAGTTTAGCATCTTTCCGATGCTAAAATGGTGACTCTCAGTGGGAACATCCTCCCCTTCATCTCTTAGATGGATTACATTACCCTTCGAATACTAATTATAATTTAATTTTATGTTTTGTATTGAAGGTAAAAAGATCAAACCACAAACTGCTAACTACAATCGATGGCAATCTCTATGAGAAAGGTGAATTTCTATTTCACTACAACTGGATTTGTAGTGGAATACATACCGGACCAGTTTCTAAGGCATGAAACTCAGTCTCCTGTAAGCAAAAATGACTTAACCCAAACAACGGTTGGAGTCATGTCTGCTTTACCTCGAGCATTGGAAGGTGATGAGGACTGGACTGTCGTGACATCTCGAAGGACGAGAGCTCGAAATGTAAGGAGCTTCAGAATAGGCCTATCTTCGCCGAGAGCCAGGGGACTAATAACACGGAACACTGCCAAAAAGAATCTTGAATTAGCCCCTCCTATAATATATCCTGGGTAAACAGTTCCACAGTTAGCATCACGTGACTTCCCGCCTTTGATTGCTCCAAGAGCCCGATGGACAAAAGAATAAAAAGGAAAGGCGCTACTCGTAGGATCACCTACTTCTGTATCACCTCGATCGATCAATTACAGTGGAAGTATAATAAAATCAAATGGGACTCCCCTCTTCGTAAGCCCTATCACATCAACATATTCTCATCCTACTCCGACTACAGCTTCATTAAGAAGTGGGAAAGCTACAGTACACATGGCCGGAACAAATCAGGGAACTATGCTAACCACAGAAGACCGTATAAATGAAATGGCACAAGCACAGGGAGTACTGATGGAAGAGTGTAGAAATCTCAGGGAGGCTTTGGCAACTCTCGCTCATAATGTGGCCCAGATAGCAGCTCCTCCAATGATGGGCATGACAAATGGACAAGAACATCAACCCGAGGGCTTTCAGCCACCGGGGGCAGGATCACTCAGATCCGCTCTAATAGTGAGAACCATAATTCAAGAGGAAGTACGACAAGTTGTTGAGGAAGAATGGCGGCCGATTCAGATATAGAGCGTCGTATCCAAGGGAAGTGGAAGATGTTCCTTTTCTAGTTAACTTCAAGCATCCAGACTTTCAGAAGTTTAACGGGGACGGATCGCTAGAGGAACATTTGATGCATTACATCACCAGCATGGGAAATTTCTCCACGATACCACAATATTGCCTACGATTGTTCGAATCTTCTCTGACAAGTAAGGCATTCCAATGGTATTCTAGTTTTGCTCCAAGATCGATACACACTTAGGATCAAATACAGAATGCTTTTATGTCAAATTTCTTCTCATCAGAACGCGAGGTTAGCATTATGGAATTAGGTTAGGTACAACAGAGAGAAGGGGAACCTGTGGAGAAATTCATAGACAGATGGAAGACATTAGGAGCCTCTTGTAGACAGTTCCTGGAAGAAAAAGAACAGGTCAACTTGTGCTTGAACTTCTTGGAAACGGGAATCACGTTTGGGCTTACCAACGTCGATATTAAGACTTTCCGTGATCTAGCCACTAAAGCCCATGCCTTAGAGCTGATGACCCAAAAAATGCCAACGTTTCATTATGAAGAGGACCCAGTAGGTTGATCGCAAATACTGTGGACCATGAGAAAAGAGGTCAAGTAATGAGAGATTAAGGAGAAAAAAGGACAGAACGGAAAGAAGAATCAAGTCGTTCTAGAAGTAGATTCAGTGGAAAAAGGCCTAGATCGCTCAATTCTCATGAAGGGTTTGCGTTTGATAGGGAAGATGTGTAAGTGCTATAGTTGATAGCCCCCTTTTGTTGTCAAATTTGTGGTGTCAAAGACACTGTTATGAAGCTTACATATGTGAAGAACAAAACTCTACTCAAGATCAACTTTGATTGACAAGCACTGTTCAACCTCAAGATCTCAAGAAGCTTTCAAGTTTAACCTCAAGATCTTAAGAAGCTTTCAAGTTTGATCTACATCAAGACTTCAAGCTTCATTACTTTCAAAGGTCACTAGTCTTTAAGTTTCAATGTCCTTACTTCACTATTGAGGTATGACTGACCTTAGGTTGACCTTTAGAGTAGGTCATTTTGGATACATAATTCATATGTTTTATATAAGTGAGTTTAGTCTGTTCTAAGACTAGTCCTGGACTTTGTTCGACTAGTCCTAGCACTGCTTCGACCTGTGTAAGAATTTCCTGGATCAGTCGTAAGTTTGTTGTAAAATTCAGAAATTTTCTGTTAGGCTTCGACTAGTCTTAGGGACTGTTCGACTAGTCGTATGAACAGTGTCAACTGTTTCTTCGACCAGTGTAGATTTGTGACTCAAAGTACAGTGTTGAATTTCGGCTAGCTTCGACTAGTCGTGAGAAACCTACGACCAATCGAAGGAGACCTACGACCAGTCATAGACCACTTACGACCAGTCGTGAAACTGCCAGATCTTATCGCGCTTGAATTTTTAAATATCTGTTGATTCTATGACCAGTCGTAGAGATCTTTAGACCAGTCGAAGACGTGATTTGCTCACCTATAAATAGAGCATGAATCTCAGAATAAAATAAGAAATTCAAGCTAATTTAATTTAGCCTTTTGAGAGATAAGTCTGTGCTCCATTTAAGCTAAGTGTGCGTGTTTAATATTCTCTTTCTTTAGCTTTTCAAATTGATTTTGTTTCTTGTATTCCAATCTGATCTGAAAAAGAGGAAGTTTCATTTTTCCTTTTCTTGGAATCAAAATCAATTAGAGCTAGCCCCATTTGGTTTAATTTAAAATCTAATAGAACCTAGAACCATTATAAAGTGAGCATTGGACATTGAACTTTGACATTCAAATCTCTACTCTGACTTGGTTCTTCTGGGCTGCTACAACGAAGGAGAAATTCAGGTATTTTACGTTTATGTAATTTACTTTCATTTGGTTTTATTTTGGGATTTGTCAAAAAAATCTCATTGTATTGGTTATCTGAGGAGAGCCAGGAAAACTCAGAAGAGGGTTTTTTTTAATTATGTAAGCCCACAGAGAAAGACACAATTGTGAAGGTTTTGGGTGAACCTGGAAAACCTATCTTTGATAGTAAACGCTGATATCCCCTGTATGAGGATATTAGGAGTGGAGTAGTTGTGTGGCTGTTTATTAACAGTTGGTGTACACATAGGCGAACCACTATAATCCCTTGTATTTTGTGGTTGTGTGGTTTATATTTCATATCTTTAATTATTCATTTGTGGGATGTATATGTGGATGTGAATGTTGTAATCATTTTATTTCAAGCTCAGTGGGGAATGTTGTAATAAGTTTAGATTTATATTTCTGCAATTTATTCCTTGCTATCTCTTTATCAGTTTGAGCTTCAGTTTCTCTATTTGTTCTAGTAAGGTTGCCCTTCCATTTTTATGGTGCATGGTTGTCCTTAGAACAATCAATATTTTGAGATTGCATTCCGCATTGTGTATTGATTTATTTATTTGGCTAGCTCTCTTTCTTTATTTCCGCTGTATTTATTTTAAATTTGGCATAGTCCTATTCACCCCCCCTCCCCCCTCTAGGACATATAGCTTGGCCATTTCAAGATGTTGTCCTTATGATGAACCAACTGCTGAAAGCTAGTATGATAGAGTTACATGCACCTAAGTATCCTGAAGACGCACGAGAGCAAGAGAAAGATTTCTACCGCTATCATCGCCTGGTGGGACATCCGATGGAAAATTGTTATATGTTGAAATGCATAATACAAAGGATGATAGATAGAGGTGAAATAGTGATAGGAAAAGAAAAGGAAAGAGACATGAAGGCAGCAGTGCATATGCTGACAATCCGGGAGACGACTTAAGAAAGAACAAGGAAAAGAGATTGTAAGACAGCAAGAAAAGTAGCAGTGATTACGCTACAGTCCGAAAAGGGATAGTAAGCCCTGCGAAGCAGAATATAGGGGTTACAAGAAAAGAAATCATCGAAGGTCAGAATGATGGTGATAAGAGAGAAGAGAAGACTAAGATGATGAAGGTAACTTACGATGTGGTAAGTCACTTGAAAGGCACACTGGCTCGATTGAGCTTTTATGATGCGCTTAAGTTGTCGAAGGAATTTCGGCAAAGTTTGGTTCAAGCGCTATGTAATAACCTAAATAAATCTTAACCATCCAATTTTAACCATTGATCGACGTACCCAATTAGTCCGATATGATCGTCGATCTACAAGATCAATTGGTTCAATCTCAACCATTGATTTGGACATATCCAATCCAACTGTTTATCCAACCATACATTTATCCATCCATCCATCTATCCATACATCCATCCGTCCATCTATTGATCCATCCATCATTCTACATCATCACAACCATAGCTTAATACTAGACACCGTGTATAATAATTTCATTCATGCACATACATGTGGCACACATGAGATACATGGTGCACATGCACACTACATTTCCCACCATGAACACCTATTTCATACACACCTCTTATATGTGTGGCACACATGCACCACATACATCACATGCACCTGATGTTCATACACGGGACACACATAGCACATGTGAAACGTACAACATGTGGTGCGTGCAAACCAGAGAACGTACAACACATGTTTTAAATAGACCAATAAAGAAGAAGAAAAACGATAAGAGAGTAGTAAGAGCCACTCTCTCTTACACGTGTTAAATATGGGAATGAAGAGGGTATAAAAGGGAGGCATGAGAGATAGAAAAGAAATTGTAATGTGAGGGTGGAGTGTGGTGTGACGTGAGAAAAGTGAGGAGAGAGAGAGAAGAGAGAGAGAGAGAAAGGAAAGTTGTTATTCATTTACGTTGGAAAGAGGGAGAGAAAGAAGAGAGATAAAAAGGAAGAAAGAAAAGAGGAGAGACAAAAAGGAAGAGAGAGGAAGAAAAGAAAAGAAAAAGGAAAAAGAAAAGAAAATACTTTTTTAAGAAAAAGTGAGTTTTTCTCTCACTTGATATTCATGAAAACTCTATATAATTTAATTTAATTCATTTTATTTGTTAATTCAATTGTACTTATAATACAAAATTGCCATTGTGGATGTACTTTTTATTTTGACGTAATCACTTACCCTACTTCTTAAAATGTTGTTTAAATTATTATTTTTGTTGTCATTGCTTTAAAATGATTTCATTAAAGTTTTATAGTCTTATTGTTAATCCTATCTTTAAAAAAATTCATTTATTTGCATTTAAATTTTGTTTTGTTAAAAGTTATTGCAAAATCTTGAGTTTATATATATTTTTTATATAGATCTTAAATCGTATAAATCATGTTGCATGCTTATCTTTTTAATCAAGATTTAATAAATCACATTGCATGTTTATTTTTTTCATTGTATTTTAACCATGATCTAATAGATTACGTTGAATGTTTATTTTATTTTTTATGTAAAATTTTAATTATCTGCATACAATTTACATTGATTGAAAATTTTGTTTTTAGTTTATTAAATCATGTACATCAAGTATTATGGATTGACCAAAGAATAGTAGTCATTGAAGATATTTAGAAATATATGATTTATGTAATATTAAAATCATGCATCATTAAAATAGTTATGAAACACCAAAAAATAGGTGAGGCGATCAAGTCCTCTGGGTTGAAAATCCCAAAAGCATAAATAGGTGGGGCGATCAAGACCCTTAAGTTGAAAGTCCCAGAAACCCAACTGGTACCTTTTGGAACAGCTACCGTACCCTTTAAGTGGGTGAACATGTTAGGATTGCAAAAGGTTCCCACTGCCAGGTTCGGTAGGGTAGTAGTTTGACCAGCTAACGTACAAATGGGTCCCTCACCAAGTGCCCTTTGGATGGGTGAGCATATCATGCAAGAGGTTCCCATTGCCAGGCTAGGTGTTATATTCGTGCGGGTGTTGGCCAACCGACGTAAACTGGCCCTGGTGTTAAAAAGAATAAACCGCACATGTTATCATGGAGTATAGCATATGTTGATTCCATTCATTCATATTTCTTTAAATTTACATTGAAAATTGTGTTTATTAAATCTCTTCGTTTGTTATTTTACCTAAATAGGTATTGTATTTTTTAATACATTTTTATTCATGTTATATGAGGTTATTTTGAAACCTATGTTGAGATTACTCACTAGGCTTCGTAGCTTACCCTGTTGGGATTTTAAAATTCCAGGATCGGGATCACATGGAGGAGCTTAAAGAGATTTTCTTTTATTTATTTTTGTTTCTTACCTTTTTCTAAATAAGTGTAATGAACATTTAGTATGACAACATTACGATGACATGTGTTTGATGATAATCTTGAATAGTCAGAACATGGATATTTTTCTTTAAATAAATGTTTAATTATTTAATTTTTGGATTGTTATATTTTATGAGTGAGGTTATTTTGTCAATATATGTGTGGAATATGAAATGTAAACATACAAAACATAAGTCATGCCTGCGGGTACGGAATCGGGGTCAGATATACCTAGGTGCCAAATTTCGGGGTGTGACACGCTATCCGATCACGATGTCAGAGAAACATTGCTTATGGAGATGGAAAGTGAAGAATGTAAAGAGCAAGAAGACTATATGCCAGTCGTCTCCTTCTCTAATGATGATTTAGTTTGTAATATAGGACACAACAGGCCACTGATGAAAGAAGGCCACATCTGTGGTAAGAAAGTTAAACGAATTATGCTTGACAATGGATCCACAGTGAATCTGCTACCGCTGATGATGTTGAGTTAACTGGGTTATCGTCATTCTGATCTGCGCCCCAGTGGAAAGATGATACAGGGCTTCAATTAGGATAGGCATGTGCACCAGTAAAATTACAGTAACATTGGAAATAGGAGAGCTAACTACTGATGTCATTTGCCACATCATAAATGTCATGATGACATACAATCTTCTCTTAGGAAGGCCGTGGATACATCAGAACAATATTGTGCCTTCTACGTTACATCAATGTTTCAAGTACTGTAAAAACAGGAAATAGTATAAAGTAGTGGCTGATGCAAGGCCTTATACAGAAGCTGAAGCTTTCTTTGTGGACGCTAGTTATTACAAAGGGTTCGCTAAAGAAGAAGAGAGAAAGAATGATAAAAGCAAAGCCCGGAGGAATATTCAAGCGAAGGTGATGAAAGAGGAAGCAGAAAAAGCAGAATTATCTGAAATCATGAAAACAAAGAAAAGATTCTATTTTGTGCCAAAACATCTGAGACAACCGGGGCAACCACCGCTAACGTTATTATCCCCCGAACAATTGAAAATCTTACAGTCCAATTATAAAGTGTCGTTACCATATGCTGAAAGGAACAAACCATTCTCAGCTATTCCAGAAAGATTTTGAGTCAGGGCAAGCGTAAAATATCTAGAACCAATCGAGTTTTACACCCCCCGCGGAAGTAAATAAAGAGGAAGAGGCCTAAAATAATGTATATCACAGGAAGCTGACACCACAAGATCTTAAGAAATACAGCCAGTAAGCAAAAAGATTATGAAAAGCATGGGTTTTGATTACAAAGAACCCACCAGCCTAAGTCACGGGAAAGGAATCTAGATTCCTATTGGAGTGGTCTGAAAAGGCGAGGAAGATTTCAAGGATCAGGGGCATAATCATCAGTGAACATGGTCACAGTTGAACAATTATCAAAGACAGATCCTAAAGTAGTTGAGCGTCCTGAAATGACCCCAAAACAAATGGAAGACGGCGGGTAGTCAATAATAAACAGTTTACAGGAAATGAATTTGGGTACAGAAGAAGAACCAAGGAATACATTCATCAGCGCCGGTCTTCCTGAGCAAGAGGCCGAGAAATATGTTGAACTTCTTAAAGAAAATAGAGACATCTTCGCTTGGACATATGCAGAGATGCCGAGTCTAGAACCGTCAGTAGCAATGCACCGGTTAAATATTTCTAAAGAGAAAAGGCCAGTTAAACAAGCACAAAGGCGATTTCACCCGGATTTGATTCCTCTAATGGAAGAAGAAGTAAACCAACTGATAAAAGTTGGGTTTATTAGGGAGGTCAAATATCCCAAGTGGATATCAAATATTGTCCCAGTAAAGAAGCAAAATAGACAAATCAAGGTGTGCGTTGATTTCAGAGATTAAATGAAGCTTACCCGAAAGATGATTTTCCTCTCCCGATAACTGAATTACTGATTGATAGTATGACTCAGTACGCTATCATGTCCTTTATGGATGGTTATGCAAGTTATAATCAGATTAGAATGGCACTTGAAGACGAAGAAGCAATGGCGTTTAGAACTTCGCTAGGAATTTACTATTATAAAGTCATGCCATTTGGTCTCAAAAATGCTGGGGCAATGTATCAGAGGGCAACGCATAATATCTTTCAAGACATGATACATAAACATGTTGAGTGTTATGTGGAGATTTGGTAGTCAGGTCAGGTAATCATTACGAACATTACGAACATGTGGCATCAGTCTTCCGTCGACTCAGGAAGAAGCATCTAAAAATGAATCTAGTTAAATGTGCATTTGGGGTATCATTAGGAAAATTCCTTGATTTTGTTATCAGGCATAGGGGCATCGAGATTGATCCAAGTAAAGTTAAAGTCGTTCAAAATATGCCACCTTCGAAGACATTGAAGGAATTAAAAAGTTTATAAGGAAAGTTGGCGTACATTTGCTGTTTCATTTCAAATCTGGCAGGGAGATGTCAGCTATTTTCTCATTTAATGAAGAAAGGAACAGAGTTTGTATGGGACAAAGCCTATCAAAATGCATTCGATTCGATAAAGGAATTGCTGAAATAGCCGCCGGTATTGACAGCCTTTATAAAAGGGAAGCCGCTCATTTTATACATATCTGCAGCCGAGAATTTGTTAGGAGCCCTGTTGGCACAGGTGAATGAATCTGGGAAAGAAACAGCTCTTTATTATCTAAGTCGAACTCTGATGGGCGCAAAATGAAATTATTCCCCGATTAAAAAGGAATGTTTGGCGCTGATATTTGTGGTACAAAAGTTGAGGCATTATTGTCTCTCCCATGACATAAGTTTAATCTCAAGAGCAGATCCGTTAAAGTTCTTAATGACAAGACTAATGCTATCAGGAAGACTGGCCAAATGGATGCTGTTACTTTCAGAATATACGATCACGTATAAGCCGGCAAAAGCGGTAAAGGGGCAAGCAGTGGCAGATTTCCTGGCAGCGCATTCCGTAGCAGAGAGCGAGACCATTACTGATGATTTTCTCAATGAACAGGTTATGTTAGCCAGGTTGCAAAGTCCATGACAGATGTATTTTGACGGTACTTCTCGAGCATCAAGGGCAAGTGCTGAGGTGATATTTATTACTCCTCAAGGTGACTTGTTACCTTACTCCTTCACATTGGGCGCTGCCTGTACAAATAATGAAGCCGAGTATAAAGCTCTCATCATCGGAATGGAAATTGCTCAAGAAATGAAGATAAAAATGCTGCAAATATTTAGGGATTCTAAATTGATCATAAATCAATTGATAACTGAATTCGAAATAAGAAAGCAAGAGCTCTTGCCATATTGTCGGAAAGCACAGCAGTTATTGGAGCAGTTCCGCCATGTAGAAATCAAGCATGTACCGCGGGCTAAAAACGTAAAAGCAGATGCTTTGGCTAGCCTGATAACAGCTCTGTCCTATCCAAATTGAAGTCCTCTCTAGGTGAGTATAGAAGAAAGAAGATTTTTGCCCTCTTCAGAGGTCATTAATGAAATTGTTGAGGCACTTCCTATATCATGTTTGGAGGTGACAACAGATGATTGGCGTTAGCCTTTCGTAGATTACCTCAAATACGATATCTTGCCAGAAGACCCAGCACAGAGACAGCAAATCAGGCAAAGATCAAGCAGATTCATTATATGTAGCGAAGTGCTATATAGAAAATCTTACAATGGGATGCTGCTACATTGCCTAGATGAACAAGAAGTAGGTCAGATGTTGCGTGAAGTGCACTCTGGAGAATGTGGGGCACATCAAACTGGCCAAAACTTATTTCATCGAATACATCGAATAGAGTATTATTGGTCTACAATGTTCAAAGATGTGATAGATTATGCAAAGTGGTGTCATAAATGTCAAATTCACGGAGATGTTATACACATTCCTCCAGAAGACCTGCACCAATCAGTCACCTCCTGGCCCTTTTCTGCTTGGGGACTTAATGTTATTGCTCCCATAAATCCACCTTCGTCCAAAGGAAAGTAGTATATTCTAGTAGCAACAGATTACTTCTCTAAGTAGACAGAAGCAATTGCATCGCGTAATGTCAAGGAGAAAGATGTGGTTAATTTCATCCGACACACAATAATATACCGCCATGGTATCCCGAAGAAAATTGTCACAGATAACGGCACTCCTTTCAAAAATAGGGGGATGGAAAAGTTGTGTCAGAAATTCAGCATTCACTATTTGTTTTCAACACTTTACTATCCACTAGCCAATGGATTAGTAAAGGCATTCAATAAAATGATAGTGAAAATACTGAAGAAGACAGTGACAGGAAACAAACATAACTGGGATGAAAAGTTACAAGAGGCATTATGGGCTTACAGAACCACCCACCAGACGACAACCAGAGCAACACCATATTCACTAGTTTATGGTGTAGAGGCGATCATCCTGATTAAAACATAAGTTATGTCACTCAGAGTGGTAGTGCATCAGTCAATTACAGATGATGAAAATGCAAAAGTAAGGCTGGAAGAACTGGACTTGCTTGATGAAAAACGCTGGCAGCCCAACAGCGATTGCAATCGTATCAAGCGACGATAAAAGACCAATAGTGGTCACCCATAGGACAGGGGGCAAATTTGAGCCCAAATGGGACGGGCCGTACATAATAAAAGAAATATATTCCAATGGGGCATACAGAGTTATAGATCAAGAAGGACGAGATATAAGTATACCGGTCAATGCTCACTTCATAAAAAGATTCCTTGAAGAAACATCTGATTTTGATCCAACATATTATCAGAATAATACGCCTACATCAAAAGGGGGCAAGAATAAGCAAGGTCATGGCCATGTACTATTAGATGAATGAATAAAGGAGAAATTTACGAGCGCACCAAGATTACATAGCAACAAGTTTTACAAAAGGAAATTGGTATCATCACCAAGCTGATATATTATGAACAATACACATGCATATCATTGAAGATATTAGCAGAAGTGGTGATGTATTAATCTTAATCAGAGATATCTATCATTCTCGCGACAACGATGACCACCTACTAAGATATCTATCATTCTCGCGACAACGATGACTACCTACTAAGATATCTATTATTCTCATGACAACGATGACTACCTACTATTATCTTTTAAGGTAGTCTAGTCAAGCCCTAAAAATGGCCAGGTACGCACAAGACCTATCATTTTCACCATTCGGGTAGCAGTGAGAAACTAATGGCCTTAAAAAGCCCATGAAGGCCATCATATGCATACCCATCCGGGCTGTGGACGAAGCCAGCAACTGAAAGTCTTAAAGTCTTCAATGGCTAGTCAAGCATAACACCCATGCCGTCTGTATAGCTTTTCGACAGCACCACGGGGAATGGATGAAACTGCCCTCCCGTGAATGGGTCCGACCTTACAGGTGAAGAAAATGTGGGCTGCAGTGTGAGCTCTTTGGCCATGTCCATAGATAGGCCAACCATGCGTATGACCCCCTAGATCTCTGACTTGATTTCAGTAATAACTCATGAGTAAGGGCTTAAATCTACTCATCGATGGACTAACGACCCTGAATTTGGTACCCCAAAGGTCTCCTTGTGTGCCCCATGAACTCTAGAGAGCTACTGTGGCCAACCATGTGAGTAAATCCAACCGAGTTCACGGCCTCGGTACTTCACTGGGCCCCTCTGATGGATTGCGGTTTGTGAACTCACCAGATGTGAGAAGTCCAGTGAACTCATAAGAGTTACAGAGACCATCACGTGAGACCTGGCTCCACTACTCAAGAGTCTAAAAAACTGCGTGGCTCCACTACTTAAGAGCATAAACTATGTGTGATTATCTAACTAAACTGAAACTTAGTGCCGCCACTTAGGACAAGAATCATGTACGAAATCCCTTACTAACAGTCATAAGAAATGCTTAAATAAGGGCATAATTCATCAATCATAATATCACATGAACACTGTTGAGGCACAAAAAATATTCCATTGCATGTCCATTGCATTGGTTAGAGAATTCCATGGTGTAAATCCTTCCCAGGGTTGTGCACTACTTATTTTGGTAGAAATGAGTGACAAGGGGTATTTTGGTAAAAAGCAGTAACTAGGGTTATTTTAGTAAAAAGCAGTGACAGGGGGTATTTTGGTAAAAAAGTACACATTTCAAGGGGTGTGCGCTCCACATTTCAAGGGTTGTGCGCTCAACATTTCAAGGGTTTGCGCTCCACATTTCAAGGGTTGTGCTCTCCACATTTCAAGGATATTCACTCCACATTCCAAGGGTTGTGCGCTCCACATTTCAAGGGTTATGTGCTTCACATTTCAAGGGTCGTGCGCTCCACATTTCAAGGGTTGTGCACTCCACATTTCAAGGGTGTGCGTTCCACATTTCAAGGGTTGGGCGCTCCACATTTCAAGGGTTGTGTGCTCCACATTTCAAGGGTTGTGCGCTCTACATTTCAAGGGTTGTGTGCTCCACATTTTAAGGGTTGTGCACTCCACATTTCAAGGGATGTTCAGTCCATATTTCAAGGGTTGTGCGCTCCACATTTCAAGGGTTGTGCGCTCCACATTTCAAGGGATGTTCACCCCACATTTCAAGGGCTATGTGCTCCACAGTTTAAGGTTTGTGCACTCCACATTTCAAGGGTTGTGCGCTCTACATTTCAAGGGTTTGCGCTCCACATTTTAAGGGTTGTGGGCTCCACATTTCAAGGGTTACGCACTCCACATTTCAAGGGTTATGTGCTCCACATTTCAAGGGTTGTGCACTCCACATTTCAAGGAAAATGAAGGAAATGTGAAGTACAGAAAGAAAATTACAGAAGGAAGAAGAATCTGTCCATGTGACTGAAAGGATGAATGGAAAGATGATCAGAACCTATTACACGACCAAATCGAGGGCTTCAAGTCCACATAACCCTTCTGCCTTTGCAATGAATATCAAAGCATCGAAATGTTGTCAAAATTGTCATCGGTCTGTCTTCTATTTTTATTTATTACGTTGCATTGATTGTACTATGTTTTCAGAATCAAGGGAATCCAGGGATGTTAATGAACTCAAAATGAATAGATATCTTGTGATCATTGTTCTCTCATTCTTTCTTTGTTATTATTGAATAATTCCCCTAAATCAAATGCATTTGTTTTCTTGTCAAAATAAAATGGCGACTCTGCTGGGGATTCTTTTCAATGATAACTTGAAAATATTCAGAGAACATTTATCACTTTTTGGCATCCGTATAGACACCAAAATGGTGACTCTTAGTGGGAACATCCTCCCCTTCATCTCTAAATACAAAGTATAATTTTATTTAATCAAAATAACTAACACTCTATTCCAAATGATAGATATACCGTAACGGCCTTTCTCTTGACTAACGTGGTTGTCTACTTCACATCCAATGGATATCCACCAGAAAGTATCTGAGAAGATCAAATCAGTTGTAATCAAGGACAGACAATGCCAAGTAATGTTCGAAATAGTTTCTGCTTCACCAGTAGCGCAGTAAGATGATGAAGGACGAATGATGGTAACATCCAAAAGATGAAGGGTTCAATCTTCTCTCACAAAGAATATTGTCTTATTGAGTATGGATAATAGGTCGATCATGTGCAATACTATGAGGCATGGTTTTACCTCAGTTCATCCTCTTCGATGGCGTCAGCAACGTAGTTTTCACTTTCTCTTTTGATATCAGTATATTCGAAGTGTGTAGAAAATAGAAAATTTGCGAACAGATGTTAATCAGCCTTCACCAAATGAACATGTTATGAATCAATTAATGAATTCATCAGTCAATAGAGAACCCTGGGGGCATCGTCATGACTTGACAGAGTAGAAGAGCAAGTTAAATTTACAATTTGAAAGGAGTTAAAGTGAAGCTGCTCAACTCTTACATGAATCGGCTACTTCAAAGTCTTAAGAGAACAGCAGCAGATATTGCCAAAAAAAGAAAGCAAAATGAAGGATCATCAAAAGTAAAGAATCAAATCATTCAATAAAGAAAACATGGGTGATTCTACAATTAAGAAAGTAAAGAAAGGGTTCAGAAAATTCAAGGACTACGGGAAACATACAATTGAAGAAGATGATATACTTCCTATGAGGAATTAATGGCTATGTGCAGAGGAAATCAAAAGAAATGAAGCAAAGAAGAAAAAGGTATTCTACCGAAGATGATCGACGATAATAAAAATTATCATAGAGAGAAAGAAAGTAATGATATATGGTCCCGATTAGAGATATCGACTCTATAAAAGAACAAACAAGAAGAAAGCAAGACAAGTATATTCATCATGGGGGAAAATTTTCATCAATATACCTGTCAGTTCAGCAAAATATATCATCCCTGAATACCAAGAAGGTTCACAACGTTTTGACTCAGAAGATTCACTGTGTTTTGACTTAAAAGATTCATGGCATAATTATTCAGGGGGCAGATAAAAGCATAGAAAATATGTTATCCTTGAAGATAATTACAGTTTTGATTTTGAAGATTATTAGCATAATACTTCCAAATCAAAAGGCGGTAAGATAAGCAGAATACTAAGAAGACCAAAGTTTCAGATAACCAAAATCTAAGAATCCAAAGTCTCAGAATGCCGATGTCATACATGAATAAAAGGTAGATTCCCAAGATATCAATGTGAAATATAATATTATTATTAAGCACCGACGATGGTTGCTGGATTAGATTAGTAAAACTATCATTGCCATTGCCAAATCACTGACGTGAAGATTATTCTATTATCAAAGTTTATCGAAATTAATATTATTACTAAGCTAAAGCTCCATTCGGCCCAAATTTTATAATATCATCAGTAGCAGCAGGGGCGATATATCAATCATTGATCTGTTATCTTCAATTATCGATATGTTATCTTCAGTAAAGCCTGTATGATCAACTATCACGTTAGTGACAATAGTTTATCATTTAAGGCAGCCTAATCAAGCCCTATACAACCAACTATGCATAAGGCCTATCACCATCGCCATTCGGGCAGAGTGAGAAGTTGGTGGCCCTAAAAAGCCCGTGAAGACCATCATATGCATACTTATGCGGGCAGTGGACAAAGTCAACGACTGAAAGCCCTAAAAGGGCCAAAAAGTCTTCAACGGCCAGTCACGCATAACACCCATGCCGTCTGTATAGCTTTTCGACATCGTCATAAGGAATGGATGAAACTGCCCTCTAGTGAATGGGTCTGACCTTGCAGACGAAGAAAATGTAGGCTGCATTGTGCTCTCTTTGCCCATGTCCATAGATAGGCCAACCATGCATAAGACCCCCTAAATCTCTGGCTTGATTTCAGTAGTAACTCATGAGGAAGGCTCTAAACTTACTCATTGATGGACTGGTGGCCTTGGATTTGGTACCCTAAAGGTCATCTTGTGCGCCCTGTGAACTCTAGAGAGTTACTGCGGCCAACCTTGTGCGTAAATCCAACCGA
Organism: Magnolia sinica; assembly: GCF_029962835.1. Lineage (NCBI taxonomy): Eukaryota > Viridiplantae > Streptophyta > Magnoliopsida > Magnoliales > Magnoliaceae > Magnolia > Magnolia sinica. The sequence continues at coordinate 65,561,144 of NC_080578.1, forward strand.
GTACAGGACCCCAGTAGCTTCACTGAGTCCCTCTGATGGATCACAATTTGTGAACTCACCAGGCTATGAGAAGTCCAGTGAACTCATAAGAGTTACAGAGACCATCACATAAGACTCGACTGCACTACTCAAGAGTCTAAAAAACTGCGTGGGCTCCACTACTCAAGAGCTTGAACTGTGTGTTATTCCACTACTCAAGAGCCTAAACTGTGTATATAAGTGTCAGTCCAGTAGTGTCAATCTAGTTCAGTCTAGGCCAGTCTAGTTCAATCTAGACCAGTCGAGTCAGGACAAGTTTAGTCTTGTCCAGTCAAAGGATGGTCAGTCAAAGTACACTAGCTCTACTACTCAAAAAGCATAAACTATGTGAGCATCAAAATGCTGCAGATACGTATTTCACTTTAGATCTGCTCAAATATGTAATTGCTTGATGAAAATTTTAAATATTGAGTAAACAACATGCAAAAATACGTTTCTCTTGAATCAGGTTTAAATTACAGCAACAGCAAATGCCTTCAAAATATTGGTAATTATCTACTCAAAAGTTCAAATCTTCAAGATCAATTAATATATTGACAAGAGCCGTGAGGTCTTTTTATCTCTTGCATTGTTGATAATAGAGAAATATTATGCCACGAGATTCTCAAAGGCGGTAGAGGATAAAATAGAGAAGAATCATCATTCTCTCCCAGACAATTTAAAGATTCAGATATATTCTTTGGATTCTTTAAAAGGAGCAGCAAAGATCATCCATCCTTCAAGAGTAGCAGCAGATCTTATTTCATGAATATTATCTTCTTAAGAAATCTTTATACGAAGTTGACCTGGAAAGGGGGCATGATATATGTCTATAAAGTAATCATGCCTTGGTCTTTTAATAATCTTTTATGAGCGGCGGAGGAATTCATATGCCGAGAATTATGAATCATGATCCAGCGTGAACATTCAAGAGTTGTTTTTATATCAAGGCCTAGTTATATGGTCCAATGCAGTAACTTCTCATTGTTCTAGTAATCATATCGTAAGTCTCCAAGTACCAGATCCGATGGAGATAAAGAACAAACTGAATCATCATTTTTCAGAATCAGCAAAGTTCTAGTAATCATATCGCAAGTTATTAAATGAAAATTGAAAAAAGTCTTCTCTATTTTTCAGAATCAGCAAAGTTCTAAGGAAAAGTCTATGCCAAGGAGCACAAGCTAGAAAACAGTGAGCAAAAAGACTCAGTAGTTGAACCTTTGGAGCTAAAGATGACATCTCCAAGAGCGTGATATAATGAGCAAAGAATGCAATGTGAATCACGCTGACAAGCACAAAGATTAAATGATTAAATCATTATCATATTACGAATATCACAATCAGCTTAAAAAGAGGAGAAGTTTTTAATATATTTTAAAAATTATCAATGATTCATGAAGCTAAAATTATAATGTCTTAAGATAGTAATTCTGATTAATTTGGCAAGAAAGACTATCATTCGAAAGCTTGGGTTATGTAGATCATGAATAAAGGAGACAATAAAAAAAATTATTGCAGAGCATTAAAGAACAACTTCCTAAACACAAAGTTGAAGGAAAGAGTCACTGGAGTTGATCAAAGAGACTGTTGTAGCAGCAGCGGTGTTGAAAGACAGTTCTCTGGTCAAGTTAATCAAAGATGAAGTCGCCACAACTGTTACAGTGGCAACTTTCGATGAAAAGAGAATTTTATCCTCTCTAATGAAGCATTTGTTCGACGATACTGGCACCGCGATTATTCAAGTCTTTCATTTGAGCATGATCATTCAAATCTTTCGTTTGAACGCGATCATTCAAGTCATTCGTTTGAACGCGATCATTTAAGTCTTCCGTTTGAACGCGATCATTCAAGTCTTTCATCCGAAAGCGATCATTCAAGTCTTCTGTTCGAGCATAATCATTCGATCTTCTGGTCAAGCATGATCATCCAGCCATCCTTCAATTGCAGTTCATTCAATTTTTCAGTCAGAAGAAGATCGATCCTCCATTTGATTTCATGAATCAATCAAAGAAGGATCAATGGGGCATCTGTTGAGGCACAAAAAATATTCCATTGCATTGGTCAGAGAATTCCATGGTATAGATCCTTCCTAGGGTTGTGCACTCCTTATTTTGGTGAAAATGAGTGACTGGGGGTATTTTGGTAAAAAGTAATAACTGGGGGTATTTTGGTAAAAAGCAATGACTGGGGGTATTTTGGTAAAAAAAGCAGTGACTGAGGGTATTTTGGTAAAAGCAGTGACAGGGGGTATTTTGGTAAAAATGAGTGAATGAGGGTATTTTGGTAAAAATGAGTGAATAGGGGTATTTAAAAAGAAGTGAAGAGGGTATTTTGGTAAAAAGGGGTGCATGGGTGTCATTTTAATAAAGAAGTGGTTATATACCACTATTTAAGGAAAAATGGTTGAACACTACTATGTAAGGAAGGAGGGTGAAAGTTATATGAAGAAAGAAGTGGTGGTGATCACCACTATGTAAGAGAGGGATGCCTATAAATACCCCTCCCCATGCCACATTTGAGGGGTTGGTTGGTTAGAAGACAAGAAGGAAGGAAGGCAAGAGAGGGAGAGAGGGAAGCTGTTGCACCGCGCAACCTACTTTGGAGAAAGTCCAGTGCGCCACTTCATGTGGAGATTGTCATAACTCAAGCCTTTTGCTGTCTTAACAGATAGCCCATGCTCCACTTCATGTGGAGATTGTCATAACTCAAGCCTTTTGTTCTCTTAACGGATAGAAGGCCTCTTTGCAGAAACACTCATAAGAAATCCATTGCGCAGGGTCACGCAACCACTTTTGCAAAGGAATCCATTGCATGGGGTCGCGCAACCACTTTTGCAAAGGAATCCATTGCACGGGGTCGCACAACCACTTTTGCAAAGAAACCCATTGGGCGCAACCACTCCTGCAAAAAACTATATGCGCCACTCCATGTGGACCTTGTCCTAACATTAGGCTTTTGTTGTCTTAATGGATAATCCATGCGCCACTTCATGTGGACCTTGTCCAAACAGAAGGATTTTGTTGTCTTAACGGATACTCCATGCACCACTTCTCTCTCCACTTTGTCCTAATGCCAGGCTTTTCTTGTCCTAACAAATGCTCCATATGTCACCTCATGTAAAAGAAGTTTTTGCACTCCACATTCCAAGTGTGTGCGCTCCACATTTCAAGGGTTGTGTGCGCTCCACATTTCAAGGGTTGTGTGCGCTCTAAATTTCAAGGGTTTGCACTCCACATTTTAAGGGTTGTGCGCTCCACATTTCAAGGGTTTGCGCTCCACATTTCAAGGGTTGTGCGCTCCACATTTCAAGGGATGTTCGTTCCACAATTAAAGGGTTGTGCGCTCCACATTTCAAGGGTTGTGTGCTCCACATTTCAAAGGTTGTGCGCTCCACATTTCAAGAGTTGTGCGCTCCACATTTCAAGGGTTTACACTCCACATTTCAAGGGATGTTCGCTCCACATTTCAAGGAATGTTCGCTCCACATTTCAAGGGTTGTGCGCTCCACATTTTAAGGGTTGTGTGCTCCATATTTCAAGAGTTGTGCGCTCCACATTTCAAGGGTTGTGCGCTCCACATTTTAAGGGTTGTGTGCTCCACATTTCAAGGGTTGTGCGCTCCACATTTCAAGGGTTGTGTGCTCCACATTTCAAGGGTGTGCGCTCTACATTTCAAGGGTTGTGCGCCCACATTTCAAGGGTTGTTCGCTTTGCATTTTGAGAGTTGTGCTCTCCACATTTCAAGGGTTATGCACTCCACATTTCAAGGGATGTTCACTTCACATTTCAAGGGTTGTGCGCTCCACATTTCAAGGGTTTACGCTCCACATTTCAAGGGTTGTGCACTCTACATTTCAAGGGTGTGCGCTACATATTTCAAGGGTTGTGCCTCCACATTTCAAGGTTTGTGCGCTCCACATTTCAAGGAAAATGAAGAAAATGTGAAGTACAGAAAGAGAATTACACAAGGAAAAAGAATCTGTCCGTGCGACTAAAAGGATGAATGGAAAGCTGATCAGAACCTATTGCACGACCAAATCGAGGGTTTTAAGTTCACACAACCCATCCGCCTTTGTGATGAATATTAAAAGCATCGAAATGCTACCGAAATTGCCATCAAACTGTCTTCTATTTCATTTATTACGTTGTATTGATTGTACTCTATTTTCATAATCAAGGGAATCCGAGGATGTAAATTAACTCAGAATGAATAGATATCTTGTGATCATTGTTCTCACACTCTTTCTTTGTTATCATTGAATCATTCCCCCAAATCAAACATTTTTGTTTTCTTGTTGAAACAAACACATATGCATAAGTATAAAAAGAAAATGCAAAAGAGATAATCATTTTCAAGAACACACAAAATATTTGTATAGCTTGCAATTCAAAGAGTACTTGTTATTACAAAAGAAAAATACGACAAAGTTTCATTTCTCATAACTCTCCTACCATGCCTAATGCTACTAAGTGATGTTACAAATTTTCTTGAAGATGAATTTAAGCAGCTACATGTTCTAATTTAGCATTTGAAATGATTCTGGTAAGATCTGGAATGCCAGCTAACTTCTTCTCCAATGAAGCAATTAGCTCTTCGTTCTTGGCCAGTTTAGATCACTCGGCGTCCACAGAATGAAAGCTAGATTGTATCATTTCCTGTACTCTCTTGATATTCAAATCTTCCTCCAAATCCTGCTTCTCCAACTGGACGATCACTTGCTTCAAAAGAGCAATGCGGTTTTAGATAGTTGTCTTATTATTAGCAAAAGTCTTCAATTGATCTCGTAAGGATAGTTGTTCCTGGTAATTATTACGAACAAGAAACAAATGCATTCGATATGGGGAAATTATCTTATTTGAACATGACATAGAGAGTATATGAAGAACAATCATCGTATTATTAATACTAAGTTCATTTACATCTTTTAGTATCCCTTGATTCTAAGATAAATCATTTGAAATACATAAATTGAAATTAACAAAGTTCGAATGTCGAATCTCGAATTCGGCAGCATTTCGACAGATGCTTCGGTCATATTCTTAGGAGGAATGTTGTGCCAATTTGATCATTCAACTTCTCCCCTTTTGAGCTTGTCCCTTACATAAAAGGAGAGCTTGGAGCAAGGAAGATCAAACTGGATGATTTCGGTAGAACTTTGACCCTTTTTATAATTGGCCATATGATGACTGGGTTGTGCGACTCGTGCAACAAGTTGTTGGTTGCGCGACCCGTGCAACCAATCTCTGACTTCCCCTTCTCACCTTCAGTCTTCCTTCAGAGCTCTGCTCCTCTTCCAAAACTCTTCTCTCTTCCAAATGAGAGGGGGAGTGTGGTATTCATAGGCCTCCACATGTGCGAACCCTCGATTATTGTGTCATGGGGCCCACTTTGCACACTACCAAAAAAAGGGGCAAAGGCTATGGACCAAATCCGTAGTCATAGACCTACGGCTACGGTTTTTGTCCGTAGCTAGTCCGTTGCATGACCATCGTCGTTGGTGTCGTAACAATAGGTCTGGAGCCTATGGCTACGGATTTAATCCATAGCTATAGGTTACAACAGCTACAGATATAATCCGTAGCACTTATATCTGTAGCGAAAACGTAAAACTGCTACGGATATTATTTGTAGCTAAAAGTCCATAGCAATATGCCAAAATTGAAAAGGCTACACCTGTCTGATTTAATGGCTACGGTCAATATTCGTAGCTATTTTGTACATTAAAAAATTAAATCGTTTGTTCATTCAATTACCACCTGTACGTACAATCATTCATTCATTAAATTACAATCCTTCATTCAATCAATTACATCATTCATTCATTCAATTACAATCCTTCATTCAATCAATTACAATTACAATCCTTCATTCAATCAATTACAATTACAATCAATTACAATCCAATTCATTCAATCAATTACAGTTACAATTACAATAATGCCAAAAATACAAATCTTTGGCTTCATTAGAGAAATGTGTTCAACTTCACCCTGAAATTTCAACAACTTCGTATATTCCATCATTCTACAAACAGTCATGTCATTCATAAATTAGAATGCCCATTAGGGAAAAGAAAGACAGTGAAAGAAGTGCATCACATATAACCACTTTTTTTTCTTAATGAATTAAAAAAAAAAACTCAAAAAGGAATGAAATTGACACAAAAGAAATGGTCTCACCATATGATCATAGGTTTTGGTTTAAGTTTAGGTTATAGGTTTAAGTTAAGGTTAGGCTATAGGTTATAATTAAGTTTAGGTTATAGGTTAAGGTTTAGGTTATAGGTTTTGGTTTAGGTTTAGGTTTAGGTTTAGGTTTAGGTTTAGGTTATAGCTTTTGGGAACTTGATTATAGGTTAAGGTTTAGGTTTAGGTTATAGCTTTTGGGAACTTGATTATAGGTTAAGGTTTAGGTTTAGGAAATCGGGTTCAGGTTCGAGATCGGGTTTAGGGTTGGGTTTTCAAGTTTAGGTTTAGGTTAAGGTGTTGAGATTAGGATTAGGTGTAGGTTTGGGTTTAAGGATTTGAGAATACATTTTGGTTTTAAGTTTAGGTTTAAGTTAAAGGTTTAGGGAAAGGTTATAAGTTTAGGTTAGGTTTAGGTTTAGGTTATAGGTTATAGCTTTAGGGAATTGAGAATGGGTTATGGTTTAGGTTTAGGAAATCGGGTTCAGGTTCGGGATTGGGTTTAAGTTTGGGTTTTCAAGTTTAGGTTTAGGTTTAGGTTAGAGAGTTGAGATTAGGATTAGGTGTAGGTTTAGGTTTAGGGAATTGAGTTTAGGTTATAGGTCTAGGGAGAGGTTAGGTTTAGGTTATAGGTTTTGGGATTTAGGAAAAGTTTTAGGTTATAAGTATAGGTTTAGGTTAGGTTATAGGTTAAGGTTTAGAGATTTGAGTTTAGGTTATAGGATTAAGTTACGGTTTAGGTTTAGGTTATAGGTTTTGGGATTTGAGAATGGGTTCGGTTTAGGTTATAGGTTTTGGTTTTGGTTTAGGTTATAGGTTTTGGTTTAGGTTATAGGTTTAGGTTATAGGTTTTTGGATTTGAGAATGGGTTCGGGTTTAGGTTATAGGTTTTAGTTTTGGTTTAGGTTATAGGTTTTGATTTAGGTTATAGGTTATAGGTTTATGTTAAGGTTTAGGTTTAGGTTATAGGTTTTGGGATTTGAGAATGAGTTCAAGTTTAAGTTATAGGTTTTGGTTTTGGTTTAGGTTATAGGTTTAGGTTTAGGTTATAGGTTTTGAGATTTGAGAATGGGTTCGGGCTTAGGTTATAGGTTTTGGTTTTGGTTTAGGTTATAGGTTTTGGTTTAGGTTATAGGTTATAGGTTTAGGTTAAGGTTTAGGTTTATGTTATAAGTTTTGGGATTTGAGAATGGGTTCAGGTTTAGGTTATAGGTTTTGGTTTTGGTTTAGGTTATAGGTTTTGGGATTTGAGAATGGGTTCGGGTTTAGGTTATAAGTTTTGGTTTTGGTTTAGGTTTAGGTTATAGGTTTTTGGATTTGAGAATGGGTTATGGTTTAGGTTTAGGAAATCGGGTTCAGGTTCGGGATTGGGTTTAAGTTTAGGTTTTCAAGTTTAGGTTGAGGTTTAGGTCAGGGAGTTGAGATTAGGATTAGATGTAGGTTTAGCTTTAGGGAATTGAGTTTAGGTTATAGGTTTAGGGAAAGGTTAGGTTTAGGTTATAGGTTTTGGGATTTGGGAATAGTTTTAGGTTATAAGTATAGGTTTAGGTTAGGTTATAGGTTAAGGTTTAGGGATTTGAGTTTAGGCTATAGGTTTAGGTTTAGGTCTAGGTTTAGGTTTAGGGAATTGAGTTTAGGTTATAGGTTTAGGGAAAGGTTAGGTTTAGGTTATAGGTTTTGGGATTTGAGAATAGTTTTAGGTTATAAGTATAGGTTTAGGTTAGGTTATAAGTTAAGGTTTAGGGATTTGAGTTTAGGTTATAGGTTTAGGTTTAGGTTTTAGGTTTAGGTTTAGGTTTAGGTTTGGGTTTTGGGATTTGAGAATGGGTTCGGGTTTAGGTTATAGGTTTTGGTTTTGGTTTTGGTTATAGGTTTTGGGATTTGATAATGGGTTCGGGTTTAGGTTATAGGTTTTGGTTTAGGTTATAGGTTTTGATTTAGGTTATACGTTAACGGTTTAGGTTTAGGTTTAGGTTATAGGTTTTTGGATTTGAGAATGGGTTCGGGTTTAGGCTATAGGTTTTGGCTTTGGTTTAGGTTATAGGTTTTGGTTTAGGTTATAGGATTTGATAATGTGTTTGGGTTTAGGATATAGGTTTTGGTTTTGGTTTAGGTTATATGTTTTGATTTAGGTTATAGGTTATAGGTTTTGGTTTTGGTTTTGATTTAGGTTATACATTATAGGTTTAGGTTAAGGTTTAGGGAAAGGTAATAGGTTTTGATTTAGGTTATAGGTTATAGGTTTAGGTTAAGGTTTAGGTTTAGGTTTAGGTTTAGGTTATAGGTTTTGGGATTTGAGAATGGGTTCGGGTTTAGGTTATAGGTTTTGGTTATAGGTTATAGGTTTAGGTTAAGGTTTAGGTTTAAGTTATAGGTTTTGGGATTTGAGAATGGGTTCGGGTTTAGGTTATAGGTTTTGGTTATAGGTTATAGGTTTAGGTTAAGGTTTAGGTTTAGGTTACAGGTTTTGGGATTTGAGAATGGGTTCTGGTTTAGGTTATAAGTTTTGGTTTTGGTTTTGGTTTAGGCTATAGGTTTTTGGATTTGAGAATGGGTTATGGTTTAGGTTTAGGAAATTGGGTTCAGGTTCGGGATTGGGTTTAAGTTTGGGTTTTCAAGTTTAGGTTTAGGTTTAGGTTAAAGAGTTGAGATTAGGATCAGATGTAGGTTTAGCTTTAGGGAATTGAGTTTAGGTTATAGGTTTTGGGATTTGGGAATAGTTTTTGGTTATAAGTATAGGTTTAGGTTAGGTTATAGGTTAAGGTTTAGGGATTTAAGTTTAGGCTATAGGTTTAGGTTTAGGTCTAGGTTTAGGTTTAGGGAATTGAGTTTAGGTTATAGGTTTAGGGAAAGGTTAGGTTTAGGTTATAGGTTTTGGGATTTGAGAATAGTTTTAGGTTGTAAGTATAGGTTTTGGTTAGGTTATAAGTTAAGGTTTAGGGATTTGAGTTTAGGTTATAGGATTAGGTTTAGGTTTAGGTTTAGGGATTTGAGTTTAGGTTATAGGTTTAGGTTTAGGTTTTAGGTTTAGGTTTAGGTTTAGTTTGGGTTTTGGGATTTGAGAACAGGTTCGAGTTTAGGTTATAGGTTTTGGTTTTGGTTTAGGTTATAGGTTTTGGGATTTGATAATGGGTTCGGGTTTAGGTTATAGGTTTTGGTTTCGGTTTAGGTTATAGGTTTTGATTTAAGTTATACGTTAACGGTTTAGGTTAAGGTTTAAGTTTAGGTTATAGGTTTTTGGATTTGAGAATGGGTTCGGGTTTAGGCTATAGGTTTTGGCTTTGGTTTAGGTTATAGGTTTTGGTTTAGGTTATAGGTTTTAGGTTTAGGTTTAGGTTTAGGTTTAGGTTATAGGATTTGAGAATGGATTCGAGTTTAGGATATAGGTTTTGGTTTTGGTTTTAGTTATATGTTTTGATTTAGGTTATAGGTTATAGGTTTAGGTTTTAGGTTTTTGTTTTGGTTTTGATTTAGGTTATACGTTATAGGTTTAGGTTAAGGTTTAGGGAAAGGTAATAGGTTTTGATTTAGGTTATAGGTTATAGGTTTAGGTTATAGGTTTTGGTTTAGGTTATATGTTTTGATTTAGGTTATAGGTTATAGGTTTAGGTTAAGGTTTAGGTTTAGGTTTAGGTTTAGGTTATAAGTTTTGGGATTTGAGAATGGGTTCGGGTTTAGGTTATAGGTTATAGGTTATAGGTTTAGGTTAAGGTTTAGGTTTAGGTTATAGGTTTTGGGATTTGAGAATGGGTTCGGGTTTAGGTTATAGGTTTTGGTTATAGGTTATAGGTTTAGGTTAAGGTTTAGGTTTAGGTTATAGGTTTTGGGATTTGAGAATGGGTTCGGGTTTAGGTTATAGGTTTTAGTTTTGGTTTAGGTTATAAGTTTTGATTTAGGTTATAGGTTAACGGTTTAGGTTAAGGTTTAGGTTTAGGTTATAGGTTTTTGGATTTGAGAATGGGTTCGGGTTTAGGCTATAGGTTTTGGTTTTGGTTTAGGTTATAGGTTTTGGTTTAGGTTATAGGTTTCAGGTTTAGGTTTAGGTTTAGGTTTAGGTTATAGGTTATAGGATTTGAGAATGCGTTCGGGTTTAGGATATAGGTTTTAGTTTTGGTTTTGGTTATATGTTTTGATTTAGGTTATAGTTTATAGGTTTAGGTTTTAGGTTTTGGTTTTGGTTATATGTTTTGATTTAGGTTATAAGTTTAGGTTATAGGTTTTAAGTTAAGGTTTTAGGTCATAGGTTTAGGTTTAGATTTAGGTTAAGGTTTAGGTTTAGGTTTAGGTTAAGGTTTAGGTTTAGGTTATAAGCTTTAGGGTTATAGGAATTGAGAATAGGTTAAGGTTTAGGTTTAGGAAATCGGGTTCGGGTTCGGTATGGGGTTTAGGTTTGGGTTTTCAAGTTTAGGTTTAGGTTTAGGTTAGGGAGTTGAGATCCGAATTAGGTGTAGGTTTAGGTTTAGGGATTTGAGAATACATTTAGGTTTTAGGTTTAGGTTTAGGTTATAGGTTATAGGTTAAGGTTTAGGTTTTAGGTTTAGGTTAAGGTTAGGTTATAGGTTATAAGTTTAGGTTATATGTTATAGGTTAAGGTTTTAGGTCATAGGTTTTGGTTTAGGTTAAGGTTTTAGGTTTAGGTTTAGGTTTAGGTTATAAGCTATAGGTTTAGGGAATTGAGAATAGGTTAAGGTTTAGGTTTAGGAAATCGGGTTCGGGTTCGGGATCGGGTTTATGTTTGGATTTTCAAGTTTAAGTATAGGTTTAGGTTAGGGAGTTAAGATTAAGATTAGGTGTAGGTGTAGGTTTAGGGATTTCAGAATACATTTAGGTTTTAGGTTTAGGTTTAGGTTTTAGGTTTTACGTTAAGGTTATAGGTTTAGGTTAAGGTTTAGGTTTAGGTTAAAGTTGAGGTTTAGGTTATAGGTTAACGTTTTAGGTCATAGGTTTTGGTTTAGGTTAAGGTTATAGGTATAGGTTGAGGTTTAGGTTTAGGTTTAGGTTAAGGTTTAGGTTTAGGTTATAAGATATAGGTTTAGGGAATTGAGAATAGGTTAAGGTTTAGGTTTAGGAAATCGGGTTCGGGTTCGGGATCGGGTTTATGTTTGGGCTTTCAAATTTAGGTATAGGTTTAGGTTAGGGAGTTAAGATTAGGATTAGGTGTAGGTTTAGGTTTAGGGATTTCAGAATACATTTAGGTTTTAAGTTTAGGTTTAGGTTTTAGGTTTTAGGTTAAGGTTATAGGTTTAGGTTAAGGTTTAGGTTTAGGTTAAGGTTGAGGTTTAGGTTATAGGTTAAGGTTTTAGGTCATAGGTTTTGGTTTAGGTTAAGGGTATGGTCCCTACAAATACAGATATAAACATGGTCATCCGGTGCAAATGGTCAGGCCCTTCCAATGCTGTCCATAAAAAATGGACAGCTTCATCATGGTCATAACAGCGGTTCCCTCTTTCCAGGGACCCCTGCTCTTCCGAATAGCTCCGACGCACATCCGGGTCTGCTCTATTAATTTTGATCAAATACATAAACACGGCCTGCCCAAATGGCCAGGCCCCTCCAAAGCTATCCATAGAAAATGGACAGCTTCATCATGGTCATAACAGCGGTTCCCACCTTCCAAGGACCCCCGCTCATCCGGATAGCTCCGACGCACATCCGGGTCTGCTCCATTAATTTCGAGCAAATTTAATGGAGCAAATACATAACCACTTGGCCCCAAATGCTTACTTTATTGTAACGCCCTGAAATTCAGGGGTTGAGGATAACTCAGCTCCCGAGTTTCAAAACATCACTTATGCAACATATTGAATGATGGATGTATGTTGTCTATATGAGTGCATAAAACATGGAATATATTAAGCCAAACTACAAACATAATTCAGGGGTAAGTGAAAGACGCAAGCGGAAGACTTAAAGAAACATATATGTATATGTGCAAGTCCCTGAAATACGTATACTCTGCCAGGTCATAATTACAAGTGTTGATTTCAAAATATAAGTATCAAAATGACATCATCTATTACAATTACAAAGAAAACCCAGAATCCCCGTATATCAGGACATGGCTCACATGAACCCGCCTGAGAACTTCATAAAAGAAAACGCGTCCTCATCATCCTCATACTCCTCCTCTGCCTCAGGGGTCGCGTCGTCATCTGCATTTAAAAAAGGGTCTGGTTGGTGTTGAAACACCGTCCTAGAATGTGGGAGTGAGTGATCAACTCAGTAGAACTATACAATAAAAGTTAACATGTTATCAAATCAATCAAGCAGTAATGATAAGGCAATACAATTAAACACGTCCTAACTATTCTTGTTAACGCAAGGATGTATGTAGGAATGATGCATGCTCTCGCCTGCACTCCCTCAGCGTCTTCATCTTATGGTACGCATGACAACCTCCCGCAGTGCCAACGACTCTTACGCACATGCAATGCGGTGTTTGAACATGATTACCACTTTGTTATTAGTCCTTTTCATACAGCAGGATTGGGAAGCTAAAGTACCTTCCTCATATCACTTTCCAAACAGTGATCCATTCTAGGGTCGTCAGTCCTAGACAATCACATACGATCATATGGTTTTAGGTCGCTGCAAAGGGCTCGTCACCAATCAATGCATGCCTATCATACCTTAGTTACTACCCTAAGGCTCGTCGCCTCAATGCAGTAGCAAGTTATGCTCGAGGTCACTACAAAGGGCTCGTCACCGATCAATGTAGGCCGACAGCATGAATATAGTGTCCCATACCACCATAATCGGCTCACGAATCTGGTGTGCTCATTGGTCACTACGGGGAGGCTCGTCACCCCAGCATAGGCCGACAGCTCGACCACGGTGTCCCATACCACCATGCCCGGCTCATGAGTCTTAGCGGATCAAGGTACAATGGTTGTGGAATTGCATTGGTAAGTTTGGTACCCTAGATTCAAGCAATAGTGTCCATACATGGTGTACATCCACTGAGATAATCGGGTTACTTGACGAACTCGACTAGCACGAACGCACGTTGAGTTGGATGACATAGAATGCGCAAACACTTCGTGTGGCTAAACCACTGTCGAAAACCCTAATACGACTCGGTTTCGTCAAACACGTCTTACGTGGCGAAAACAACCTAGGCCACGAACTCAAGGATTGTTACCGATTTCCTGGACTATTCCATAGTCCCAAACACATTCAATGATAATAGATATTCATATCACAGTAATGGAACAGCAATTCTAATCTACAATCTGGAAGCATGTGATGAATATCAACTTAACATAGATTTACACTTAAGTAGTACTTGAAGTTAAACAACAAGGAATGTAAATTGCACGTAGAAAATCATACACACCAATAGGATAGTTGAGAATCTCTTCTCAACGTCCATAAATCGGTTAATATAATACACACTTAACTATTCAGACATTTCTACAAACACTTAGACTACATAGTCCAACATACATGATGTATGTTGGTGATAACACACATTTGGACAATTCCTTTCGCCAAGGAGTTGACACACATATAACTAGTATAAGTACACGACAATTAATCATGGCAAACACATGTTCATATTTTATACGTATACGATACTTCCTACATATACATAGAATACGCAAATCACAATAGAACACATATATATATCAAGAACGCAAAATAAACATCACAGTTGGCATGTGAAATTTCATCCATAACAATAATAAATCATTACCCAACATTGAAAGCCTTGAAAACCATAACCTATATGAATATAGTCCGCACCTTAAACCAGAAAAGCACAATAAATCTGATTCAGACGATGAGTCTTCGTCAATGGCGACTAGAAAACCTAAGGCAAGAATAGAAATGAGTTACATCAACACTTAGACAAGTCTAAGCTCTAAAACAGACTAGGGTTTGATTAACTTACCCAAGAATGAACTTAGAATCGCCGGAATAACGATTCAAAAGTGATGGTTTAGGTATGCAGAACAACAGGAAAGAATCTCAAGATGATTCACCAACTTCTCTCTCACTTTCTCTCTCTTTCTTAACTAGGGTTAGGAAATTCGTATGGAAAAGAGAGTGAGGGTTTTAAGGTCTTTATATAGGCCTAACATTGATGAAAATAGCCCCAGGGCCAAGGTATACTTAGGTTATAACCAAATCAGGCCTATTCCGATCCAACGGAACACTTCTGGTGGTCCTTTCTCCACGTGCGGTCGGACTTAAGCTCATTGACCATGGATCTTAGTCAGGCTGAGTTTTCGTACCGATCGGATTTACAGATCAACCGTGGCGAACCACTCTCAATTCAATGGTCACCGAAACTCGATCAGGTCCACCGACACTAGGACATGTCAGGGCCATCTTCCCTGATCAGAGGGTGAAATTGGGTCAGAATCCAACGGTCAGAAAGCTTAGAATCGGTGCGCAAGCGACACGACTCAGATTTCATAAATTGTATTTAATTTCTCAGCTTTCTCACACTCTTTACTCCAGACTCAAGCAAATCGACCCAGGACATCATCTGGACCTTATTTTTGAGGGATGGTCAAGCCCAACAAAACGACCAAAATTGTCTAAGATCGACGCTATTGGACTTTCGACGCGCGGTTTAGGTCCGATATAAAGTTTCCAAGCACTCCCGAGAGCAACTGGATTTAGCGTTGAATCCTAGATTTCAGGGTAACATAGCGTTAACGATTCTACAGGTTTTGAGTCCTACAGATCAAATTTAAAGTAATTGGTACTAATTTCACAAGCAATTGAGTTTAACGCTAATTAACCCACATATAACTTCTAAGGAAAAATAGAGGTAGTACTCGGGTGTTGGCACGAAATTTTTCGGGTCATTACATTTATAAAAGAAAATTTTCCCTGTTTTCTTAAATTTTCCATTTCGATCTTTTTTGGCCCAAATCCATGTCAATGCATGAGAATCATGTATAAACATGGATTTTAAGCAAAATACATGAGGGAAATTACAACATAGATATCATGAACACTATATCACATAATGTATTGTTTGATGAACTACACATGTGCATTCTTGACAAGAGACATATCAGATGCTTGAATCTGAAATATGCAGCTCCAACCCTCCCACATGCAACATCCACCTAAAAGAATGCGCACAATCGTCATGCTTGAGTAATCAATACAGGAATGTACAAGTAAAACCATAAAATCAGAGATGCTCACTGCATTTTCAAGATTTTCTCCATAGTTGACGATTCATTCTAAAGCCCTTCTCCCTCCTCCTTTACCCGGGCTTGGGATCGACAATGCAAGGAGTTGCATTGGCGGAGTTAAAAAAGGGCTTAGGCTCCATTTGGTTTTCAAAAAAAAATGTTTTCATAAATACTAATGTGATGACCAAATGGAGCCTAAGACTATAAATACGTTCAAATATAGAGTACAAAATTCATTCAATATTTAAAAAAATAAAAAAAAAAGTGCCAAATTAGTTCAAAATTAGTTCAAAATGCACACAACAAGTTTAAAATTAGTTCAAAATGCACACAACACATGTTCAATTATACAGTACCAAATTTGTTCAAATTATTGAATTCTCAAAGCCTCTTTCCCCCATTGCACAAATGATCCTGGACCAGCCTCTCCAAGTGTAGATGTGAACCCATCTTCTTTCCACAAAGGAGCGTGAGGTTGTATAACCTCAGTCAGGACAACAACAAAAGCTCCATCCTCCAACGGCTCGCAATGGACAGTTGCATTTGGATTAACTTCATGTACTTAACCACGAGTAACTACACCACGTTTTCCAAAACCAAGCAAGTCGCATCTCTTACCGATATATATAATATCCGGCTACATTTACACATAAAATGACATTGGTATTGTTAACGTTTATAATATAATTGTAAGCTCATTATATTAAAAAATTTATACTTGCATACCGACGATGCCTGAGTAGATTTTACGACTGTTGGTGATGAGAGATTTTGAGTATACTGTCTATCTTTCTGCATATCCACCAATGTTTTCTTCATCTCAACTATATCTTGAGTCATACCATCCAATTTTTTCTTCACCTGAGATAACTCTTAAGTTATGCTCTCTTTTTCTTTTATCACATTCTCTACCTTTGAAGGAGCATGGGCTGACTTCTTCAGTCCTACCTTACTTATTGAGCAACCTAGACCCCGCATTCACCCTCTATTGTCAGAACCAACCAACTGTAAAACATTGTAAATCAAGTTATTAGGATATTCATAATTACCATAAAACTTAAGTAATTTTTAAATTTTATTAGTACCTCGGTAAGGGCATCATCCATCCCGGTCATCCTAGAAGCAGGATTGCTACTATAGAGCTCATCTAGTTTTTCCTGTGAAAAAATACAAATGAATGGAATATAATTCAAAGTTATACATAGGCTTTTCATAAGGGTACTAGTTAGTGGTACGAGGGATGCACTCACAGCAAGGTCAGGATATTGGACAACTTTGTCCTTTCTTGTATGGGCTCTTAAGAAGACTTCACATCTACCTATCTCGACATCAGAGGTAAGATTCTTCTTCATCGCCTTTAGCACATTACATATCATTCAAATACACATCATTAATAGATTTAGATGAATGATAATTCAAATTTAAATTCAATTTTAAACTATAATATCTATTTTTAAATACATACCATCTTATGGCGAGTAACAGCCATGCTGTGCCTCCCAAGACACGCAGGTCCTTTTAGCTTGGCCCGATTGACTTTATTCCTTGCGCTTACCCTCTTGAATTTCTCGGTGGTACGTTGATCCACGAAGGCCCTCCAATCCTCCATAGGGATACCTGAGGGGGCAGGACCATCTCTTACAGCAATAGGATCCTTGTTTGTAATATATTTTGCAGTCAATCTTCTCTTGTAATTCCTCCACGCTTCATTGATGCTTTTTGTAATGTAATCAAGACTTGCAGCCCAACTTTGACCCTCAAACTCATAAAACCGTGACAATCTTTCTGTGACCATATGAATTTTTTCATAAGGCACTTGGCGAAAGTCCAGGTATATGATCGGGATATGAGAACGGGTGAGGACACCGACATGAGATGCAAAGTCTCTGTGATCGGAGTAGTCCTTATTTGGTTGCTCGAATTCATTCGTCTTTAGGACTTTTTTCCTATCAGGTGGCACAAGTAAAGAGACCCCCTGGTAATGCCTCTTTTTTTAGATGAAGAAGAAGCTAACACAATTACATAAAAAGAATAACAGTTATATATACACATCATTGATTACTGTCAATATATAAGGAAAAGGAAATTTACATATATAATTAAGGAGAAGTATCTTATTACCTTTGGTGTTGCTTGAATCTGTACTCCCAAGCACCTGCGTACCCAATACCTCTGGTTGTGAATCCATGTGCCTATTTCTTCCCTAATATGAAAAGATAAGAAAAAAAGCTAATGGTTAAGAAATAATTTAGATCACAGATAAAGTACAAAAAATTCATTATATTATCCAAACCTTGTTTAGATTTCCTCCAATAAATATCATTCTGTTACATGCTTAGAAAATACAAACAAATCAGTAGATTCTCTTTGATCGTTTTCTTTTCTTTATTTTCTCGACCACAACACTGACATCTTTAGATTCATTGAATATCAACTCATTAACCATTGCTAATGAGGTGAGATCAGGTCCTGCATCGGTATTACTTACAGCCTTTAATCGTTCCGATAGAACGCACGTCTCTTCTTCAATAAAAAATTTTTTAGGAACCTCCAAGACCACATGCCAGTCAGGATTTTTTGGATCTCTAGAGTAGAAAACTTGCGTGGCATGCTCTGCAAGAATGAAGGGCTCATCACCAACTTTGTCTAAACTATAAAGACTAGCCAAATTTACTAATCTCAAATTCGCTTCTGCATTAAAAGAAACACCATGATGTGTCACTTTCACCCAATCACACTTAAATAGGACGGGCTTGTACCCTATTCGGTACTCCAATTAGATAATTTTACGAAGAACTCCATAGTAAGGTTGATTTTCATCCACTGTATTGATATCCTTAGCACTTGATCGAAAGGTTGTCATACCCTCTGTCCTAACCCCACTGTTTTAGTTCGTTTTATTCTCCTCATAGTCCTTAGTGACAAAGAGGAAACCATTAATACAATATTTATTGTATTGCATAGAAAAAGCTAGAAGTCCTCTCACAACATCTTTAAATTCATTATCGTCAGATTCAATGAACTCTGTTGCCTCTTCAACCAAGATATGAATTCGTCCTCGCTAAGCACCCTGTTGGTCCTCTTATAGCATCGCTGCAAGAAATCTTTGTGCTTCCTGCGGAATATTCAATAACATTATTATATTAAAATCGCATAAAGTAAGGAAGATATATATATATATATATACATATATATATGAGCTTATTATACATACCATTCCCACTCGTCGTAGTTGGGATGACTCTTCAGTACCCATCTATGAGCTTGTTCGTATTCGATACCCGCTAGGATAACACTTTGACCTGAACCTGCTGGACCAACATCGTCATCATTAGGGTCATCATCAACGATATCTTCCAACTTACGTAGTCCTGGAATGACTTTGTTAAACCATTTTTTCAGCTTTTCCAGTAGGCTTGTTTTCTATTTTCCTTTATATTGGTTGCAGAATATAACTGTCTCCTCTTGGATGTACTGCTCTGCAATACAACCCTCAAGTCGTGTCTTGTTACGGACATAGGCCTTGAATGTCTTCATGAACCTGACAAAGTTAATGATACATTATATATACATGCAAATGTAGATGTTAAGCTGGTTTATTCTTATTAAGCTCACAGCATACCTTTCGAATGGATACATCCATCGATAGTATACAGGACCACATATGCGAGCCTCGTAAGCCAAATGGATCGACAAATGCGTCATAATGACAAATATCGATGGCGGGCATATAGTCTCAAGCTGACATAACATCCTAGCCATGCCCCTCTCGAGAGTAAGGAGTGTTTGAAGGTCTACGGTTGTCAAGCACAAGGCATTAAAGAAGGTGCAAAAGCTTGTAATTATAGGACGAATGACCTTTCCATCCCTGAATGCATGTTGGATGAGAACTGGGACCAGATGTTGCATCAACACATGGTAAGAATGAGACTTCATTCCCTTTAAATCCACGCAATCTTCCTTTACGATGGTCCTCCAATTCGCACTAAAACCGATCGGAACACGCAGCTCATGCAAAGTCTGGATGAAAAGTTTTTTCTCTTCTTTTCTTAGACAGAAAGGACTTTGTTTCTGAATCACCTTGCCATTGTTCTTTTTCAGCCATAGACGCTTCTTAATTCCCAATTGTTTCAGGTCCCTACGTGCATTAGCATCATCCTTGGTTTTGTCAGACATGTTCAACATCAAGGCAACAAGGATTTCACATATATTTTTCTCAATATGTATGACATCAAGGTTGTGATACACGGGAATATCTTTTCAATACTCCAGATCAAATAATATAGACCGTTTGAAGAACCACGGTGATTCAACATCATCCGCTAGCTCTTGTCGGCCTCCATCAATACCCCTTATATTACTCTTCCCAGTCTTCCCACTGCATATTCAAGTTCGCGGTTTGTCTTTTGACCTCAATCCCATCCAGACGGATCGGTTGACGTCGTATCTCCACCTTCTTATTAAACATGCCAGCACTTGTGTCCTTCCTAGCCTGTTCTGACATTAGCAACCATCGTCTGTGGCCCATGTAAACATGTTTCTTTCCATATTGGAGTCGCAAAGAATCTGTGTTAGGACCACATACAGGACAACCATACTTACCCTTTGTCCTACAACCAGAAACGTTACCATATGCTGGAAAGTCATGGATTGTCTAAAGCAGAACGACACGCATGTTGAATTTATTTTCATGGTATGTATCAAACGTCATGACCCCTTCTCGCCATAACTTTTGCAATTCATCAATCAATGGTTGTAAATAAACGTCAATATCCTTTCCTGGTTGTTGCGGTCCCTCAATGAGCAAAGTCAACATAGTAAACTGAGGTTTTATGCAAAGCTTTGGTGGAAGGTTGTACGTCACACACATAACGGGCCATGAACTATGCGACATACTGAAAGTGTCGAATGGGTTAACCCATCTGTAGCCAAACCCAATCGAACATTGCGAGGCTCAGCTGAAAAATCTATATACTTGTCATCAAGATTCTTCCATGCAATAGAATCAGCCGGATGCTCCATCTTTTCATGTTGAAATTTTCTGGTTGAGTGCTAAGACATTTCTTTTGCCAACCATGGCACACTGAACATTCTTTATAGCCTTGGTGTTAATGAAAAATATCTTAACACCTTCCTAGGTATTGTAGATTATTTTTTCTCAGAATCCATTTCAATCTTGTACCTAGAAGTTTTACAATTTAGACAAATGGTTTTCATCTCGTTCTCTCTCCAGTATAAGATGTAGTCATTTGGACAAGCATGGATTTTCACATAATCAATACCCAACTTTGTAATGATCTTCTTCGCTTGGTAGGTATTAGTTAGGGCCTTGTTACCGGAAGGTAACACCTTCTTTAGTAGTTGAAGGAGCTCTGTAAAGCTTTTTTCACTCCATCCATGATTTACCTTTAATTTGAAAAGCTGTATAATGAAAGTCAGCACGGTGAAATCTTGGGCCCCAGGGTATAGCTCAGCCATTGCGTCTCGTAGATTTGCTTCAAACTCATTAGTTTCATTTTCTCCAAAGACGCCTTCAACTATAGGGGTCACATTGTGCTCATCCTATACAACTTCATCTAGGTTATTACCACCAAGTTCTTGAACGATCACGTTGTGAACCTCATTTAAGTTCGAGACACTATGGTATTGTTGGGAACTTGATTCACGTACTGTACACTTAGGTGATACATGCTCCCCATGCATATTCCAAACCCTATAGCTTGGGTCGAATCCATTTTTCATTAGATGTATTTCCATATCATCATAAGAAACCGAAAAACATACACATCTACAAGTGGTGCATGGACAAGGAACGAATTCTCTACCAGGAAGGTTTTCTTATGCAAACTTTGAAAAACTTTTGATTCCAGAAAGAAAACGTAGGTCTGGGAAACTTAGTGTCATCCACTCCCTATTCATTACAGCTAAATCTTGATTAACTAACGGGTCCATTTTCAACCTGCACCTTACCAAAAATTAAAGTTGGAAATTAACCTAATGCACCATCCTCCTCAAAAGTTGGAAGTGAAGGAAGTGTTATCAGATGATTGGACCCATAAAGATATTATCTACCAAATACAATGTATTAAGGAGTTTGCAATCATTTTATTTTTACAATAAATTAATAATGTAATTTATAAGTAAAATCTTAAACCACTTGCATAGATGAAAAGTCTCGCATGTAATTCTAATATATCAAGCTAAATGATGGATCGTACCAGTTAAAGACTTCACCACACAAGGGCAATGGAATGCTTACAAAGACCTAGGATGAAGAAACCACACAAATATCAGCTCTATCCAAAATTTCTTCAACCCACATTAAGTTTTAATGGTGAATTACCACTGTTTCCTGTGCATTGAATCCATTCATATAGTATTGACTCATCATGATGAAAAAAAACTACCCAAAAATTGTATTATTCCGAGACTGAAGTGGACCATACGGTGTATATTTAGAATTTTTAGGTATAATTTTATAAGTGGCCAGACTAGGAGTTGAAACAGCTTGATTTTTTGAATAAAAGCCAAAAATGTTTACCCCCAAGCTAGTAAAAGAAACCCAAGGTACCTAGGCGGGGTACCTAGGCATGTTCCAATTTTCTCTCTTCTTCCTTTCTATTGCATCATCACACCCTTCTTTTCTTTTTCTTTTTCTATCAAGACTCATTATAACAGGCCAATAGTCTTACCATCCAGTGCGAACAAAAAATAAATCATCCGCAGTTATAGACACTGAGAAAGATTTCTTTTGAGGATTTTCATTTAAAAGGTTTATAACTCTGTAGGGGCCGTTTGAATGCCTTTTACTTCTTTAAAATGTAAAAAATTCAAAGTAGGGCTGAAAGTCGGGTCAGATTGGTCAGGTGGATACATGCTAATATTTTTGTTATTAAATTAATCTGTTATATTTCAATACCTGTCTTATTTTTTATACTTATGATTTTATTAATTATATATTCATTTATTTACAGTAAAAAAGCTTCATTTTTTCTAAACAAACAAGGTAAAATACAGGACAACTACTCCTTTAGAAGTTATGTTGTGTAGCATGCAATTTATTTGGGAGAGAGAAATCTGACATACTTTGTTAGCTTAAGTCATCTGAAATGGCATGGACCAATGAGACCCTATGAGGTCAGGAAGGGCTTATATATTTATAGATCACCATTACAAGTAATTAGGAGATGGAGAGATTCAATACAATTACAGCATGCCTGAAGCCAGATCATTTTATATAGCTGGGGATACAAGGAAGAAATCCGGATAAAAAATATTTAGAGTGGAGAATTATCAAAAAAATAAAAATAAAAATTCTTCCTATTAAGAATATCAATATTGAGACATAAGAATTTCATGTGCCGTCAAGAAAGACAATCCGCACTCAATTATAATTTATATATCGATCGGGTTTGGGCAACTTGATACCTCAACCTGAGCCAGACACAAGTTTTATCAGGTTGCTGTTTATGTACCCAAGCTTGAGACCAAACCCAATACATCTTGCCTGAGCCCAACCTAATGTCAGGACTTTCAGCCCTAGTTACAAAAAAGTGAGTTAGGATGATGCAGCAGCTAATAAGTTCTCTAGTTACACTAAAGGGATGCCCTAAAACCCTCTCTTCATCATTTTTTTTAATATAATGTATTTTATATCTGGCAAGGCTTTAGATGGCACTGGTATAGCCATGTGGCGGCTACTGGTTAGTGCCCTGTGAGGCAGACCATCTTGTAGGTGTTTTGGACCACACCATAGGGAAACAGTAGTAATTGAATGTCCACCATTAAAAACCTCCAGCCCACTGTAATGTTTGGTTGACATCCAACTTGTTGATTAGGTCATAAGGACTTGATGAAGGGAAAAAACAAATATCAATTTGATCTAAAACTTTCAAGGCAGCCAAGTTTAATTATAATGGTGGACATTCAATTAACATTGTTTCATGTCATATAGGTCACTTGAGCTTTACACCAGTGTTTAAAAATTAGTTTTCAGGGCGTCCTATTTGCAATGCATTTCTGGCGTTGTATTAAGTTTATACGGTTTCGCATTGGCCAATATGAACCATACTAGACAGGCCAATACGGTTCGCATTGGCCCTCAGTAGTAACCATCAACCCATCAAATGGGCCATACCCAAAAATCCCCTCAATACAAGCCCTCCCATTACAGCAGTGGTTTGTATTCAGCTTTAATGGTGGGCATTCAATCACCACAGTGGTGAAATCCCATGACGTGCATGTGTAGGGTGTGTGTGAGGGTGGCGTGAGTGTGTGGGGGTGTGTGTGCGTGTATAAAAAAAATCACCACAGATTTCAGAAACAGAGAGAGAGAGAGAAAGAGAGAAACTTACCGTCCTTCTTTTTCTTCTCCTTCTCCTTCTTCTTCTCCTTCTTGCCGTGAAAGGGGGTTTTGACAACAAAGATAGGGGAATGCGGCCAATAGACAGGGAGAGAGGGTGAGGGAGAGCAGGAGATCGAGAGAGGGCAAGGGAAAGAGAGAGGCTGAGTGCAAGAGAGAGATGGAGAGAGAGATGCAGAGATGGGTTTTCGTCTGCCTACGCACGGGAGAAAATGGTGGACGGAAAGGTTCTGAGGGCCTTTTGGAAGCTGGATTGTGTACTGAGTAACGCAGTACGCTTAAGCGTACTGACTAAACTCTGTGGGTCCCACAGTCATTCGTAATTTTTATCCACTCCGTTCATACATTTTAGAAGATAATTTTAGGTCTTTAGCCTAAAAATGAAGCATATCCAAATCTCATATGGACCACACCACCGGAAACAGTGTGAATTCAACATATACCATTGAAAATTTCGTGGGGGCCATAGAAGTTTTAGATCAATATGATATTTGTGCTTTCACTTCTTACATGTCTTTGTGATATTATGAACAGGTTGGATGACAAATGAACATCATTGTGGGCCATAGAATGTTTCAACAGTGGAAATCATTATTCACATGGTTTCCTATGGTATGTATCCACTTGAGTTTTAGATATACCTCAATTTTGGTATCAACCACTAAAATGATCTGAAAAAATGGATGGACGGAGCGGATACGATAATTGCATTAACGGTGGGCCCAACTGAGTGTACTCAATACTATAAGAGCGTACAACTCAGTACGCAACTCCACTAAGGGAGTTTCTCAAAGGCGCGTGACGGACGGCCCTCTGGGAGTTGATTTTTAGGACTGTAGGGCCCACTGGATATGTATTTTATATATCCACTCTGTCCATTAATTTTACATTATTATTTTAAATGCTGATACAAAAAATGAATCAAAACGAATCTGTAAGGAAACCACACAACATATTAACAGTAGATATTTAATTTTTATTATTTCTTATGGTGTGGTCCACTTAAACATTTAATTTATATAATTTTTGATCTCATCTACTAAAATTATATATTAGAATTAATGGGCGGCTTAGATGACCCCATGGAGCCCCATAAGCACCATCTATGTTTAATACAGTTTAGGAGAGGAGTCACGTTTTAAATACAGATCAGCTAGGATTTAGCTACGGATTTAATCCGTAGCTAAATTTGCTACAGATTTATTCCATAACTAAATGTTTTCAACTTCCATAGCCTTTGCTCAATTTTTTGGTAGTGGCATCGGATCTGATCGTTCATAATAATTGCTATCTGATCTTGGTTGCGCGACCCACGTAATGGGAAAGTCAGTTCTGCGACCCACGCAATGGAGGAAATCTGTTGTGCGACCCGCGCAATGGAGGAAATCAGTTGTGCGACCCGCACAACCAATTTATAGGTTGCACGATTCGCGCAACAATCTAACTAAGACACTTGATCTTCCCCTTTCTTTCTCATTTCTTCACTTCATTTCTAATTTTCTACCCCTTTTAATTTCTCTTCATTATTTTATGCTCCAACAGATGCCCCCTTGATCCATTCTTTGTTCTTTTGAATCAAAGGATTAGGATCAACTTTCTCAAATTTCTGGCCTTACTAAAGTCGTTGCATGACCCGCGCAATGAGCACCTGAGTACTGTATTCGGCCTTTTTTCTTATAAATAACTGGTCTTAGTTCATTCTCTCACTTCCCATTTCCTACAGTGAAGCTCTGCTTCTCTATTTCTTCCCCGCGCAACAGCATCTGGTTGCACGACTCGGGCAACAGACATCCTGTTTGTGCAAGGCATAAACCCATTGCACGAGTCCGCACAATGAACTTTGGTTGCGTGACCTGTGCAACTGATCGTTTGGCCATTTTTCCAAACTTAGCCAATTTTCTCTGCCATGCATCGCTCTTAAGCCCCTTTTCTAAAAAGAAAGAGCCACCCATCCTCTTCGAAATTCGAACAACCTCTTCGCCGCTCCTGAAAACACGTAGAAGTACACGAAGAAACTTTGGATCTACATAACCCCTTCACTGACGATCAAACTATTATTCCCATTAATTTGCAACGTTATTGGTCAATTCTGCACAATGAACCTTTTAATCGTCGAAATATCTTTGTCTCTATAGACAATTGGGTCAGGAAAGAACCGAGGATCTTGACGAGATATTTGGAAGAAAACGGACCCCATCAAAGAGCAGGCAGAATTCATAAGATGAGATTTTTGCGTCTATATTATGATCCTCAACAACCTTTCCCCACTCATTATTTTGAGATAGCTCAACAACTGTTCTTCTCTAAGAGATTACCTTGAAATACGGAGAACTTCTTGGCTATAAGACACCTGCCTCTTCGTGATTTCTATAGTGCCTGGGCACATGTTGTTGTTCAGAAACATACTGCCATTTTGGAGCAGATTACTCTTTCTAATGCAATCATAGCCACATATGAACATTTTCATGCAGATGCTACTATCTTCAGATGCTTTCTCAACCATTGGTCTCCGATTACTAATTCATTTCACCTTCCTTTGGGTGAAATGAGCATTACCCTATGGGATCTTGTAAGTGTTATGGTTTGTATCCTCCTTTGGTTGTTAAATTTTTGTGGTGCCAAAAACACAATCTGTGTCTTGTGTAGCATATTGTGTTATATGTTCAAGACACTACATCACTTTGCTTCAAGTCAAGAACGAAGAACTACTTCAATCCATGCTAGTATAAGCTACATCAAAAGAAGCGATCTTGTTCAAAGACTCAGTGTATACAATTCAAGATGAAGTGTAATTCAAGCTCTAGAAGATCTCAAGTTCAATGCTACATCAAGTACAGAGATCTCAAGTTGTACAATCTTTAAAGGTCAACTATCATCTGAAGAACTGAAGTCTCAATGTTCATACCTCACTTTCAAGGTATGATTGACCTTAGATTGACCTTAGGGTAGGTCATTCTGGATATATAATTCAAATTGAATCTATTTACATGTAATTAGTCTGTTCTAAGATTAGTCTTGAACCCTGTTCGACTAGTCCTAGCACTAGCTCGACCAGTCCAAGAAATTTCAGGACCAGTCCTAAGTTGTTGTAATTTTTTGGAATTTTTTGGTTGAGCTACGACTAGTCCTGGAGACTGTTCGACCGGTCGTAGGAACAGTGTCAACTCCAACCTGGACTAGTCATAGAGATATGACTCAAACTACAGCAACCATTTTTGGTGTCTCACGACCGGTCGTGGACTACCTTTGACCAGTCGTAGAACGGTCTAATCCGATCGCACTTAAAATTTCAAAAATTTATTTCATCTACGACCAGTCGTGAAGTACTCAGGACCAGTCATAGACATGATTTCTGCAACTATAAATAGACGATGAATTTCAGAGTTTGATAATCCAATTCAAGTAAAATCAAGGCATCACTCTGAGATAAGTTTGTGTTCAATTTTAAGCTACATTGTGCTTATTTAATATTCTCTTTTGTTAGCTTCATTAATTTGATTTTGTTTCTACATTCCAATCTAAATTAAAAAGAGGAATTGTTGTATTCCTTCTTCTTGGAATCAAAATCAAATAGAGCTACGCCAATTTGGTTTAATTTAAAGTCAATTAGAACCTAGAACCATTTTAAAGTGAGTATTGGACATTAAACTTCTATATTCGAACTTCTACTCTGGTTGGTTCTTTCGGGCTGCTTCAAACAAAAGGAGAAATCCAGGTATTTTACATTATTGTAATTTACATTCTTTTTGGTTTCTTTTGGGATTCATCAGAAAAATCTCATTGTGTTGGTTATCTGAGGAGAGCCAGAAAACTCAGAAAGAGGGGTTTTTGAATTGTGTAAGCCCATTGAAAGACACAATTGTGAAGGTTTTAGGTAAACCTGTGAAACATATTTTGATAGTGAACACTGATATCCCCTGTGTGAGGATATTAGGAATGGAGTAGCAAGTTGTGTGGCTATTTTATTACAGTTGGTGAACACACAGGCGAACCACTATAACTCTGTGTTTTGTGGATGTGTGATTTATTTTTCCTATCTTTTATCATTCAAATTTGTGGAATGTATGTGTGGATGTGAATGTTGTAATATTTACATTTCAAGCACAGTGGGGAATGTTGTAATAATTTAGATTTAAATTCTTACAATTTATTTCAATTCCATGCTATTTATTCATGCCTTTTCAGTTTGAGTTTTTGATACAAAGAACGTTCTAATAATAAGGTTGTCCTGCCATAAACCCTTGGTTTTTATGGTGTAAGGTTGTCCTTATAACAGCATTTGTATCAACCTCTCAATACTTATTTATTGAGGTAGCTTTTCATTTCAGCATTGTGAATTGATTTCCTTTATTTGGCTATCTTATTATTAAATTCCGCTATAATTATTTTAAATTTGGCATAGTCCTATTCACCTCCCCCCCCCCTCTAGGACATATTGCTTGGCCTTTTCGAGTGGTATCAGAGCTTAATAACTCATTTTTAATTCTTTACTCTTGGATTCATTTCTTGAGCTAACGATCTAAACTATATATAAGATGTCAAATTTTGATAGCCTTTCAGTCACTAGGCCTACACCATTTGACGGCTCCAACTATGCCTATTGGAAAGCCAGGATAAGGATTTTCCTCAAATCAATGGATGAGAGTGTGTGGCAAGCCATAATGACTGAATGGACCCCTCCTACCATGGAGTAACTGGTGTCAATGGTTCAAAATCAATAAAAATTTTACTGTATTTCTCATGGACCACTCTTCAGAAAAATGAGAGTAGTGCCAATGCAAAAGCACTAAATGCAATTACTTGCGCACTATCACCAGATGAATTCAAAAGGATTATATCCTGTGATACTGCAAAGCAAGCTTGGGATATTTTAGAAATGACACACGAGGGTACAACAATTGTCAAGAAATCTAAAGTCCAACTCCTCACAACCAAATTTGAGGAAATACATATGGAAGAAAATGAAATGTTTATGGACTTTTATACAAGATTAAATGACATTATAAACTCTATGTAGGGTCTTGGCGATAAAATCCCAGAAAGTAAAGTATGTGCAAAGATACTACGCTCACTTCCTGAACGGTTCAATTCTAAGGTAACTGCAATCTAGGAACTTCGTGATACGGACAATATGAGGGTAGAAGAACTAGTTGGGTCTTTACAAACTTATGAATTAAATTTTAAAGCTCCTAAAGGCAAATCTATCGCTCTTAAATCTTTTAAATGTATTTCTCAAGAAAATTCTGATTTAGAAAATTCTGAAGATGATATGGCGCTTTTAGCAAAAAAGTTTTACAAGATTTTCAAAAGTAAAAAAAGGGTTGATTTTCAAAAATCAAATGATAAGAAAATATCTAAAACTAAAACCTGAAAATCTTTAAAAGATAGTCAATGTTACAACTGCCAAGAGTACGGGCATTTAGCAAACAAGTGTCCTAAAAAGGACAAACCCAAAAAGAAGGGTTTGTTGGCTACTTGGGATGAATCCTCTGATTCTGAAGCCTCTTCTGAATCAGAAGATTCTGAAATCGAGTCGGGCAATGAAGTTAAAGCCCCTATGACTCTAGCTAACTTCACTTTTTCAGATAACGATGATTCAACAAGTGAAGAAAATCTGAATAGTAATTGTGAAAATGAAGATGATCTTCAAGATGCTTACAATGCCTTATACAAGGAAAGTTGTAAAATTGTTGTCAAACTTAAACTTCAAGAAGAAAAATTTTCAAAGCTTAAAGAAAATTTTGAGTCTCTTGTTTTAGAAAAATCCCATATTTCAAATTGCTTTGAAAAGTCTAAATGTGATTTAGAATTTAAAACCTCCCTAGTTGAAAAACTTAAATCTGAAAATGATAAACTTAAGCTTGAAAACTCTTCTCTTTTGAGTTTAAAGGATACATGGAGGTATGCCCAAGGAGATCCAAAGTTTGAAAAACTTCTATCCAGATCTAGAAAATGTGGCGACAGATCCGGGTTGGGCTATGATAAGAATATACCTTCTAAACAGAAGAATACTCCTCCTAAATTTGTGAAAGGAGAAACCTCTAACTCAAAAGGGAAAAGTATTTATCAAAGTCTTTCTAAAAATGCTAAAACCTTTCAAAAACCTAAAAGAAATTATGTCAACTATAAAATACAAAACCAAAACCCTTTAGCTGAAAAAATAGTTGATTTGCTTAAGGAGCTGTTAAAATCTAACTCAGTAGGTCACTCGTACATCAATTACAAATACAAGAATACCAACTATACTCCTAAACCCAAAACAATTATGAAATGGGTTCCTAAGGTTACTTGCTTGGTTGCCCACACTTCTTTCAAAGCTACAAGCGATTCAAAGTGGTACCTTGATAGTGGGTGCTCAAGGCATATGGAAGGCGATAAGGCTTTATTCACCGATCTTAAAGATATGACTGATGGGTCAGTCACATTTGGTGATGGTAGCAACTGTAAGATTATTGGCCAAGGTATTCTTCAACTCTATAACCTCTCCTTATTTAAGAATATTTTATATGTTGAGGGGCTAAAACACAACCTGTTAAGCATATCTCAAATATGTGATAACAATCATAGCATGAAATTTTCTAATAAAGGTTGTGAAATCTTAAACAAAAAGGGTTCTGTAATATTAACTAGTCGCAAGACTTCTGAAAACTACTATATTATAAGCAATGATGGCTCATCTAATCAATCGTGCTACATTGTCCATACCGATGAAACAGAATTATGGCATAAACGACTTGGACATGTACACTACCGTAATTTATACAGATTGAACAAGAGAGAACTAATAAGAGGTCTACCTAAATTACAAAAAGTATACAAAATATGTGGTGAATGCCAGATTGGCAAACAAACAAGGAGCTCTCACAAAAAGGTGAACTCCAATGCTACATCAAGGCCACTCGAGCTTCTCCATATGGATCTTATAGGACCAACCAGGAGGGAGAGTCAAGGTGGCAAAAAATACATACTGGTAATCGTGGATGATTATACCAGATTCACTTGGGTAGCTTTTTTAAGAGATAAATCAGAAACCCATGTTGAAGTAAAAAGAGTTCTCAAACGAATCCAAACTGAAAAAGGTTCTCAAGTTTGTAAGATCCTTAGTGATATGAATCTGAGTTCGAGAATAGCAGTTTTGAGAAATTCTGTAGCGATCAAGGAATATCGCATGAATTCTCTGTGCCCAAAACACCACAACAAAATAGAATTGTGGAGAAGAAAAATAGAGTGCTTCATGAAATGGGAAATGTAATGTTAAATAGTATGAAGCTCCCTAAAAACCTTTGGGCTGAAGCTGTAAATACTGCTTGTTTTATAATTAACCAGGTTTATATAAGTAAGTCAAATAACAAAACTGCTTATGAAATGTGGTTCAATAAGAAGCCTACTGTCAAATACTTTCAACTTTTTGGTAGCAAGTGCTATATTTTACGTGACCGTGAAAATCTAGAAAAGTTTGACACTAAAAGTGATGAAGGGATCTTTTTAGGATATTCTTTAAACAGTCACGCATATCGCATACTAAACAAGAGGACTGGTGTGATTCAAGAATCTATTAATGTGGTCATAGACGATCACTTGAATACACCTACCCCAAGTTCAGATAATGATGAAGTTCTATTAATCAACAAACCAGATACTTCATCAAATCAAACTACTACTGAACAGAGGACTGTTAAAGATCATCCAACTACTCAAATTCTTGGAAACCCTCTCACTGGTGTACGCACTCGTAGACAACTAGAAGATATGTGTAATTACATGTGCTTTACATCCCAGATAGAACCGGCTAACGTAAAAGAAGTACTTACTGACAAGAACTGGATAGTAGCTATGCAAGAAGAACTTAACCAATTTGTGAGTACCGATGTTTGGTATCTTGTTCCTAGACCCAAAGATAAACATATTATAAGAACTAAATGGATTTTCAAAAATAAGTCTGATGAACTTGTAATATAATTCGAAACAAGGCTAGACTGGTTGTACAAGGGTACACTCAAATTGAAGGTATTGATTATGATGAAACCTTTGCCCCAGTAGCTCGTCTTGAATCAATCAGACTATTCATATCCATTGCTTGCTATAGAAAATTCAAAATTTATCAAATGGATGTGAAGAGTGCCTTCTTAAATGGTGATCTACATGAAGAAGTGTATGTTGAACAACCAATGGGTTTTGAAGACCCTATGAACACTGATCATGTGTATCGCCTTAAAAAGGCTCTCTACGGTTCAAAACAAGCTCCCAGGGCATGGTATAAAAAATTGAATAAGTTTTTACTAAGTCATAAATTTCAAATGGGAAGTATAGATAAGACTCTTTTTGTTAAAAAACATAACAATGATATCTTAATGGTTTAGATCTATGTTGATGATATTATTTATGGATCTACCTATACTAACATGACTGTTGAGTTTGCAGATTTAATGAAATCTAAGTTCAAAATGAGCATGGTTGGGGAATTAAACTATTTCCTAGGGTTGTAAGTAAAATAACAACCTGATGGCATTTTCATTTCTCAAACCAAATATGCTCTGAACTTAATCAAAAATTTCAGATTTGAGAATGGTAAGAATTTTGATACTCCTATGAGTACAACTTTAAGACTCTCAAAGGACTCTACAGGTAAATGTGTGGATCCTAAATTATATCGCAGTATGATTGGTAGTTTACTTTATCTAACTGCAAGTAAACCTGATATTGCTTTTAATGTTGGTATTTGCGCTAAATATCAATCTGATCCTAATGAGTCACATCTAACTGTTGTTAAACGAATTATTCGATATGTCACAAGTACTGTTAATTTGGGTCTCTGATATCCATATGATACTAGTGTTCAATTGGCTGGGTACTCTAATGCTGATTGGGCTGGGAATATCGATAACGGAAAATCAACCAGTGGTGGTTGTTTTTATATTGGAAATTGTTTGGTTTCTTGGTTTAGCAAGAAGCAAAGTTCTATATCGCTCTCAACTGCTGAGGCTGAATACATTGCAGTAGGAAATGCATGTACTCAGCTTGTTTGGATGAAACGTATGTTAAGCGATTATGGAATTGCATAGGAATTAATGATATTATATTGTGATAATTCCAGTGCAATAAATATTTCTAAAAATCCAATCCAGCATTCACGTACCAAGCACATCAACATTAGGTATCATTACATTCGTGAATTAATGGAAGAAAAGCTGATTTCTTTTACATTCCTATTGAGACTCAACTTGATCACATTTTCAGTAAACCACTCGACAAAAGCAAGTTTAATAAATTAAAATGTGATCTTGGTATGTGGAATCTAAATTAAATATTCATGCATATATGTATCATAATGTAAATATATTTAATAATTTATTAGTTTAAATTTTAAATTTTTATGAAAAATGTATATTTATATTGGTACATGACCAGTCGAGGACGTGCTCGACCGGTCATGGTATGACCGATCGTGGATGGGCCAAGACCGGTCGTGGAGCGCACTGATCTCTTTTATTTGGGGAAAAATGTTTTCGTCTTCATTTCTTCCTCCTTCTCCAATGGGTGTGGCACGACTAGTCATACCCAACTGCTTCATTCTTCAAGGTAAGTGCATCATTTCAGTTTTCCATGTAGATTTATGCTCTATTCACTCCATTTTCTTCCTTGGAGTGGTTGATTTCAAGTTCTCTTGATGATTTTGGGGTTTTCTACTCTCAAATCTGATTTTTATAAACCCCACTCTATCCTTTTTGCATCTTCTTGATTCTTTGAGTTTCTTCATGCAAATGGATGCTAGAGGAAAAAAGAAAATATCATGTGGTCCATCATCTTCTAGATCAACTCCCATCTCTCGGCGCCATCTTCGATCACCCGAAGATTATCCCTCACATGTGCGGGATTTGCGTATGCGCAATGTCATTGTTGAACGTCCTGTTGATCTTAAGCACATTGCTCCTTTTGATATCCTTCCACTCCTCCAAGCTGTAGGATGGGCTAACATCTTACATTGGGGTGGGCCTACATACCAATCTATTGCTCAGGCCATGTTTGCATGCATCTCTGAATTTTCATCTAAAAATTTAACATTTAAAATTGATGTCAGAGAAGGTCCATTTGATGTAGACTGTCATCTGATATCTGGCCTTATGGACATACCTGTCAATGATGAGGGTATTCTTATTCATACTTTAACTGAAAAACCCTTAGAATCTGAAAAATGCATGTTCACTAGAGATCTCTGTAATATGGATGTGCAATGAACACATAAAGGGAATGCGCTCCCCTCAAAGTATTTGTTACCCAAATACAAGGTTCTCCATAGAATTTTTATTTTAAACCTGTATCCTCGTTCAGGTAACAAAACTGAACTGACTGCGTTTATGATTCAGATTTTGCATTCTATTATCTCTAGTACTAAAGTCTGTCTGCCTTCTTTAATATGTCATTTCATCATTCAGTTTTGTCTCCATCCAGCTCATAGTGATATTCCGTTTGCTTATCCTATGACTATGTTAGCCATTAACATGCAAGTTGCTATGCTTATTGGAGAGGCTCCTATCCATCATCTTATTTTTAACAATTCTAATATAAACAAGATGAAATTGGAATTGGCTCCTAACCAAGTGGATGTTGGTGTTGGTGGAGCTGAAGCTAAAAATTCAGATGAGGCAGATGATCTTCCTCCTGATGATGTTAATATGGATGATATCTTTGATGAGCTTGAATTTGATTCTACTAATGATCTGGATTACGTGCCATCTGATTTTGATGCTCGTCTTCGTGCTCTTGAGGAGAAGGTTGAAAATCTGAATGTTGCCCATGATCTATGGTTTAAATATATGCGCAAGTATCTTAGGCACTTAAATAAGGGCCTTCATCGACTTGATCCTACTATTTCTGCTCCTTCATCTAGATCTGATTGAGTGTTTTATCCTTTGGTCTGTATTAACTTTAATACTATTTTACCTTGTGTTGGTGTGTGAACTTTATTTGGTTTGCTAACGTTGGTTTAAAATGTTTAATGGTTTGTGGACTTTTAACTTGATTATATCTTGAGTAGTTCATCTCTTTATTACTCTTCTGTTTCTTATTCTATTCCATTTATGTGCTTCCTTTGTCATATTGTGACAAAAAGGGGGAGAAGATTTAGTTTGAACTGTTTGGAATGGATATGGGGTAGTAGCATTAGTTTTGTGGATATATATATATGTGTGTGTGTGTGTGTGTGTGTGTGTGTGTGTTTGTGTGTGTGTGTGTGCACATGTGCGCTAGTCAGGGGGAGTAAATAAGGGGTGCTGAATTGTTTGTGCTAATTAATGACAACGGTGCATGATTCTTTAACCAGGCTGTAACTGGTTTTCTTATATAACTGGTGCATAATTCATTGTTGAGCATGTTGTGCTTCTCTTATTTTTATTGAAGTGTGTTTTGTCACAAATTTGACAAAGGGAGAGATTGTAAGTGCTATGGTTTGTATCCTACTTTGGTTGTCAAATTTTTGTGATGCCAAAAACACAATCTGTGTCTTGTGTAGCATGTTGTGTTATATGTTCAAGACTCTACATCGCTTTGCTTCAAGTCAAAAACAAAGAACTACTTTAATCCATGCTAGTATAAGCTACATCAAAAGAAGCGATCTTGTTCAAAGACTCAATGTATACAATTCAAGATGAAGTGTAATTCAAGCTCTAGAAGATCTCAAGTTCAATGCTACATCAAGTATAGAGATCTCAAGTTTTACAATCTTCAAAGGTCAACTATCATCTGAAGAACTGAAGTCTCAGTGTTCATACCTCACTTCCAAGGTATGATTGACCTTAGATTGACCTTAGGGTAGGTCATTCTGGATACATAATTCAAATTGAATCTATTTACATGCAATTGGTCTGTTTTAAAACTAGTCCTGAACCCTGTTCAACTAGTCCTAGCATTGGCTCGACCAGTCCAAGAAATTTCAAGACCAGTCCTAAGTTGTTGCAATTTTTTAGAATTTTTTGATTGAACTACGACCAGTCCTGAAGACTGTTTGATTGGTCGTAGGAACAGTGTCGACTCCAACCTGGACTAGTCGTGGAGATACGACTCAAACTACAGCAACCATTTTTTATGTCTCATGACCGGTCTTAAGGTGTTCACGACCAGTCATGGGAGGCACACGACCGGTCGTGGACTACCTTCGACCAGTCGTGGAACAGCCTGATCCTATCGCGCTTAAAATTTCAAAAAAATTGTTTCATCTACGACCAGTCGTAGATACGATTTCTGTAACTATAAATAGACGACGAATTTCAGAGTTTGATAATCCAATTAGAGTAAAATCAAGGCATCACTCTAAGATAAGTTAGCTTTATTAATTTGATTTTGTTTCTACATTCCAATCTGAATTGAAAAGAGAAATTGTTGTATTCCTTCTTCTTCAAATCAAAATCAAATAGAGCTACGTCCAATTTGGTTTAATTTAAAACAATTAGAACCTAGAACCATTTTAAAGTGAGTATTGGACATTGAACTTCTATATTCGAACTTTTACTCCGATTGGTTCCTTCGGGCTGCTTCAAACAAAAGGAGAAATCCAGGTATTTTACATTATTGTAATTTACATTCCTTTTGATTTCTTTTGGGATTCGCCAGAAAAATCTCATTGTGTTGGTTATATGAGGAGAGCCAGAAAACTTAAAAAGAGGGGTTTTTGAATTGTGTAAGCCCATTGAAAGACACAATTGTGACGGTTTTAGGTGAACCTGTGAAACCTATTTTGATAGTGAACGTTGATATCCCCTGTGTGAGGATATTAGGAGTAGAGTAGCAAGCTGTGTAGCTATTTTATAACAGTTGGTGAACACACAGGCGAACCACTAGAACTCTTTGTGTTTTGTGGATGTGTGATTTATTTTTCCTATCTTTTATCATTCGAATTTGTGGAATGTATGTGTGGATGTGAATGTTGTAATATTTACATTTCAAGCACAATGGGGAATGTTGTAATAATTTAGATTTAAATTCTTGCAATTTATTTCAATTCCATGCTATTTATTCATGCCTTTTCAATTTGAGTTTTTGATACAAAGAACGTTCTAATAATAAGGTTGTCCTACCATAAACCCTTGGTTTTTATGGTGTAAGGTTATCCTTAGAATAGCATTTGTATCAACCTCTCAATACTTGTTTATTGAGGTAGCTTTTCATTTCAGCATTGTGAATTGATTTCCTTTATTTGGCTACTTATTATTAAATTCCGCTGTAATTATTTTAAATTTGGCATAGTCCTATTCAACCCCCCCCCCCCCCCCCCCTAGGACATATAGCTTGGCCTTTTCAAATATACTTTGCATAGCGGGTCTTCCCATCATGGGCAACATTTTTTATGCATATGTGACTTCTAATGGGGAACTTGCTCTAGCATCTATGGGAGGAGATACATCCAAGATTTCCAGAACCACCCTTGAACTTTTCAGTACACTAGCCAGCTTCCCTCATCCTGATCACATTACTTCTCTTAAATGGTCGGCTTATTTTTCTCGAAAGTTTTGGTATGTCATTCCCCTTTCGATTTCTATTTCCATAATTTTAATATCAAATGATTTTAGCCTGATCATCATATCTTCATCTTAACAGCTTTGCAGATCATAACCATCCAGAACTCAAGGCCATTCGCAAGAACATGAAACACATTGTGGAATATAGTTCTTCTTATGAACTAGCCGCCTTCTTAGCTTATTGGTTAAGCTTGGTGATATTCCCAGATTCTGATCAAATGGACATCATCAGACCTTCCTTCTTTATGGTCGTAGGTGCAATGGCGGAAGGTAAAAAATATTCATTAGCTCCTTCAGTTTTGTGTTCCCTTTATCACGCTTTCGGAGATGTCGTTCTTGGTCTAAAGGATCCTGTTTTTAAATCTTTTCCTGTTTGTGCTCCATGGCATTTCTTCATAGGCTGGCTAGAAGTATACTTTCCTTGGACATTTCCTGATTCTAAAAGAGCATATTCAAACCCTAACTGACTTCCTCTTCAACATTATCAATTGAGAGATATGATTAAGAAATCAAATGGATGGATCTCTGAGAAAATAGAAAGCAATGATCCCATCAACTTTCATCAATTTCCATTTTTTAGCTATCCTGAAGACGTAGCAGCTATTAATGATGATTCCATCTCATTTGGTGAACATTCTTTCCTAATTTCCATCAGATCCAGTACCCTTTAAGGGAGAGTAATGTATTCTGGCATGAACCATATTATCCTAGTAGGTTCGCTCACCAATTTGGATTTGATCAAACTGTACCAGAGACTTGTGATATTGTTACCAGAGCAATGAGAAGTTATGGCGTCGAGCCGTATAATTGGGCCCTAATATGGAAGCAACTCTTAAATGTTCACACTGGATCACATTTCCTCATTCCCCGTTACAATTATCTAGTTAGTGCTTCTTACTGTTGGATGCGCTGGTGGGTTCATCAAGATTACTTGGTAGACCATTGTTACCCGGTAAATCATGCTATATCGATCCCTCCTCCTCGCCTGAAAGATTACCAGAAGGACCAAGGTATCGGCTATTTTGAAGAAATTGATCGTGCCCCCTCTCTAGGTCAACTTTGCATAAGAATCTCTTCAGAAGACGGCATTCATGGAGTAAAGCCTGCTGATGTTCTTGAAGGATGGATAGCTTTTGGTACTCCTTTAAGGGACACCCACAAATTTTTGACAAAGAATGATGATTCCTTGCAATTCTACCCTCCTCCTTTGCAAATATTACAAGATAATTCTCCTTTACCATCAGAAAGGCATAAAACGGAAGGACATCGTTGCCCATCTCAAAAAGATAAACATATTGTTATTGAAGACTCATCCACTTTAGAAGAATAAACATATTTTGAGACATTTGACTTAGTACAGAAGATTTTGAGTATCAAACATTTTAACCAGACTTAATGTAATCACAGTCTATATTGCATGTTCGTTTGTTTTTTAAACATGAAATTTTCATGATTTTGTCATTATATCAAACAATCAGTATACTCGAAAACATTTCATATAGTCATGTATTCTTACAATATTTCAACATTACAAATTTTCTATATATTTCTTTTAGAACATGAAGCCTCTTTTGAAAGTATCATAATATTTTTAGACAGTTTGTCCTTTTCATAAATTTTCAAGTCATGATTTATTGCAAGCATATTTATTTACCCACATATGAAATATTCTGAAAGCATTGTGAGATATCCTAATATTTATTGAAGCATAACAGATAAAAAATATCAACATATTACGACCGTTAGTATGGAATTTCCTATGTGATTTTGGTTTTGATAGGTGGTACTAAATTTCAATTTAGTTAGATAATCACACACATTTTATCCTCTTGAATAGTGGAGCCATGTAGTGTTTAGACTCTTAAGTAGTGGAGTCGGGTCTCACGTGATGGTCTCTGTAACTCTTAGGAGTTCACTGGACTTCTCATAGCGTGATGAGTTCACAAACTGCGATCCATCAGAGGGGCCTAGTGAAGCTAGCGGGGCCATGAACTCGGTTGGATTTACTCATGGGGTTGGCTACAGTAACTCTCTAGAGTTCACGGGGATCGCAAGGCAACCTTTGGGGTACCAAATTTAGGGCCGCCAGTCCATCAATGAGTAGGTTTAGGCCCTTCCTCATGAGTTAATATTGAAATCAAGCCAGAGATCTGGGGGGTCTTATTCATGGTTGGCCTATCTATGGACATGGCCAAAGAGCTCACACTGCAGCACACATTTTCTTCACCTGTAAGGTCGGACCCATTCACGAGAGGGCATTTTCATCTGTTCCCCGTGACGCTATCGGAAAGCTATACAGACAGCATTGGTCTTATGCATGACTGGCCATTAAGGAATTTTTGGCCTTTTAAGGCTTTTAGTCGCTGGCTCCATCCGCTGCTCGCATGGGTATGCATATGATGGCTTTCATGGGCTTTTTAGGGCCACTGGCTTCTCACTGCTACCCAAATGATGATAGTGATAGGCCTTATGCGTAGTTAGCCGTATAGGGCTTGGCTAGGCTGCCTTAAAAGATAACAGTAGGTGGCCATCGTTGTCGTGAGAATGAGACTGAGATTTACGTTATCACTTCTACTAATATCTTCAACGATGTTCATATGTGTTGTTCACAAGATATCAGCCTGGTGATGATACCAATTTGAACAAAATTTTGTAGAGAGCTCACTTGATGATGATAATGATGGTCACTTTCCTTTTGTAACACTTGTTGGTACATAGTCTTGATGCGCTCACAAATTTCTTCTTTATTCATTCATCTGATAGTACATAGCTATGGTCTTTCTTGTTCTTACGCCCTTTTGATACAGAATCATTATTCTGATAATATTCTAGGTCAAAATCAGCAGTAGCTGCAGGGACGATATCTTTTGATGAAGTGAGCATTGACCGGTATACTGATACCTTGTCCATCTTGATCTACGACTCTGTACGCTCCATTGAAGTATACTTCTTTTATTATATATGGCCCATCCCATTTGGGCTCGAATTTGCCCCCTGTTCTGTTCGTGACCATTATAGTTCTTTTCAACATTAACACCATATCCCCATTTTTGAAAGAGTGATACTTGACTCGTTTATCAAAGGTGGCCGATATCCTTGCCTGATACGATTGTAATCACTGTTGGGCTGCCAGGCATTTCTCATCGAGCAAATCTAGTTCATTTAGCCTTATTTTTGCATTTTCGTCATCTGTAATGGACTGATGTACTGCCACTCTGAGTGATGCTACTTGTATTTCAATCGGGATCACTGCTTCTACACCATAAACCAGTGAGTACAGTGTTAATCATGTTGTTGTCCGGTAGGTAGTTCTATATGGCCACAATGCTTCTTGCAACCTCTTGTCCCAATCTCGCTTATTTCCTGTCACCATTTTCTTCAGTATCTTGACTATCGTTTTATTAAACGCATCTACTAATCCATTGGCTGGTGGATAGTAACGTGTTGAAAACAAATGACGAATACTGAATTTCTGACATAGCTTCTACATGCTTCTTTTTTGAAAGGAGTGCCATTATCTGTAACAATTTTCTTGGGAATACCATGGCGGTATATTTTTGCGTGTCAGATGAAATTAACCACATCTTTCTCCTTGACACTGCGCAGTGCAATTACTTCTGTCCATTTGGAGAAGTAATCTGTCACTTCCAAGATATACTATTTTCCTTTGGACGAAGACAGATTTATAGGGCCAAAACGTCAAGTCCCTAGGCAAAGAAGGGCTAAGAGGCGACTGACTAGTGCAGGTCTTCTGGAGGAATGTGTATAACATCTCCATGAATCTGACATTCATGACACCGCTTCACATAATCTATCGCATCTTTGAACATGTTAGGCCAATAATACCCCATTTGATGTATTCGATGGAATAAATTTCAGCCAGCTTGATGTACCCCACATGCTCTAAAGTGCACTTCTCACAACATCTGACCTGCTTCCCGTTCATCTAGGTAACATAGTAGCATCCCATTGTAAGATTTTCTATACAATACTTCACTACATATGATGAATCTGCCCGATCTTTGCCTGATTTGTTGTCTCTGCGCTAGGTCTTCTGGCAAGATATCATATTTGAGATAATCTATGAAAGGCTGACACCAATCATCTGTCGTTACCTCCAAACATGATATAGGAAGTGTTTCAACATTTTCATTAATGGCCTCTGAAGATGGTAAAAATGTCCTTTCTTTTATAGTTACCTAGAGAGGGCTCCGATTCGGGCAAGACAGAGTTGCTGCTAGGCTGGCTAAAGCATTTGCTTTTGCATTTTTAGACTGTGGTATATACTTGATTTCAACATGACAGAACTGCTTTAATAACTGTTATGCTTTCTTGCAGTATGGCAAGAGCTCTTATTTTTTATCTCGAATTCAGTCGTCAATTGATTTATAATCAATTTAGAATCTCCGAAGATATGCAGCATTTTTATCTTCATTTCCTGAGCAATTTCCATTATGATGATGAGAGCTTTATATTCGGCTTCATTATTTGTACATGTAGTTCCCAATGTGAAGGAATAAGGTAACAAATCACCCTGAGGTGTGATCAAAATAACTCGTGCCCCCACTCCGGACGCTCGAGAAGCACCATCAAAATACATTTCCCAAGGGCTTTGCGACTCATCCAACATAATCTGTTCATCAGGAAAATCATCACTACTGGTCTCACACTCTGTTACAGGGTGTGTTGTAAGGAAGTCTGCCTCTACTTGCGCCTTTACCGCTTTTGTCGGCTCATATGTAATATTATATTCCAAAAGTAACAACATCCACTTAGCCAATCTCCTAGATAACATCAGTCTTCACATTAAAAACTTTATTGGATCTGCTCTTGATATCAAAGTTATGTCATGAGAGAGACAATAATGTCTCAATTTCTGCACCGTGAATATCAGCGCTAAACATTCTTTCTCCATTGGAGAGTAATTGCATTTCGCGCCCATCAGAGCCCTGTTTAAATAATAAAGGGCGGTCTCTTTCCCAGATTCATTCACCTGTACCAAAAAAGATCCTAAAGAATTCTCGGCTACAGATATGTACAAAATAAGTGGCTTTCCTTTTATTGGAGTTGTTAATACCGGTGGCTGTTTCAACAATTCCTTTATAGAATCGAACGTGTTCTGATAGGCTTGGTCCCATATAAACTCTACGCCTTTCTTCATCAGATGAGAAAATGGCTAACATCTCCTTGAGACCATGGTCCATTGGCACAGGGTCTGAGATGACAAGGGAGTTCCTTAAAAAGTTCTTTCCGTATCATAAAAAGAAAATCTTAAGGAAAGCAATCATGAATTTTGCGTAAAAAGATGATGAGACCTTCCAATGTTGGGAGCAATATAATGATCTCATAAATTCATGTCCACAGCATGGATACGAAACATGGTGGATGACAAGCTTTTTCTATGAAGGATTGACCTCGCCCATGCGCCAATTTGTGGAAATGATGTGTAATGGGGAATTCATGAACAAGGAAGTCGATGATGTAAGGGATTATTTTAATAAACTCGCTGAGAATGTGTAATCATGGGATACCTCCTCAAGAACCACTACTTTTAAGCCTACTCAATCAAAGGAAAGGGGAGGAATTTTTGTTTTAAAAGAGAAAGATGATATAAATGGAAGAGTGGCCAATCTCACAAGAAAAATCAACGCCATGGAACTTAAGAAGACGAAACTTGTCAAACCTAATAAGGCTACAGAACTTGTTTGTGGTATTTGTACTTGTAACATACATACAACTGAAAATTGCCCAACAATTCCTATTTTTCAAGAGATATTGAATGAGCAATCAAATATCATAAACAACTACCAAAGACCTTTCAAAGGACCCACCTCAAATATATACAACTCTAACTGGAGAAACTATCCAAATTTCAGTTGGAGGAATGGACAAACGGCTAACCCATAAAAGGGCCTTACTCAATTTTGAAATCAAAAAGAGGTCTCAAGAGGATACGGTTCAAAATTTCATGTAAAATCAAGAGTTATTCAACCAGAATATGGTATAAGCATTTCAGGATCTCAAAATAATAATGGGAATGTTTACATCGTCCATTCAAAGGATTGAGTCACACTTAACGAGTGGGGAGAAAATGATGCTTCCAGCCCAACCCCTCCCCAATCCAAAACCACAATGTAAACTTAGTGACCCAAGCTCTTCAAATTAGATGGAGCAAGCTAAGTCCATCACCACTCTTAAGAGTGGGAAGATTATTGACAAAACCATTCCGGCAAGGGCTGAAAAGCCTAAGGACCCAGAAGAAATTAAGAATGATGGACCTAGCAATGACCCACATGAGGAAGAACTGGATAAAGTGAGTAAGCTGATTACACCATTCCCCCAATGCTTGATTGCACCAAAACCTCTAGTTAATTCACAGGATATTCTAGAGGTACTGAAACAAGTAAAAGTCAACATCCCTCTCCTGGATGCTGTGAAACAAATGCCCTCTTACGCCAAATTTCTAAAAGAGTTATATAAAACCAAGAGATGGCAGAGTATTCAAAAGAAATTTTTTTCTGATAGAAAAAGTGAGTGTCATCCTCAAGAAAGATGTGCCACAAAATATAAAGATCCTGGTAGCCCAACTA
Organism: Magnolia sinica; assembly: GCF_029962835.1. Lineage (NCBI taxonomy): Eukaryota > Viridiplantae > Streptophyta > Magnoliopsida > Magnoliales > Magnoliaceae > Magnolia > Magnolia sinica. The sequence continues at coordinate 65,604,968 of NC_080578.1, forward strand.
TCACCTGTATAATCAGGAATCATCAGATTGAGCACACACTTCTTGACTTAGGAGAGAGCGTTAATTTGATTCCTTTCTCGGTATATGAATAATTGGGTCTAGGTGAATAAAAACCCACCCGAACTACATTACAACTTACTGATCATTCAGTCCATGTACCGAGAGAGATGATCAAAGATGTGTTGGTCCAGGTTGACAAATTCTACTATTTAGTAGATTTATCATCCTGGATACTCAACCCATCGTAGATATAAGCACTCAGATCCCCGTCATCCTTGGTCACCCATTCCTTGCTACATCTAATGCCATTATCAATTGTAGGAATGGAATTATGAATTTGTCTTTTGGGAATATGACACTGGAGCTCAATATATTTTTCAACATGAGCAAACAGTCAGAGGATGTTGATGATATCCACGACATTAACTTGATAAATTATTTCGTGGAAGATATGAGCACTTCTGACTTTATTCCCTGACCCTCTAGAGACGTGCTTGGCCCACATCCTTGATTTAAATGATGACATGATTAGGGAGATAGATTTCTTGCTTAATTCTGCGTCGATACTTAAAGTTAACCGGTGAAGGCCATAATTTAAAACCTTGCCCTAAACCGATGTAGTGCCTCCACCGTCTAGCCTCAAAGTACCAAAGCTTGACTTAAAACCTTTGTCTGCTGATCTTAAATATGTTTACTTAGGTTGAGATGAAACATACCCGGTGGTGATCTCTTCCCACCTTGAGAAAGAACAGGAGAGTATGCTTATTTCTACTCTCCTTAAGCATAAAGGAGCCCTTGGATGGTCGATTGCAGACCTCAAGGGAATTGATCCTTTGATTTGTACTCACCGTATTCATCTTGAGGATAATGCGAAGACCTCTCGACAACCGCAATGTCATCTAAATCCAAATATGAAGGAAGTGGTTAAAGGAGAGGTCCTTAAGTTATTGGGTGTGGGTATCATCTACCCTATATACGACAATCAATGGGTGAGTCCAACTTAGGTGGTTCCTAAGAAGTCTGGAATCACCATCGTAGCCAATGCTGACAATGAACTCATGCCAACTAAAGTTACTACTGGTTGAAGAATGTGTATTGAGTACAGGAAATTGAATACCATCATAAGGAAGGACCACTTTCCATTGCCCTTTATTGATCAAATTTTGAAAAGACTAGCTGGTCACTTTTATTATTGCTTCCTTGATGGCTATTCAGGGTACAATCAGATTAAGATAACCTCTTGAAGATCAAGAAAAGACTACATTCACATGTCCGTTTGGCACATTTGCTTATCGAAGAATGTCATTCGAACTGTGTAATGCCCCTGCCATTTTTCAGCGATGCATGTTCAGTATATTTTCTGACATGTTGGGGCAATATTTAGAGGTCTTCATGGACGACTTCTCTGTTTTTGGTCCATCCTTCAATGAGTGTCTTGAAAATCTTAAAAATGTGTTGAAGCGATGTGAAGAAAATAATTTGGTTCTGAATTAGGAAAAATATCATTTTATGGTTCCCAAGAGAATTAAGGTAGACAAGGATAAAATAGATCTTATCTCTAACCTTCTTCCACCAGAGAGCATACGTGATGTGCGATCCTTCTTAGGACATGTCGAATTTTATAGGTGACTCATAGAGGACTTTAGCCATCTCTCTCATCCTTTATGCAATCTACTTCAAAAGGATACACCATATGAAGGACTGAGCAATGCCAAGAAGCTTTAACTAAGCTCAAGGCTATGTTAACAACTGCACCTATCATGCAGCCACCCAATTGGAGCATCCCTTTTGAGATTATGTGCGATACATTTGACTATGCTATTGGGCAGTGTTAGGCCAGAGAAAAAAGAAGAAGCCCAATGTGATTCACTATGCGAGTAGAACTCTAAATTCAGCTCAAGTGAACTACTCTACTACGGAGAAGGAGCTCTTAGACGTAGTGTTCGATTTGGACAAATTTTGGTCCTACTTGATCGGATCCAAGATCATCATTTACACTGATCATGCATCGCTGAAGTACCTTCTTTCTAAGAATGATGCTAAGCCCTGCTTGATATGATGAATCCTCCTACTTCAGGAATTCAACATATAAATTAGAGACAGCATGAAGTAGAGAACGTAGTGGTTGACCATCTCTCTAGGCTTGATCTTCCCGATTCCCTTGAACCAACATTGATAAACGACATGTTCCCTGACAAACAATTGTTTAACTTCTCCCAATTACCTTGGTATGTTAACATTATGAATTAATTTGCCACAGGTTTTACGCCGACATATTGGACTACGCAAGATAAGAAGAAATTCTTCGCCGAGGTATATAAGTTTTTCTAGGACGATCCATATCTATTTAAATATTTCCTAGACCAAATTCTAAGGAGATGTGTTCCAGACAATGAACGTCAAAGCGTTATCTCTGCTTGTCACTCTCAGGCTTGTGGTGGTCACTTTTTTACTACAAAGACCACGACCAAAATTCTACAGTGCGGCTTTTACTAACCTACTATGTTCAGAGATACTCATGATTTTTACAAAGCTTGTGAACGTTGTCAGAAATTGGGAGGATTGTCCTGTCGACATATGATGTCACTAAACCCAATTCTTATCATTGAAGCATTCGATTGTTGGGGCATCGATTTCATGGGGCCATTCCCCCAATTCATTGGAAATATTTATATTTTATTAGTAGTAAACTATGTCATTAAGTAGGTTGAAGCGATCCCGTGCCAGAATATTAATCAAAGAACGGTCATTATATTCTTAAAAGAAAATATCCTTTCTTGATTCGGAACACCTTAAACCATCATTAGTGATGGAGGGTTACACTTTTGTAACAGGTCATTTGAGAACTTAATGAAGAAATATGGCATCTCTCACAAAGTGAGCACTCTATACCACCCGCAGACAAACAGTCAAGCCATCAACAGGGAAATTAAACAAATTCTCAAAAAAATGGTTAACCTTGACTGTAAGGATTGGTCAATCTGCTTGACCGATGCTTTATGGGCTTACCGTATAGCTTTTAAGACCCCCATTGGAATGTCTCCCTTTAGACTCGTTTATGAAAAAGTTTGCTACTTGCCTATGGAGTTGGAACATAAAGCCTATTAGGCTATCAAAAATCTGAACTTTAATTTAGACAGCGCTGGCTCATTTCACAAACTTCAATTAAACGAAATCGAGGAAATCCAGAATGACGCATACGAGAACTCAAGAATTTATAAAGACAGGATAAGTGTGTTTCATGACCAAAATATCCTAAGGAAATCATTCATAACTGGTCAAAGAGTCCTTCTGTACAATTCCCGATTGCATCTTTTCCCGGGTAAGCTTCAATCTCGTTGGACCAGTCCCATCATTTCTACTACCGTTTATCCTCATGGGGCCATCAAGAGAGAATCTGATGAACGGCAATGTTTTCAAAGTGAACGGATAATGTCTCTAGCCATTTGTTGAGAAGCTTGATTCAGAGGATATGTCCATGCCTCTGATAGATCTTGTGTATCAGGATTGACTTCCTAGTTCGATGGAGGTGTAGTTAGGTTTATTGCTTTTATAAGATTTAGGATCAGGATAGTTTGTTTATTTAGTTTGTTTAGTCTTCGTACTAACTCATTTACATATTAAGAACTTTGGAAAAGCTTCATTTTTACTTCTTCAGGTACTACCTTTCCATCACTACTCCTTTCTTTTCATTTCTCATGTGCATTGCATGCTTATATCTTTTACATTGAGGACAATGTAGATTTTAGGTTGGGGTGTGGATTAGGTAAACTAATCAGTGTTTTCTTAGTCTTTGAGCAAAAAATTTTCAATTTTTCAAATTATAAATCTTTTCAAAAATACAAAAGCTTGTGTAATTAAGAATGCCTTACGTATGATGATAAGATGGAGATTGAATTTTGAATTGATGGAGTTTGATCAACTGAGTATACTATCACTTAAGTTATTTCATTTAATTGATTAAGTGGAAGTTTGAATATCATGTTGATCTAAGTCACAAGACACTTTCGATTTGCTTTCTATGAATGATGCTAGAATTTCTAATTGTTAGTATGTGAATCATTGATAGATGTTGAGAATTAAGTCTTGAGAATTTTATCTACCATAAAAAGATGAAAAGAACCAATTAAAAAATAGAGAGATCGACAAAAAGGTCATGTATGATGAAAAGACTGGAAAATAATGAAAAGAACATAACATCTGAATAGAATAAAGATGAAAAGACTAAAAAGAAGAATAAATAAAAAGGGATCGTCAATATAAAATAAAAAACTAAAAAAAGAAGAAAAGGGGGATAAGTTCAAAATCAGAATTTGATTATTCAATCAATCTTGAGGTGATGAGCATAGCTAACATTATGAAATAATAGTACTTTTATGGAAAGTAAGTTGGAATTCACTAAGCACATTGGAAAACTTGATATATGAACTTATGCTCCTAAGTAATTGATGAAAAACCTATTTGATTGATTGCTTGTGTGCTTCGGCTCTAGGTTTTCAAATTTTCACTCTCACTTCCTTGGATTACACTCATTCATACTTGCTTGTACAAAAGATTTTTTTTTTTTGAAAGAGGTTTGAACATTAAGAGTTTGTTGAAGCATAAAAATCATGAAGAAAGATTAAAGATCATAAATTAAACATGAGGTGAAGAAATGAGAAAGAAAGAAGAAGATCAAGTTCGTTTGGCAGTTGCGCGGGTTGCGTAACTGGTAGTAGTTACGTGGATCACGCAATTAACCTAAATTGTTATTTGGACGGCACAAAGGATTTCATCCACTATGCAGATCGCGCAACTACTTTCATCGTTACGTGATCGTGCAACCAACTTCACCGTTACGCGGGTTACGTAATCAAGAGCAGATGACAAATATGATGAACAGTTAGGTCTGATGCAAAGTGGGCCCCATGGCACAAAGATCGAGGGTTCGTACATGTGGAGGCCTACAAATACCCCACTCCCCCTCTCATTAGATAGAGAGAAGAATTCTGGAAGAGGAACAAAGCTCTGAAGAGAGATCGAAGGTGAGAAGGGAGATCAAAGATCAGTTGCGCAGACCGTGCAACCAATAGATTGATTGCGCGGACCGTGCAACTAACAACTTGTTGTGCGGGTCGCGCACTAGGTCATTATATGATCAGTTATAAAAGTTATCGACATGCTGCCGGAATCATCCAATCCGGCCTTCATTACTCCAAACTCTCCTTTTACGCAAGGGACAAGCTTGAGAGGAGAGAAGTTGAATGATCAAATCAGCACAACGTTCCTCCTATGGAGATGACCAAAGCAGATGTCGAAATGCTGCCGAATTTGAGATTCGACACCTGAACTTCGCTAGTTTTAGTTTATGTTTTTTAATTAATCTATCTTAGAATCAAGGGACACTAGAGGATGTAAAAGAACTCAGTTATCAATAATACAATGATCATTCTTTCTGTATTCTCTTTTTTATATTCGAATAATATAATTTTTCCCCAAATTGAATGCATTTGTTTCTTGTTCGAAACAAAATGGCAACTTTGCTGGGGAATTTTTTCTGAGGAATTTTTCTTCATTATTTGATATTAACATTAAGAATATTACAAAATTTTCATCGTAGCTTGGCATCTTTCGACGTCAAAATGGTGACTCTCAACAGGAACATCCTCCCCTTCATCTCTAAGACAGATTATTTGATAATTCAAATACTAACTATAATTATATCTTATATTCAAAGGAATCCAACTACAAATTTCAACCAATGACAACTTCTGCAAGGAAAGTGAACTTCTGTTTCACTGTAACCGGATTCATGGTAGAATACGCGCTGAATCAACCCCCAAAACACGTGGCTCTACTTCCTGCAAGCAAAAGCAACCCGACCCGAGCAATAGTTGGAGTTATATCTGCTTCACCTCAAGCACAGGAAGGTGACAAGGATTGGACTGTTGTAATGATTCGCAGGGCAAGAGCACGGAACACGGGAAGCAACAGAATGAATCCACCTTGATCAAGAATTAGCGGACCAATAACACGTAACGTTGTTATGAGGAATCCTGAACTCGCCCCTCCTGCGATATATCCCGGGCAAACAGTTCCATAGTTAACGTCACATGATTTCCCGGCTTTGATGGCCTCGAGAGCTAAATGGACAAAGGAGCAAAAGGGCAAAGCACCGCTAATGAACTCACCGGTGTTTGTTTCGCCCCAATTAATCAGTGGCAACGGGGGCCCCATCTGCCTTTCTTTTCGTAAGTCCTATTACATCAACGCATTCCTACCCCACTCCGACTACAGCCTCATCAAAAAGTGGAGAAGCCGCAGTACATATGGCCAGAATGAACCAAGAAAATGTGCCAACTATAGAGGACTGTATGAATGAAATGGCAGAAGCACAGAGAGCATTAATGGAAGAATGCAGAAATCTCAGAGAAACCTTAGCAAGTCTCATGTATAATGTGGCCCAGATAACGGCTCCCTCGATGATGGGCACAATGAATGGGCAAGAAAACCAACCCGAAGGCTTTCAACCACCGGGGGCAGGATCATTAGGGTCTGTCTCAACAACGAGAACCATGACACAAGACAAAGTAAGACAAGTCGTCGAAGAAGCCGTCAGAATAGAGAGGGAGCGTGAGGATACTGGCCATTTCAGATACCGAAAGCCATATCCAAGAGAAGTAGAAGACATCCCAGCTAACTTCAAACATCCGGATTTTCAGAAGTTTAATGGAAAAGGATCACCAGAGGAGCACTTAATATACTTTATTACTAGCATGGGGAATTTTTCTACAATACCGCAATATTGCTTGTGATTGTTTAGATCATCTTTAACCAACAAGGCATTCCGATGGTATTCCAGCTTGGCCCCGGGGTCAATACGTATATGGGAACAAATGCAGGACGTCTTCATGTCAAATTTTTTCCCTTCAGAGCGTGATGTTAGTATTACAGAATTGGCTTTCGTGTGGCAGAGAGACGGGGAACTAATAGAAAAGTTTATAGATAGATGGAAAACATTGGGAGCCTCGTGTAAGCTGTTGCCAGAAGAAAAGGAATAAGTCAAGATGTGTCTGAACTTCATGGAGATGGGAATCGCATTTGGACTTACCAGCACCGATATTAGGACTTTTCGCAACTTAGCCACTAAGGCTCATGCTCTAGAGTTGATGACTTGAAAGATGCCAGCATTTCACTATGAGACCGCCAGGAGAGCACCCAATAAGATGGCCGTAAATACCGTCGATCGCGAAAGGAGAAGCAAAGATACAAGAGACTTGAGGGATCAAAGGTCAGGACGGAAAGAAGAATCGAATCAGTCAAGAAACAGATACAACGGAAAAAGGCCCAAAATGCTCAATTCTCATGAAGGGTTTGCGTTCGATAGGGAAGATGTTGTTCCTATGATGAACCAATTACTAAAAATCGGAACGATAGAATTACCAGAACCCAAACGCCCTGAAGATATGCAAAGAACAGGAGAAAAAGATTTTTGTCGCTATCATCTCCTGGTGGGACATCCAACAGAGAATTGTTACACGTTGAAATGTATAATACAATGGATGATAGACATGGGTGAACTAGTGATTGGAAAAGAAAAAGAGAAGGGCACAATGGCAACAATGAACATGCTCACAATTCGGGAAAAATCCCGAGAGATGAGAGAGAAAGAAAGCTGTAAGATGACAAAAAAGGTAGTAGTAATTACGCTATGATTAGGAAAGAAGATAACAAGCCCTACGAAGTAGAAAACATGAATTATAAGAAAAGAAGTCGTTGAAAGGCAGAGCGGCGATGATGAGAAAGAAAAGAAGGATGAGACAGCAAAAGTGACCTGTGATGTAGTAAGTCATTTGAAGGGTATACCGGCCCGATTAAGCATCTATGACGTGCTTAAGTTGTCAGAGGAATTTCAGCAGAGCTTGGTTCAAGCATTATCCAATCACGAGGTCAGAGAAACCTTGTTAGCATAGATGGAACCTAAAGAACATGAAGAGTAAGAAGACTGCCTGCCAGTCGTTTCCTTTACCGATGATGAACTGATCTGTGATACAGGACATAATAGGCCGCTCATGATGGAAGGTCATATCAGTGGAAAGAAGATTAAACGGATCATGATAGATAATGGGTCTACAGTGAACCTCTTATCGCTCTCGATATTGAGTAAGTTAGGTTATCGTCATTCCGATCAACATCCTAGTGGAATGATGATACAGGGCTTCAATTAAGATGGGCAGCATGCGCTCGACAAAATCACAGTGACGTTGGAGATAGGAAAGCTAACTACTGATGTCGTATGCCATATTATAAACGCAATAACGACATACAATCTTCTTCTAGGAAGGCCATGGACACATCAGTACGGTATCATACCCTCTACTCTGCATTAATGCTTCAAATACTGTATAAAGTAATGGGATACAGCATAAAGTAATGGCCGATACGAAGCCTTATACAGAAGTTGAGGCCTTCTTTGTAGACGCCAGTTATTATAGGGGATTTGCTAAAGAAGAAAGAAAGGATGATGAAAACAAAGTTTTGAAGGACATTCAAGTAAAGGTGATCGAAAGAGGAATGAAAAAAGAAGAGTCATCCAGAGCTACAGAAACAGAGAAGAAGTTCTATTTTGTGCCGAAACATTTAAGACAACCGGGGCAATCGCCATTAACTCTATTATCTCCTGAACAGTTGAAAATTTTATAGTCTATTTATACAGTGCCATTGCCATATGCTGAAAGAAATAAGCCATTTTTTTATTGTTCCAAGAAGATTTCAGGTCAGAGCCAGCACAAAATACCCGAAACTGATAGAATTCTATGCCCCAGTAAAAGCAATGACAAAGGAAGAAACTAAGAATAATGTGTACTGCAGTAAACTGACACCACAAGATCTTGTAAAATATAGCCCGACGAGCAAGAAAATCATGAGAAAAATGGGCTTTGACTATGAAGAGCCCACTGGCCTGAATTATGGAAGAGGAATTCAAATTCCTATTGGGGTTGGTCAGGAGAAGCGAAGAAAATTTCAAGGATTGGGGACAGAATCATCAGTCAACATGGTTACAACTGAGTGATCATTAGAAGAAGATCTTAAGATGAGTTCTTGAGGATATCAGCATACCAGTTAATGTTTGCTTCATCGAAAGAAATCGTCCCTGAAGATATTATTGATTTTGATCCAGAATATTACCAGAATAATGATTCTGAATCAAAAGGGGGTAAGGATGAGTAAGACCACATCTATATACTGTCAGAGAATGAATAAAGAAAAAATTTACGAGCATAACAAGACTATGCATCAGCAAGCGTTACAAAAGGAAAGTACCCATCATTATCATCATCAAGCGAGCTCTCTACAATCTCTACAAAATTTTGTTGAGATTGGTATTGTCACCAAGCTGATATATTATGAACAGCACAATGAATATCATTGAATATATTAGATATTAACAGAAGTAGTGATGTATCAATCTCAGTCTCATTCTCGCGACAACGGTGGCCACTTACTATTATCTTTTAAGGCAGCCTAGCCAAGCCCTAAAAAGTGGCCAGCTACGTGTAAGGCCTATCACTTTCGCCATTCGGGCAGCAGTGAGAAGCCAGTGGCCCTAAAAAGGCCGTGGAGGCCATCATATGCATACCCATGCGGGCGGCGGACATACCTAGCGACTAAAAGCCCTAAGAGGCCAGAAAGTCCTCAATGGCTAGTCACGCGTGAGACCAATGCCGTCTATATAGCTTTCCAACAGCGTCATGGGGAATGGATGAAAATGCCCTCCCATGAATGAGTCCGACCTTACGGGTGAAGAAAATGCGTGCTGCAGTGTGAGCTCTCTGGCCATGTCCATAGATAGGCCAACCATGCGTAAGACACCCCAGATCTCTGGCTTGATTTCAGTATTAACTCATGAGGAAGGGCTTAAACCTACTCATTGATGGACTAGCGGCCGTAGGTTTGGTACCCCAAAGGTTGCCTTGCAAGCCCCATGAACTCTAGAGAGTTACTGCGGCCAACCCTGTGCATAAATCCAATTGAGTTCACGACCCCGGTAGCTACACTGGACCCCTCTGATGGATCGCGGTTTATGAACTCACCAGGTAGTGAGAAGTCCAGTGAACTCTTAAGAGTTACAGAGACCATCACGTGAGACCCGACTCCACTACTCAAGAGTTTAAAAAACTGCATGGCTCCACTACTTAAGAGCTTAAACTGTGTGTGACTAGCTAACCAAACTAAAACCTAGCACCGGCCTACAAAAAAATCAAAATCAATCAAATCATATAGGAAATCCCGTACTGACAATCATAATATGTTTTTATTTCAATTCTTCATTAAATATCATGTTAAGATTATTGTATAGATGAATATGCTTGAAATGATCCATGATGTAGAATTCTATGGAAGAATAAATATCTCAAAATATCGTCATGTTTTCATTAATATATGTTGAAAGTCAAAAGAAATTGCATGTAAAAAAAATACACAAATTACATATTCAAAGTTCTTTTATAATTCCTAATATTCCCATGTACTTCTACAAATCTTCCTTTAACTGCGCTTGGGCTGTGGCATGTTTTGATTTTTCTTCAAGGATGACCTTCACTTGATCGGGAATTTCGGCAGCTTGTTTTCTAAGGATGCGATCATCTCTTCACTCTTAAGTATTCCAGATCTCTCAGCCTTAGTAGATTGGATATTGATCTGTATCTTTGCTTCAATTTCCTTCATAGTCAATTCCCTCGTATGATCTTTCAATTCTAGTTGCAAAATTTCTTCTTTCAAGGTAGCAATGCGGTTCTGAATCATCGCCTTGTCGTCAGCACAAGCCTTCAACTGTTCTTGAAGGGTTGATTGTTCTTGATTGAATTCAGAAATAGTAGAAGTGATAAGGGAAGCCTTTTCTTCAGAAAGTGCTAGTTACCTCCCATATTCCAATATTTCAGGTGCAATGGTGACATTTTCCGCTGATGCTAAAGAAATTATTGAATCACGGAATCTGAAGAGAGAATCGCGTAGGGTAGAAATGTTGATTTTTGCAATCTTTGCAGTACTTTCCAAGATTTCAATGGCGATATCCAAATCCGACCATTGTTCAGGATCCTTGAAAATATGAACTATTACCGACATAGAGTTCTTCATCAAAAGCATTTTGTGTATAGGAACCTTTGCAAAGGATGATAGTTCAAATGTAGTGGCCACAGATTCGAAGCTTGCTGCTCCACTATAAGGAGGAGTCCCTATAATATAAAGAGGAAAAGAATTTGGAATAGTGATAACAGTGATAGTGGGCACAGAAATATCGATAAAATAATCGGTATATATACCTGCTGTGGAAATATGACTGACTGGAGGTGGGGCTTCCTGGTCCGCAGGAGAACCAGTTCCTAACATAGCTGTAAAAGAATGTGCTCTGGCTTTTATGCTTGAATCTTTGGTTGTTGGAGTTGGCAAATCAGTTGATTCCACTGGAAAAGCAATTTCATGTGCCACTGCATGGGGAGGTATCAAAAATCTCGGTGAAGCCGCTGGTATGACGGGAGGTAACTCTATAGGAGAAGTATTATCTGCCCCGTATTTACAACATGATCACCTGAAATAAAATACGTAAGACAGGGAAGAAGAAAAGAATAAAAGTGAACAAAGACAATAAGATTCTCTTACATGGTGAATAACCATAATCCCCGTAGTCTAGGGGTTCGTCTTCTTCTTCCCCCGCAATGGGTGAAGATTTTACAAGAACAGTCTCGGAGGTTGGGATGATATGTTCTTCATTAGCAGGGACATCTTCTATAATAATATCCTCCTCATCGCTAATATCAACTTCCCCTTCCTCATAGTCATCATCTTGATCTTCTCCTTCCGCCTCATTTTCATCTGACATAGTATTTCCAGACGAAGAAGTTAGACCTTCACTGTCCGATTCTCCATCGCTTGATTCTTCAATAATAACTTGTTTCCCTTTAAAAGGAAGAGACTGGTTTCTTTCCGGTTGAGGATCTACACTGGCTAAGACCGGAGAGGCAAAGGCGATGGTTCCTTCTTGGGGAGAAGATTGAGCATGCGTTCACGATCGAGTCATTGGCGAAGAAGGATTAGGATGGATAGTCCTCGGGGCAGGAGGGGAGGTTGACTGATGTTGAGGATGAGTAAAAGAGGTTGGCTGATCTGGAAGATTGACAATGTTCTCTGGTGGAGGGGAAGCAGCTTCTGTGACTTCTTCTCTTCTTGAACGATGGAGAGGAACTTTTTCAAACTCGCGAATGTCACCATAAGCTATCCACCCTTCAAGAGTATTGTTAGGCTTCTTCTCACAGATAGGTTCATCTATGGATATTTTAACACAGTGATGGCCAGCAAAAGGGGCGTGGCTGGTCTCCGAAACAAATCCTACTCCTTCAATAGTGCGACCTTTGAGCCTGGGAGGTGGAAGCCATATGGGTTTAGCTACCGGCAAGCCTTTTCTTACCAGATATGATTGGTGAACCCCCCATCTCATATGGTTATATGAAGCCTAAGGAGTATAGTCACAGCCCGGTATGATGAAAGAAGAATTGGCTCGGCCTAACAGTTGTTTCCAAACCATCGCCCAATTAAATGGGTCAGTGCCATAACTCCGCATTCTTTAAGTTATAAATCTATAATCTTTTAGGACTGCCTGATCGAAGCTGAATTGGTGAGCAAAGTGACTGGGATAGTAGGGTTCTCTCTAAAATTCTGTCCCCTCCCTCAATGGGAGACTGCATGATCTAATCGACAGGAAGAATCCACTTTCTCCTACGGTGAGTGAGTCTATGTCTAACTTGTTTGTATCTATTGTATAACGAGGCAGACAAGAGTGAAAGTAATTGATCTTGGCATCAGAGGAGATGACATCTTTTGCCCAGTCATAAGACCTTTTCACCATGGTTCTCTTTTGAAAAAACTAGAGAGGGATATGAGAAGGATGGACATAAACTTTTTCTGGCACTTCGAAGGTCCAAAGGAAATAGACACCAAGCCAGCCAAGGAAGTAATGTCAAAGCATATAAGTAGAAGTAAAGCCGACAGAGGGACTTTTTACGTGAGATGAAATCTCTCCAAAACCTTTGTAGATTGAGCATAGAGTGAGAGGAGCAAGAGAATATTTGACTCCATCAGCCATGACACCCACTACTACAAACAACGAAGGGCAGATAGCGTTTGCTGACTTAGAACTTGGGAAGACCACTATGCTTAGCCAGTAAGCAATGAATGCTGCAAGCTCCCCATAAACAGAATACTCGGCGTGATCTTTCATACCCTTATGAAGACGTTCAAGCTCTCATGAATGGTTACCATTAAACCTGGAAGAAAAAGAGAGAAGCAATTGAAATCAAGATTATGCATCAGGATGCAATAAAAACGTTAATTTGAGAAAAAGAAAAATTACCGAAGAGCTCTGCTGAAGTGAGCGAGCCATTGCATAAGCTGAATCTTATGGATATTTAAAAATTTAGACATCTCTTTAAAGAGTTCAGTGGTTGATTCTGAGATAGAGGGAATGCGGTTAGGCAAAGAAATAAAGGCTAGCTCCTCATTGGTGGGGACAAATTCATCAAAGAATTTTTCAGTTATTGGCAGACCGGCAATCCTGTGAATGTCCTAGTGCGTAATGCTCATTTCGGCTTCAGGAAGGTGGAAAGAATTGATAGAAGGGCACCAATAATTGAGGAAAGCCTTCAGGATGGAGGACTCCTTGTAAAAAGGATGAGATGTTGCTTCAATCGCGGTAAAGATGTTGATCTTAGACAAAGTCCCCGCATGTTTTGCTAGAATTGTTGTAGCCCATTCAGAATAATAATTGCGAGGAGTCAGAAGACCTCTTGCTCTGAATTCCTTTGGGCTTCAGATAAGGCGATGCTGCTAAAACGCTGCCGAAGCATCTCGTAAAAATAGGTCAGGTATAGGCTGTGGAGATCGTAGGATGGGACAAGAAAGATCATAGAGTGAATATCACCGATCTATTGTCTCAGTTTTGGTGGTTGTAGAATACCTTCCAATAATCTTGGTTCCTTGAATGACCAAGACTCAATGTAAGCTAATCTTTCTGGCTTCAGATGCTCCTTAGGCTCACAAATCAGCATGGAGTGATGACGATGGATGCTAACTAGGATCACTAAAATGCCTTGCTTATAGGGGTTGTCGAATTTTATAATACCCTGGATTGCGCGGATTGATTCTCAGGAGTTATGTAGTTTCTTCCTATTGTGCTCCTTAATGTTCTCTTGAAATTCCTAAGCCTTGTTCCGGCGAGTCTTCTTTAGTCGAGAGGGGGGAGGAGTATCTTCTCTGGTGGGAGGCTTTTGGCTGATCGTCTGATGATGCACTTTCATCTTCAGCCATTCTTTCCAGTCATATTCACGACCGTGTTTGGGAGGTCTTTCGAGATCACCCATTGCAATGGCTCTGTGAATGGGGAATGGTAGTGTTTCGATACGATGAGTGAAGTCGAAGGTGGGGAGCAATGGCTCTTTTATATAGGCAGGACACATAGTGTTTATTTTAAATCGCTTGCACTAGGGTTGGACTAGAGATGATGGGGATTCTGTTGCTTGAGATTCGGTGGCGGTAGGGTTTGGCAATTCTTGGTGGGAAGGCTAATCAGTGAGAGGATTAACAAGGATATAGGTTCTTTTTGTGTGGGCCATGGTGAAGTGAAGAAATTCAGAAATTAGGCTAAGTCTACGAAATTGGACCAAGTGTCGGTTGCGTGGGTCGCACAACTGATTCTAAGTTGCGTGGGCAGCGTAATAAAAAATTCCTTGCACGAACTTAGAGACGTTGTGTGGGTCGCGCAACTGGTATTGGTTGTACGGGGTGGAAGCGGAGAAGCAGAGTTTTTCCATGGAGTGAAAAGTGAAGAAATGAAAATTCAACCAACTATTTATAGAGGATAGGGTCAAGTATAAAACTCGGGCGCCCATTGTGCGGGTCGCGCAACGACTTCAAGAAGTTTAGAAATTTGAGAAGATTGATCTTGATTCTTTGATTCAAGGGAACAAAGAACGGATCAAGGGGGCATCTGTTGAAGCATAAAAATCCTGAAGAAAGATTAAATATCAGAAATTAAACATGAGGTGAAGAAATGAGAAAGAAAGAAGAAGATCAAGTTTGTTTGGCAGTTGCGCGGGTTACGCAATTGGTAGTAGTTGCGCAGATCGTGCGATTAACCTAATTTGTTATTTGGATGGCGCAAAGGATTTCATCCATTATGCGGATCGCGCAACTGCTTTCATCGTTACGCGGATCGCGCAACCAACTTCACCGTTACATGGGTTGTGCAATTAAGAGCAGATGACAAATATGATGAACAGTTAGGTCTGATGTAAAGTGGGCCCCATGGCACAAAGATCGAGGGTTCGCACGTGTGGAGGCCTATAAATACCCCACTCCTCTCATTTGAGAGAGAGAAGAATTCTGGAAGAGGAGCAGAGCTCTGAAAAGAGATCGAAGGTGAGAAGGGAGATCAAAGACCAGTTACGTGGACCGTGCAACCAACAAATTGATTGCGCGGACCGCGTAACAACTTGTTGTACGGGTCGCGCAACTAGGTCATTATATGATCAGTTATAAAAGCTGCCGAGATGTTGCCGAAATCGTTCGGTCCGACCTTCATTACTCCAAACTCTCCTTTTACGCAAGGGACAAACTTGAGAGGAGAGAAGTTGAATGATCAAATCAACACAACATTCCTCCTATGGAGATGACCGAAGCAACTGTTGAAATGCTGCCAGATTTGAGATTCGACACCCGGCCTTCGCTAGTTTTAGTTTATGTATTTTAATTAATCTATCTTAGAATCAAGGAATACTAAAGGATGTAAAAGAACTCAGTATCAATAATACAATGATCATTCTTTCTGTATTCTCTTTGTTATATTCGAATAATATAATTTTCCCCCAAATCGAATGCATTTGTTTCTTGTTCAAAACAGAATTGAAGACTATGTCATGCATGTTTTTCTTGGGACTAGCAACATGCTTGTTGGGGAGTATGTTGAGTGTCAAATATTGCATATTTATCCCTATTTGTATCTTGGTGTTATCAACATGATAATGCTTAATGGGTATATTTTATACATGTTTGTACTACAAGGTGAATCTGAGAGCTTGGAATGAAAAGAATATTAAAAGCATGGATTTGATACTCAAGAATCACTAAGCAAGGGATGGATCTTAGGAGACCAAAATTGAAGATTTCAAGACCCCAAGATTTGAGGAAACCAAGTGGAGAAGGAAGGAAGTCGAAAGTGTAAAGTGCAGAAATTCACAGAATCTAAACTTCACTATCTATGTCATCGACCACCGTTCGATGACATCAAAGCCAGTGATTCGATGACATCAAACACAAGTCAATGACATCGAAGAATTACATGAAACTCGAGTTTGGTCACTAGAAAAATTTGATGCATTTCTCGATGACATTGAAGCCTAGTTCGATGGCTTGAAGACTAGTTCGATGGCTCGAAGACCAGTTCGATGACATTGAGATTTTTGGAGATTTCTAGAACAACCCGCTGGAACACTCTGGATACATTTTTGATTACTTAAGCACCCTTCGATGATAGTGCGGAAGGCATTACGTAGTACGAAAAGGTGCGACTTCCGTATTTAAGTTACGTTCGATGACATCGAAGGTTATTTGATGACATTGAAAGTGTTATGCAGAGTCCGTAAATTTAAGGCAGTTTTCAAAGATGGCTGACAAAAGCTATAAATATGGGTTCTTTAAGGAGTTCTAGAGATGAATTAGGTTTCCAGGAGCAGAGCCACAAAGTGGAGCAGCTTCCTAAGAGTTTTTTTTCCATATTTATTTTTAATGTTTTCTTTAAGAGATTTAGTTTCAATCATGTCTATGGACGGCCAAACCTCTTAGCTAGGGCTAAGAGGTGAAGCTTGTAGCATGTTGGGATGATTATCTTGCTTTAATTCTTGTTTATATTGAACCTCATTGATTTCTAGTTTGAATTTAAGGAATATTTTCAGTTTTGTATGATTTATTATGACTCAAATTACAATAGATGTTGTGATAGATCTAAATATCTTCTTTTCTTGTTTTGAAATTGTGACATTGGTAAAACTCCTGATTTACTATCGTTTCCTGGGCACGGAAGATGCATGAATTCCCTTCCAATCATCACAATACTCCTTCATGTGTGAACCAGATTAATGAAAAGTTTAGAGATTTGATTTTCCAATTGGATAGGATAGGACTCAAATTCCAATTGTGTTTCTTAAATCAAGTAAGGTAGCATCTTGATAGATACAAGTGGATCCTTGATGCTCTAGTTTCCTTTTAATTATTGATACTTTATTCACAATTACTCTCAACTATTCCAAATTTCAATATAGGTCTTCTACTAGTTCTAGTTATTTTCAAAATACGTACAAGTTTATTCCCTGTGGATTCGACCTCATTTTCACCGAGTTATTACTACATCATAACTCTACACTTACTGTAACACCCCAAACTTTTCAATACCCGAGTATTGAAAGTTCTCGAGTGTTACCATGAATTTAACTCCTTATGTACATGTGTACAATACCAATCTAGTTAACCTAACCATACATCAATTCTCCAACATGAATTTGACCGTTGGAAATAATTTTCATCCATAAATCAAGTCATCCGACCGTTAATCATGTGATTTGATATATGTACCTTCCTTTAACTAATTTGTTGAATAACTCTTTATATATAATGATTTAGATGTAAGTTCTTTTGTAAGAATTTTTTGTAAATGGGCATATAACCATATAGAACCATTAAATTTCACAAAACTCTTAGATCAACAATAATTATGAAAATGCCATCAACCTATACCCCTGAATTCCAAATCACATGGTTCTCATGATCCGTTTCATGTGAAATTTTATACTCAGCCTAATTATCATAAATTAACCATACATGTCAAATTTTAGCCCTTAGATTATTATAAACTAGCAACTTGACCTCTATATACGTTCGTACACTTATTAGATCAAGATTCTGATCCGTTCATCTTGTTCATCACCTATGAATATGTTTAACCCACCATCAGAACCATGATCCGAGAAAATTACACATGTGAACAAGACACCCTAATCCGACAATACACATGCTTTACCCCTAATCACTCTAGAAACTCATGTTATGTCCATCCATTTACTAAACTGACCATACATTCACCTATATACATGGCCAGAGTTCTAACCATCAAGTCCCCTTATTTGTAGCAAGTCCTCTAACCATCTGTCATGTTTGGATCAGCCAAATGGGTCATGCGAACATCACGGTAAACCTATCATTGTGAAGATCTTTGGGTTTAGGTCCAAACTGTCCAGTAACTTGTCAATCAAAGGTGTACAAATATTATTTTGGATTACGAAGGGTGTTAGTCATTAAAAGAGCATCTTGGTAATCTAAAAGTGATCAAGCCCCAAACTGGACCGATGGGAAGAACATGAAAAGGCAAAGATGCCCGTCAAATTTCAATGCGTTCTGATGGGGCATTACGACGTAACTGATGGCAAAAGTTGGAGGTAGGGTAAATGGAAAATTTGTAAATAGATATGCCATACATGGCACCAAGCGGACGTAAGAAGTGGGTTTTGTTTTCAATGGTGAATATTGTCCGCGCATCGACTGAGCATGTGGCCCACCGAAAACTCAAATTAGCCCCTGTAACACCCCGTACTTTCAGTACTCGGGTATCACCAGGGAAGTTTAAATCTGTTTTCATGTGTGTAGAAACACACGTGGTCATCCATGCACACCAACACTCAGAAATCCTCGATCTATTCATCTTAACCATCTTGTATAACATTCATTCGTACATCAAGCCATCCATTCGAGTGATTTTCAAAATAATCCAGATACGTCTGTTTTAGGATCTCAATCACTTCAATGGAAGAATCAAATCATCCAGTAATATTTCATAAGTGTGTGTGTGTGTGTGTGTGTGTGTATACATATATGTGTGTATATATATATATATATATATATATATATATATATATATATATATATATATATATATATATATATATATATTTGCTATATTATAAGATTTACACAAACATGGATCAAAAGGATTATGGATGTATTTGATAATTTATTTATCATATAAATAATGTATGAAAATGTGTTGTAGTAGAGTGATATGTATATAACTAACGTATATAAAATATTATGAAAATAATATTTTCTTAAATAAACATAACGGGTGATAATTTTTCAATGTACAATTGAACTATAAATATTAATGTAGTATTAAATATCTATTGTAAATATGTATACAAAAGATTATTAGATACTTTAATAGAATTGTATATTATTTAACAATGTGATCAAATACAAATATAATTTTAATTAAATATGATATTGTATATTATGAATTATATATATTAATGAATGTGTGAACAACAGTACGTAATTAGTAGTATGTTAATATTAAAGTTATATATATATATATATATATATATATATATATATGTATGAGATTTTAAACATTGTAATTATAAATAACATACAAAAATAATAAAAATTATATTAATATTGGTATCGGTTAGTAATATAGGACAAAAGCATTATAAATGGTCCCTTGGACCTTTCCAACCGTTGACATTCGATTTCAGGGTGATCTGACTGTCGGTTCAACATAATCGACACCTAAAGACCTTGATCCAATTGGTATGGCCCACCTAAGCCTTGGGTCTGCCTCATCCTTGACTTAATGTCCTGACAGGACCCATAGAACTCGACGAACGGCTCGGATCTGTCATTACCTGCCCTGTGGGCCCCACTTAATGGAGTGTGTGCGCACCATGGGTGTTCACTCACAGTGCACGGAGCTAAGACGCTCGACCAGTCTGCGCTGGCACGAAAACACGAAAACTCCTCAAAACAGAGACTTTTCTCTCTCTGTTTTTCCAACAGCGGATGGACAACGTCTGAAAGTTTTTGATCGTGGGCCGCGAACTAGGGTCCCCACCAATGATCTGAACCGTCTATCTGGTGGGGGCTTTGAAATCGTTCAAAACCCCAAAGTTTCACTGGATCAATCACACGTGCGTGGGCACAATCCTCGCTGCAAACAGGTCCCCGAAAACACTTGTTTCCAGAAAAGGAAACTGTTCTCCGTGCAAACACGTTGGCGATCCGCATGAGAGGTGTTTGGCACGATCTAGAACGTCCATTTGGAAAAATCCTTATCGTCTAATGCCAGTAAATCAAGCTGTGTGAATAAAAGGAAAATAAAAAAATAAAGAGAAAAATCAGCCGTTTTCTCTTAGCTTCGAACCCACCACCCAAACCTCCATGGAGCTTCGATTCGAAGCATCCATAAGCATCGGTGCAGTGATTCAAACCACCCAGAAGCCTCGTTTTGAGGAAATACTCACCGAGGCGAGATCCACCATTAGAGGAGCTCGTCTTCCCCGACGGTTTCTTCATTCAACGGTGTTGCTGGGTGCTGCATTTAAAAGAAAGAAGAAAGAAAATGGAATGAGAAAGGAAAATAAGGAAGAAGGAAGAAGAATAGAGAAATAAATGAGAAAAGAAGAGGCGTTGCGGCGTGGTGCTGCACTGAGTCACCACTTGACTCGCTGGCAGTTCCAGGTGGCGAGTCAGCACAGGTGTGGTGAGTCAGGGATAACTGAGTTCGATCTGGGCTGGACTGGAAGCTCAGTAGATTGACACAGGAGAAGAAACAAAGGGAGAAGGAGAGAGAAAGAGAATAGAGAGAGTTGGATGGTGGAGTTGCACCACATCACATTTAGTGGACCGAGTCGCTGACTCGGTTTAGGTTCGGGGCAGGCCGGTTTCGGCCCTGCTGTTGCTGACTAGGAAGTGAGAGCAATGACAGGGAATAGAGTGAGAAAGAAAAGAGAAAGCAGGGAGTGGCTATGGGCCTTTACTAGCTGAGTTGACTCGGCGGACTTCCATCGAGTTGTCGAGTCCTGGTGAACTCAGCCAAATCCAGTTATATCAGCTTGGTAGTGAAGTTCAACTCCACGCCTAGACTGCGTTATTTCAGCCAAGTTGCCAAGTTGAGTGACTCACTTAGGTAGGTAAGTTGACCCAACATATTATAATGCTAATTTGAGTTTAATTAGGAATTATTTCTATTATAGGGACATGAGAAATCTTAAATTTCCCATGTGCAGGATCTTCCATAGAAGAGATTGACTATGTTGGTTCAAATTAAATTGAAACAAGGATTGGTTAAGGGTTTGGAATCCCCCAAATCACCCAAGTAGTTACCACTCTTATTATTAGGATCGTTAATATTATGCACGATTAGACATTAGTAGGTCATCTATGACTTGTTATTATACACAAATTTCAATTATTAAATAATAATATTTTATTTATCATTCTTGAATATTTGTATTGGATTGTACTAATTGGTGTCATCATAACAATCATTATTGCTACATTAGCTAGTATTAATTATAACACTCATGTAAATAAATACTTTATAATTATTAAATTAATATTGAAATTAATTACGCACTAACTAGGGTTCAAACCCAAAAAAAAAAAAAAAACAAAAAATCTAACCTAGGCCTAAGTAATCTAAACCATAAGTTACAATCCTAACCGTTAGTAGATTATCCATGCCTATATTAGCTATTATAAATAAATAAGGAATTTTATGGTTATTAAATATTAGCATTTTATTTATCATGCTTGATTATTATCATTGATAGTAGATTGTACAAACTGATCCCATCACGATGATTATCATTGCTACGATAGCTAGTGTTAATTGTAACATTGATGTTAATAAACATTTTATGACTATTAAATTAACATTATAATTAATTACACACCACTAGGGTTCGACCTTAAAGACCTAGCCTAAACCTAAACTTTAGGATAAAACCCTAAACCTAAGCAACCTAAACTATAGGACAATAACCTAAACCTGGGTAGTGTGTGAGATTTGGTTCTAGAATGGTATTTGATCCATCATACAATAATAATAATAATAATAATAATAATAATAATAATAATAATAATAATAATAGTAAAAATAATAATAATAATAATAATTCAGGATTCAAATCCAAAAATCTAAGTTTAGGACTAAACTTAAGGATGAAATCTTAATTATACATCAAATCCGAAAGAATAATCAATTCAAACCTTAGGCCATGAGTGCATGAAACTCGAATCTAATTGTACAATTTCGTAACTCGTGGTAGGGTTGACCCACGCACTTCCTAGCGATGATGTAAACAGTTCAAAACATCAGGTGATGATTCTTCCCCTTGAGCTTTCCATTTTCCCATTAGCTTAAGTTATAGTTATTATTTTAATTTGTAATTGATATCTCCATTTTATAATCACATGTGTTAATTGTTGGAAATGAATTGCTATATTACATGCTTAACGTCTATCCTGCATACTTATTTCATGCTTGTGGATTATTTGTGAATTGCTTAAGGAACTTAAACTGGTACATCAGTAGGAAACCCACACCTATAAATATACACCCATACTTGGGATGTAACCCGATTGGTTGTGATTGTAATAGACCTTCGGCTTAGTGGTTATTGAATGGTGGTTTAAATTGACCATTGATGTGGGCCTACCATCCAAGGTTGTGGTGTCCAATGGTTTTCAAGGATGGTCTTTTATCGTATGGTCTTGATACTTGCCCTATGTGGCCTATTTTGATAATTGCCCTATATGGCTAGTTCTGATATCACCCTATGTGGCTTTGTTCTGGTATTTCCCTTATATGGGCTCGATGTTTTATATTGTGCAACCATGTGATGGTAAGCCCCATATACTGTAATATGATTGGCCACTAGTCGGCGGGTTTCCATTAAACATCTTAAGATGGTAGTCTCATGAGTCGGGGATAGTAGTATAGGACCTATGCCTGAGTTGTCGGCCTACGCTGGTGACAAGCCCCCGTAGTGACCTTTGAGCTTATTTAAATTGGCTGGTTGTAATTGGACTAATAATAAGTTCGCTAATCATGCATACATGGCACAGACCAGCATCTATTGTTATCGTACGTGATGTACGTAAGGAAGTCGTTACGCCGTACTTAGTATGCTTTTGTTGATGACTAGTTTCTGTCCGACTGGATGTTTTTCCCAGGTCGATGATTGCATGGGTGACGAGCCCAACTTCCGCACGGATGTGCATCCCCAGGGCGATGACTGCATTCACACATCCATGCATCTAATAAGACCTGCATCATGTATTATTTTATATGCTTTGTTTTATAACTATGTTTACGTAATGCGGCGGTATGTAATCTTGAGGGAAATTCACACTAAGTTGGTCACTCATCCATCAAATATAGAACCGTACAAGTAGTACATGTGGCTTAAGTGATATGTAGGTTCAGACTGATGAGGAGCCGTTATGATGGTCAAAGATGCGTGGTTGCACCCGTCAAGGATGCGACTTTCGTTATATATTTCTTTTATATTTCTCATGTATGTAAATCCTGTAATTGTTAATGTAGAGACATTGGTTTGTATAAGTCATTATGGGAACTCTCTTGTATATTCTAAATGTAATTGAAATTTTTTCTTATGTTGATTTGTCCATTCTACGTTTATCTGTTAACTTTGATGGAAAAAAAGTATGAAATTTGGTCCTCTATAAGTTAACACTCAAGTTTTTGGGAAACGGGTCCTGTACTCTGGTCCTGAAAACACGGGGCGTTACAGTTGGTATCAGAGCATAGTTTGGACAAACTTGGCCTTGGGAAATGATTTTATACAAACCTTAAATGTCTCAAATTAGGATGTTTGAAATTAGAAATCTAAACATTAGGTGAATCTCCTGTAGATTTAGAAGGATGATTGAGAATGTAGAAATCTAAACTTAGGTCCCTTAGAAATCATCAGAAGCAACTGTTTAAACTTAGGTGAATTTCCCCTGTAGATAGGAGAGATTTAGAATATGGAAACTCAAAATTTTAGGCCCCCTACAAATTGTTTAAATATCCATAGAACTTAGAAATAAGCTTAAAATCCTTTGAAGATTTCAGGCTTAGTCATTCGAACTTAGGAACAAGGACCTTGGTTCCCATGTAAATTACCAAAACTGCCATTTGAACTTAGAAACAAGACAAAGGAACTGCGGGAAGGAAAATGCCTGCTAAGATTCAATAAGATCAATCAGGACTTTCCTTGGACTTGACCCCTAGTGAACAAACTTCATAAATCTAAAAATTTGAACTTCTTTAAAGATTTTCTAGTTAGAAATCATGTTGTTGCCATATCCTAGAAATGAAACAACCTTAGGCATTGTAAGGAAATCCCCTTACTCACCACATCGTACATTAGATCAATCGTGAATGTTCCCTAAACTTGAAGAATCATATTAGGGGTTATAATTTAAATTCCCTAATGCACCTCGTTGATTAGAGACAAGAGTTGTCATGAATCTCAACACTGAGGATTGATTAGTGACGAAGTTATAGAATTTTGAGTAAATTTTCAACCTGAGACTAAGCATATTAGAACTAGATTTGAAATCCTAGATAAATTACCAAAACTTCATACTCAAGTTCCATATAGAAATCCTGGTCTTGAAACTTCCAAGTAGTGCATTAGGTGACCAGAGTGTGCATTGGAAGCATGATGGTCCTTCACACCCATTCACATAGATTTCGGGTGCTCTCATTGAAAATAAGAGGATTACCTGATATTCCCCGAGAGTCTAAAATAGTAGGGATCACGGATTGATGGAACCATGTCTAAGCGCTTACGCGGTTTGTCTCAAAATCTAAAGTGCTAGCAAATCTCAATGATTCCAATGCCCTAATCAAGCAAAGGATAGAGATTTAACAGGATGGTGAATTGATACCAAAATCCTCTGCTTTGCAGGCAGATGATCGATTTATCGGGCTCAAACCCACTACAACCATCTATCCGTGATAGCTCAAACACTGAAAACCAAAAAATTGTATTGTACTCTAGATGTTGAGAGTTATCATTAAAGGTAAAGGAAAATAAAAGCAAAGCTAGGACATTAGTAATAGCCACCCAAATGAACTTAAAACCTTAGTAAGTGCTATGAGAAACCCTGATGTTGATAAGCATTAGTAAGATCCCCTAGTTCTAGTTAATACTGAAATGATTTCTAACATTTAGAGGAACCCAAACGCATCAGTTGATTTGCTAGGATGGAGAGTTAAGGGTTGTGGTAGATTGGAATATAGCATTCAAATTTCACACTTAGCCATACACGAAATAGGGTACACCTTGTTACCAAATCTCGAGGGCGAGATTTTCTTTAAGGGGGTAGATTGTAACACCCCGTACTTTCAGTACTCGAGTGTCACCAGGGAAGTTTAAATTTGTTTTCACGTGTGTTTCTCATCCATGCACACCGACGCCCAGAAATCCTCGATCTATTCATCTTAACCGTCTTGTATAACATTCATTCATACATCAAGCCATCCATTTGAGTGATTTTCAAAATAGTCCAGACACATCTATTTTAGGATCTCAATCACTTCGATGGAAGAATCAAATCATCCAGTAATATTTCATAAGTGTGTGTGTGTGTGTGTGTATATATATATATATATATATATATATATATATTATTTGTTATATTATAAGATTTACACAAACATAGATCAAAAGGATTATGGATGTATTTAATAATTTATTTATCATATAAACAATGTATGAAAATGTGTTATAGTAAAGTGATATGTATATAATTAACGTATATAAAATATTATGAAAATAATATTATATTAAATAGACATAACGGGTGATAATTTTTCAATGTACAATTGAACTATAAATATTAACGTAGTATTAAATATCTACTGTAAATATGAATACAAAAGATTATTAGATACTTTAATAAAATTGTATATTATTTAACAATGTTATCAAATACAAATATAATTTTAATTAAATATGATATTGTATATTATAAATTCTATATATTAATGAATGTGTGAACAACAGCATGTAATTAGTAGTATGTTAATATTAAAATTTTATATATATATATATATATATATATATATATATATATATATATATATATATATATATATATATATATATGCATGAGATTTTAAACATTGTAATTATAAGTAATATACAAAAATAATAAAACTTATATTAATATTGGTATCGGTTAGTAATATAGGACGCTAGCCTTATAGATGGTCCCTTGGACCTTTCCAACCGTTGACGTTCGATTTCAGGGTGATTTGACCGTCAGGTCAACATAATCGACACCTAAAGACCTTGATCCGATTGGTATGGCCCACCTAAGCCTTGGATCTGCCTCATCCTTGACTTAATGTCCTAATAAGACCCATAGAACTCGACGAACGACTCGGATCTGTCATTACCTGCCCTGTGGGCCCCACTTAATGGAGTGTGTGCACCATGGGTGTGCACTCGCACTGCACCGAGCTAAGAGGCTCGACCAGTCTGCGCTAGCACGAAAACTGCTCAAAACAGAGACTTTTCTCTCTCTATTTTTCCAACAGTGGACTAACAACGTCCGAAAGTTTTTGATCGTGGGCCGCGAACTAGGGTCCCCACCGATGATCTGAACTGTCTATCTGGTGGAGGCTTTGAAATTGTCTAAAACCCCAAAGCTTCACTCGATCAATCACACGTGCATGGACACAATCCGCGCTGCAAACAGGTCCCAAAAACACTTATTTCCAGAAAAGGAAACTGTTCTCCGTGCAAACACGCTGGCGAACCGTGTGGGAGGTGTTTGGCACGATCTAGAACGTCCATTTGGCAAAATCTCAACCGTCCAATGCCAGCAAATCAAACTGTGTGAATAAAAGGAAAATAAAAATATAAAAAAAGAGAGAAAAATCTGTCGTTTTCTCCTAGCTTCGAACCCACCGCCCAAACCTCCATGGAGCTTCGATTTGAAGCATCCATAAGCATCAGTGCAGTGATTCAAACCACCCAGAAGCCTCGTTTTGAGGAAATACTCACAAGTCGAGATCCACCATTAAAGGAGCTTGTCTTCCCCGACGGTTTCTTCATTCAACGGTGCTGCTGGGTGTTGCGTTTACAAGAAAGAAGAAAGAAAATGGAATGAGAAAGGAAAAGAAGGAAGAAGAATAGAGAAATGAATGAGAAAGGAAGAGGCAACAGAAGAGGCGTTGCGGCGTGGTGCTGCACTGAGTCACCACCTGACTCACTGGCGGTTCCAGGTGGTGAGTCAGGGCAGGTGCAGTGAGTCAGGGATAACTGAGTTCGGTCTGGGCTGGACTGCAACCTCGGTAGATTGACACAGGAGAAGAAACAGAGAGAGAAGGAGAAGGAAAGAGAATAGAGAGAGTTGGATGGTGGAGTTGCACCACATCACAGTCAGCGGACCGAGTCGCTGACTCGGTTCAGGTTTGGGGCAGGCTGGGTTCGGTCCTACTGTTGCTGACCAGGAAGTGAGAGCAATGACAGGGAAGAGTGTGAGAAAGAAAAGAAAGGGAGAAAGAAAAGAGAAAGCAGGGAGTGGCTATGGGCCTTTACTAGCGGAGTTGATCGGTGGACTTCCATCAAGTTGTCGAGTCGTAGTGAACTAACCAAATCCAGTTATATCAACTTGGTAGTGAAGTTCGACTCCACGCCTAGACTGCGTTATTTCAGCCAAGTTGCCAAGTTGAGTGACTCACTTGGGTAGGTAAGTTGACCCAACATATTATAATGCTAATTTGACTTTAATTGGGAATTATTTCTATTATAAGGACATGAGAAATCTTAAATTTCCCAAGTGCAGGATCTTCCATATAAGAGATTGACTATGGTGGTTTAAATCGAATTGAAATCAGGATTGGTTAAGGGTTTGGAATCCCACAAATCACCCAAGTAGTTACCACTCTTATTATTAGGATAGTTAATATTATGCAGGATTAGACATTAGTAGGTCATCTATGACTTGTTATTATACACAAATTTCAATTATTAAATAATAATTGTTATTTATCATTCTTGAATATTTGTATTGGATTGTACAAATTGGTATCATCATAACAATCATTATTGCTACATTAGCTAGTATTAATTATAACACTCATGTAAATAAATACTTTATAATTATTAAATTAACATTGAAATTAATTACGCACTTAATAGGGTTCAAACCCAAAAAAAAAAAAATCTAGCCTAGGCCTGAGTAATCTAAATCATAAGTTACGATCCTAACCGTTAGTAGATTATCCATGCCTATATTAGTTATTATAAATAAATGAGGAATTTTATGGTTATTAAATATTAGCATTTTATTTATTATGCTTGATTATTATCATTGATAGTAAATTGTACAAACTGATACCATCATGATGATTATTGTTACTGCGATGGCTAGCATTAATTGTAACATTGATGTTAATAAATATTTTATAACTATTAAATTAACATTATAATTAATTACACACCACTAGGGTTCGACCTTAAAGACCTAGCCTAAACCTAAACTTTAGGATAAAACCCTAAACCTAAGCTACCTAAACTATAGGACAATAACCTAAACCTGGGTAGTGTGTGAGATTTGGATCTAGAATGGTATTTGATCTATCATACAATAATAATAATAATAATAATAATAATAATAATAATAGTAAAAATAATAATAATAATAATAATAATAATAATAATAATAATAATTCAGGATTCAAATCCAAAAATTTAAGTTTAGGACTAAACTTAAGGATGACACCTTAATTATACATCAAATCCGAAAGAATAATCAATTCAAACCTTAGGCCATGAGTACATGGAACTCGAATCTAATTGTACAATTTCGTAACTCGTGGTAGGGTCAACCCACGCACTTCCTAGCGATGACGTAGACGGTTCAAAACATCAGGTGATGATTCGTCCCCTTGAGCTTTCCATTTTTCTATTAGCTTAAGTTATAGTTCTTATTTTAATTTACAATTGATATCTCCATTTTATAATCACATGTGTTAATTGTTGGAAATGAATTGCTATATTACATGCTTAACATCTATCCTACATACTTATTTCATACTTGTGGATTATTTGTGGATTGCTTAAGAAACTTAAACTGGTACATCAGTGGAAAACCCCCACCTATAAATATACACCCATACTTGGGATTTAACCTGATTGGTTGTGATTGTAATGGACCTTCGGCTTAGTGGTTATTAAATGGTGGTTTAAATTGACCATTGATGTGGGCTACCATCCAGGGTTGTGGTGTCCAATGGTTTTCAAGGATGGTCTTTTATCACATGGTCTTGATACTTGCCCTATGTGGCCTATTTTGATAATTGCCCTATGTAGCTAGTTTTGATATCACCCTATGTGGCTTTGTTCTGGTATTTTTCCTATATGGGCTCGATGTTTTATATCGTGCAACCATGCGATGGTAAGCCCCGTATACTATAATATGATTGGCCACTAGTCGACAGGTTTCCATTAAACATCTTAAGATGGTAGTCTCATGAGCCGGGGATGGTGGTATGGGACTTATGCCCGAGCTGTCAGCCCACGCTGGTGACAAGCCCCCGTAGTGACCTTTGAGCTTATTTAAATTGGCTGGTTGTAATTGGACTTATAATGGGTTGGTTAATCTTGCATACATGGCACAGACCATCATCTATTGCTATCGTACGTGATGTACGTAGGGCAGTCGTTACGCCGCACTTAGTATGCTTTCGCTGACGACTAGCCTCTGTCCAACTCGATGCTTCTCCCAGGTCGATGATTGCATGGGTGACGAGCCCAACTTCCGCACGGATGTGCATCCCCGGGGCAATGACTGCATTCACGCATCCATGCATCTAATAAGACCTCATCATGTATTGTTTTGTATGCTTTATTTTATAACTATGCTTACCTAATTCGGTGGTGTGTAATCTTGAGGGGAATTCACACTGAGTTGGCCACTCATCCATCATATATACAACCGTACAGGTAGTATAGGTGGCTTAAGTGATATGGTGGTTTAGACTGATGAGATGCCGTTATGATGGTCAAGGATGCGTGGTTGTACCTGTTAAGGATGCGGCTTTCATTATATATTTCTTTTATATTTCTCATGTATGTAAATCCTGTAATTGTTAATGTAGAGACATTGGTTTGTATAAGTCATTATGGGAACTCTCTTGTATATTCTAAATATAATTAAAAAAATTTCTTACGTTGATTTGTCCATTCTACACTTATCTGTTAACTCTGATGAAAAAAAAGTATGGAATTTGGTTCTCTATAAGTTAACACTCAGGTTTTTGGAAAACGGGTCATGTACTCGGGTCCGGAAAACACGGGGCGTTACAGCCCCATATATGAACATATGGGTTTACATGATACGACCAACATGATGAAAGGAATGGATCCTCTAAAAAACTATCAAGGGTGGACCCCATCTATTTTGAACAAACCACCTAAGAAACGTCCTTCCACATGCTGTGACACCGTGCGTCTCATGTTTTCACGGAGGTTTTTACTTACCATTTCATTCAAATGGTTTTGCAAAATGTGGCCCACCCTGCACTCAGATCTGCTTCATATTTGGGACTATGGCCCACCAAGACTATTAAAGCCAATGAATGGACTAAATTTCATAACGAACATCACAATAGACCCCACTTGGATCCAGACAATTAATCGCAATCCATCAAGCATGCGAGCAGCATCCCAAAACAAAAAAAAAGCTTCTTCCACTTTGAGTTTGCACGCAAGAAGGAAACTGACTCTGTTTCTTTCTTCTAAAGACAACATGACCCATGGAGGGTCACTCTCATCGGATCTCAGCCGTTCATAGGTCATTCAAGCCTAAACACAACTAGCAACAATCCCACTTGCGTTGTGTTGAGGCACAAAAAATATTCCATCTTTCTCTCTCTTTGGAAATCTCATTGCATTAGCAGGAGAATTCCATTGTGCAGATCCTTCCCAAGGTTGAGCACACATGACAGTATAGAAGCCTTATGAAGTGTTGCTCCATGATATAAGAGATTGTGCGCTCCACATTCTGATGAAGAAGAATGGATGGATGTCATCTAATGTAGAGGAGTAGAGGGGCGTCAGTTTGAATAGAGTGGAGGGGCGTCAGTTTAAATAGAGGAATGGATGGGCATCATCTGATATGGAGGGGTTCATGGGCGTCATTTGGTAGGAAAAGGAGGAATGGATGTTACCTTGTATTAAGGAAGAAGTGGGTGATCACCGCTATTTAAGGGAGAAGTGGGTGAACACCACTATTTAAGGAAGGAGGTTGGATGTTGTGTGAAGGAAGAAGTGGTGGTGATCACCACTATGTAAGGAGTGAGGGGCCTAGGAGGCCTATAAATACCCCTCGCCACTCCTCATTTGGATGGATGGAAGTCAGGAGAGTGTTGGGGAGAGAGAGTTGCGCTAGGGAGTTGCGCCCAGGAGTAGGGCGCAGGAGTTGCACGCTACATGAGTTGTGCACCACTCTTTATGGGACATTGTCCTGATACAAGGCCGTGTGCGCCACTTTTTGTGGAAGCCAAGGAGATTTGCGCCATTTTCAGTGGTCTTTTGTCCTAAGAGGATAGTCGTGCACCACCTTTGAAGGAGTTGCACGGGCTCTTGTCCTAAGAGAAGGGAACTTACGCGCCACCTTTTGTGGAGAGAAAAGAGAGTTGCGCCACTTCTCTCTCTCTCTCTCTTGTCTGAATGCAAGATGAGTTGTGCGCCACATCAAGTAAAAGTTGTCATGATGGGAAGGAGTTGTACGCTTTCGTAGAACTCAAGGAGAGGTGTTGTGCATCTTTGTCTTAAGGCCAGCCTTCCTGCGCCACTTTGAGTGGAGCTTTGTCCTGAAGGAAGCCCCCCTCCGCCACTTTATACTCTCTCCTGTCCTAACATCTGGCTTCATGGGCCATTTCATGTGTGACTTCTCTTAGATAGAGGCTTCTTGCACCACTTTGTGTGGAAGCTTGTCCTGGGAGAGGGCTTTGTGCACCACTTCTCATGGGAGCCTTGTCCTGGAGGCTTTGTGCGCCACTTTGTGTGGAATTATGTCCCGATGCAAGCCTTCATCCGCCACTTTGTGTGGAATGATGTCCTGAAGGCTGGCTCTTGCGCCATTATCTACGGAAGCATGTCCCGATGCCTGGCTCTTGCGCCATTATTCATGGATTCCTATCTTAATGCCTGGCTCTCATCCAGAAGTAAGCCTTGTACACTTCACATTTCCTGTTTAAGCCTGTGCACTTCTAGCTTTAGATAGATGACCTCCACACATGTTGGATTGTTTCGACAAGAAACAAATGCATTTCGATATGGGGGAATCCATTCAATGATAAGAAAGAAAGAATAAGAGAACAATGATCACAAAGTTTTCTATTTAGTCTTAGTTCATTTACATCCTCACATTCCCTTGATTTTGAAAACAGAGTATAATGAGTAAAAACAATGAAAGAAAGAAAGTGCAGTCTAATAGCAATTCGATGTCAATTTTAGCAGCATTTTGACGCTTTTGATGTTCATCACAAAGGCAGAAGGGTTGTGCGGACTTAAAGCCCTTGATTTGGAAACTTCACGAACTTGGATTGAACAGGTGCACAACCGAGGAAAGGCTAGAGGCT